>NC_137245.1:8777068-9977068 GCF_051294905.1 Botryllus schlosseri | reverse complement strand
GTACAATCCGAACATATGCAAGATACAATGATTTTTATCGACATCGATTGCTTGATGACTTGAAATTGACTCGTGAATTTTGCTCCGAGTCACGAGTCAATCCACATTTTTGATACGCTGAGTCAAGTCAAGTCAAGTCATTTTAGGAAAGTGACTCGAGTCAAGTCAAGTCAAGTCATGCGAAAAAGGTGACTCGAGTCCGACTCGAGTCAAGTCATGACTCGAGTCATCCCAACACTGGGTATATGCGGTTCATCTGGGCTCGTACTCCCCTCGATCGCAGTCGTTACAAAACAACTCGAGAAAAGCACGGCCGTCGGTCGAACAGCGAAGAAGTGTCAAATGAAATACAGCCTCATCAAAATCGAGCCACGTCGAGCATAATACTGGTTATACAAGTGACCGAGAAGGAAGTCTGGAATCGTCGTTTCAACATCCCCCTCTCAGTCTATTAGATTACATTGTTTCTTTGGCGTCGCGTTGTACATTGTATGTGATGAGCGGATGAAAGCGAGTTATGACCGAGTGTCCAAATTTCTCTCTGTCTCACTCTCTCTCTCCCTCTCTCTCAACAATAAAGTGAAACATCACCCTTTGTGAACTCGGAGTTGAAAGAAAATAATTTGGACGCATTCGAATAAACTGATGTGACGTCACATCTCTTAGCGCACCTCTGCGCCTCGTATTAGTTTTACAGCGACTAGTCCAGGAGTTCTCAGCTTTATTTTGGCTGTTGCCCATTTTCGTGTTTGAAAATGTCCTGTGACCCACTTTTTATCCTAGAGTCAAAGTCCTGTTCATTGTCTGGTAATCACTGCCGCCGATATGACTATTTCCCTAAAATATGCACGCTTTTCACTTAGCCTACTAAGTAGGCTAAAACGCAGTCCTGTAGCGCCATAAAATCGCACGAAGCGCGACTAAAATTCTCAAGTTCAATCGATCTCCTCCAAATAAACAACCAACGAAATAATTTTGGAGCCCTTCGAGTTCCTCCCGATTGGAGGTTTGGAGGGGGGTGCGACAGTTAAAGCCTTCGAATATCGCATGACTCTTGTGTACTTCCGCTGTTTCACTTACGAGGCGAAAATCGATGAACCAATCCCCGCATCCACTGTGTGATTGGGGTTTTAGTTTCACTATGGTGGGGGATAATATAATAATTCTGGGCCTCTTTCCATTAATTATTTGGTGAATGGGATACTACAGAGATGTGGAGAAAGAAATTTTTAGTATGCTAGCTGTACATTACAATGTACCTAGTATGTATTGTAGGTCTATACCTATTCAGTTGCGATGTCGGAACGTTAAATCCAATGATACGATCAATTCATGTTACTCTTACATCATGTGCAATGACTTCATCGCCGGACATTTCAGACCGACTCCGGAATTTGTGTGCTATGCTAAATTCTCAATCCATTACGATTCGTTGCGTTGTTGTCGTATACTTTCACATGAAGTCGATAATTGAGAATAAATTGCAATTGTGGCTATATTTATGTTACAATAATTGAATATTACGACCTGCCGACGTAGGAGTTCAATGCACACCATTTTCAAGGGCATACGACATATTGACACTGCCGGAATACAGCATCACTTTCCAGTTATTATATAATCGAAATTATCTTCGTTGCTGTTGGCAGTAGGTTGTTATAGCCGGGGGACAAAGGCCGCCGTTTACCCTCCCATTTTCGACTGGTATACATTGTGAATCCATACATGTCAGTAGCTCACTACAACTACAATATAACTAAACTTCCACTAATTCTACAATATCCTAAATAGCTCTGAGGCCCACCTCAAATTACTCCTGTGACCCGCCAGTGGGCCATGGGCCACTCCTTGAGAACCACTGGTCTAGTCTATTGGATAAGTTCATCTTACAGAAAATCCAATTGGAATCTGTACCGATTACTGTGAAATATCACTAAATTGAGATTAAAATCCATCATAAAAAGTATCGAATTAATTTTTATCGGAACCCTAATACAGTAATCCTGCTCCTGGCAAAGATAGTTCGGTACGGAAAAGTGTTATTGTCGCTTGTGTGATGCTTTTAGGTGATATTTTGAAAATGATGATACGCTGTTTATGTATTTGTTCAAAGCAATACGGTGACATCATGTATTATCTATATACCGTGTAGCGAGTTTATGATACCTGAATGTTTCCTTCAATTATGGCGGCTGTTTTAAGAACATGCGTGGGGGTTAGGAACTTCCTGTATATACAATGCCCTGTAAAAACATCAGCATCGCAATTGCACAAGTCAATTGCAGGTGCTGAGTGTGGGCTGTTGCATCTTTCGAAGGCGCATGTTCAATCCCAGCATTTCGGAAGGCGGTCTCATAGAGTGAATCAATCTCAAGGTTGGTATAAATGCATAACTTATAAATATGAGATGACAGATGATGACATGTTCATAACTTGTATGCTATGCAGCTTGATTGCGGTCATGAGATGATTGCTGTATGATTTAATTTAATGTCGCCAGTAACATACAAACTGATATGAATTAGAAGAGCTATACCTCAAGTCTCTGGTTCCAGTGACCTAGGTAGCTGCGGCAAATAGTCACCACAGTTGCCGAAGAAGTATCCACCATAAATCACACTATATATAACAAATCGATGTGTAACCTTTTTGCTTCGAAAGAGTCTGTCCATCATGATGGATATCATACATAATGAGAGAAGATGAATAGCTGGATCGCTTGTAATTAGTTGATGGCGGATGTGACAACACGCCAGAGTGACGCAAAGTTCGGTTATTTGCGGTATAATTCTTATACTGTACAACTTTACAACTTGAAAACTCTTACCCACCAATAGCAAACATGGATGCGGACTTGCATATATTTATATATAAACAGGTGGCAGAAGGTCGTTCAGCTCTACTGCATAATGTGCAGCAGTGTTTCCAAACAATTTCAACCCGCGGATGAATTCTGAAATTAGAATCATCGATGCAAATATAATTTCATCATTCGATCAAAGTCTGTTTCGTTCATGCATACATAGTTTCAATACTAGTACCGTGGATAATCCAGCTTCATGGAGGTGTGTTGGTTGGAAAAGGCCAATCGGTCATTTGTTCTTTATTTCAAGATGTCATCAGATAGGCCCTTATGACCGAGAACTTGTTCAAAATTGTATCAGAGCAATAAATCTACTTCTCTCTGCATACATGAGGGCTTGGAAATCGTCGCTTAGCAAAGGAGTTATGTGTTTATGGTATATTTTCCCCTATTTTCCTAGGGACTCCCGTGAATTCACTAACATAGCCTCATTTTAATTTGTAGCAGAAGTAACCATAACTACACGTAATACTTAAAGCAATATCCGGCGTTCACCTCCGGTTCTTGATACAAATAAGGCTCTGTATATGACTCATGCTATCATTGGGAATTGTCTTGTTTTAGCATCTGTAATTCACCGCTATTGCCACTTCAATTTGGATATGTTGCGACTATTACGCCTTTAAAGGCCTTTAAATTTTTTTATTTCTTTCAAGTTTTAAAATTATGCCATAATTGTGTAAATACTCTCCGTAAAACATGTTGTATGAGTCGAGCCTACGGACAATTACCACCCGATATAGCCGACATATATCGATCGGATCGTTGGAACCCTCAAAATAGTCGGTTCAACATTAATAGTACAGCTATTTCGTCAGAGGAGCTATATTAACCCTATATATTCAATTGTCAATGTCAATCCATTATGACCTCACAATTGCATATTGCTCAAAAACAACAGTAAAAAACATGTTTTAAATTAGGTCCTTGTCTTAAACATGTTTGTTTTAAATTGATTTCTGTTTTAAATGCAAGCCTATCTCTATGGCTGTGTGAACATAGCTTTTTTGTCTTGACTGAAATTAAAAGCTGTACACGAGAGATTACTTGCAATTCACGACGAAATGCGACTATGTTTGTAGACAATGCAATGTAAACTCGTGTCAGTCGTATATATATTCGTACAAATAGCATAACCATCGCATTACCATTTGATTTTTTCATCAAAAAGCACCTATTTTGTAAGTGTGCCGCGAGCGTTTTATAATTTTTCTAGTGTGCGAACAAGTTTGTTATGTCTTACACTCCTAGCTCATTATCAAAGTGTTTGACGTACTATTCTGAGTGACTGTGACTATATCGCACGGCCCAACATTAAAATGATGTTAATAGTGAAGCACGGCTGAATTTAAACTTTAAAATTCAATGTTGGAATAGGATTAGGATTGGATATTTAAAAATATAAAAGATCTGGATTTAGACATGAATCTGAAGAATGGGATTTGGATATGGACTGGACATTTTTTAATCCGCTCACCTGTGATAGCTGGCCCCATATAGTGGTGGGTAGCACATCCACATTTCACGGTGGATTTCTACGATGGAAATAGGGTGGAAATGCCTTTAAAGTAGAGGACAGGACCTTTGCGCCTTTAAAAATATGCGGAAACACTATTTCCCCCCAGTTCCATTTTTTACAGTGCAGCTCGAATATATTTAGAACGCAAAGACAGCAAGCGCCAGTTCCTTCTCTTTCCATAAATCCCGGAACAAACATCCATCTCTCTCTCTCCCTCTCTCTCCATCTCTCTCCCTCTCTCTCTATTCCTCTCTCTCTCTCTCTCTCTCCCTCCCCCTCTCTCTCCCTCTCTCTCACTCTCTCTCTCCCTCTCTCCCCCTCTCTCTCAACTCTCTCTCTCAACTCTATCTCTCACTCTCTGTCCTCTAACTCTCTCACTCTCTCTCGTTGCGTTTCGTGAAGCTTCGTATCGATTGCACCCGCTCATTTGTCGTTTACATATATTCCACAGCTTTATCATCAAAAATATGTCGTTGTTTGACGGAAATAAGCAAGCATTGGATGCGCTAACCAATTACATGGCCGAGCAATTATACTTGGACGAGCGGCGTGCGGAGAGAGAAAGAAATTTCAGGAAGCAACACGTTCGCAGACTGCAATTTCAGGACAAACGAGGTCGAATGTAAAATAATTAATATTAACTGCGTTGTTTTACTGGTTTGGTCCCCACCCACACCCAGAGGTGGCTTGTGACGAAGTACTTCCACTTTTCCGAGTTCTAAAGTAACTATTGACTACTTGTACTACTTACTCAAGTAGTTATGTCTTCAGTATAGTCTCACTTCGACTCAACAGTTTTTTTACTCGAAACTGCTTGCTTTTCACACATTGGATTGTTTCAAAGCAGGAAGTAGTATTGGGATATGTTCGCATCACTTTTATAAAGGTCGTGTAAAACTGGGCGAAAGAGCCCTTGTATCATGACAACTAGATGAATATATCTACGTAAACTGCACATACGTGCGGGTCATTTAGTCGAGCAGATGCATCGTGCCACATCGAACGTGACCATGTCCTATTAACTGCTAACAGTATGCAACCCGTCGACCAAATCTACTTGGCGACACTGTATAATTTTGTACTTTTCATACTTTCATTTCTACTTCCGCTTGAGATATTTTGAATTGCATCGTAACTCGTAATGTCTGCTCCAAATTAAGTATTCATTTTCTTCCAATACTTCTAATTCTACTTGAGTAGCAATACTAACTAGTTTGTCCACACGCCATGACTTCGCAGCGATGCCGCCATACCACATTCACAACCTACAAATGGTGGAGGAGGAGGTGATAATGTTGTTTTCGAATATATTAAATTTCGAGTAGAAGTATAGACGTATATTAGGATTGTTCAAAAATAACTTTTTACTCCGCATTCTGGGGATTTACTGATTAAATTGTTAGGTTGCCTCTATTCCAACTGATAGATGTGAACGCATCAGTGTTTAAAAATTTTGAATTTATTATTAAAGTTTTTTGTATTTTTTTCTTCAAATAGCGATGCAAAACGAATTTGCCACAATTCCAACCCGCCGAAGCGAAGTCATTGGAGTTTCTCATTAATAATTCTGGGATTACCCATACCGTCCTATTTTCTCGTATCCAAAATTGTCAACTGCAATATATTCGCTTCTACCGGGTAGTAGTGAGCAAAAATTGTTAAGCGTCGTTTTTTAGACTAGCTATCAATTTCATGGCCTTGACAATAAAATTGAAATATTTTTCTATTGTTTTTAATAAATTCAAAATCTGCAAACTCTGGTGCGTTCAGATCTACCATGTTGGAATCCAGCCAAATTTGGCGTACAGTGTTTTTAGGCAACCTAACTACTTAATCAGTAAATCACCAGAATCCAGAGAAAATTTTTATTTTTGAACAAATCTAACGCACATCTTAACCTTAATACGAATGCAGCCTTTCTAGTGGAAGTCGAAAAGAAATCTTATGCATATTAGCTCCAGTAAGAAGTTGAAGGAGAAAAATCGTATGAGGTGTCGCGAATCTTTGTCAGCCAATAGGTGTTCGCCACTTTCAAAATTGCGAGATCTGGGCTTCACACGTAGATCGACACAAGGTGTCGCAAATATAGACCAGGTTTCCGAATAATACACTTCCCCGAGTCCAATCCGTTCAAAAACTACTTTCAACCGGACAAATTTATGAAATGTTAATAATAAGAAGTATTTAGGGATCAAAAACCGTTAGACGGAGAAACCGAAGTAGTTTATTTGAGTATAAATATACCACGAGTAGAAACAAACTAATTCAGTGATCAGACTTTCTCAAGTTGGCTACTTCTTTACTGATCAGGATCACCTTTGCAGATGGTTATTAGATGTTACCATTATTGAGCTGTTACTTTTTTTAAACGTTGACAAACCTTGAGAACTGCGGCTAATTAAGAAGATCTGATTTTGTAAGGTGCTGACTGTTTTGTTTTTACAGTGGCGCCAGTTGTGGAAAAGATTAGGCGAAAATACAGCACCGGCGAATGCCCGGAATGCGCCCGACGATACAAGATTTTCGAAGCTGTCGTCCTGCGCGGAGACGATCCTGGAAACGAGGAGATTTTCAAACACGTCTGCAAGGGCTCCGCGAGAGTTCGCCAGCGACGTCCACCGTCCGGGGAACACGTCAAACCCACTCAAGCCGATTCTAATCGCAGTCAGCCATCATCTTTTGAAGAAGACATATTAGCTTGAAAAGCACATTCAATGTTCTAATATGATTCGCGATTTCGCGCTTGAGTGACTTCCCGGGATCATGTGAGGCTCATAAGGAAGGTGCCAGTAGTGAAGTACTTCTACTATTTCGAAGTACTTAAATAGGTATTGCCTACTTGTACCGCTTCGTCAAGTGATAATGGATTTTGACTCCCTCTACTAAACCATTTTCAGTATGTTGTGCAAACATGGCCTAAAATAGTTAAATTTTACATAATTGGAGAAATATACTTCTACTTGCACTGGATTGTAAATATACGACGTTACGTACAAGTCCACTAGAGCAACGACGATGAGTACGTTCATCAATTCTGCTCATGAGGGGGTACTGTACAGTTGCATCACCCAAAATAAATTGTGAACAGCAATCATATTTGTATCAGAAACTTATTTGAGCTTCCTTTGTGTTCGTAACTTTCTCTTTACTTTGATAAGTTTGGTAAAAATATTTTGTATGCCTCTAAAATTACACCACGGATATGAAACATGCGGCCCGTGAAGCAATGATGAATTGGTTTTGTTGTTGATGCTATGTTTATTTATCAAGAAGATTTGACATTTGTCGTATGACTGTCATTTGTACGGCAGCTAATGAAATTCACATTGTGCACCAAGAAAGGAGGTCGTATGAAATGGCGATAAAATGTCAAAGTATAATATGCAAACAGTCCGGTTACAAATGGCGGTTACATGATAATAAAAATTCAAAATCGTGGGAAGTTATGCGAGAAAAAATTTGCAGATCGGCAATACAGAAATTCACATTTAATTGGCCCCATTTATCAATAAACAAATCTATGATGAATGTCATATTTTTTACAGATTTTTTATTACTCAGTAAAATTGATCCACAGTTTCTGAGCAGCGGCGAAAAAACTACAAAAATAGGAGTCTACCATTCAAAATGTAAACCCGTGGTTCTTGTCCTTTTTCCTGCAGCGCCCCTTTTCGAAAATTGCCCAAGTCTGGCACCCCCAACAGATTTTAAGGGGTAAGAGTTCGAGGTTCGGTCGGTCTTTTCGGATTGGGACTGCACTATTTGAAATAGCTTGGATCGGATCCGAGGACCACTTGACTGAGAAACTCTATAATAATTTTATGCGCTATATTCGGATCAAAGTAAGGTTGTTATAACAACCAACGGGTGTTGGCTCATACCATCTGGTTCGAGCCTGTTGTACACATCCCGAATTCGCTTTGGCGACTGGCACTACGGGGACGTTATTTGTATTGGGTTTTGTTTCATTGCCTTTTGGGACTAGTAAATCAACTGAGATAACGGTAGATATCTTCGTTCACATTGCATTACAGCATCCAGTTATTTATATTTTTATCAAACAGCTTCAAAGCATCTTTAATGTACTAAGGGCTCTCACTCTGAAGAGTGGTACAGTGCCTTTTTCTTCGATTTCGGCACGCTGCGCGCTGCGGAATAAAATATCTACTGCAAACCATTTTGTGGAAAATCAGTCGAGCTAGCGTGACAGGAGTATTTTAACCAGGAATTGGCGATCTAAAAGTACGCACAATTAATTTTACATGAATTATAATAAACCAGTGCATTCGTGGAACCATTCTGCAAACATTGTCGGCATATATTTCGCGCGGAACTTGACAAAAATTTTCGAGGTTGGACACATTTTGTCGGATGTTAATTTGCGATGAGATGTCAGGGATATATCGAACTGTTGTTTTACTACTATAAAATGACATGTCCCCATTTCATCCTCTACTGAGACGTTATTTTTCTTCAGCGCCCCCTATACCGCCCCACTAAGCCCAGCGCCTCCATATCGCACCTGAGCGTTTCCGCCCCCTTTCAAAATCTAATTCAGTCCTTGGTGGAGCTGGCGACCATGTTACGACACGGTGATTCGTACAAATGAGCAATGAGCATTAGCTGTACTGATCAGCTTTATATCGAATTTCGTTTAAAAAAATTAGTATCAAGCGCATTTCTATCAAATCAAATCAAATTTAGAGTTTACGTCGTCGTAAATAATCCCTCACGAGAGCAAAATTGTACATGTCACACAGCAAACGCCCAACGTCAATGTTGAGTCTTCAATCTAGTTACCATTCCGTGACCAATGCCATAACTACCTCACCCCAAACCCCCAATCGGAGGTGGGGGAGCTCGATGGGGGCCGGAGATTATTTCATGAATGAACTTAATTTCCGCGCCACGAGATATACCAAGACATCTAACGTGTAGACCAGAGGTTCTTAACCTTTTTTCATCCAGCGCCCCATTTCAAAAATTATCGTGCTCTAGCGCCCCCATCCCATATCGTAAGAACTGTAACAAAGACAATAGGCGAGGTAGTGTAATGGTGATGCGTCCGGCTTCTCGATCAGTAGGTCGTGGGTTCGATTCCCGGCCGGGTCAGACCGAAGACTCGAAAACTGGTATCCGCAGCTATCCTGCTAGGCACTCGGCATCCACGGATAGCATGGAGGAGGAGAAGACGGGGGTGCAGACTAGGTGACCTTACGGTCGTATCGGACCTCCGTCTTCAAAACATATCGATGGTGCGGGCGAAAGAGAACATACCATCTCTCTCTCTCCCTCTATCTCTTGGGCTATATCAAAATATTTTCATAACAAACCGGAGGTCAACATGTAACGAAGTATACTCATACCAACGAATCCCACCCCGAATATGTTTAATTATTAATTACGTGACTTACATTTTCCATACAACAACTCCCTCAGCTCTAGCGGTAAAACTGACCACGTGGGCTAGGAGATGATGCAAAATTATAGCAATATCTAATAATATAGGCAATTAGTAATATATTTGACCGATTTAATCATGAACTATGGAAAAATTTCGCGTCTCGCGCGATTAGGTCAGATAACGTCACTCATAACTGGACATAAGAAATCTCGCTCCGAAGTACCGGTGAAAACGTTCATCCCGATGGGGCGTCTGGGTGCGAAGCCTCCCAAAAGTTTGGTCTATTACCCTATATGGAGGCCCAAGACAAACGTTTTGGATGGGGCTGACGAAGTGCTATTTCGGCCGTGTCTGCGACATTGACATCAAATTCAGAGAAGGCTGAGAGTGTACACGCAGTTCAGATATTTTAATAAAATGAACCGAAGCAGAGGCGAAAACTCCTATGCTACACCGTTGTATCCAAGTTATACAGTCCTCAAAGAATATAATGTAAATCAGAGGTGTTACACATACTCTACGCCAGATGATTCCATCCGGTTCGCGAAGCAATTAAGAATATTGAAAAATGGTTGTATCATCCAGCTTTTTTCTATCAAAGGTTTCCTAATATGAAATGCTTTCACGTAACTAATCCCTCCAGACAGAAAACATAGAACCTATTCCACTGCCATATTATACCAAACCTATGGAAATGTTGAGTGTTCATTCGATTTGCAATTATTAACACGCCTATGACATCGACAGCTCACACTCGATTTTCTTGGTAATTTTTCACAGAGTCGCTATACCTCAACGCTAAATTGTTGTATGTGAGTGGTCGCACTGTTGTATAACTTCTGAATCGAAAGTCCCCGGCCTCCGTAGAAACCCGAATTTTTATTAAATAAAAATGAACGAAACCCCAGCTTCCTCCCGTTATCAGCTAAATCTCTTGTCCTCCTGACCGGTCGCGACCCGCTGGTTGGAGCAACTGTCTCGGAGGTTTACAATATTTATATTTAAATTTATTATTTAATCGGTCTGTCATGGCATTTTGGACAATTCCATTGTTTGCGAACGAAGGTGTTAATAGAATAGAACCCCTACTATCCACAATATATATTATTAATAGACTTGATAATGAACGATTTGAAGGTAACATTTTGGCATCATTTGATTGGACCGGCCCGCTAGTGATCAACATGTTTCGATCAGGTTCGCGACCAATATTGTGTAAATATAATATATATATATGTAAATATTTGTTTACTCACTGCCATGTAACCTCTGACTCAAAAGCTCACAAGACCTACAAAGTAATTTGGTATATTCTATTTATTAAATGTGCTCCGTATGCGCTAATTGCGGTAAAAACGATTCACAACATACACCACTTTCTTTAGTGTGGTGAGTTGGTTCATTGTGGAGGTATCAAAACAATATTTTTTTTTACTTTTATCAACACCATCTGCGGGTACAAGTACACGAATGGTGATTTAGCAATGTTGAACAGATTAGAAGCGTCTGAATTTCCATATACAGCATGGGAGTATTCCAACTGATATCGTCCGTGACCAGCAGCCACTGTTTCAGTGGTTTGTAACTATATTCAGACAATCGGCATTATACATATAGGCTATTTATGGTTTCGGCATGCGGCAGTCATTTATGCCAAGGTTTTATTTGGTAATACACTTCGCTAAGTCGCATGTTGGCCGAAACTTCAGAAGTCTTGATGTGTCGCGGAGTGGTAATGGTCGGCGCTGAAATGCCTATTTATAAATCTATTATTGATGCGAAGTTCTTCTTGTGGCGCCGAGGGTACCCATGTTAGAAATCAGACATTCAAACTGCATAAGATCGAGCGAAGCGCGAAGAAAGTTTGGAAGTTGTAGGAAATTTCCCACAGATTACTTCATAATTTATGTTCATGTGCGAAATAATTTTGGGTCCCCTTCGAGCCCCCCCCCCCCCCACACACACAATTGCGGGGTTTGGAGTGCGGCATTTACGGCCCTGCGTATTAGGGTGGAGTGAAAAAGGGAAATTTTTGAATTTCAAAAAAGTGTCTTGATATGTGGTGCCAAATAGCAAATAAATAAATTCTGTCATAATTCTGGGTTCGTACTCCATCTAGTGGTCGTGCACTTTCACCGAACGAGCCGAAAATAGCCAATTTCGTCATATCTTGATAACCGCTTACACTAGAAAGCTGGTTTTAGGCTTAAAAGATGCAGAAGCAACATGTTTCTATCTCACTTCCATAGAACTTACTCTTATAATTGAACAGAAAAAAAGTTACAAGCAAATTACTGATTTTATAGGTAAAATTAAGCACTGAAGCAGTGGGTGTGATGTCAAAATCGTGTAGTGATTGATCTTATGACTGCGCAACATACCCCATCAATTACAACTACTTTTCGAAACTTGCTCAAACAAATGAAGCCCCCTCTAAGTATAAATAGGGCTCGCGCATAGGGTTGGGATTTGGGATCAAAGTTGAGATCCCGGGATCGGGATTTCCCGGGATTTTCGCTTCTCATTCCAGGGATTTCCCGGGATTAGAAAAGTTGTAAAATGCACATACAAGCTCCAAAAACAACATTTATTCCTTGTAATATTGACGCATAATCTGAAAGCATCAAGAGTATCATCGTTCAGACCAGGGTCTCAAACTTAAATTTGTTTGCAGGCCAATTTCGTAGTTTCTGATGACGCAGCGGGCCGCAGCGTCAAATATTGTTATATTCTGTAATTCCGATTAGTTCTTATTTGACGGACCATGCAAACTGGCATTCCATACACCTTGTGAAAATGTGATTCACTATTGGAATAATCACGTTTGCCAAGAAAAAGTAATATTTTTAAATATTTTAATAAAAATATGGTTGTGCTTGGCATAATTTGGCGAAAGAATGAGTTATAGACAGTTAGACATCATACGAGATGACAAATGCATCATGTCATCGTAAAAGCTGTCGCTTTATGACTTCACAGCTAGCGGGCATTTGACCTAGTGATTCAGGTTGTGGAGTGGTTTTCGATTGAATTTTAAGTTCTCAAATCCAAAATAAGATATTTTCCAATTAAATATTGTCGAATACTTGAAAATTCAAAATGCCGACGCCGTCCGCGTGTTTGTGACCACTGTTTTAGACAATCAGCCGAGTTTGTGACACTGCTTTATTACCAAAATCAGTGATATGGCGTTTCGTAAGCCTTGGTTGGTGCTGGTTACAAATTCCGGGATTTCATTGGGAGTAATCAGGGGATCGGGATTGATTCAAATCCCGGGATCCCGGAATCGGGATTTCCCGGGGTCCCAACGCTACTCGCGCATCAATAATTACTTCTAAAACTGTACCTAAAACGGCGTTCATCGGTAGTGCGGCCTCGCGATTTCGATAACCTAAAAACAGTGACTGTGAAGAGATTTTTTTACCAACATGCTGTTGTAGGGTTTGTATCAAATGCATCACAAAGCTCCTGATTGAAAGCACAAAAATTGGAGATCCACATTCAAAACACAAATATCAATTCTATATTGGAAACAAAATATTTGCGAGACTTCCGTTTTCGTGTGATGAGGCCATCTCTACTTTTGAATCCTGAAACATGGGCAGATGCTTCAGTCACCACTGTCACATGTCTTTCCACTGCCTGGTTGTGGCCAGAATAACTGAGCTATATTGGTGATGATCTTAGGTTTTCCAGCTCGAGATCTGACAAGGTCATGATTGCAGGCGGCTGCTCGATATGTCTGATGTTTAGTTGACAATTTGGAAGATGTAGCCTCGATATTCATAATTGGAATTCGGAAGAATCTGATGCTGGTGTCAATGTTGCTGTTTTTAGGTTTGGTTTCATTTATATATCCATCTAAGTCGTCAATTGGAACCAGATCTGCAATATTTAGAGGCTGGGCCGATTGTTCATGCACGATTGTTGACTCTCATACATGCCAATTTTACAAGGTACTATGTGGGACAGAGTTATCAGCGAGAAATCTGAGCTGTCTTGCTTAATTCCGCATGGAAGTCTATTTTGTGTCATGGTTTGAAATAAAAATGCACAATTCCATTGTTGATGGCACAAAAAATTTCTACAATATAGTTTCCTGTGTCACAAAGCTGCCTGATACATGAATTCGTTCTCTTGCACTATCTATGCTACAAAGAAATGCTTATTTTGACCACCCAGAAAATGTTTAGCTGGGAGTGCTTGGTGACGAGGAGAAAAGCGTACGAAGACTTGTATAGTTAACAAGATTACAGCTATGCTAGATCAACCACACCGCACCAAATTCCAATTTACGACTTTGAAGGAGGATATATAAATGAAACCAAACCTAGAAACAGCAACATTGACATCAGCATCAGATTCTACCAAATTCCAATTATCAACATCGAGGCTACATCTTTCCACTAAATTGTCAACTTAAGCTTCAATATATTGCACAGCCGCCTGAAATCAAGACCTTGTCAGATCTCGAACTGGAAAACCTAAGATCATCACCATTACGGCTGTCATCCTTGCCACAACCAGGCAGTGGACATGGACATACATGTGACAGTGGTCACTGAAGCATCTGCCCATGTTTTAGGATTCAAACGTAGATATGGCCTCATCAGACAGAAACTGAAGTCTCAAAATCATATGAAATATTTCAATACTAAACATGATATTAATGTTTGTGCGGCCTGTACAACATTTTTCTGTTTTCAATACAGAATTGATGTTTGCGTTTTGAATGCGGAATTCCAATTTTAGTGTTTCTAATCAGGAGCCTTGTGATACATGTGATACAAACCCTACAGAGAGAGAGAGAGAATCTTTATTCGTATACATTACATATCAAAATAACACTACAAAAATGTAACAGTGAAATGAGACATGCAAGGTAGACGGGAGGCTCGATATGACATAGTCTGTAAGTTAGTAAGAAATCTCTTGACGGTCACTGTTTTAAACTGATCATGGTATATCACGAGGTCGCACTACCGATGAACGCCGTTGTAAATGCAGTTTTAGCAGTCACTATTCGATGCCCGAGCCCTATTTATACTTGGAGGGTGCTTCATTTGTTTGAGGAAGTTTTGAAAAGTAGTTGTAATTGATGCTCAGTCATAAGATCAAACAATACACGCTTTTGACATCCTACCCACTGCTTCAGTGCTTAATTTTACCTATAAAATCAGTAATTTGCTTGTAACTTTTTTTCTGTTCAATTTTAAGAGTAATTTCTATGGAAGTGAGATAAAAACATGTTGCTTCTGCATCTTTTAAGCCCAAAACCAGCTTTCTAGTGTAAACGGTTATCAAGATATGGCAAAATTGGCTATTTTCGGCTCGTTCGGTGAAAGTGCACGACCACTAGAGGGTGTACGAACCCAAAATTATGACAGAATTTATTTATTTGCTATTTGGCACCACATGTCAAGACACTTTTTTGAAATTCGAAAATTTTCATTTTTCACTCCACCCTACTGCGTATAGGCCTGATGATGAGGCATCCCACTGAAAACAGAGGAATGGATTCTAAGGTAACATTTTGGCATTATTCGACTGCTTCCATCAGGAAACGATCAAAGGTTTGACTGCGACCAGTGACCGTGTTGGAGAGAGAGGGAGAGGAAATGCTTCGAGTGAATGACTCGGCAATGGCATTTCTTGGAGCAGATCTTTCCAATTTTGGTAACGCCACTAAACTTGCCGCAATCGCAACACACCGAGAAAACAGTATCGTGTCTGTTAAAAACACTTCTCGATCAAATACATGGCAAAGAGTCTAGTCCTAGTCCATGTAAATTCTGCTACCGAGAACGTAGTAGCGGACAACATTGCATCAATATCTTTTATGAGCACGAAAACACGGATCTATCAACCAACCATATATCGTAGCCGGGATGAGCAAGTTTGTATCTGAACTAGAAAGATTGGAATAATCGCATAAAATAGGCAAGCACATGATCATAAGTAGCTTGGTTTGCTACGATATATGTGGGTGAAATCGTTATATAAAACGGGATGCGGTAATGTGTAAGGCTTGATGCGCATATGTGCTATACAAGTGTAGATGAAATGCCGATGTGAATAAACTTTTAAACTTAGGGCGTCAGTTGTCACATATGGGCTGATAACATGTAGGACGTCCGTTCATTATTTGGTATTCCTGCGATGTGCGCCACCTGGGTATTGGCGTAGTAAATATTGGTAGATGAATATTTCCGTACATGCTGTAAGAGCTTAGCGCTTGCTGATACACAAATCGAGAATAATATGAGCTGAACCGGATTTATCACTGAACAACAGTGAATATTTTCTATGTTGAAAACCAGTAGTTTCCTCGAAAGTGCGAGGATTCAAGCAGACCTTATTACAATTGTAATGTCCAGAAGTGGTAAGTAACGACGTACTTTTACTTTTTCGGAGTACTGAAGTAATTTGGCCTACTTGCGATAATTACTCAATTGGATACTATTTTAAACTTCATCCGATATTAATTGACGGTGATCAGTTTCTAGGCAAAACCAGGTAAAAAAACTTTTTACTTACTTGGAAATTGCTACTTCTACTTCTACTTGAGTGAAAATTCACTACCTTAAATCTACACTTACACGTGAGCGCCGGCTATGTTTACCTTGGCCATGACCACCGCTGGAAATGCGCAAAATCGAACAGAGATTTCTTGAGCTTGATATTTAGCATTTGACCCATTCTCAATGGTGACTGCGGTGACGATCTGATTACCGCTTAACCGTACTTCGAAAGTAGGAATCGATTACTTGTTCGATTAGAAAAAGTGTCGCATACAGGAAAAAGACTACGTGTTTAAAACGGCCAGCACCGCTGCAAAATAGCAGACAATATT
The DNA here is from genome assembly GCF_051294905.1 of Botryllus schlosseri. Taxonomy (NCBI): domain Eukaryota; kingdom Metazoa; phylum Chordata; class Ascidiacea; order Stolidobranchia; family Styelidae; genus Botryllus; species Botryllus schlosseri. The sequence continues at coordinate 9,960,429 of NC_137245.1, read as the reverse complement.
TTTGCTGGAACAAGAATTCTCTCTTGCGAAGTACTAAATACGTTACATATAATCTTGACGAAAGCCAGACAACTTGCCAATGAAGTTGCAAACTATTGAATGAGAGACCAGTAGCGTGATATTCGGACTTTCAATTCAATACACTCATGCCCTTACCCGAATTATTGAATGAGCTTGTCTTCGTACAGTATTACAATATCGGGATGCCTGAAAACTATAGGGTTCTGTTTGACCAATCTGTAAATCATCGCTGAATATACCGATCATTCAAGTTTGTTGGTCTATTTTCATGTAGTCTCGTAACATATTTCAATTCAATGTGTTCAATTGACTTTACTGTAGTAAAAATGAATCATACGATCATCGTACTGATTCTCAGTTCGCTGGTCGGTGTGATCACCGCCAATCAGCGGGTAACATTCATGGAGCTGCTTTCGGACCACTGCATGAGGAATCAAAGTTCCGACCATGTCACATCAGTTGTGGTAGGACCAGCAGGTCCAAGAGGTCGAAACGGACCTATGGGGCCAAGAGGACTACCGGGCTCTGTGAATGAGACCACGGTCAGGAAAATTGTCGAAGAAGAAATATCATCCGGTAAGCATGTGGCACGTGTGGGTCGGTTATAAACCTATATGTATGTCGACATAATATTTTATGTTAATTATTGAAACTTGACGACCTGTACATGGGGGTGATAGCAAATAGGGATGGTGCGAACATGTGGTAGGGATAAGCTTATATTCCATTGCAATTCCTCATCGAAATTGTTGATAAAGCGACGGAATATATTGATGCTATGAAATTAATATAGCATTTGATTGTTCCAGTTGATGCATTTGATGATGCTTAAAGTGTATGCTTTTACCTCAGCATTGTGGCATACTGTTACCGCGTGGTCGCTAGTATCGTTACCAGAGGTGGTCAAAGTAGTCACCGTCGCTACTCAAGTAGAAGTAGAAATATCGCCTGAATTTCTACTCAAGTAGAAGTAGGAGTGATGGTTCACAAGTAAGTAAGTAAGTAGGTATTCTACGCCTATTTTTGCCTACAAAACTAAAAACTGTCAAGTAGAAGTAGAAGTAGTCTAAAATCATAAGTACTTAAAAAGTAGTGTGAGTAGGAAAAATCTACTTCAAGTACTTCAAAAAGTAGAAGTACTTCGTTACTGACCACCTCTGATCGTTACCCAACCTGTGGGCCACGGCCAGTGGTCAATGAGCCAGTTTGAGGAGGCCATGGAAAGACTGGGAAAAGCTTTATGATCTCTAACTCGGCTGCACTGTAGCAAAAGAAATGTAGAAGAACTGAATGAAAATATCAATGCAGCGATAAGTTACTTCCTGATCTTGAGTTTACTTTCTTCCCTACTAGGCAAAGCCAGCCTTAAGATATTGTCAGAGCAGAATCAAGCTCCACCATCACATTAACTAAATGTGTAATAACTAATTAATAAACTACCATGATTATTAGTGTTGTATTTATATCATTTTAACTACTGGTTTTTGCAACAACCAGTTTTTCAACTAAAATAACAGTTCTCATTTTTCTCGTAAAATTGAAAAATATAGGGGACCATTGATTTTTCAAGATTTTTAAAGTGGAACACTGTGTAAAAAGGTTGGGAACCGCTGGTATACTACATTACGAAAATGTAGGGCTAGAATTGGTAATATGATGTCACATGACGTCATAGGTTCGCATGTTAGTTCGCGTTCCCGTAGAACATTTCAGGAAGGTTTGCGTCCACATGAACCAGAGGTTCGCATCATCCTTAATGGCAAATCTCGTAACAGTATTCTGGCTCATTTGTCAGATCGCAATGATGGTCATGTCGAAAAATATGTCATCTCGAATGTAAGACTACCCGGTAGCAGCAAGCCGGCAATGTTTATCCTGCTTTAACCATTTCTGTCTGGCTACAGTTTTACCGGTCTTCAGAAACATCTCTGAGCTTCTGGTTGGCAAGGAATTGGCCAAGGAATATATGGCCAGATTCCACAGCGAAGAAGAATGGACGGTGAGTATAGTCCGATAACTTGTAATAACTCACAGAGCCGCATGCTCAAATTAGGATATGATTCGATTCGGAGTCTTTGTAACACTCGACCCTGTCAAGTTGTCCATACGTGCTTGCTTATAGTATATTTTGGTAACCTATCGGACACGCGAAAGCTGTGCAATCGAAACAAAATCTCTCAAGTCAACAACGATAAACAATCAACATTCTAAATAACATAACTATATGCGATAGTCTTTTTTTCTTTATTTCATAGACCACCAAGCGGGCAGACCAGACAATTTGCCCATCAGCAATTGGATTCATGTCACTTGTATTTTATACGACACACTAAGTTGGGTCAGGTCAAGTCACGTATAATGTTTGGTCTAAAAGTAATTCAATAAAAGTCAAACAATTTCGATGGATGCATGTTTAGGATCAGACAGAATAGTGAGGTGTTCGATTGTTTTTATATTTCAGTCTCCTATTTGTCTTGTCATGCTTCTCGTAACAATTAATATGTTCATTTTGCCTGATTTATTTAACTATAAGCTTATGACTGACAGACTCACATCCTACGGTGTCAATGGACCAAATTGGTACCTTGCCCCGTAACAGCCAAAGTAACTAAACTTTGGAGCCAGTCAATGCGAAATGGGGCAGTCACGAGCAGCAATGGATCATTCGTTGTTATGATATTTCGCACATTCAGTGTGTTTAAAACAGGGGTGTCAAACATGCGGTCCACGGGCCGCATCCGACCCACCAGACGATTTCATCCGGCTCGCGAAGCAATTATGAGAAGATTGAAAAATTCCTATATTATCCGGCGCATTTGAAACAAATGATCGGATTTTTTGCAGGAAATACTTCCATTGAATATTCCCTCGAGACAGCAAATATGGGGCATGTTCATATAGGCCACATTATAACAACCCGACTACGGCGTTGCGGTTTCACTTTAGTTACCACCAGGTACAAGTCGGTGAAATTGACACTTAATTCTGAGAAGGCAAAATGTGCACACTGAATTCAGAGTTTTATGGAAAAATCGACCTAAAAGTAGCTACCACAACGCCAACCGTTATATGCAGTTTACATGGAAAAGAAATTAGTTATACAAATAAATAATTCGAATATCTATGGTCACACTGCTGCGTCCTTTCCAACCCGCTAGGTCCCAGGACTTAAGAGATAGCGAATCGAGATTTAATAGTAATAAACCATATTCCGATGTCCGCGTTTGCAGTTGAATATCTTTGATTCCTCGCAACGCATACTCATACTCAGTGCTACCGCCAGATTACGATTAAAGCTAAGGGAGCATAGAAATATGCCAACTTATATCGTCGTGAGCGCCAGTGTTCTATCGGTTCTTAACTGCATTAACCGGACAATCATCGTATTTTTGGCACTTCCATTGTTCGAGAATAAAGGATTAAGACTTGTTGGTTTACAACCCCTATGCTGCGCGCACTGCTGACAAAGTCTGCGCGCACAGAAAAATGTGTGTTACGATTAACCGCAGTTTTTTTTGCTATCTGATATCCGGATATAATTCTTCCGGTTAACCGGTTAAAAGAGTATCATTGCTAATGCGTTTTACACTTTTTAGTAAGTTTCAAGAAGTCGTGTTATCAGTGTTGCACGCGGCCGCGAGGGGCGTGTTGGCAATTTGCGAGATTCGTATGTGCACGCAAAATGTACCGCGACCCGATCTCCCGCTGAGATGATCACGAAATTAGATAATTTATTGCCACGCCGTCGGCAATGGTCGCGGCCTAATTTATCGCGTCTTCAACCTGTCTAGTTCCGTTGGCTTGAAGAATCGCATCTCAATAGGCCCTGTGCAGTGTGCACACTATATACCATGCACAATCACATCTGCATTGGCTTGGTGCACATGATATTATCGCTGGCCTGCAATAGGCCTGGTACGAAAGATATCATCGCTGGTCTAACTATCGCGTCTCGGGCCTAGCATGTGTTAGCTCCTATCGATCGGTGGCTGGGAGAAGATATGCCGTTAAGTGAATGCTGATTAGCGATCGTGATGAAAGAGTGACATCGCGAAACTGAGTGACATCAAATGTTCGCAAATATGTGCGTGTGTGCACGCGAAATTGATTTCTGCTGATACTTAATCCGAAAAAAATCGAAACCCCAACCCCATTTTATTACAACTCCTCCTGATTTTTCGGCTGAGTATACGCGCCAACACGTGAATTTCTGAAGGAGAAATTAGAGCGAGCTATCATGTCGGCATAAATTCCAGTACCAAATTTAATGTACAGTCTTTAAAGTTCGGGGAAACGACCTGCCAAGCTTTAGAGACTCTCTACGAAGCGCTGCTTACTGTACAACCCACTTCTGTGGAAGTAGAAAGAGCATTTGGTGCATGTGCATGTGGAGTGTGGACTCTTTGTTACAAAACTCCGATCCCGTCTCCAGATTCCACAACTGACGCGTTGTGCTTTATCAAGAGGGCGTTGCAGGAGCAGTGAATATTAAATTTGCGTGATTTTTCTCGTATTCGCTCGTTCTGCGCGTACACCTGGATCTAACACTGTGTAATGATTCTACGAACCATTTTTCAAGCATACCTTGTGAAATCGATTGCCTCACTTAGCATTTATTATCCGGTTAATCGGTTAGATAAATTCCAAATATACGGATATATCCGTTATCCGGATAGTGAAAATTATTGATATCCGAACTATTAACCCTAGTGGCAACCCTATGTGTCGTACTCTTTTCCAAGGGACAGCGGAGTTAGTTGGTGAGTTTGCGCAGACTCGTGAAAAATTAGAGGAAAAATTGCCTATGACCCGTGTATTATATATATATATGCAGCACGTGGTAATATTGCGAAAAAAGTTGGCCGGTCCGGTCCGCGAGCGATCCGAAGGCTTGAATCCGGCCCGCGACGCAATTTGAGTTACACACCCCTGGTTTAAAAGGTGATGTATAGTGACAGAGTTTAATATACATTCTAATAATATATTCATTGCAGAAATATATTGAAATATATTGCAAGCCACTAATCGGAAGACATCCCAACACGGCTGGTCGAGGTAGTTAGATGTACGAGAGGATAACACGACAATATACATTGGCACTATAACTGTCACGGCTGCGACATATGCACCATATGACCAACATTTATCCATTTTGGGAATGTGATTTGCATCAACTTGCTCACAAGACGTGACTTGGTTACAACCATGAGTTCATGGCAAAAACGTCACAAATCGAGTGCTGACCTTCCTCATCACTTCTGACGTTATTGTTCCAGGTTTTTCAACGACGAATGGATGGAAGTGTGAATTTCACTCGCAATTGGCATGACTACGTCACAGGATTCGGAAATCCAAATGGAGAATTTTGGCTCGGTATGGTTAAGAGAGACAGAGGCGGTAGTTACTTACTAACATACAGTCCGACTGTGTCTAATCTGCTATTTGATGCGAACGGCTATTTTCATTCATCACGGATTTCCATTTTATGACGGTATTGCTATCCATTAGTCGTCGAGCATGTCCACATTCAGGTCGAAATACAAGCAATTTCTAGCCTATTGAATGAATACTATAGTCAGCCCTCTACTTACAGGGCGGCGTCCTGACATATCGATCTCGCTTACCGTTACATGCCACCTCATTTTGTCGCTTGTCATTTTATATTATCTCTTTTCACTTTATTTCATTCAGTCTGTATGCCTCCTATTTACATCGCCCAGGTCCAGGTCTCCAAGTCTTTTCGACACTTTACTATCTTTTCATTGTATCGCAGTCCTGCGGTGTTTTGAAATGATGAAATTTTATTTTAAAAAAATCGGAACTGAACTGATTTGAACCCTACAGAAAATACTGCTAGGCTGAGCAGGGGAATTATTTTCAGGGTTGGAAAAGCTCCATCTGCTTACGAGATCGGCGGTCTACCAGATGAGAATCGATATGGTGGAAAGAGACGGGACATATTACCAAGCCAATTATAAGTGAGTGCAGTCAGTGTTTCTGCCGGTACTTGCTTGCGAGAGAAATACCAGCAATGAACTGGCGCCGTATTCGCAATGATTTTACGAACTCGTCACCCATAAGTCCCTGTCGTACATTCCTGTGGATGGGGGTTCTTAAAATGAGGTACGCGAATTAGTATCAGGGGTCCGTGAAAGGGCAATATCGAAATATGCCATCATGAAACTACACAACCAGATTAATATTCGGTAGTGACGTTGTCAGTGGGACTGTAGGTTAGCATGTTTTAAGGACGGAATACTCGAAATCAGGGTTATACCCCACTATTAGCAAACGTCTCTATAGTTACTAAAGTTCAAAATATGCTGAGGTCCGTTGTAACCATCAGAGGTGGTCAGTAACGAAATACTCAAGTAATTTTCCCTTACTTCTGGTACTTATACAAGTAAAACAATTTTCAGCTACTTCTAATTCTACTACGTAATAATTTGTGATCTACTTACTTACTTTTCGCTATTTTCATTTCATCAAGTAGAAGTAGTATAATCCCCCAATCAGAAATATACCCTGAGGAATTTAAAGGCTGTTTTCACGGAGTACCAACATTTTCCGCTTTTTAAAAGTAGTATTTGTATTTCTCTCTCAATTCCCAGTATCTTACTTTGAGTTCTAATTAGTTTCAGTTCTTTTGTCTGCGGAGCATACATGTTGAAGTATAAAAGAAACTCTATTAATGACTATATTTTTCGAAAATAAAGATCCACTATTTAGCATTTTTACGATCCTACATTGTTTTTAACGTAAACCAATCACGCAAGGTGTTAACGCCGTATCCGATACAACTTCTCCATATTGCTCTTCGACTAAACTACCGCCCTTAAAATATGGGGGAAGTCGCCATGCCATGATGTCTTTGAAAACGGGGTGTTGCAGTAAACAAAGGAATAGTATCGCATTTGTATAACAATACTATCATTTACATCCCATGATACGACGAATGTTTGTTTGTTTGTTTTTGGGGTAGTCATGGTGTTTGTCGACTGCTATGGTCATTTTACACCAGGCCGATATTCTTCTTATTTTTCCGTAACTGCCGACTTATAGCACGGCCCACCTCTAGACTTTTTGTAAGACACCACTGACGCGGATGAGGTGGCGAGGAGGAGCCTAGGTAAACCTCCAACACGACGAATGTTTGATGATTATTCTGTCGAAAATTGATACTTCCTGGGATGCATCAATTTGAATCAAGCTCTCTACACCTTTTGCATAGCTCAAATTACAGATTTTGACAGTCCATGCGAACGAATTACGACTGTTTTCACAACTACTTACTTACTTGAGTAGATTTTAAAGTCAGTAAATTCTACTTCTAATTCAAGTACTTTTAGGTTGCTTTAAAAAGTAATACTTCTACTCGTACTTTGGTAGATTTCGCGTCGCTACTTCTACTTTTACTTGAGTAGCTTTTTTGACTACTTTGACCACCTCTGGTTGAAACTCTCATGAAATAATTTACGGTGTCACTATATACACAGTTAGGCGAAACCGTATTCGCAAAAGCAAAAAGCGAAATGTATTTATTGTCCTGTTAGTCGCAGCAAGTGGGGGAAATGGCATCTTTCGGCACATTTTTTCTGCAAATAAATGGTAATGGATTTGGCATTGTTACAAATAAGCTAATTCAATATAGTATATTCATAATGAAATGAGCCCGAATATTTTCGGCTGACACTCGTCAGGGGCAATGTTCCTTCTAAGCTGGGCGCGTGCACGGGCACGCAACACTGACATAGTCACCGCGCACAGCAAAACGTATGCCGCGCACTAGAAAGCCACTAGAAAGTCGTTACGCACTGTTGTACAAGGGACCGCGCAGTGAGTTGGTGAGTGCGCGCAGACTTGCGAAAAAATGAGGAAAAATTGGTCAAGGGTAATCGTCAGCAACCCGACTACAACGCTCTCGTATTCGATATTTCATGCTGGTGACGTCATATCTTGTGACACGATTTCTGATATACAATGTTCTCTCCAATTCTATACTACATTCTGACGATTACCCCAAACGAGTGTCAGCCGAAAATATTCGGGTTCATTCCAATGTGAATATATTCTGCAATTGTATATTGAAGTTTTGTACCTCCAAGAAGCTCTTTAGACTGAATGAATACTGAAGCAGGTAAGGTCAGGGTTCAAAATCCAAAAGTTAACATTTGGACCGCGGACCGCCATGTAGAGTAAATCTGCTCGAAATAGAGTTAATATGGGCCTGATGACCCTATTTTGCAAACTCATCGGGTGGATTTGAAGACCTAATGCAGTGGAAATCGAGGTTGGGCCACAAAATGAAGTCATCGGATTGTGGAATTCAAGGAGCACACGCCACAGCCCACAAAACTCGAAAGTGCCAGTCAATTAAATAGTTTAACCCTGCCTTAGACCTAGAGACGTGTTTTTCTTCACGGCAGGTTTTTCGAGGTTGGCCCATCGTCGAATAACTACAAGCTTCGTTTGAGCGGATTTTCGGGGAACTCCACTGACTCGATGGTGAAGTCGGGCTGGTTGGACGGCGGTCTAGCAAACAATCAAGAATTCTCCACTTTCGACGCGGATCACGATAAGCGAGACTGTGCGAACTGCGCGGAGTCCTTCAAAGGGGGTTGGGGGTTCGATAATTGCTACTATGCCAACCTAAACGGGTTGTACTACGACCTCGGGAGCGCTGGGATCGTTTGGAGCAAAATGTATCAGAACACCGACTACTACATGCGATTTACCGAGATGAAAGTCCGACGCCGCGCTTGAGACAGGTAATTTTTAATAGAACCTGAACTGTGCCTGTCGACTATTAGTACCGGATATAAGCAAAAGTGCTCAGTGAAAAAGAACTTATACTTTTTTTGGAGTGCCCAAGTCGATTTTTCCACTTGTAGTATTTAAGTGGTTTTGTTTCTAGATCAGTCCCACTCATATTTAACTGTTTTTTACGCAACACTACTGACTTCTTACAACTCTAATTCCGTGAATGCGAAGTAGTATGAAGTGTGCTTGTATGACTTTTGTATTTGAAAATGTCATCAGTACTCGGCGAAATAGCCCCTGTTCCTGTATCACGATCACTGAATTTAGTTTTGAAAATTGCAGCTATTTGTGGTGTTGAACTTCCAAATAACTGTTTAAGGGTATGCGACCCGTAGGCCAAGTCTACTTTTTAAATTCGCAAAATCGTGACATAATCGTGTAAATACTTACCTAAAACATTTTGTATGAGCCTACGGACAATTATCACCCTATATAGCCGGCGTATATCGATATGGCGCTGTTAAAACCCTCAAAACTAGTCGGTTCAACAGCAATAAGTGCATTTATTTCGTCAAAGGAGCTGTGTTTACCCTATATTTTCAATTGTCAATGTTAATCCACTATGACGTCACAATTGAATAAAAGTGACGTCATGGCCTTAAAAAACATGTTTTAAACAAGGCCTTGTTTGAAACATGTTTGTTTTAAATTGATTTTTGTTTTAAATGCAACCCTAGTTGGGATCAAGTCCATACCTTCGAGTAACGAGTCATCTCGAGTCATAGCATATTTTGACTCGAGCCAAGTCAAGTCATGAGTCAAGTCTAGAGCCCGACCGATATTGGATTTCTGAGCCGATACCGATAAGACCGATATCCAGTACCTCCACCGATAACACCGATATATTCAGCCGATATTCAAAAGATATGGAATCTAGCTCAAGGCCCATATTTAACACCTTAGAGCATTTATTTCAACAACTTTACAGCCATTGATATGCTTGAACATGAAAAAAATGATCTAGGGGCTATAAAAATATATCAAATGCACCAATCCAGCAGTTGCAGATTACAGTTCATGAAGCACAATTTCTCGGCCCTTTCTCCAAGGAGTGAACTTCTGTGGTCTTCCATAAATGATGTATATAGTACTAAACACAGTGAGCAGTCTTTCACTTGGTACCATAGTTAGTGGCACAGCAAGAATTGGAAATCTTTCTTCATTTCGGTTCCACCGCTCCCTTGCAGGGGATCTTTCCTTCAATGGTTTCACCAAATATTGATATTAATATTGATATTCTTCTGGCAGTGCACCTGGAACCTTCAGCACATCATTAACAAATAGCTGAAGAGAATATGCAAAACAACTCAAATTGTCCACGTCTGCAACTGCTCCACCCATCCCCCTTGGGCCTTGACCATGACCAGCACTTCAACAATCAATTGATCAATATTTTACGCTCTTCTGTCAGAATTGGCCAATGTCATCATGGAATAAATAATTTTCGTATCAATTATTGGCTTTACTCCACGTTTGCTTGATTTTCTTGACCTCTATGCTCGCATATTTCCTATCATGGTGGCCCCGCAGCCGGCCGCAGGCCTCAGTCAGACGACTTCATACAACACTGGTATAATTAGCTCTGTTGGTACCGAACCAATAGCACTATCTTCAGAAAAATGTTTCGACGCGACGCTTTCCTCTATCATCACGAGGGTCAGTCCAGCATGATTGAAGTTCTCATTTCTCTTATTGATTGAACTCTTCTGCAGACAACTATCCATCCAGCTGCTCTCTGTCTTTGGTGATCGATTACTACAGGGGATTCCCATGAAGTCAGTGGGGCATAACGGTGGTTAGTTATCTATAATATTTTTCAGATAGGCACGCTTACTACCCTGTATGCAGTATGCACTACATGCAGCTTGGCCATTTATTTTTATAATTTACCGTCCTCACGTCTCCAATCGACTTCTCTGACTCCCTGCCACCATGTTGTGACGTCACGAAAATGGCCGATATTTTTTTACCTTCAATGGCCGATACCGATATTTCTCGCCAAGCGTGATATCGACTCGATATTATCGGCGAGCCGATAATCGGTCGGGCTCTAGTCAAGTCACAATTCAAGTCAATTTTAATTTTCGACGTATGAGGGATGATTGAAAGTCATTACATTTTGCTAGCTGTGTGAAAGACAGATTGATTGGCCATTTATCTTGAATCAAATAACGAATATAAAGGTTAATATATACATGTAAAATGGCGCTGTATCGCTCACGCACACGTAGAACTGCTAATAAAATACGTGAACCGAAATAGAGGGTCGAATACAAAGTATCGGGTAGTTGAAACTAATCGATATGGCACAGTTCACTACACATCCGCGAGAATATAAACGCATAAACTATATTTGTTCGATTCATCTCAAACAATAGTCGGTTCAGGTGAGCACTGCGTAATGTATGCACTGAATCGTCTAAGAAGGAGAGAAACATTGATATTAGTTTATCTACTGCTAGTACATTAACGCAAGATGTGATTATTTCGTTTGCAGTCACTTTATTTGTGATGTGACAATCGAGGATCATTGAAACGTACAATCTGTGAATAACTGGCTCATCTCACAAGCCACACTGGCGTGTCGCGAACAATGCAAACATAAACAAGACACAGTTTATTTGATGACTTGAAATTGACTCGTAAATTTTGCTCCGAGTCACGAGTCAATCCACATTCCTGAAGCGACGAGTCAAGTCAAGTCAAGTCATTTTTCAAAGTGACCCGAGTCAAGTCAAGTCATACGAAAAAGTTGACTCGAGTCTGACTCGAGTCAAGTCGTGACTCGGGTCATCCCAACACTGCTAGAGGGGTATTTAGGACGTTAACTCCACTTCTACTTGAGTGCCAAGTTGACTACTTTGACCACCCCTGGATATAGGCACTGCCCGAATAGGCAAACATGTTTTGTTCGTCGTAATGTTGTATTATATCCTTTCATAAATTCAGATCGAGCATCATTCCGATGTTATCAAGTTCGAAATCATGGATTCCTCATGCTCAAATTCAACATGTCATTCCGGTCTCATCAAGTTCAAATCTGAGTTCGCCATTATCTATGACCTGAACTCAAGAGATCAAGAAAACGTCAAGCTTCATTGCTTTTTTCTCTTCACCTATCATCATCACAATAATCGAAATACATCGTTGCCCCACTCACGCTTCTCTGCAGTATTCTATGCGCTGATTAGTACTAAGTGCATGTCGGAGTTTAGCCGTGAATAGCCCTTATTGCAGATGCAGGTATTGTTGGTAAAATATACAGATATCTACAAACTAGTGACGTGGGTGAGGTTCATGCCTGGTGAGGCACTGATGACCCCTTCCCCCCGCACGCACACACTCACACATACACGTGACTTACCTGATAAAGATACAGAAGGATGCGAATAACAGCAGCAGTAAGAGAAAGCGGGTAGGCGATAACGTGTTCTCCGCACCCTGTTAGCCGTTGCAATTCTACAATACATATTTCATTTTTTCCGTCAGTGGAATATTCTGTATTCATATTCTGTATTGTCCTATGCTCGTTCAATCTCTTCTTTCACAAGATTGTAATGGGCATTGTATCAGCAAAACTAAATAAATGTCACTCAGTAACATCAGACTTAAATGGTAAAAGAAACCAGCGATACTGTGGAAAAATCAAGGTGAGATTCATGATTGGGGATGCAGATTCCATTAGAATAAGATTTGCAAATACATGAAAGCTAAAAGGTTAGCTGATTGAGTTGGTGACCTATTTCTTATCACATTAATAATCTTCACACGCAGGATATATATAGGCTACTCCTCGCCATCTGTTCCATGTAGGCGGTGTCTTACAAAAACCTAGAAGTGGGCCATGCTAAAAGTCGGCAGATATGGAATCATAACATAGAATATCGACCTTCCATAGTGTACTTAAACGGTACATTCTTCGTGTGTCTTGACGATGAATGATTCAGTTGCGACTCGGACGTTGTAAGCCATGAACGCTTATACTGAAACAGGCAGATAGAATATTTCGAAACATCGTTATCACATTTGCGTCCAATTATAGCAGTTTCATGCTGTCTGTCAGTACAAGACGTAACATCAGGCACTTGTGATCACTAATAAATTTCCGTTCAGCACAGTGTGTAGATACGCTGAAGTTTGCGAGGCAGTACTGTTTAATTTATTAAAAATATATTTCTTCCGATATTACACTACCCTAATGCTATATACTCGGAACTCATTATTGAAAATTATTACCCAATTGCTCTTACTATAGGCTTATATCTATTCTTTCCTGAATATATGCCGACGAAACGAGGTATGCGGGAAACAGGCCTGATGACTTCACTGACTGCCTTACTATTTTGGTGGGAACTTCATTCTGATGTTCAAGGACAAGGTAACAGCGTAAGCAGCATGAACATATGTATATATTATATGTAGGGCAACTAGCTTAGGTGTGCTAAAGGTGCAACTCACGAGATGATTTTGTTGGGCATGCAACAGCCTCTCGACCAAATTTCTGCTATTCGGAGAACGTAATTCCGAATACATTACAACCAGGACGGTATAGTGAACGTGTTTACTCGTTATGCAGGTCAATATCTGTCGTTTGACGAAAACTACTTGCCAAATTCCTCAATTCAGCGCATATGGTCATCACAATCGAATTTGATAATTTATTTTTATTCAACATCTACCCGAACGGGAGAATACATTGGTAGATTAAACGCAATGTTTCCAGAACGGAACGTTACGGGTTATCCTCTCTCGAATAATTCATTTTCTAGACAATAGTACACACAGTGCCAAGTATATCGATAAGCAAGTGGCCAGCAATACATTACCAAAGTGTAAGGTGGTCCACATTCGAAATAGCCTATAGCTCTCTGTCGTAGCGTTTTAAAGCCGCGGCACCCATCTTATTTTTCGGACAACAGGTGCTTGCCCGAGAAAATGACCTTTTGTTAGTAACTGGATTATTTTTCCTAGAGAGAAATATTTGCTTAAATATCGACCAAATGAGCCCACTAGACGATAAAGGTTGGGCCACTGTCTTAAGTCATAGGCTAACTTTATTGGCGACGGCCAATGACTTCATCACCCTTGCAGCTGTCCCGAGTAAAATATAACTTACGTTTATATGGAACGTATTATTTTAATTACTGTCGCTTATTATTCGTCTTACTTGATGACCCGGCTGGTCCACCGCGTAGGACCGGCTAAGCGCTAAGCTGTTTTGTTGCTGGCCATTTAAAGTAAAAATTTGCAAGGATTCTTCATGAATTTTCTGGATATCATCTTGGAAATTTGAAATTGAACGAAGGGCCGTAGGTGGTAATAGGCATTGTACTGCAAAGTTGGTCGGGACAGAGTGTTTTTGACCCTTAAAACTTCCAACACAACGTTGTTCAGAGTCAAATGCAATTAAAGACATTGCCGGTGACGATATAGTCTTATGTCTTCCATAGTTACGAGATCAGTTATTTATTGCGTGTCCTGTGTAAATAAATCATTTCTCTTGCCGATGCACAGAGTGTACCTGGAATCCATCCCAACCAACTGTATATAAAAGAGCTATCGGAGCACCTGCTACGTTGAATGTATCAGTGTCGGGTGAAATAATAACTACTGGCCACTCGGTCAGCTGGAGACTGAACTGCGTGAGTTGGCTGTATAGTAGGCTATACTGTTAATTCACAAATGTTGTGATACCCATAAATTGAACGCCAAAAGTCATCAAAATTTTAAGATCCAAAACTGTTGCAAAGTGTATACCAATTCAAAGAAAGCGTTTATTTTCAAAGAGATCCCTGAATGAATGCTGGACCTGTCACACGGACGCAGGGCTCAAATAAACATGTTGTATGGATTCATTACCGAAATGACGCTCTCAACACCAAACATGGGCGAATAAATACCGGTAAACAATTAAATTTCCAATAGCTGTAGAACGGATCAAAAAATTCAAATCACCAGTCGCCGGGGCGAAGTAACCCACCACGTAACTATTTCGTTGCAAATCTTCCTGTTTCAATCATTCACGAACATATACCACAGTGTGGCGAGACAGTGTAGTGGTATGTATAATCCACAGCTACACCTCAATGGGTCGTGCGCTCGCGTCCGACCGAGGTCGACTCCATAATGCCTACCTGAGTGTTTGAGGTTTATTTAGGGCCCAGGCTTTTCCTCGTCACGTGATCCGCGCAAGCGGCAATAGGTTAGTTTTCTATTCTCTTAGTTACAGTTTGCCGCCTTTGCAAATTTAAGGAATTAGGGGGCCTGCTATATCTATTATATCAGTTTGTTACTAATTTACGGCAACTATGTTGGTGAGTGAACGTGAGTCATCTCACCTCCTCTTCCAAGTTGCAATGATATATTTTCCTTACCACATTTGTATGCAAGCTGTTGCAGTGAGTTTGCTACGATCGCCTCAAATATATTACCGACGACTATTATGATATCCGTGTAATTGAAAATAAGGAGCAGATATGGTTGCTTTTCAAACAAAATTTAATTTAAACAAACGCGTTTAAATCGTGGCTCCTATATTAAACGTGTTTTGAAACGCGATAAAATCACTGAGCTAATTCACGACATGCTGCGTTGCATAGGGATATCATATTTTGGGATCCGCAAAAGAGGACACTTTTCAAAAATCCTGAAAGCTCTAGCACCGAAAAAGAATTGATGATTGGTGATTTTGAAAACATTTTCGACCAATACGACTGCGTTGACTAGAAAAAAAGCTCGTCTTTCCCATATCTACTCCCAAAGTCGCGCCGTATTTTTCGTTGATTGTCGTGCCAACTCAGGCGTTCGCTGCGTCGGAACCCAGTTTTTGGTCGCATTCCGAAACCTTTCATACAGGAAGAAGACAAATTCCCCAAAAAGGGGACCTTTTGGCATCTTTCGAGGACACTTTCAATTTAATAAAAACAGAGGACTTATGGTAACCCTAGCGTTGCAGTGCTTGATCTTCCCTACATTCTCGTTAATGGCGTCCATAATTAAGTCATCCTGCGTAATAGAGGGATTTGCAATTTCGCTCCCTCGCCACCTTCCACTCGCAAGTTCATACAAGACACTATCCATACGATTACCGAGTCGCGGGGTATTCATCAACGACCATTTCCATAGTTCGGGACCACGGCGTGCCTTTCTTGATAGATAACATACTGACCCATCTCGCCACGATTTCCTCGGGATTAGAGTTCGTTTTGTTGTCTGGAAGAGAGATATAATGGAATAATGAATACATTACTAATAGACCTGGTGCACAAGGCCATAGCTGCCGAGCACCAAAAACTCAATACCTACACCAACAAAAACGACCATTTCCTTCGGGTTCGCAGAGTTCATCAATGAATTCACCAGGTCCATCCCCCTAAGCAAAATCGCGATTCGATTGAGTCAGTACCTTTTGTGATTTCTTAGTTCTAGTCTTTCCAAGCGCAAATCAACCATTGTCAATAGGGTGAACAGCAACTACATAAAACATGATGTATGTATATCGACGAATTCCATTTGGCGAACTTCGATTTTGACATTTTCATATGTCTTCTTTGGAATTCCGATTGCGAATATAGGGCCAATGTGACTCTTTTCACAAAATGTGCCCGATCCTGTCTCTAACGGGCCAATTAATATATTTGTCCAGGACTACACCGTCTTACATAATTTTTAAAGACGGCCCTCACCGTCATCATAATATGCATTCGATTGAGGTAGAAGTTGCAACTGTTGGTGTCAAAGCTGTCAAAAATGATAGCTAGGCGATATTTTTGACATGTCACGAAAAGTCAAAATTTTGTAAAAATTGTAGCGTTAGGTCGAAAAATTTTAAAAATTGTTTACAAAGTCAAAAAATTTTTGCATCCTGCATTTCGTTTCTATCGTAGATGTTTGCGCCGTCGGTGAACTTATCATTTGACGTTTTACAGCTTGTAGCTGCTGCTACTTTATAGGTCAACCGTTGTGTACGGCCCATTGACTGCTCATTGTGAATCATAAACGGTCAAGTAAAAACAGATACGTCGACATGGTGTTGTGCTCAGCGTACCGCAATATCCTAACTGAAGCAAGACTGCGTGGGCATTGGTTCTTATATCAAGAGCCGCAAAGAGGGCAAAATATGTCTAAATTAAGTTTTTTTTAAGGTAAAAAAAATGTCAAAAGGGTCATTTTTTTAGGTAAAGATCTTCCGTTTTCTAGGTAAAGAAAATCTCTCTTATCATAACCAGTACGTTGACTGCTTAATCTGTTGTTCCGCACTAGAATAGAATTTAAATCATTCTGTTCATTCTAGTTTGACATTTCCGTCCGTCGGTATTCGAACAGTGGCGTGTTCGAAGAAACGCTGCCCAATCCACGAGGAATTGCGAGGTGTGTTTATGCAAACAATATTACCAGCAGCCTACCTCGTACAAGTTCTGCTTTTTTTACAGCTCATCAACAGGTCGCCACAGTATAACAATTCCCTCAGTCGATACAAGGGACAACGGAGTAGAGATTTGGGTTGAAAGCGGGGGCTGTACTGTGCATGATGTGTCAGAACCTGTTACGCTTCAAGTCGAGTGTGAGTTTGCCATACTTTAATTTGAGTATAATGCTCGGCGCTGGATAGGTGGTTTCGACATGCCTGTTGCCACGACATAGTGGCACTTTTCGTTATGAAGAACTGAAGTAGGTTTGCATGTGTTCTTTCTTCATTCTCTCCTACTTTAATTTAAGCGTAGGCCTACCTATACGAACTTCCATCACTTCCACCTGTAAAATTTTTGAAAGTTGTGCCGTGGATTATTCCGCGTCAGTGCGTCTCTGTGTTGCATTTAGGTTGCGACTTGACGTTTTACGAACCCGTCGCGAAAGCATCCGACGACTCTTGTTGCGGGTATAATTGCGTACGACTGTTCACGCTGCACTCTGATATGACGACTCTCTTCAACGCGACGTGTCTAGAAAATGCTACATGGAGTGGCACTGTACCTACTCCGAGTACGACTAATTCAGGTATAAATAATTTCGTATTTAATGGAGAAGGGAGACATTGTTCACCATCTGGAATGCTGTATTGTAGAATGCAAGATACATGATTTTCAAAACCGATGACAACTCGCGACTATGATACTATCCGAATCCAAGCTGATTACGTCATGAAAACGTCAAGCTAATTGGCGAAATCCTGGATTTGGCGAAATCCTGGATTTGCCGGTACGGCTAGCGACATGTGACACGATTATTGTCTTAACGGCATTATAGGCACTCTTTTAAATGTGTATTCATTTTGTCAGCATGCGCGCAGCCGATAAGTAGTTCCCGCATTCGATGACGACTTTGAAGTTGAGGAGTGAGTGGTTGAGATAATTTTACGACTACGATCGATGACTGTTGATATCAATCACAGTATTTGTACATGCAACACATTAGACTTAGGGTTGTGTTTAAAACAAAAATCAATTTGAAATAAACATGTCTAAAACAAGGCCCTTTTAAAACATGTTTTTTCGCTAGGCCATGACGTCACGCATATTCAATTGTGAGATCATGGTGCATTGATATTCACAAATGAAAATATAGGGTAAATATAGCTCCTTAGAAGAAATAGGCCTACAACCCCTGTGATTTACGGACCAATGATATGTCTTTAACCAGGACTACATCGTCTTGCAGCATTTTTACGGACGGCAGTCATCATCATCAGAACACTCATTCCGTATGAATGATATAATATAATATATCTTCGTACTATAGCTGTTGAATCGACTATTTCGAGGATCCAACCATCCCATATCGTATACGTTGGCTATATTGGGTTGTAGTCGTCGTCCGTACGCTCGAACAACATGTTTCTGGAAAGTATGTACACAATTATGGCAGAATTATACAACTTGAAAGAACACAATTATGTTTTTTTAAAGGCCCTTGTCTAAAACACAGTTTAAAACATGTTTGAAAAATTATATTTTAAACAACCATTTGTTTTAAATGCAGCCCTAATTACTCTGCAATAGAAATGCAATAAAACCCTAATTACTAGAATGTCAGTGCGACATCGCACACATATATACATATAGTCCTACTCTGACACCGAGTGAACAGCCAAGGAAATGTGGAATACATCGGCAACGTATTCCGCGATGATTCCCAATTAGTAAACTAATACTTGAGTATCACTAAATTTGTCGTCACGCCATGCCTCTCTTTGATCGGACTTATACGAAAGAGTGGTACGACGATTGGTAATACACCAGGCTGAATGAATACGACAGAATTTCATGCGACAAGGGATTTTCGCGACAGGATGGCTCCTACACAGCGGGGCTGCCATCACGTCATATTCGAAAGTCAATTTTGATAATCCATATCTATCGTGTAAGTCACCGAGTGAACTGGATGGTAATTGCGGTTATTTCAGAACTTTTGTCCGTGAGGTGACTTCCAGAATACTACAATCAACTTAAAGTAACACAGCAAATTGTCGTTGCAAACCTATCGCAAGTTCTGTAAAAGTTGGTTGTGTAGAGACTAGAGATAAATGCAAACCGTAATAAGTTGGTGAGCACTGAACTTGAGATGACATTGATGTGTATGGGTGAGTTGACGTCGGTCGGAATATCTTCTTCACCTATACATTTATCTATCCCCAAACAAATAAGCCCAGTAGGATACACGACCTCGCGTCTGCAGATATTGAATATCGAATTGCGTCCAAAAATATCGCTCCCGATTTGGATTCAGTGTTCGGATTCGTGATATACCCACATTCATCACGCAGCTGCAAACAATCATACTTCGAAATTCAACCGAATTTTATTTTCTATTTTCCAGCGGAATTTTGCATGAGAAGATACGTCGATGGTAAATGGGTCACAAGCGGGGATTGTGGGGTTGGTATTCCTATAGTAGTTTGACATCACCACTGAATGCTCTATTCTGTGTATATTTCATGAAGGGTGTTGAAAGGATGTCGGAGATAATGAAGGAACTCCATCACAGAGCGGAATATGAGAAGAGGAGTTACAAATGACATAAATTGTAGGATTTTGAACACAGGTGTTCACGTTGGAATTCACGATTTTTATACTGCTTGAGACGTTGTTACACTGTTGTATATGCGTTGTATATAACATATATCATTCACGGTGCATAATCGGCAGAATTTTTGTTGCCCTGGTGTTCATGGTGTTTCGAGTGATCTCGTCTCCAAAAAGAGACAGCAGTTCCAGGTTCATGTCCCGGCGGGAGGCCAGAATACGAAGTTACGAATGTTACGTTTTACAAGCCCTCATTCTTCTTCCCAGGCCACTACAGTCAGAAACACGATTAGGATACATTCAAGGGTGCCTTTCTGGCATTACTATTAGGAATGGGTGCGAACTCCTGAAAGGTTTTGTTTAGTGTAAATGCGGGCCACTTGAAAAGGTTCTATATGACCACGAACCTATGGCATGACGAGACGTCATATTGCTAATCACAACGCGGCTGTACTGTACACTGTACAGTGTACGGTACACGGCACCTAGCGATTCCGGTCACATTATGCCAAAATGCTGAAGTAAACATGCTGACCTTTAAACATCACCAAATGTATCAACTGCAACAATCAAATACTATAACAATGCCATAGACTCAATATTTTGCGTCGCTTTGCCGACGATTTCGACGAGGACCCACATGGGAATATAAGTTTAAGCCTTAACGGTCTATGCTAGACCGGACAATGTTTTCGGCGTCCGACTATTGCTGCATTGATATTAATTAGAGTTTAAAACGGGTTTCTATTCTTGCTACCAGGGCTGTGGGGTCGGAGTTTGTGAAAATAACCCTGACACCGACTCCGACTCCAACTTCTTTATTATAAAAAACATTTGATTTCAAAGATATATAAGAACTAAAACAGGACATCCCTGTACCATCAATCACTGTTATTAACGATGTAGATCAGGGGCGGCCAACCCGTGACCCGTGAGAAGGTTCTGTGTGGCCCGCGAGATAATTCTCGAAATTAGTTATAACATCAGGTAAAATTGCAAGGCCAACCAAAATTTGATTAACCTGCCGCGAAATGTGATGATGACTAAAACATCACTTCCGACGCATTGGCGTAACCAGTGGCCAGCCACATTTATCGCAGATCTTCGATTCTTCGTATATGACCATAAAGTTGAATATTCCGGAGCAGATTTATTTCACTTGAAATTTTTCTTATCACTTCACATGATTTATTGTCACTCGATTTCTTGCATTTAGTATTGGAGCCCCTCCTGAAAATTATAAATACGCTATTATAATATTAATATATAATATTATTATTATAAATACGATATTGCCATGTCTAAATGCCGAATTATCCTGTCCTTGCCAAATGAGCCTAGTGATATACAGAGGCGACCCCAAATATATGCAAATAACATATTTATTTATCGAATTCATTCATTACCTTTGCATTAATTTCGCGCTTTGCGCGACCAGGACGTGAATGCACACTGCACAGTTCCACACAGAGTTTTCATGGCATAACTGTTATCAATTTTAAAGCGTAGTAATATAAGTCTTGTTTTTCAATGTTAGCTACTTCGGTTCGCTCCTATCGGACGACTACAAAAAGGTCATCAACATTCAAATGGCCCGCGCAATGGCTCGTAAATCTCTCGTGACCCTTTGACCGAAAAGGTTGGCCACCCCTGACAAAGATAAAATTGGACATTGTTTGCAAATGACAATTCAGCTGCATAGAGGAAGAAAATCGAAATATGCATCTTCGCGATGCGGTCACAAATTGATACATTTTTTTGGAATTATACCATGATACTGTGACAGAGTAAATACATCGTTTGGTTTGGAAAATAGTAAAATTGATGTAAATATAACCAGACGCTGCCTCCCACTTGACAATATTCAAATTATTGGAAGTGTAGCTTAGCTGCTTGAGTCGAACAAATGATTAAGAACGACTGCATGTCATAGTCCTTGAGTGCAAGTAGACTAGACATATGCTGTTTCGCTACTTCCTAAATTTCGTTTCTGAACAATGTTTATTAGTAGTGAGAGTGTCTGTACTTGTAATCAGTATAGTGTGTAATGACAAAATCCGATCGCACGGATTTGGCGGTTAAGCGTACTCGTCGCAGGTATATCTTCTTGGTACTTGGTGTTGACTATGAATATTTAATAGTTGGTAGGAATCCATTGCCAGTTATTGTCACTATAATTCCTAAAATCCAAATACTAATATTTCCAGTTCACCAGAATCACTTCAAAATCGCCAAACGATGTACACATAGGCGTTGTTACAAAGAGTGGCAGCCCAGTGTGTAACAATACGGTGGCGAGGCTGGACATAAATTATTCTGTGCCGTAACGGGATTGATCAGAGCGATCCATACGATTGCAGCGTAGTGAAACAAATCTAGGTGAATGACACATTGATCTAGCGCACCGACTGTAGGTCTCTAATCTATAGAATTGCAATGCTGTGAAAATTCGCCATGGGCTATCGATGTCGCGTACAGATAAGTATGTGGTAGGGATGGTGTGAACCTCAGAAAGGTTCAGGTTCGTGTGAACGCGAACCTTTTTGAAAGGTTCTGTGTGAACGCGAACGTGAACCTTATGACGTGACGTCACGCGACGTCATATTACCAATTCCAGCATAAAATTTCAGTGAAATCAAGATTAACCCGGTACGCCTGCTACATTTTTTGCATCAGACAGCGATATCAATTGCATTGATTGGTTGAATAAGCATCATTCGCTGACTACCTACATGTAGCGTATTTTGCTCTTGATGCTCTTCACATTCGAGCCAAATTTTGTACCAAAGCATGTAAAATATTTGAGATCGTCAAGGTGCATGCTCGTTTAGTGTTGACTTTTTTATGCTGTCAGCGCCATGCATAGAGTGGCCTGCAGTTGAAAGGCAATAAATTTCAACCAAAGATGTTAAAATGAAGTGAAAATTGTAATATATGAAAAAGTTTTACAGTGCAGAACCTACCAAGGTTCGTTTGAGAACGTGAACCTCTAAATCTCTGAGGTTCACATACAGAACGCGAACGTGAACCTCACGTTCGCACCATCTCTGGTATATAGTATGGATCGTGAAGCAGCGCAAGAAGACATACGTGTAGTGCATGAGAAATAACTTCCCTTACTGACGTAACTGTTTTGTTCCTATATACCTAGGGTTACCATACGTCCTCTTTTAAGAGGATTTGTCCTCTTTTTTGAAAGTGTCCTCGGAGGACGCCCTTTTGTCCTCTTTTTTGAGATTTTGTCCTCTTTTTTGAAAATTTAGGTC
The DNA here is from genome assembly GCF_051294905.1 of Botryllus schlosseri. Taxonomy (NCBI): domain Eukaryota; kingdom Metazoa; phylum Chordata; class Ascidiacea; order Stolidobranchia; family Styelidae; genus Botryllus; species Botryllus schlosseri. The sequence goes on along the minus strand of NC_137245.1, from coordinate 9,937,301 downwards.
AGATTTAGAGCAAATTGCGAGTGATATGCCGTAAATGAGCACATAACTGACGCTCCGGCGGGTATTTCGGGGTGAAAGACGGCGATTTTAGTTCTGGGCGGACAGATGACCGTTTTTTTTAGTCATCCACCTAGCAATGCGGGAAGAAAAACGGTATTTTGAGCTCTGAGCGGAAAAGATGACCTTTTTCTTTTAGTCAACCGATCACAAAGTGGGACAAATTCACCGATTTTGGGGCATTCTTCTCCGGTTTTGCAAGTCTCAAATTTCTGAAAAAGTGTCCTCTTTTTGGATTTCTAAAATATGGTAAGCCTATATATACCTATATCTACATTCACTAGTGGATACGTATAGCATGCTCCATCCATGCGTATGGCGGCGGCTAGTTTGATAATTCAGCAACTAAATGAGCGAACCTTGTAGCTTTTTATATTCATGAATGATGGTTAGTGAGGCACTGACGACTTTGGTTTAGAGTCGGATTTTCAAGTGCATACGAATCCAAACAGGTTGCTCATTCAGTTGACGACTTGTTTCTCAACACATCAGCACTCTGTATTTCTGTGAGCACAGCAGCGTAGGGCAGGAGAATTTAAGATAAACCTCCGGCGTCGCGGATCTTCCTACTGCAAAGAATCAAGCTAAGGAGTCCGCCGTCAATGGTGGTGGTGCGTTAACCGATATTTTGGCACGCTGCGAACGAAAGGTTGCCGACGCCAGGATTAGTCTAAGCTAGGGTTACGATATTTTAGTGGGACAAATTCTGGACGCTCTTTAGCGTTTACTAGCGGATTTCAAAATGAGGTATGAGCACATTGTCGATCAATATGGCGTCACACCAGCAAAGCTTTTTTTATCGACTAGAGGCGGTCACGATCCGGTTCAGGAGTATGTGGTTGTGTGTTATAAGCTGTAACTAGCGCCAAAGCAACATTTTCTCAGCCCCCTCCCGCCCAAATAAACACTGATTTCGGGCCCACCGTACGGTAATCGATGCAACTTCCAGGGCTTACTAGATGCATCTGGTCCGTGGCCGGCTCAAAATTTGATGAGCTGATCACTAATTTAAGGTCGGCACATTTGTCTGAACTTACTCACGGCCTATTTTTGAAGCGGATTATTCGTTCAACATGTTCGCGAACACCAGAATATAGGCAAACTACCTCCAGGTTTAGAACCACTTTCTCCGAATTAGTAATAGTTATCGCCTGATTTCGCGCTTCTATAAATGTTCATGACAAATACAGAATCTGATGTAACATTTATTCGTAGAAACATTCTCACATATATCGCAAAATAATGATATCTCATGAAAACGGAATTTACAAGTTCGTCAAATCCATGGTGTACGGCGACTGCCTTGCAATAGTGTACTTAATATATACCTGTCAATTTCGCGAGTTGCGAGCAAGGGACTGTAACATATCTTCAAGGAAAGTGTAAACACAATCACAAACGTCTGCCTATTTAGCCCATAGCTAAATAAAGCGTATATTACTGCAATTTGTTGTCTCTGAAGCAGGGCTTTGTAGCCGGAGCCCCGGAGCCGTGTATTTTCAACGGAGTCGGAGCTCTAAATAACATTCTGATGGAGCCAGAGCCGGAGCTGGAGCCTGTTGTTTGAAAAGTAGCTCCGGCTCGGATGTATTTTATAAGATGCTATGCTTACACTTTTGACTGAATTCGCAAAATTTTACGGTAAACGTTCAAAATATTAGGAATTTGAGCTTTGCTGCGTGGCGCCACAATTTTTAAACTGAGCATGTTCAGATTGTTCATATATAACGCGCTGAATCTGGGTGTGCGAGATATGCCGTGAATCACTATATTCTGGGACGTGGTTATTCGTCATTTCCGCAATTTCGTCATTAGCACAACACTGATGGCCAATAGAGCGGTTCGAAAAATATTGATCGCTATGTATTTCACAAAATGGGGCTGGTGCTCATGTGATCTGAGCAAATTAACTGATGAGTAATTAGTAGGGCAAGTTTTTGTTGCACTGAAATCGCGAGAAAGTTGCATTTAATTTTACCAAAAGTTGCAGTAAAAAGTTGCATTTACAATTTCTGTTGAATTATTAGGGTATATAAGATACTCGAAAGGTTCCGTTGTATAACCTAGCTCCTGCACAGCTGTCAAAATTGTTGCTTCGCCATTTAACGATCTGACGAAACCGTCAAAAATTACCCTTTTCCCGATACATAGCAAGCAAATTTCGCAATGCGGGAATAACTTTTCCCCAAAAAAGCCAAACAGCATAGCAATAACCCCCTCCCCCTAAAACAAGTCGCATAACACACCCCAAACGTCATAGGTGTGCAAACCTGACCCAAGGCAATAGAGAAAAACTATCTCTTGGCGACTTTAAAAAAATTAATAGCCTTAAAAAAGTGACCAAGTGAAAATGTAATTTTCGGCGGTCTCGCGTGGGCGTTCGTGAAATAGAAAACTATTTCAAATTTAAACTTTTTCAAGGAGAGGTGACTATACACAAGAACTGAAAATTTCCTCATCTGTTGGTGCTGTTGCTGTACAATGGCGTTTCTCATCAGGAACTGGTAAACAGTTTTTTGGGAACCTAAAATCTGTTATATCGACGCTTTCTACCGCTTTCTACCGCCGTACTATCGACTGTTCATCACACTATTGCTTCTTGCATTCGACTCTTGAGTTCTTTTTCCGACTTTTACGGCACCTATATGCACAATGCAGAGCGAAGACAGCCATTATACTACGCGAACGGACTTTATGCGACATATTGAACTCCACATTATGACTCAATACAGATACAAACACAAGATATTGGGCTGAAAAACAAATCTTGGCTATTAGAATAAATATTCATACAAAGCTCCATTCGCATAGAATACTACAAATCTATCACAAATCAAATATATTTAAAATTTAACCGCTTTTCCATAAGCCCCTGTACTAAATCTGTCGGCTTACTACCCACAACGCACCTGTCCATGGTGATCACGTCAACTAACTTAGCCGGAGATAGCAGTAGTTCGGGGCTTGCCCACAACGACAACATATTGTGAGGCCCGTGGAAGCCTCAAGAAACGTTATAAATATGACGATATGTTAATATGTATGTAATAATTGTTGAATTTATTGCAAAAATCCTGCGATAGTTTTTACATTTAAAATGTCACTGCGTTGGGTACTATGTAGACAATATGCGAGACACGCAGAAAATACGGCTGGGTTCATGAGAATGTGCCAACCTTTGGTGTAAATTAATGATACGATTTGTCCGCCTGGTCTCTCTGGTAAACATGCTCGAAGACCGTTGGGATGGACCATTGTAGGGGTGTGCAACGAGCGAGTTCAGGCCTATGTGATCAACCCCTTCTGCGTCGGGGCACATGAAGACGTAAAGTCTCGGCCAACATACCGCTGATACATACAACGTGGTGCCAAAAACATCAGCGGCGACAAAACTTAGGCCAAAAATGGCCGTCGCTGGATGACAGAGTATTTTAAAAAATGCAGCTACTCTAATTACTGTAATGTAATTACTGGAATTCTTGTTCAAACCAAAAGTGGAATTAGATCGAGATTTGTGACATCATAAACGCTGAAACACATCAACAAGCTTAGGGTCGGTTGCATAGATCATGATCAGAAACGATCCGCCGATAGACATGATCGTCGATCTTTGGATCCGCGATCGACACTATAGCATGATCACGGCTCACTGATGCGGATCCAGTGGCGAGTCAAATGATCTCCGATCGTTGACGCAAACTGACGCAAATGACGTCAGATAATCCGCGAAATATCAGCTGATGGCGTAGGCGGGAATGGTGTAGGCATCTTTCAAGGGGACGTTGCATGTGTTGTATAGTGTGTACTTCAGTGCACAGCTGAAAATGGATTTGTACCGATACGTTGACGTGTTAGAGACACTGCGGAGCCTGAGAGAAGAAAGAATACCCAGGAGGATGCTTAAAGACCGTTCGAATCCTCTGGAACACCTTGACGATGCAAAATTCGCGAAACGGTATAGGCTGTCCAAGTCATCAACTTTGAAGCTTTTGGACATGGTGAAAGAGGAACTTTCATTCCCTAGTCGCCGCTGCCATGCCATTCCACCTCATTTCAGACTGCTGGCTGCCGTGCGTTTCTTTGCTTCCGGTCACCACCAAATGACTGATGGTGACCTTCTGCATATGAACAAAAGCACTGTGTGCAGAATAGTACATAAAGTTTCCAGGGCTATAGCAGGCAGGAGGAAGGAATTTATGAAGTTCCCGACAACGCCTCAAGAGATAGCTGCACAAATGAATGCATTTTATGCGGAGCACCAGTTTCCAGGAGTCATCGGTCTTGTCGATGGCACCCACATACGCATTTCAAATCCCGGAGGGGATGATGGAGAACTTTACCGCAACAGGAAAGGATTCTTCTCCATAAACGCACAGCTTGTGTGCAATGCAGATATGGAATTTACCCATATAGTAGCCAGATGGTCTGGCTCTACGCACGATAGCAGAGTCATGGATAACAGCACTGTACCAATTCTGATGGGCAACAATAATGGTGTGCTACTAGGAGACAGTGGCTACCCTTGTGTTCCATATTTGATGACGCCAATTTTGAACCCCTCGTCACCAGCTGAAAAGAGGTATAATAAATCTCACATTGGCACCAGGATCAAAATTGAAAGATCGTTCGGGGTGTGGAAGCAAAGATATCTTTGCCTCCAACTAGGCCTACGCACCAAGCTTGATAACACCTTGCCCATCATAGTGGCAACTGCCTGCCTGCACAATTATGCCATCAGGCGTGGGGAAGTGGATATGACGGAGGAGTTTGAAACTGGTGAGGCAGATGACATTGTATCAACAGACTTTGATATGCCTCAAAGTTCTAGTAGTGGACTTGTGAAACGCAGAGATATCGTCAACAATCATTTTAGTTGAGCAATGTTTTGCAACGAGCTCACTGGTGTGGAATTTACAATAAAAAATAACAAGTCTCTCCATAAACAGCTTGTTTCATTAGTTCTTATTTTGGTTGTCATAGCACTCACCAGAGAATGTAGCGTTCTTGATATTTCAATATCTTTTTACAGTACCCACCGGTCATACAAATGCATTACACCCTCATGCGAACTGTCGATGTATTGTTACTTTTGCAGAAAAATGCAGACATGTGGATTAGGGTTGTTCAAAAATGTCTTCCAAATTTTACTGGTTACTTGTATCAGGAAAGAACAAGACAGGCGTAGGTTGGAAGTTTTGAAAAATATCTTCAAATTTTACTGGTTACTCATAGCAGAAAGAAAAACAAGGCAGGTTGATCACGACTTCACGGAAATGTCCTTACTAATACCTGTTACATATAGGGGAGAGGCGGCAAAGATGAGACACGAGGCAAGATGAGACATGCAATTCTTTAATAGAACAACTTTCTAATTGACAGATTCCATGGTTGTTCCAATAATAATTTCCGTCCATACTCTATAGAGTCCTACAGATTTGACGTTATGCATCAAAATGCTAAAAAAATTATTTTTGTAGTATGTGTAAGCAGAAGCACACATTATATTATTTATCTAGTAGTTGGCCGGCCAGATATGACATTACATGAAATTTGAGCGAGGATTTTTGAGGGCCAAGAAGGATATTGTTCAATATAACTCAAGACATACGGTAGTCATAAAAGTACAGGCTTTTCATTGGTACTAAAATTAATCCTTAGAAGGCATTACTCTCTGAGTGGCATTAAAATATCAGAAAAGTGTTTCAACTTGGCCTACTCTCCCCTATGCTGCGAATAGGCCAATCAACGTTTGAAGGCTTCCGGAGTTAAAAATACTGACCCGTGTAGAGCCACAGAACGGTTGGTCAAATTCAAATAAGAATTAATACTCGACGCAGATTCAAGTACTGCTGCAGATATGCTGCGAATAGGCCAATCAAGTGTTGAAGGCTCCTGAAGTTGAAAATACTGACTGTTATAGAGCCACAGAACGAATTAGAGTTATAATTATTACTCAATTCAGATTCGAGTACTCGAATCATTGTGTCCAGTCCTACTGATGAGCAGTGGCAAGCAATAGATCTTGAGCAAAACCAGCGAGCGAAAAATGAAGACTGAAGAGTCAGATCAGGCGGTCGTTCAAAACAGTGTGTCATCCGGTGGCAAGTTCTTCTGATGAATGTTCAAAATTATTTTTTACTGGTACTTCATCATTTTTGCAGCATGTAATTCTTCAGCCATTTCTTGCTTTCTCCTCTTCAAGGCAATCTTCATACTTTTTTGCGCCATTTTGATTTCAAAATATTTCAAATGTAGGTCATGCTTCTCCTTTGCCATTGCCAGTATGTCATCTGGAATAAGTTGGTTGAAAAGAATCAGCGTCAAAGATTCATGGTTTCTTTAATGGTGTACTCATTTATTTATTGGAATATTCTATGCATTAGTCATACAAACCTTGCTTTGTACTAGACCCCTGTCCTGCCGTCTTCTTGACAACCGTAGTGCTGTTATTATTTGGTGCATGGTTTGAAGATCCTGTTTTTACTTTTGCTGCGACAGGGGTGCTCTGGAGTGTGTTACCTGTAGCAGTATCTGTAGATGAATTGCATTATAAGATCTATTTGATAATATGATATAGGTATTATGTATAAACTACTAACCTTTGTTGGCATCAAATGCAGCGAATTCGAAGAGTGATACCGGTATTGCAGTGGATGTCATGCTGATATCCACTAACAGGCTATCATCTGCAATGTAACAGGTCAGTTATTTCTCCACAATATAATTCAAGATATTACTAATTTACCATCGTTGATTTCTGTAGTCTCAGTGGGTGGAGAATCTGCAAAGACAATTGAATGACGATATGAGCTTATGTTGTAATATGAGCTTATGTTGTAGACTTGTAGCAATCTATCTATAGCAATGCATTACCGCACTTCAAACTGCTCATTATTCATATCTCTTTTGCATGCATAATTTGACTCGGAATAAATGCGGTAGCGACTCAATCTGTACTTCAATCATCTTGCAAAAATGCAACTTGAATCATGCCTCGTATTTTAAACTGTGCAATGACTTGCAGCTCGAAGATAGTGGAAAAGCATATCGGTGGCTATCCGAAAGTTGTCGAGGATGATCACATTCAAGTTAAATTACTGAATACATACTAGTCAGCCCTCCAGATTACCGGACCTCTATCTGACATATCAACCTTGCCTACCAACACATGCTTCATTCATTTTCATCACCACTCGTTTCATGTCATCCCAGATTTCCTTCCATCTCGTGTGCATATTTACATCGCCTAGGCCCAGGTGGGTATCTGACAATGTAAACACCTACATATAATAGAATTTACTCACTGATAGCTGGCTCTTCATAATTGTCTAGTGCAGAATCACAGTCATATTCATTTTGTAACGACTCTATTTGAGACGGGATGAGACCTGGAAAGCATGTTAACATATTTTAGGTGCCCTGGCACAAGTGTTTTGCAAAACAGCACTTTGCTGTAGTTATGTAATGAAGATATATCTCACTTCGTGCTACCTGCTACTATTCAATAACTTTATCTGATCAATGAAAATACTACTACGGTACTTACTGTGAACTTTCTCAAACAAAGCATCAATCTCTGATGGAGGAGGTCCTCCGCCAGTTTTGGCGCGTTCTCTCCGCTGACTAGAATAAGCTTTTTTCGTCCTCTGCTTTAGATTTTTCCACAGGTTTTGAATTTGACCAACCGTTCTGTGGTCACCAGTATTTGTGGCTCTATACTGTTCAAATACTGTCTGCCAAGCTTTTTCTTTTTGTTTTGTGGTGACCCCGTCAGTTTTCTTATTTTCAATGATATTCAGGTTCTCTTCAACAAGTTCAATGACTTTATATTTCTCCAGTTTACTAAAATTCTCTCTCATTTTGTAATCCGTCTCTGTAATTGAAAAAAAAATGACCACCAATAATAAGAACTTATTCGCATCACATTCAAATGAGACATCGACACTGAACATCTGCAAAACCTACAAGACATCAAGTAAACTATTGTATAAGGGAGGCATGTGCAGGTATATTGTTATTGCGTCATTTTTCAAGTTACTGTGATTATGAGTAAAATCAACGATACCGGTACCTAAAACCAGAAAACACGGAATGCAAAATCTCAACGTCAATACACGAACAAGGTACCGGTATTGCGGTATATACAAGCAACGCATGTTTCTCTTACATTGATTTTTGCGCATGCCTCATTTTACAACAGTTACCTTGGTACCTTGTAGCTATTTTACATGTATTACAGTGTCTCATGCAAAATAGACCAAAACGACATAACAGAACAATCCTTATTGCCACCACTGATATTGAAACATACGAACTGTATTGGCAATTCCTATTGATAGCACCGGTACACGAACCTTCAGTACTCCAATACGATCTATTTATACGACAAAATCCATCTATAAAACAATCTAAGCTCTCACTACTGATATCTTTTGCGGCAACAACAGCAAAGCACACCGCCGATCAAGTCCTTGAACCACCTATCCAGATGGATCAAATCTCGCCGATCAAATTTCACCGATAATGGCCTGATCGTCATCTATACCACAGAACTCCGACGATCTGTTACGCACGATCGGCGATCATGCTTCGATCGCGATCTATGCAACCGACCCTAAATGGTCGATTGATGCGGTGAGGAAGTTAGCTAAATTTAAATACCGGAAGCCTGGAAATATGGTTAGAAGTTAATCGTCATACTCATCAGTCCTTTATTCTTTCGAATAGGTAATAACCTATCACCCAAGTCATCAACTCCACCATTCATGCTTCCGAATATGGAATGATTTGGTTGGCTAAATCATTAAATATAGGATAGTACGTTAGCCGTTGCCATTCTTGTCTTAGCGCGGATCTAAACATGGGACGGATAATTCTAGACCTTCTTGGCTGCAAGAATAGGATAGTGTTAGAAATATTAGAAGTCTAATGTCGAAACTTCAAATGTCAATGTAATGCTATTAAATGGACCGTGTATTTGCCAGTAGAAGTATCATGAGAGCGAAATTAGTTGTAATAATTATTCGAAAGCTGTTGGTAACAATTTGTCAGTTTTCAAGTCAAAAAGTAAAGGCCAAACTACTTCGTAAAGACAGACAGTTCCAACCGGAAATGGAGAAAAGTAGTACAATACTAACATTATGTGCGAAAACGCCTAATTCACACACATGAGGAAGAATTTTTTCAAAATGAAGTTTTTTAACGTCAAAAATGGCAAAATCTTCATTTTCCAGGACAAAAAATTCACCCCATAAGCTATAAAATTACTGATAAACGTATTGTAAAGATCTAATTACCGCAGCGACAGATTGAATTTTTCTTGATCTCTTGTAGAGCTTCTTGCAGGTACAGAACTTCAGTACACAAGTGAATAGTATATTCATATTGAAATGAACACGATTATTTTCGGCGGAAATCACCAGCAAGAATCTGGAATATGAGAGCGTTCAATGAACTAATTTTGGATGGTACACGAACACGATTGTCGATATACAATGTTTTTCCAATTCGCTACTAGTTACTGACGATTACCCCTGACAAGTGTCATCCGAAAATATTCGGGTTCATTTCACGATGAATATTCTATTCAATTAATCTATCGTGTGGTTGAATCCATATCTACCAGGTTACAGAAAGGCCCATTGTTATTCTGGGCTTTTGTATAACACTACCTCGGGTCATTATGAGGAGATCAGACAGCCTCTATTACATAGCGATCTAAAGTGTGACTATCGCTGCCGAAGCGGTGGGATAACATAAGCTTCCGATACCCTACACCTAACAGTTATAATGGGTAGTGATACATTGACTGTTTGGTCGAAGCTGACCGAATTCGTCGAATGAGCCACTTTTTTCTTTCCGATATCTACGCAGTAGGAGTAACATACACAAATACCCGAATAAATAGCCAATTGAATTTGATGAAATGGCTGGCAGAAACAGCAACTCCGATGTTCGGAACGATTTTGACCGTGAAGATATCGCCAGTGTCTACGAATCTATTCAACCAGAATGGCCACACGAAGTAAGGCACGCTCTTGCGGAAAGCCTAGATCAAAATCCATCACCTGGAGACGGGCATCGTTTCCTATTGGACGTTGGCTGTGGCGGCGGGAAATTAACAAAGGTCCTTGAAAATGATTTTGATCATGTTCTTGGTATTGATATCAGCGAAAGCATGCTTAAAATGGCTGAAAAGAACGTAACAAATCCCAAGGTCAAGTTTCAATTGGTATATGACGACAAGTTACCAGTTGAATCAAGCTCAACCGTCGCAGTCACCTGCGGAATATCTTTCCATTACCTAAACACGCCAGTGTTTCTAGCGGAATGTGATAGAATATTAGTGGAAGGCGGTATATTAGCTTTCTTCGTATTTGGTCCAAACGTCATTTCTTCACTACAAGGTACCCCGATAGCCAACTACTCAGCAGAATCATTGAGATGGCAGCATATATACAGAGAATTTCAGATAAATTGTGGTATGGACGAAGTTGTAAGAGAGACCCATCTAACTCGATACGAAGCTATATACAATGCGTTGACAAACCCCACTAAACACTGGCGGCAGATAGCGAAACGTGACGTAAAGTATACAATCAAGAAAATGCTCGATTACATGTCGTCAATTGCGGGGTATCGCACCAAGACCTACCTTGATCCAACCAAAGACCCATTGAACGTATTCCGTGAGAGCTTGATTGCAATCTTTCGCGATGCAGGATTGGAATGCAATGACGACACGGAATTTAAGGTCACATTCGAATACTCAGCTATGGTCATAAAAAAGACGAAGCATTTCGGGATTGCCTGATTTAACTATTGTGTCACGTGGTGTTTAGGTGGTTTACTGGTATTGTCGAAGACTAGACCATAGCTCATATTTATTCGAACGTGCCAGAGATAATCTCTTCACAGATATACATATACAATACTCCACTCTTATAACCGTGTTACTGTGGCGTTCATTGAAGTTGTTGCGTGTATGGTCGATCGATCGTAGAGATTGATTTTCTAAGTACCGTTATGCCCAATATTTTGTGTTCTCATGCCCAATATTTTGTGTTCTCTCAAGATGGGTGAATAACTGAACATTGAACATACACAATACATACAAATGTCTGGACTCGCTTGTGGTAATCGCGAAAGGACTAGATGCGGAACTGAGGAATATAACGATGTTTCTGTTATACCTTCGTAAGATATATCAAAGAAGCTGCAATACTAAGAATATAATTTAATTGACGACACATCGATCAGCAAGAAAGGCATCTAAACTAAGCACAATATGGTAGAGGAAACAATCAGCCGTAGAGCTATACTTATGGTTACGATGACATAAATTGAATTAATAAATAAAGGCCTGTTTCAGGTAAACCGTTAATGCGGTAAATATTCGGCGATTGCGTTTACACTATCGATCATAGTTGCGGCGATTATCGTGACTATACTCGATACAGCTTGATCCGGACAACTAAAGGTTATCTCGAATCCCTGTTTTGGCAAAGCAGTGGCACTGAACCCCACGATCGCTGCCCTCACCCTTCGCATTTGGAATAATGAAATGCACTTCTTTCGGTAATCTTATATTTTACTAACCGTAAAGTAAATGAATGAAATCGGACTTAATTTAAGCTATTACACTGATGCTGAAAATGGGAATTGTAATCCAGTGAGGGTATTGCTACCCCCACAAAATCGCCCTCAAAGAAAGAATCATCATTGTTCCGAACGCTTACAGAACAGTGCAAGTCTTTCGATGGCTCCGTAACAATACGTCTGGATGAAATTGACCAATTGACTTGATATGATTTCAGGATTCCGAGATTGGAAACTGAGCGTGGCGCATAAGACATCATAGGCCGAAAGCGTCATTTTTTCTATAATAATCTGATCAAAAGATACTACAAAATGATTTAGAAAAACAATCAAACTACGCAGATCTCAAAATGGAATATTAGAAAATGTGGCGAAAATCTCTCCATTTTTCCTTAGACGGCAGGTTGCTCCCCGGAGTATGTGTGTCAAAGTCAACTTCCCGCGGCCCAGCTCATAAAATACCCGCCGGAGCGATACTTCAGTGCTGATTTACTGCATCTCAGTCGAATTTTGCCCTATGCTTAACCGAAATGCTCAGAAAAGAGGACATAATCTCAATAAAAACAGGACATTTGGGCGTTCTCCCAGGACACTTTCAAAAAAGTCAAAAAAGAGGTCGACATATCCTTCTGAAAGAGAACGTACGGTAACCCTACCAAATTACAATTTTAACAGTATATTCATATTTATTGACTCGAAGAACTTTTCGCGTGCCTCTTATCAAGAGCAACCGGCACGATAAAGGATACAGACAGAACAGAGATGGAAATTTTAAGATTATACAAAAATTCTTTCTGGCGACAAAGGACCGGGTTGTTTAGTTTGATGAAAGTGGATTCCAAAGCAGTTAAATGAAACATTGATCTACCCTTGGATAAAACTGAAACATGTCGTCTGAATAGTTCAAGGCGCAGGACGGGTTGTCGATCAAATGCTGGCCAATTGAAGAACTGCTTGTCAACACTTGGCTGTACGATTGGGATTTTGATGCGTGTTTGCATTGCTGAGTGACACTTTCAGAATCAGGGGACTGCGATGCCGATCTTATCCTCTTAGGAGCGTGCTGTTTGATACGTTCTAGCAAGCGTTGGGATGTGCGTCCCACGTACCGACTGTCACAGTGGCATTTGTATTCATATATTACCAGCACCGTAACTGCCGCACCCCAAACCCCCCAATTGGGGGGGGGACGAGCTCGAAGGGGGCCCAAAATTATTTCGTGAATTAGCATAAATCATAGCGTATTTTTTGAAAATTTATGCAAATTTTTCAAAATTTTTTCGCGCTGGGTGCGAATTCGAGCAGCCATTTTTCTATATTATTGGATATTGGGCCATTACCGCGCCACGACCCACCAAGACATACAATCAAGTTTTAGGCCATATAACATGCGACTCCAAGAAGTGTGCCAGAACGATCGGTAGCGAGAAAAGCTTGGCCGAAAAGGTCTATGCCCTCATGCAGACCGAAAACTTCGTTATATAGGCTATACAAAATACATATAGGTTTAATTGTCCAATGTCCATAGGCTCCTGAATGACTGGCGCCGAATGTTCCTGTCTTTGCAATCTGAACCTCACGAGACAATTACCATCCCGCTGGGGAAAATTTTATGCCAGTGAAGAAATACCAATTTGAAATCGTGTGCGTCTCTTAGTTTAGAAGCCTACGTTTGGGCGATTCTATATTTTTTGATATAGCAGACTGGAAGTCACGAAATAACACCATAACGAAGTCATATCAACGGGTCCGCCCGCCCGAAGATGTTTAATCAATATTTACGAGCCCTCCCGTTTTCAAGACACTTCACTCAGCTCAACCGGTAAATCTAATTAAGTGAGTAGAGAGGACAATAAATTGATAGCATAATGTATATGCAATCACCGATCTGATTGACCGATTTTATCATAAATTATCGAAAATTTTCGCGCCTCGCTATCGCTCGGCTCACAATACAATACAGATAATTTCGTGACAAACGCGAACAACGTGATGGGTACCTGACGAGGTGCTGTTTAATTATTATTGAGTGGTCCTACCTTTTCAAACACACCTCACTCAGCTCTACCGGCAAATCTGATTACGTCAGCAGAGAGAAGATAAAAATTGATAACAAATACGCAATTCCCGATCATACTGACTGATGAAATCATAAATTTTCCGCGCTTCGCGCGCTTAGGCGACAAAAACTGATTCACTAAACAAAGTCCCAAAGATTAAGATGAATAGTGGTAAACAGTGTATCGCTCACTTTGAAAAACTACAAACGTATCATCAACGTATCGATAATACATAAGAGGTTTATCAGGGCCTGAGAATAACTTATTCTCATGGAACCCAACAAAAATATTCGCGAGGGTAGGTCCCAGTGGTGAACCCATAGCAATGCCGTCAATTTGCTTATACATCATATCGTTGAAACTGAATTCAACCGACGACGTTGATATTTCAAGCAGCTCCAAGAAAATCTCCCGCGGAATTGGAGGAGGTTCAAGATCACCATTGTAAAGAGTGTCAGCGCAAATATTGAAAGTTTCAGTCAATGGCACATTAGTGAATAAACTAACAATATCGAATGAGCTCATATATACATCATTGGGATCAAGGCCGAAATTTCGAATTTTCTCAATAAATGTGAAGGAGTCACTTAAGCAATTATCTGAATAAACAGACCGAACCGGTTCGATAATTGCGTTGAGCCATTTTGCTAAAGCAGTGGTTCCCAACCTGTGGTACGCGAAGGTCTTCCAGGTGGTACGCGAGTAGATTCTGTTATTTTTATCGACCGAAGGAAGTTATTAGTTCAGGTGGGATTGATTTTGAATTTTTTGAAGTTTTTTTTGACTAGTGAAAAAGCAATTCCATGCATCTCATCAACCCGGCGGATAGTGCCTATTTCGATAGAATTTGTTATTACCAGAGCGATCCTTTTTATAAAATTGAAGCTTCAAGTCAAAAAAATTTCAAAATTGTTTACAAAGTCAAAATCTTTTGACCCCTCCATTTCGTTTCTATCCTAGACTTTGATATTTTGCAGCTTGTAGCCTACTTTATAGTCCTACCGTTAGACGGCCTATTTTCTGCTGATCGTGCATCATAAACTGTCGAACGAAACAAATAGGTTGACGATTGACATGGTGTTATGCTCAACGTACCGCAATATCCTAACTGAAGCAAGGCTGATTGGGCATTGTATGGTTCTTTTATCAAGAAGCGCATGATGAAAAATTGTGATGTATGACAACATTGTCAGAATGAAGCAACATGGTGTGTCACCAGCAGTGTGCGCACAACTTCATTGTTGTCAGCCAACAACTGCTGCTGTTTAGCGGTCTTCCTTCATTCTTGGCAAGCTACTAGGTAAGGACATACACTTTCTACTCGATAATGTATGAAAGTATCTTTCGTTGTACTAGGCCTACAACAAATTTTAATTAACTTTACCATTATACGTGGTGTAACTACTGGGTCAGATATCGTTGAAATAAAGTTTTTTCATGTCACAATTTGTTAGTTTTCAAGTCAAAAACGCTTTTACAGGGGAAACTACATCGTAAGGATACACACACCCAACCAGAAATGAACATAAATAGTAAAATTTTAACATTATGTGCGAAAACACCTAAATGGCGTACGTGAGGTCAAAATTTGGTCAAAATTAAGTATTTTTAGGTCAAAATCCTCCGATTTCTAGGTGCAAAAATCGCCCTAGTTATTATACCCCACATAGGTCAAATACGTGCTTATGACGTCATAAATGGTCACTTATGTAGGTGGTACGCAGGCACTGCATAAAACCTCGAAGTGGTACGTGGGTGGAAAAAGGTTGGGAACCACTGTGCTAAACTATGTTGTGCCGAACCAGACATTGAAAGAATCGGACGCAGTGGCGTGTTAGCTTTATGTATGGTAATATATGAATACAAATGCCACTGTGACAGTCGGTACGTGGGACGCACATCCCAACGCTTGCTAGAACGTATCAAACAGCACGTTCCTAAGAGGATAAGATCGGCATCGCAGTCCCCTGATTCTGAAAGTGTCACTCAGCAATGCAAACACGCATCAAAATCCCAATCGTACAGCCAAGTGTTGACAAGCAGTTCTTCAATTGGCCAGCATTTGATCGACAACCCGTCCTGCGCCTTGAACTATTCAGACGACATGTTTTCAGTTTTATCCAAGGGTAGATCAATGTTTCATTTAACTGCTTTGGAATCCACTTTCATCAAACTAAACAACCCGGTCCTTTGTCGCCAGAAAGAATTTTTGTATAATCTTAAAATTTCACACTAGTTGTCGTTGCTTAGCTGTTCGTCCGTGTTTTTGTTCAATTTTTTCCTCTGTGTTGCTGCATTGTCTCATTGTATTTGTATTTTATACCTCACGCGCTCTACTTTTCAAGTTGCTTGTTGCTATATACGCGGCATTGATGCTATGGCTGAATTTCCATTCATGTTATTTATGAAGTTGCATTATTGCGTCACAATTCGCCATTTGGTTTTGAATCCATCTCTGTTCTGTATCCTTTATCGTGCCGGTTGCTCTTGATAAGAGGCACGCGAAAAGTTCTTCGAGTCAATAAATATGAATATACTGTTAAAAGCCGTGTTCAAGTTCTGTACCACCAACCAGTTATTCAAATTACAATTGTAAGCGCAATTTCTGTGTAATTTGAATACTCATTTTCAATCATTTCTACCTCTGCAACCATTGCCAATTCTTCATCCACCGCAATTCTGTACTCTGACCGCCTCTTCATGGGCTGCATATAGGAATGACAATTTGACTCTGTAAATGAAATTTTAAAAGTTCACTTCAATCTCGGCATTTTCCGTATGGGGCAGGTTGCTCCCTGGATTATGTGTGTATTTACTAGTTTTACTGTGAATAAAGAATATAATAATAATATCCAACATAATCACGTAGTAATGATCTCCCAGATACATTGTGACAAACGAAATGAATTTCTCAAAGGTTTGACCTCCAACCACTGGCGTAGCAGCATGTGCTGCCGCCCCTGGCTCTCGCTTAAAATGCCGCCCCCCTCAGTAGACCGCAGCAAATTTCTACATAGATTCATGTTCAAGCAATCTTTTCAAAAAATATATTACAAATAATATGCCGCGTCTCAGCCTCACCGTCTCAACGTTAATAACGCCAAAAATAATAAAGACAAGAAATAGCGAACGAATGTATTTCATTTTCGAGTCTTAATTAACACTTGTATAAATTTAAGCCCAATCTGTCAATCTGACAATTATAACCAACTTCTACAGTTCCTAGGACCGGTTTACCTTCACAGCTATCTCGGTCTGCTGTACCAAATCGTAAGTAGGGCTGGGCACAATGATTCGAGTACTCCAATCTGATGATTCAAGTCGAGTAGTAAAAGACGATTTTTTTTCGAGTACTGAAATTATACGCTCCTCGCCATTGATGTTAATT
This sequence comes from Botryllus schlosseri, assembly GCF_051294905.1. NCBI lineage: Eukaryota > Metazoa > Chordata > Ascidiacea > Stolidobranchia > Styelidae > Botryllus > Botryllus schlosseri. The sequence continues at coordinate 9,920,198 of NC_137245.1, read as the reverse complement.
TATCAACGATAATTATAGTTTCGATACTATTTTCCACTGTGGAAGCCTTGAAACATTGATTGGCCGTATCGCAGCATACAAAACATGTAGTGCAAAGTTATTAAGTTTAGTGGAAATACCACATTTCCGAAGTCATGATCACCCCTCAACATTGTCACAAAATGCAATGAAATCAGTATGGTCGAAAAAATACCAAAGTATCTTTAATGTGATGTATAACAGGCATTATATTCTTTGTGGTGGGATGAAAGGTACATATTTTAACTGTGACATATGGCATTCTGTTTTGACCTCATATATAGAGGGATACTGGAATACTCGACTCGACTCGACTCGACTCGACTCGAAGCATATTATTATTAACAAGTGATTCAGAATCGAATCACTCAGGTACTCGCTTTTGCCAAACCCCAATCGTAACCCAAAGTATAGATCACTAACCTACGGCTAGGTGGGCAACTTAGTTGTCACACTTGAATACCCACTACCCAGACACTACTGATGAGACAGGTAAAAGCAGTATAATTGGTCATGGTCATCCTATAGTTGGCCAGGCCCTCCATGCGGTCAAATTTAACAATACTGATCGTAATCGAAAGCTATCGTTGCCCTGATTCCGGAAATACAATTTAAATCCTGGTTTGAAAATCGGCAATTTTCCGAATAATCGCTCGACATAATTTCCATTATCATGGTCGATTGGTCATTGTGTTCCGATTGTTAGGAGTGGTTCCATTGTCTTGTTAACATATTCCAAATCAGCGCGACACTAGCTTTCGATTGAGACCAGTCTGATTAAATTTTAGCTCCCGGGACGCCAGCTATATAGGACTACCATTTACGCTGCTTTTAGCCGGCTGTGTAGTGTACACTGTGCACTAGGGCTCTTCAAAAATGACTTTTTTTCTCAAAACGCACTGGCTACTTGATAAAATTGTTAGGTTGCTTAATTTAAGCCTACACACCAAATTTGGTTCAATTCCAACCAGTAGCCGCATTGCTAGTTTGCTACAGGAGAAGAAAGTTTCTATTCATTATATAAAAATAAATAACAAAAAATTTGAAAATTTTTTGTTCACCCCATGAAAGTGTTAGGTTGTCTATAGAAACGATGTTCACCAAATTTTGTTAAATTCCGAACAATGGAAGCGGAGTTATTGCCGTCGAAAAATTTGGATTTGAATAAAATAGTATTTACGGTGGGGACCACTATAATACATAATTTAAGAATTGGTGTGCACTGTGCACTGTGCACTGTGCAGCCTCATTTTGCCGCCCCCTTGGAGCCTGCCGCCCCTGGCGCAGAGCCAGAACCGCCAGGTGGCTGCTACGCCACTGCCTCCAACGAGCCCTTGAATTACATCGAATCGAGGATGTGAAGCGCGGTACTTGACACTGAACTTTGTCCTGTTACTTGGAAAAATAGTTACCGACGCGGGCGATACAGGAAATCAGCAGCAATGAATCTTTTTTGTTTTAAGCAAACCAAGCTTACTTCAAGTTGCGGCTCGTATGTCATTCACAGTGTCATTGTAGTGACTTGTCTGCGAGTCGTGTCGACTTAGTGTAGAGTCGAATGGATCTGATAGTGAGCAGTAGTCGTAGTTGATTGTGCGTTGGAGCTGCAGCATTCGAATATATTTTTAAAGATTAGTTAAGATTCTTGACCAACTGTATATTGTACAAATTATTTAACAAGCTTTAGCTGCTATAACATATCTTTGGATTTATAAGATAGCAAAACATTAGAGGTTGAAGACCTGTCCATCAATCAGAGAAGTGTGACTTCAAATTTCAAACCGACATAGTTATTTTTAACGGATTCAGATATCTTCAGACACGTCACAATGCTGCAAGTGCTTTCCAATCTGGTAAAACTTGGTCTGCAACTCGTCCAAGACCAGTAATATGCAGTGGCGGCTCGTGACAATATCGGGTGGTGGGGCAAGGGCTGCGAGCGACTTTTATCAACATGACGTCACAATGGCGTTTTCCAACGTAAAAAAGTAACTTTATGATGGTCACATGAATTTCCCGACAACAGTGATTTTAACGTAGGTGCCGCGAGAGGTTTGCCGGTGAGCCGTGACTTGAAGTGTGGTAACAAATGTTTTATTCATTTATTTTTAATCAAAGGATTATTTTACAAAATGTACGTGAACTAAGAATCGTCCCTATGCCACGAATCAAGTATCAGGTCATCCTTAGTAGCATGCGTTTTGATTTCATGGTAGAGTTATAGATTACGCAAATCGATAGACCCTAAAATCCGACCGTCACCCCAAATTCGAAATCCGGATCCAGTCCGGCCAGGTAAAAAAACATTGAAATCCTGCTCCGGCTCCTGAACCGGACTGTGGCCATCTCTGGTTACGACCAGGTGAAAATAGGCAACCAAAGCGGAGGCACCCGGCGTACGATTGGATCAATAGACTGGACAACTTCTAGACCTCTCATTTTCGCTTTAGGCAACTGCGTAAACTACGTACGGAATAAAGATTCAATACGATTCATGTTCGCACTTGACTTGACCTGACTAATTCCAATGACTAGAACTCGAGAGATTGCGTAAGCCGAACTGGAAAGGTCAACGAGTTCGGACACATACGCAATTGTTATCTCATGGATTGGGCCTGTCATATTGAATCCAGAACATCAATTTGAATGGTCTTTGAAGAACTAAGGACAGCAGCCTCGGAACTTCGGTCTCGGAACAACGTAGGACATTTTGGTCTTGAAACTGGAGACTGTGACACAACACATACGGCTTACTGTCTATAAGTCTGCTGCAAAATCGCCGTTGGAAAATATATTAATATATAAATACATGAATAAAAGCCGTAACTTAGTATACTGTTACAAGAAATCATCGAGAAGTAGCATACGCAATCTCATAACCCATTCCGGTATGGTACACTGTCAAAATCAATGCAAACAGACGAACACCGAACTTTGAGTAAAATAGATCGAGGAATAGGCTGATCGAATGATCAGCTGTTAGCCGACATCGAAAATGAAATAGCTATCGCAATTGACAGGGGATTGTAAGCAAATGGTTTGAAGGCCACAATTTCACAGTGAAATGGACATTGGCGAACATAAAATTATGTGAATATTTGAATGCAAACCGAGAATCTTGGTTAGCTGTTTCATGCGATCATCGAGATATACCATTGGAAATATCATCACCGATCTCGTTATGGAACGCAGACTATAGATTAGCACAGACCGACACCGGCTTTTGCGTGATATCCGCAATGACGTAGGTAGGCTAAGTATCAGATCAGCGCGCATCTCTACCATACTCGACCTCGAAAACGAAATAACTGCCTCAATCATTGAGTGTCAACCAAATGTCATGACCGATCTCGGTATAGAACATCGTCAAAATCAATGGAGACCAATACCGACTTTTGAGTAAAATCTGTTTGCTGTACTATGTACATGATAGATCAGCACACACTGAACTTCGGAAACGGAATTACTACCATTATCTTTAAGTAGCAAGCCTGAAACTTGGAGCAGTGTTAAATACTACCTTCACGACATATCATACCAAGTTTCAAGAATTATCATGGTGCGAAACACCGTCAAAATCGACCTATACCAGCAAAGGTCGACTCAACGCATATTACGGTAACCGAGTTCAGATATAGATACGATTGTTACATCACACCTTAGGGGCGAGTAGGCATATTTGCCCCGGTTGCTCGGCCATTTTACGAATAGGAGAGAGTAAATCACCGTTTCTTTATTGTGCGCGGCTTTGAGAGAATAGATAGTGAAAGCTTGTTATGAGCGCTACCGGGGCAAGCCCCGGCGAGGCATTCACAAAGCGAAAACACAGAAGAGAATTCGATTTTCGCAGAGACTTCGCTATGTATGGGCGTTGCAAGCGAAAGCACAAGAAGAACGCGGGTTTCGCTGTGATCTCGGTATATATTGATTGCTGTGCGTCTATAAATGGTTAAATTGTTATTGAACAGAATTTTAGGTGGGGCAATGCCCCAGTTGCCCTATAGGACGAGCCGCCACTGGTAATATGTAAAAGCTTTTCAATCTTTTGAAACAGAAATTTGACGAATTTCGACAGCACAATTAAGTGTCATTGGACAGTAGTATAGAATCTAGAATTTTTATCGGCCCGAAGAAGAACCACTGTTTGACGAACGTGACCGACATAGTCGAAGGCATATCATCACAGATCTACGCAGTCGCACCATATAAATATACACTTGGGCCTATAGTCGAAAAAGTAGACTCTACAATCTGATGAAATGAATGGCTGTAATAGCAACTCAGATGGGCAGGATTTTGAGGGTGAAGATATTGCCAGTGTCTACGAATCCATTCAACCTGAATGGCCAGACGAAGTAAGGCGAGCCATTGCGGACAGCCTAGATCAAAACGCATCGCCTGGAGTCGGGCACCATTTCCTATTGGATGTTGGCTGTGGCGGTGGGAGATTAACGAAGGTCCTTGCAGATGATTTTGACGGCGTTCTTGGTATTGATATCAGCGAAAGTATGCTTAAAGTGGCCGGGAAAAATGTAACAAATCCCAAAGTAAAGTTTCAACAGGTATATGACGATATCTTGCCAGTTGAGTCAAGCTCTGCCGACGTTGTCACCTGTGGAATATCTTTCCAGTACCTAAACACACCAGTGTTCCTGGCTGAATGTGATAGAATATTAGTGGATGGCGGTATATTGGCTTGTTTGGTGTATGTTCCAAACATCCTTACGTCATTAGATGGAAAGCCCATAGCCAACTATTCAACAGAGTCGTCGAGATGGCAGCATATATGCCGAGAATTCCACATCGATTGTGGAGTGGACGAAGCTGTAAGGGAGATTCATCTGACTCGGTACGAAGCTATCTTTAATGCGTTGAAAAACCCAACCAAGCACTGGCGTCATTTCGCAAAACGTGATCATAAGTACACAATCCGGAATATGTTGGAATATATGTCCTCAATCGCAGGATATCGCAACAAGACGTACCCTGATCCTACCAAAGATCCATTGAACATATTCCACGCGGGCTTGATTGCCATTTTTCGGGACGCAGGATTGGAAGGCAATGACGACACAGAATTTATAGTCACATTCGAATATTCAGCAATGGTCATTAAAGAGACGAAGCAGTTTGGAATTGCGTGATGCCAATTTTTTGCCATATGATTTGCCGCTATTGCCGAAAGAAATTAAATGTTAATTTCGACTTACAAGAGATAGTCTCTCCGCAGTTATACTCACAAGATACTATCTTTCTCTATACATAATAAAGTGGTGAACGTGTTTGTCCATGTCGCTGTTTGTTGCTTCTATGATCGTAAACATTCCCGAAATACCGAAGGGTGTCTCGCTGCTTCCCTTAAATCAGATTAATTAACTGTTGATGGAAACGCGCAAAATATGGATTGCTTGATTGATCAGACCAGTGATTTTCTGCCTGTGTGACGGCTCGCACTTGTGCGAATGAAAAAAATTGCAGTGCGAATGACGAGGGTGGTGCGAACAGTGCGAATGAAAATCCGGATCAAGTCCGAATGAAAATCGTGAATAATTGTTAATTTTTCTTACATCGAATAATTCAAATTAACCTAATAGGAAATTTAAGGTCAGTGTAACTTTTGTAGTGGCGACGCAATTGTAAAAACTTGCTTAATTTACGACGCACCGCTAGTCGTAGCTCTCACAAGCCGTAGTGAATGACGTCAAAATGACTTTCTGCTTTCCTTCGCTAAACAATCATCATATTTTCGTAGTAACTGTTCGATTAGCGCGAGGCACGAGGATAGTAGTAGCCTACATACCATCATTACAGGCTCACATTTGCAAGTTACTGCAACGCAAATTTTTACCCCTTCGGGGTATTAAAGTATGAACCGCAGCGGGTATATAATTTTGGGTCGACACGGTGCCAAAGCTATCTGTTAATATGTATGTAATATTTGTTGAATTTATTGCAAAGAATCCTGCGATAGTTTTTATATATCCAAGGCACTGTGGGGTAGGCCTACTGTAGCCAAAAAGCGAGACACGCTGAAAATATGGCTTAATCGCGATAAATCATGATAAGATTTGTCCGACTGGCTTTTCTGGAAAACATGGTCGAAGACCGTTGGGATGAACTAGTGTAGGGATGTGCAACGAGCGAGTTCAGGCCCATGAGACTCTTCATTTCAAGCCAACCCCTTCTACGTAGGGGCACATGAAGACGTAAAGTTTTAGCCAACATTTCAAACTATGTGAAGTAAAAGTAATCATTTGGATAGATTCAAATTACTAGTGTCAGTGAAATTGCCATTATATGCGAGCGACGCAGACTCCACATGGCGGTAATCGTTTAGAACAGGGAACCAATAACCCGTGGGCCATATATGGCCCTTTTGATGTTTTGTAATATTTCACGAACTCCAACATCATTCATCATCTTGTCGTAGTAGAAGCAAGAGTATTTGAAGTCACGACAGTGCATGATTCGGTGGTCGAGGGTCCGAAGACCCCTTTTTAAATCCTAAAACTTACGTCTAATATTAGGTGCTGATAGTCAGTCAGTTAGTCAAATGAAATATTTTTATAATACGGCGAAAATGGTACGCTAATCTCAAATTATTTAGGTTTCTACATCTGACAAATCTAATTCGTCGAGTTGGATAAAAAAATAGTATAATTGCAGAAAAAAACGTTTGTAAGAGCCCCGGAAACCTTAAGAGAGAGAGAGAGAGAATCTTTATTCGTATACATTACATATCAACATAACACTACAAAAATGTAACAGTGAAATGCGACATGCAAGGTAGACGGGAGGCTCGATATGACATAGTCTTCAGAGCCGAGCCACCCGGGACAGGAGCAATTTTCACAGTCGATAACTAATGAAAAAATATAAAATTAAATTAAATTAAAACAAAACAAACGAACGATAGGAAAAATAAGACACAGTATCACGGACCAATTTGAAATACAACACAAATACAATTTAGCGGTAGTTAGAGATAAGAGAATGAAAACATTGTTTTTTAAAAGCACAAGAGTCTAAATTGCGGAGATTAGGTGGCAGCTTATTCCAAACATTGATACCAATAAAACTGATTGAATTTTGTACTAGACTGGTAGAGTGGTGTTGCACAGACAGAGACAAGTTAGAAGAAAATCTGGTATGATGTTGGTGGGTATCTGAATGTATCTTGAACAGATTATCAAAATATAGTGGCAGTTCACCCTGATGATAGCTATGCATGAATTTCATTACCTCAAATTTGAAAACGCCTTCCACTTTCAATATTCCAACGCTACGATACATGCTATTACAATTCTCATATCTAGATTTCCGACAGAGAATTCGTATGGCTCGGTTTTGCAAGACTTGCAATTTCTGCAGATGTTTTTTCGCAGCAGGTCCCCAAACTAGGATCCCATAAATAAGATAGCAGTGAATTAAGGCATAGTAGACTGATCTGAGAGTTTGATGAGGAATTAAATTTTTAAGGCGATAGAGAGCCCCGACACCACGCGAGATTTTAGTTTTTATATTGTTGATATGATCAGACCATCCGAGTTTATCATCAATGATAATGCCAAGATATCTAACAGTTCTATGTGTATCAAGATGTGCGTTATTTACTATAATTCCACTGCGATTGACTTGTGTATGAAACACGAGGGTTTTGGTTTTGGAGGCATTGAGCTGAAGTTGGTTAGATGCCATCCATTTTGACACTGTCGATAGCTTAGTGTTAATGTTGTCAAATGCATCAGATAAATTTTTACCGGGTATAACTAGGCTGGTGTCATCAGCAAACAGTGTGATGTCATTGTCAAATAAATGACCAATATCATTGATGTAAATTATGAACAGCAGGGGCCCGAGAACTGATCCCTGAGGTACACCAGTCTGTATGGGTAGTAATTGTGAACGCGTTGTTCCAATATGAACAAATTGTTTCCTATTATTTAAGTAAGATTCGAAATACATTTTTGCAAGTCCACGTATACCATAGAATTCAAGTTTATCAACTAGTTTGTAATGATTGACACAGTCGAATGCATTTTTCAGATCTAAAAACACACCAGTGGCAACATTTTTAGAGTCAATGAGCTCATATATCCTTGAGGTAACCTGTAATATAGCTTGAGAGGTTGTGTGGTTATTTCTAAAACCATATTGATTTGAGTTTAAGAGATTCATTTTATTGAGATAACTGTTAAGTCTCTCAAATAATATTTTCTCAAGCAGAGTGGCAAACGGTGACAATATCGAAATGGGTCGATAGTTGCTTGCGTTGGTTTTGTCCCCACATTTAAATACAGGTATCACACGTGCAATCTTCAAGTAATCAGGAAATATCCCTGAAGAAAATGAGAAATTGAATAATTTAGCGATGGTATCTGCTAGGTGAATTCCTATGTGTTTGACAATAATGACAGGTAGTTGATCGTGACCTTGAGCTTTATTGTTTTTCAGTGTAGATAGAACACTTATGACTTCATTTGGTGACGTTGGTTGAAGATAGAATGATGAACTTGGGCGTTTTCCAAAAATATGATGGTGATCGACATCTTCATTCGAGCAACATTCCGAGAGTTTTGTGCCGATGGTAGAAAAGAAACTATTAAAGATCTCAGTCATCCGGGACTGATCAGAGGCCATTTGATCAGAAACAAAATCTTTAATTTTGTTAGGTGCCTGAGAGTTGGATTTTCTGTTGATAATACGATTTACGGATCTCCATGTTTCACGTGGATTATTTTGATGTTTAGAAAAGTGTTTCTTAAAATATAGTTCCTTTGCTTTCGTTTTGATTTGAGAGAGTAAGACATTCCGAATTCCCTTTACCCGAAATCGCACGTCTTGAAATCTCGGATTGCACGGTACATTGATTGATCAGAGAGAATATCAGACAATGCCGCGCCTGCATGACAAATTGACAGTGTTGTTTTCAAATGTAACTTGTCTTGCCAGTCACCGGAGGTAAATGAGCTCCCTAAGGAGTGAGTCAATTGGCATCCCAAATTACAAATTCGAACTTCGACATTCACATTCCTGATTGTTGCGTAGTTTGCTTGCACTGACTGGAGAATTTAGAGCAGTGCTTCTCAACCTTGTTGCCGCTGCTAACCCTTGAGCTGTCATTATATGTTCTTGTAGCCTCCCCCATATCAAGGGTCGAAACAATACTTTTAGGACGCTCGCAAACGCTGGTTTAGAGCCCACGTAGGGTTTACAACAAAACTTCTGCGGATTTCAGTGATAGGAGACATTTCAGCGAGTGGAGATATCGATATAGAAGATTTTGCGAACTTGCTGTGTTTTTAGGATCCCAATATTTAACGCCACCGAGCTCTCTGGCAACGCAGTTTGGTCGAATATGCACCAACATGCAATAGGTCTTGGTGTGTCTGATGCGGAAATTACCGCCGGAATTCCGGTGTCCGATAGTCCAGATCCAATAGGTTTCACACACCTGGACTAAAGCACTCCAACGTCCTCAAGCCACAATTTTCTCATATAGAGATTAGACCCATTTCTGCAACTCATGTCTTTCTTTGTGATACAGTCTACTATTATTTTGTCGGTGGACATGGCATACCTAATTGAAAGTGAAATTTCTCTTGAAATGAAATCACACGAGCGGTGAATAAAATTTACGGGTCGCAAAAATCCGGCAAATAATATTCTACTTTATGTTGATTTGCAAAATAATTCTGGTCAATAAATAACGTACCAGTTCGCACTACATCTCATACCACTTACGTTGGTGCTTCGTACCCCCAAGGGGTTCCTTGACCCCTGGTTAAGAACCGCTTCTCCGAAGTCTAGCGCAGCGGTCGGCAACCTTCAGCATAGATAGAGTCATTTGAACCATTTCCTTGTCACATAAAACCAACCGAGAGCCACAAACTCGGATGCATCCCTGAAGTGACAATTGCACCATTTGCAGTTACATTTCACATATGCCAAAGTAGTGGCAGTTAACCGGGGTTATCAAGTTTACTAAACCTTTCCTGAAAATTCTCGAGCTTTCCGTTTTGCAATTTAGAGTGATTCCGGTTAATGTATTTGCCTTCGGCATTGGGTTACAAAGGGGCAAAGGGCGATCTCATTGGTGTGAACAATTTATCGTTTGAAATCGTCAAAACGAAAATATAATGGCGTTGGATTTTCCATTGCCACACGAGTCTTGGGGTATGACGATTTAATATTTACTGCAAGACGAGCACGATTGATTGATTGCTGGGAAGGTGATCGGATCGACAAGTGAAGTCTATCCCAACGTTCGTCACGGCCCACGATGAGGAAATACGAGCGCATGGATTCAAAGCAAGGATATGGAATGATGAGGTGAAGGGTCTGGCGACACATTAAACTTTCACTAGTCGCGGGACAATGATTTGTCACCAGTCGGACTACCGCCGTCTAATCATGCCAAAATGTTACCTCCAAATCCATATCTTTTCTTTTCAGTGGACTGCGTCATTAATATTTATCATTGTAATCTTGTTGATCCCAGGGCAACTTTTCTAGCAAACTATTTGTTAGAAACCAATGCAATTGCCAAATATACAATGATTGGACGATTGAATACTGTTATAGACAACTGAAACAGATGATCTAACCGGCGGGTCACGACGACATCAGTTGGCGTATTTATATAGCCTGGGTTCCTTCTGTTTCAATTGCATTGCAGAGTTGACCCTGGACTTGTGTTGTGAGAAATACAAGAAAATTAACTGTGAAGGCGGAATCTATGAATTATGTTCAATATTACCAAATCAGCAATTGGATTTGCACGGACACGATTCTGCGTCACGTCATCAAAAAGGTTGTTTAATTGCCGCATTACACCAACTCGCTACTATGGTTCTTAATCGTCGTTACGGAACATCAGGGGTTCCGCGAGACAGTCTTAGGGATACCGCAAGATGTCAAGACACACAGAATTACTACATAGGATTTGTGATGACTGATGACCAAAGGTGGTCAATAACGTAGTACTTCTACTTTTTAGAAGTATTCAAGTAGTTTTCCTTTACTTCTGGTACTTACTCAAGTAGATCTGATTTTATATACTTCTACTTCATAATATTTTGTGATCTACTTACTTACTTTTCGCTATTTTCAGTTTGTCAAGTAGAAGTAGTTTAATAACCTAATACTAAAGATAGTCTGAGGAATTCCGGGGCTGTTTTCACGGAGTACCAACATTTATTATCATAAAAGTCAAGTAAAGTCCAGAAATTTTGTTGCGCTTCGCGCACAGTAGTAATGGAATGACATATATGTTTTCACGAAAGCATCAGTGAATACTGAAGATAATTTAGGTACCGGATTGTTTATGGTTTCGCTCACACCGCATTGTCACCCATATCAAATATTTCAGCACAGTAAGTATGTCCCACCATAACATTTGAGATTACCGTTTCGCAGTCTGGCAATTACCTATCCCATCGTTATCTAGCAGCCGATGACGTGATGACCTGCTAATCTGGAAAATTCGGCTTTTTGGAACGTTACAGCTGTTTCAGCAGATCACTTTTGCAGCTTTATGGACAAAAGACAAGGAATTTATATTCCGCTGTTTAGAAGTGGTATTTGTATTTCACTTTCAATTCCGAGTATAATACTCGGAGTATCATACTTTTAGTTCTAATTACTTTCAATTCTTTTGTCTGCAGAACAAACATGTTAAAGCATAAAAGCAAGTGTAGTAATGCCTCTATTTTCCGAAAATAAAGCCACACTAAATATAAATTTGACGATCCACAATATTTGTTATTAACGTATACTAATCGCGCAAAGTGTTGAAACCGTATCCGATACAACTTCTGCGTATTGCTCTTCGCCTAAACTTGGGACTTTATAATATGGGTTAGGATGCCATGCTATAATATTCTCTAAAACGGGTTCATCTAGTAAACAAAGGGTTAGTATCGTACTTTCATATCAATACTCTAATTTGCCTCCCATGCTGCGGAAAAATTCTTATTCTGTCGAAAATTGATACCTCCTGGGATGCATCAAAATGATTCAAGCTCTCTGCACCTTCCGTATAGCTCAATTTACAGCTTTTCAAAGTCCATGCGAACGAATTAAGACTGTTTTCAAAACTACCTACTTACTTGAGTAGATTTAAAGTCAGACAATTCTACTTCTACTTCAAGCAGATTTAGGTGGCTTATGGGAGAAGTACTTCTACTCGTACTTGAGTAGATTTTTTCGTCGCTGCTTCTACTTCTACTTGAGTAGCTTTCTTGACTACTTTGACCACCTCTGCTGATGACACTCCATTTTGGGTTGCAGGCAATTAGGCGCAATATGTAGCCGAATTGTGAATGCCGCAGGTTGTGTGCAGTGAAAGGGAGTACTGTACCGGATTTTAAATGAAAATTCATCATGATATTTTTGTGTTGTGTGGTGTAAACGTGAGGTTCACGCTTACGTTCAGTGTGTGAACCTCAGAAGTTTTGAGGTTTATGGTCGCAAACGAACCTTGGTAGTTTTTCACTGTGAACATTTCCTATACATTACAGTTTTTTTCACTTTATTATAACATATTTGGCTAACATTCTTAGCATTTCAAATTCGGAGCAATCTCCATATGACGCTGTCAGTATGAAACGAAATTTAGCACTAAACGAACATGCACCATGCCAATTTCAAAAATTTCATTTGCGTTGTTAGAAAAGTTTACTCAAAATATTCATATTTCCGTTTGGGAATAGCCTATTTAGTACTTTCTGCAGTCACACAACAGTAAGAACGAAATGCACTGCATGTGGCGAGACTGCGCAGTGGTATGAACCACAGCTGCAGCACTATAATAGGTTGCGGTTTCGTGTCCGACCAAAGTCGACTACAATATCTCATCTCAAGTGCTGGGGTTTATCTAGGCTCCTACTCCATCTATTCCGCGTTAGCGGTGTCTTAAAAATAAAACCAATATGAACCCTGACTGATACTTGAGCCAACGCTTTCAAAATGTATAGTGCAGAGAGCTATAAGTGGTTCGAGCTGAAAGCATCTTCGACATCGCCTTTACAATTTGCTGAAGCGGAACGTCCTGTGTGACGCTATTATAGATAAACCGATGTGACAGAGCTACCGAACAATCTTTTTGTCACTTTCATTGATATACCACCATTCGAAGGTTGATTTGTTGATAACAGGGATTTACGGTAGGATGAGCCCAGTTGTACCACAGTCGCTTCGAAATATGCCATTGCTGGGAATCGGGTTCGGAACCAGGTTCTCGATGGTTGGTGCGATGCAATATATAGATAAATAAATACATATCATTTGTTGCTTTTGCTAATACCACTTCACAGGATTTTGTAAAGTTGTACCTTATGTTTGAGCAACCCTAGTGTGTATATCATGAGTCGGTGTATAATGCCGCAAAAACATCAAGTGCAAAATATACAACGTCTTTTCATTTCCTGGTCTTTTCGTATACAGATACGGGAGTCTTCCAGTTGGCGATCTGAGTGCAAAATTCAATAAAAATGGCCTCAAACGAAAGCTGCTGTCATTGTTTCGAAAAATGACGATTTACCGAATTTACATCACATAGCGAACCAAGATTCGTAACTAAACATATATCTGGGACCAAGGCCAAAAGAGTTTGGCAATCCCTGGACTCTGTGCAGCGATTCCAGCTCATAGATTATTAAAAGGTGAATATGTTGCCCTTCTCATTCGATACTGGTACATCGCGCGTCTACAGATATATAGTCGAACATTCCGACATATCTCACTGCAGAACGTCGCGAAACCTAGGATACAGCATGCCATTCATGTATGCAAACGGAAATAGGGACGTGTACAGAACGAATCAACTCTAAATGACAGGATTTACTTTACCCGCAAACAATTTCCGCATTCAATTGCCATGTAGCTTCAGGAAGTAGGAATTCAATTCAGACGTTGGATCATACGCTGATGCCGCAACAGTTCTTAAAATCAAAGGAAGGATTTCGCTTCTTCGTTCTTATACCGCGACGATCCATATTTAAATCGCGCGTGCCACTGATGTTTCGTCAGTTAAGCAGCATAAAATAACCGAAGACATCAGTATGAAGTTCGTATTACTCCTACTTGTAGCCACTACCTGCATGGGTGGGTCATGTGAGTAAAATCTTTCTAAAAGTCACTGGTCGATGCATAGGCAGGTCTGACAAATATTGTGTGTGATCTCTCTTTTGCAGATGCCTCCGAAACGAGATCATTCACGAAACATGTGAGAGTGTTTCGTACGTTTTTATGTATCATTATTCTCATTCTTTAATGCTAATGCGTTTCAGTCATGCTCATCTCGCGAGCAAAGGGGATTTTGCCCACGCATACTTGCTCCAACTTGCATCGCTAATGTACAGCAGTTTGGGAATCGATGCAGCGCTTGCCAAGGAAAAACGTCGTAAGTAAACGGCACTTGAAATGTGTAGTTGAGAATATTATTTCGGAAGGATAATGCTTTAGGTGAGACTGACTATAGTCATATCATTACTAATATACATCTTAACTTCTTGCTTACCGCCACAACTCTCAAATCCCGTAGCGCACTCTGGTACACCCATACTCAGCCAGTAATGAGCGGATAGTGCTTTTTGAGACTCCGAATCCCTCCGGCAACTTTCGTGTCTGAGGAAAACTCCCTCCGACTCCGAAGAGCTCAATCCCAGACTCCGAGATACTCCGAAGAATCTCGTCAAGTATCCGAACATCAGATACTACAGACACTGCTCAACGAAAATGCCTTGCTAGATAACTGGGTTAAGATAGCTCGTGGCCAATCATATACCATTCGAACCATATCATTAGAGTGGAAGGCAGGTCACACTTGGTAATGTGTTTTACTAAATAAATGTGATGATATGGTTGGCCGTATAGTATTGTCTACTCTCCAGTCCCCAATTGCAGTGCAGGAGGCGCAGTGCAGGACGCTGATTTTTATGCACTTGGCAATCATTTTTTGATGTTTCCCGTCAAATTACAACTTTGCAAGATGTCGACTGTCTGTGTTTTGGTTTGTAATCAAAAGTGTCTTCTGGTCAGCGATATCCAAGGATATCGGGGACAAAAGTTACAACACTCCGAAAATCTCCGGAAAATATCTGTAGTAAACGCCGACTCCACTCCGACTGTCACAAAATCGGCGAAACTCCGCTCCGAATAGACTCCGACTCCGCTCCGATGCTCATCACTGATACTCACGTGCCCATTGTCCCATATAATAATGCGGAATCATCGAAATCTACGGTATCAAAATGTGCGAATGCGAAGTATTCAATCCGAAAATGAAACATTCTGGAATCTCAATCACTGATTCCCAACCGCGATAACGCTTATTCCAACTTCTAAGATCGTGGCGGCCGTCGTAAGTTGCCTAAAATTTACTACAGTTACTACATGTAAAACTGCTCTGGTGCAAAAGATCATAGCACCACTAACCCCACATACAAAAGAAACGCAGTCATCTTTCACACTTGATAATATTAAGAAGGAGACTTTTACCGACATTAGTGACACTCAATCTATGATTTCAGTAATGAATCAATTACAGCAACTCCATGTGTAACCTACTACGACTGTCTGGCTGTCTTGTCTGTTTCACTCGAAAAACGCAGCATGTGCCTTTTTCGGACGTGTGAGGTTCGGGTCGCGAGAGTCCATGAAAAACACTTGAGTCGCGATCCGCCGATCTGAAAGGTTTAAGAGGCACTGCGTTTAAAGTTAGGCCAACTTCTTTACAGAATACGCTACTGGAATGGAGAATGTGATGGCGAACTCGACGGTGAAGACATGGAAACATTCGTAAGTCGATTCCACCGCGACGGAAACAACTGATCTGCCGCGATTTTCCCACCACGTACAGTATACAAAACGTAGACCTATATATTATTTGGATAGGTGGCGAATTTGTGGACGTTGCTCAGTACGGTCATATTTAACGTCCATAATGTATATATTCGATGGCGTTGGAATAATGTCAACTGACTAAACTTATAATCCAAACACTCTCTTCATCAAGGTTTCCCAACCTATAGGGGTCTCAACGGCAATGGGGTCATTTGCGTATGGAAATTTTTCATTCTAGTACATGGGTTCTCAACCGGGGTCTGCGAAGCCTCTAGATGTGAAAAATGATATAGGCCTATAATATGATTTGTAATTTTTAGGTATAGAGTAATCACGATGCAGTTTCGTTTCATACTTGCTAAAACTTCAGAACTCACATTAACAGCATGACCGTCTGAGATGAAACATCCTTACTATGCAAACGCATATTAATTGTCAAAGTCCCAATAGCCTCTTGATACAAACACATTGTCGTTGATGGGTGTGTTGATGGAGTTCGTGGAAAAAATAGCAAGTTGCAGTAGTAAGGTCAATCAAGGTGATCTCATCTGGGATTTGAAGTCGTCAGTCTCAGCAAATTAGTGAACAGTAGTTTGAAATAGAAATTCCTGAAGTTTCTTTTCCTAATCTGGCCCAGTAACGGGATTGAAACCTCGCCACGGAATCCATATTCATCTTTAGGCTAATATACACAACCACTATTCCTGAGTAAATTCAAAGTTCAATCGTTTATATCAAATCGAAGGCGCGGATTTCCAAGACACGACTGCGCACTGATACTGCAATAAACTGAACTCAGAACTTGACAATATCCGGGAAATCTAACTTGATAACGGTTACCCTGAACATGTCATCAACCGTGGCATAGAGAGGAAGGTAACGCATTTCAATGCAGAAAAGTCAACAGAGCCTACCGAACGAACAACCAAAAATGTTTACATCCATCTACCTTGGATAGGGCCTATTTCCACCCGCTTTGAAAAGCAATTGATTTCAGCGGTCAATAAGTGTTACGACACAGTGAAGACCAACGTGATTTTCACGACAACGCAACTGCTACCTGCAACACGTAAAGACGTGCTACCCGCACTTCAGCAAAGCAATGTAGTTTACGAATTTAAGTGTCCCTGTGATTGTGGCAACGTGGGAAGAACGTCAAAGCGCTTGCAGGAACACATAAATCAGCATGTCCCTAGATTCATTAGAACACGCTCGGTGAAAAGCTCACCCTTAACTCACCCGCTCAAGATTGATGCGGAACAATCAAAGGCCATAAATTCTGCAATTGGCAAACACTTGTTGGATAATCCCGCCTGTGCGAAAAATTATCGAGACGCCAGATTTCGCATACTCGGAAAGGGTCGCTCACACTTTCATTTGTGTGCCTTATTGGAGTCGACTTTTATCAAAATACACCAGCCAAGGCTGTGTCAACAAAAAGAGTTCGTGTATCATCTAAAAATAGTACATTGAACGCTCTCGTATTCGACATTTCGTGCTGGTGACGTCATATTTTGTGTTACGATTGTTGATATACGCCGTTCTTTCGAATTCTCTACTAGTTGCTGACGATTACCCCTGACGAGTGTCAGCCGAAAATATTCGGGTTCATTTCAATATGAATATACTATTCAATTGTATATTGAAGTTCTGTACCTCAAAGAAGCTGTTCATATATTTTTGTGTGATCCCAGAAATACATGACCTCTTCGTCTTTGGATATTTTCTAAATATCATTTCTTCCTGCTACGATTTCTTGAAAAACTATTTCTGCTCAAATTATACATTTGCACAGAGCTGTGGAGAGATGGGAACTAGCGGGATATGTTTTATGATATACGCACCGGTATGCAGATTGGAGGATACGAAACGCGTCGACAATAGATGCATTGGATGTGAGGGTGAAACAAGGTAACAATCATACATGACTTTCTTGTTCGTTTCAGATTGGTGTCAGATTAGCGCACGCTTTCACTGCTCGTAACACGATAGAACTGATGAATAGCATCCGGCTATTACTTATATCACATGAAGTTTGCATGCGAATTTCCATCTTCTGTTGTGATATTACCTGATGAACATCTTTTGACAGTATATGGTACTCGAATGGATCCTGTTGATGCCCTGGATATGCGAATCGCGATTTAAAACGGGATCTGACAGTAGCTTTCATACTGGGACAGCTTTCGCTTATTGTCTGTTCAAATAAAGGCTTTTTCTGTGCATTCTGTCTCCGTCTTATCTGCAGTACCGAACTGGGAACAGCATCACATCATCGAAATATTACCTATGCTCCCTTTTATAATTTACCTTTTGCGAGAGCACAGGATGGATATGGTTCAACGTTTCGTTCAGTTGTTGTTCAGTGTTCCAACTTTCGCGTTATCAAAAGAACCCTATTTTTTCAATCATCGAATTGTACAGAAACATCACTGTTTTACTACAAATAAATAAGCTATATAGCAAGTATTTATTTCTGTGGAATGACATTTCACCTAATGCTCAAATCGTAAGCATGACTCGACCAAGTGATGTGACTCGACACAGTCTACATGACTTGTTTGAGTCTAGTGAAGGGCGGATAATTGAGATATGGGCCAATAAACTGTCTTTTATCTGTTTGAATAAACATTTTTAGAGTGAGAAAAATTATTATATTATGAATCCGAGGCCGCCTACATCAAGAGTTTCACAGAGGTGAATTCGAATTGAGCCTGACGTAACTCGATACTGAACAGTAAACACTCTGACTTGGACTCGCACCTGAATCGATGGTGAATTGAAAATGACCCGACTTGAGTCGAGTCAAAACTATAAAAGTCAAATTGACTTGTAACTCAGAAGACATAACCTTGTGACTTGGTTACAACCCGGATGTGGGCTATATATACATATTCGAACGTGCCAGAGATAATCTCCCCACAGTTCTACATAGCCTACAGAATACTCCTCTTATATCAGGGACGGGCAACATACGGCGGCCTGATATTGAGCGGCCCGCAGAGAGTTTCCAGTCGCACATGATAATGTGCCTAGCGTGTGTGTTAAGTAGAGTGCGAGCGTTGAGCTTACGCGTAAGTCCGTCAACACGAAAAGGCTTGCATTATCGGCATTGACGCATGTACTCGACCGTAATGAATTGATATCTTGGTGAATTTGAAAAGAATTCCAACCCCTCGTTCGTATACAATACATTATAACATGCAGGGGCGCGCAACACACGGACCCCGGTCACAGTCTACCGCAATTATCCAGTACTTGCTCACTACCGCAAATTATATAGTGACTGTACGTTTTTCATTCTTTTTTTGGACACAAATACTAGTGGTTTTTAGTTCTTATTTAGTTCTTTGTTTTCCTTGTATGCGTCATGCGGTCAGAGTTCAAAAAAACCTGTCTCCAACTTTGATCGACCACAGATGTCTCATTGACTTCAAAAGTTATTGAAATACATTACATTAATAAATTAATGGAATTCTGTTTTGGTTTCTATGCTTCAAACTTAAAATTTACATTACATACGATTAATTCATGTAAAGGTGGATGAATACTCGTTTAATGTATCGATTCAGGAATCCGACCCGTCAAGTACTTCTTTCCCCATATCCGGCCCACCGACTGAATAAGTTGCCCGCCCTTGCCTTATATCCATTTCAATTTGGTGTTATTGTCGTGTTCATTGATGTCGTAGTCGCGTGTCCGATCGATCGATCGCAGAGATGCATTCCCTAAGTTCCAATATTAATCACGCTGTTTTCCTATACCACTAAATTCATTTGCCTTGGTGAAATGGAGCAATAGATAGTTAAGTTGATTGTGACCTGACCATCAGGAGGAAATGTATTGATCTCTACAGCGATACGTAATGTACAAGGATAGAAGTTTGAATTGGTGTCTGTCTCCAACAGGAAAACTTGAAAAAGCTAGCCAGATACTAATAGCCTACAATCTTCCATCAAGGCCCTCTTTGGTACTACACAAGGTCTCTTGTAAGCCCTGCCCGAACAATGAGAAATTGAGCATGCGTTATTGCGATTCTTGACTGGCGAAAAGAAAGCAGAATAGATCAGGCTCCAACTCAGCACTCATCTATTCGCCAGGCGCCAATCGCACGTCGTACCAGAGTCCACAAGCACGGGTGTGACATTCAAGACGAAATTCGAGTCGATGGTACAGAATAGATACTGTCTCGTTTTGACGATTCCCTGACTGCTTCCGGAAAAATAAATTTGACTTACAATGAGAGGTATGGTCAGTGTGGTGATTTTTGTTTTTTCGTATTCTCGTGAATGTGTGTGCGGATTACGCAGATGTTAATTACTATAACGGACTATATTCATTTCGTCATGTAACGGAACATGTAATACTAAACGGCGGGCCGAGCGGAACTGCGGACCGAGTGGGCCATATCAAAATAGCTCAAATCTAAACGGCTGACCAAGCGGAACTGCGGACCGAACGGACTACTACAAAAACAACAATGTGAACGGCGGACCGCGTATCAGGCGCAACAGGAAAATATACTCCTACTTTCTCAAAGGGTGCCTTTCATTTTGGCAATAAGGAGCATACTGAACATAAGGACATCTTGTCTAGGGTAACTATGGGGTGTCTTCAAGTGTGGCAACGCAATACCAACACACTCAAACATACCCCAGACATAAATGTCCTGGCTCCAACGCAGTGCGAACACATCACAAACATACCCCAGACATTAAGTCTGGATTGCAATGCAGTACCAACACACCCTAAACATGCCCCAGACTTGATGTCCGGGTTGGTAATTAATTAGGTTCATGATGGTATTCAAATGATTTTACGGCAGTGAGTCTGCTGAGTCGAGGTAAAATTGCCTTGCCCAGATAAACGTGCTACCGCCGAGAGTCTTTTACAGTCTTTCGCGCCGTAGGCCATGGATTTAACCGACCACGCCAACTCGAATAATTTTCTCCTCTTCGACAATATCGAGAGAAGAAGTGTTTCGGAGTCGAACCAAGCACCTTGCCGTGCCACTTTGATTAATGCTCATTCCTCATTGCCCACTAACACCAGACGTAGGCTACTCTGGCTAATGCGTCACACGAACATACCTGATCACATCTATTCCTGACCATCCACAAAACCAGGGCCGAAAAAGCACTTCGTCAGCCTACCCCTTAAAAACGTTGGTCTTATTCCTCCTACAGTTAGATGGATGTTTTCATCAGTATACTACTCAGTGCATGCAGAGAGTTTATGTAGCCTAATCGCGCGAAGCGAGGGAATTATTTATGATTCATGACCGAATCGGTCAATAATATTGGTGATTGCGTAGGCCTATATTGCTATAAATATTTTTATTATTAATTATTTTAATAACAAAACATATTTGGCGGTTGTGTTGAAATAATTACTTCGTTGCATGTCATTATTTCGTGACCTGCTGTCTGTTGTATATAGTGAATAGATATTGAAATCGCCCAAGCGTACTACACTAAAAGACAAACACGATTCCAAATTGGTATTTCTTCACTGGAAAATAACTGTTTTCTGTGTGATGGTATTTTTCCTGTGAGGTACAGGTTGTCAGGACAGCGAAATTCGGTGCCAGCCATTTAGGTGCCTAAGGACAATTTGACACATATATATCGCAGTTTTCTCACAACAAAGGGCAGTCCTTTTCGGCCAAGGTGTTCTCTCTGCCGAATCTTTGGCGCACTTTTCGGAGTCCTTTATGCTCTCCTAAACTTCATCAGGTGTTGGTGCGTGGCAGCGCGGCAATGGCTGACGCCGAAATGCCTATTCCTATAAATCAGTGGTTCCCAAAGTGGGTGCCAGCGCCCCCTGGGGGCGTTCGCGAGCGTAAAGGGGGCGTGGCCATGAAATGGGCGATTGCGGGCGCTGACTATAAAATTAGGTGATGGGGGACGCTGAGAGCAAATGGGAGTGGTGTAAATTTATAAGGCAACTGCTGCATAGTGTTGAAACGATTGATTAATAAAGCAGCTAAGTTCGCAGTAAAAAATGCAGAATCGATTCAGTCAGGGCCCATTTAGGGTCGCCCGTCTATTTATTCAGCTGTACCGAGAAAGTCCATCGTTACTTGACAATGTTGATCCTGCCCATCAATGGACTAATTTAGCAGTCGGCAGTATCCCTGAAAGCAAGGTTCATTGTGTGCTGTGATAACTACAAAGTATTTACGCAGTTATTGCTCAATGCAAGGTATGATAGCTTTTTAGGAAAAACTGTCTTGCGTGATTTTATTCTGTGTTTCAAACGATCGTGGATTTTCCAGTGTTGCGGCAGTGGCATTCGACATGGCGTTCTGTTGCGAGAAACGATATCGCTTCTACTTGACGAGCATATTTTAAAAAATTTATTAGTTGGATATATCCGTTCTTAGTAATAATGAAACCGGATAAAGTTGAAAATCGCACTGTCTGAATTCAATGATAAGCCCGTGATATTTCATCTAAATGTTGCGACACGTGAACTGTTTCAATTCTCAAGCTTGCATGAGCTACCGCGTGGTCGAGCTCGAAGACCCGATTTTGATCGAGAAACATAAATCAATCATCTCAGAAAATTACACGAGGATGTCGTGATTTGATTCCAGGATATATTCTAATTAAAAATTCCTCACCGGATAATCAATCCATTCAGTGAAGTTCCCGAGCATGAAATGATTGAGGAGCTGATTACATTGTAGTGTAGAACAATTTTGAGTTCAACCGTAAGTTCATTCGTTCTGGATACACAATTGAATCAAAGAAATACTCTCACTAGAGTCGAGTTGACTCTTTCGTAGTTGCTCTTATACCCGCTCATATTCGATAGATCGTTTTTCAGTGCCGTGACAAAGTTTCCGAGTCACAGCAGAAACCGACTTGACAATACGAGACGTGGACGCTGGAGATTTTAGAGATGACAGATTTTATGAGATTGTTCTTATCAAAAATCAAACCCAATTTGACGAGGATGATGATAATAATAATACACCAGCTTCAGCCGTCTCATTATTAGCTGTAATAAATGCAGAACAACTTTCGGTTTATGATTTAGGCCGGGTGAGTGGGGTGTCGGGGGGCGCTGGCACTTTATTCGTTGTCCAGGGGGCGGTAGCTCGAAAAGGTTTGGGAAGCACTGCCATAAATCATGCGTATTTGTTGGAGGAAGGGCACCCAATAACCAAGGCATTTAGTGACACTAAATCGGGCAAAGCGCGAAAAATATTTGTAAAAAGTTGGATGAAGTTTAAAAGAAATACTCTATAATTTATTTTCATTGTTCATTCATGAAATAACTTTTGGCCCCCTTCAAGCTCGGCGCCCGTCAATTGGGGGGTTGGGATGCGGTAATTACGGTTCTGCACGAAATGAATGAATCGAAAACCAATGATCGTGCAAACTGCACTGTTTAGAGCAGGGACGGGCAACAACGTGATTTTGAGCACCCGGTCACAGTCTTTCGCAATTTTCCACGACTTGCTTGCTGCGTAAAATTATAGTGACTGTAGGTTTTTCGTTTTTTTTTTTCGGAAAACAAATAATAGTTCCTTGTTTTCTTTGTGTTCGGCATGCAGCCAGACTTCAAAGAACCTGCGTACACAACTTTGAACGACCGTAGATGTCTCATTGACTTCAACATTTATTGAAATACATTACGTTAGTAGTTCATTTAATACTGCTTTGGTCTCTATGCTTCAAAATTAATGTTTACATTTATTACGATTAATCCTTAGGTGAATAAATGCGCGTTTAATGTTTCGATTCAGGAATCCGGCTCAGACTGGAGAAGTTGCCCGCCCCTGGTTTAGAGAGTCAGCTCGTACTTGTCGCTCGCATGTCATCAAATGACACGGATTGAGCTTCGAGTAAAATCGAATATGTTTCCAGGCCTAATCTTACCTCACGAAGTTCTGAATCAGTTTAATATTTGATGTTATATTTTATCAATGGGCACGCCTTCAACATATTGCATCTTGAAATTAAGGCATATAATTGTAATATACCTGGCGGACAGGCAGGAAGGTCGTCACGGACCCGGTACCGGCGGTTGAGTACTATATAGGCCTACGCAGCGAATACGTAACAAAACCTTCTGGACAGACTTGTTGTTGTTTGTGGTATTCATGGTGTTTGTCGACTACTATGGTCATTCACGCCAGATCAATTTTTAATTTTTATTCCGTAGTTGCCGACTTTGTAGCACGGCCACTTCTAGGCTCTTTTTATAAGACACCGCTTACGCGGATGAGATGGCGAGGAGGAGCCTAGATAAACGTCCAACACTTAGGCAGGAATTCTGGAGTCGACCTCGATCGAAATCGAACCTGCAACCCATTGGTGTTTCAGCTGGTGATTATACCACTGCGATGTCTCGGGACTCTGGACAGACTTGGACAACTAGATAATTATATAGTAATGCTCCTATGCTGTAATTCTAATTCTAATCTAATTCGTTAAATGCTTCTATTTTCTAATTTTAGTTCTAATCTAATTTGCTGTTTTCCTGAAAATTCCTCTCAGTCCGTGTGATTTTGCAGCGACTTAACAAGAATATCCCTCTCGTGCAGGGAAATCCAGTGCCAATGCATTACATCACCTTACTGACTTACACCGTATAGTTGTAGTGGTTACTGTGAACAATAATAACGATGCTGGCATTGTAGCTTGTAGTCTGCGAACAACGTTCTAGTTTTGATCACAACAGCGAAGAACAGCAGCGAAGAAAGGGAGATAGTTAACACAGGCTTGTTCACTTTCATGCCCTTAACTACACCAAGACAAAAGAGCATAATAGCTTCAGATCAAACCAAGGAAAATATATTAGAAAATGAAGTCGAAATATATTTCGCAGCAGAGCGTGAGAGCATGGATTGTGACGTTTTGAGTTACAAGAAAATAGGAAACCATTTTCCTAATCTCAGAGCTATTGCTCGTAGAACTCGTAGGCTTGACTGCAACATCAGCTCCACCGGAAAAAGTTTTCATCCATGCAGGTGAACTGTATGGTGTAAGGGTGGCCAACTCAAAACGGCTCTCGGGCCACTTTCAAATTTCCTAAAGGCCGTGGGCTGCAATAATGCAATATCGAGACAAAATAGGCTACACCGTACACAGTTAAGCAACCACACGTTTTAAGGCTCTGCGTTAGTACGGCGCCGTTCACACTAACATGCGCGATGGGCACTGTTACCACAAAAGAAGTAATATTTTATTAAAGAAGTATAAATCCAACAAGAATATCATGATCATAAACTTCATTTTATTTTGAACTATGAGCTGCGCACGATGCCAGACAACGCTTTTCAGCGACTAATGAATCGATATTGGGCGTAGCCAGATATGTTACTAGATGAAAGATTAGCTCATCCTAAATATTGATCTTGTGGGGAAACCCTAGGCCGTTTTCTAAGCGTATCGGTATTGACAGTGTCTTGGCCATTGCACTCCAAGGCGATATGCTCATATCATCTGACTCTCCATCGATGGAATGCTGCTGCCATCACCGAAGCCGTTTCAGCTAGTGAGGAATATAGTGTTGTTGGGCACAGGCGAATATCATATTTTGAAACAACAACAAAAATTTGAAACTGAAGTCAATTTCAGCATTTCAAAATGCTTTACTTCGCGTTCTTCCAAATCACAAATCACATCGCCGGTCGCATGTGGCCCGCATGTTGGTGACCCCTAGTATAGTGCAAAACAAGTCAAGCCTGGTGTACAGACGTCAGCCATTCTCTTGCTTATGGGAATGCACAGTGATTTATATGAACTTGATTTTTGCTGTTTTGCGAATTCAGCAATTCTAATTCTAATTCCAATTTAATTTGGAAAAAACTGTTTAGCTCAAATTCTAATTCTAATCTAATTTGGAAAAGCTGAAAGATTTCTATTCGTCCAATCACGAGATTACGAAGAAACAGTTATACTAATAATAGTTACACTGACTATATCTCAGATTATATAAGTCAAATTTATTTGTCCGGGAGTAGGCCTACGTCAGGTAATTTTTAATACGAGGCAGTATATATTAGGTACCATCTACTCGAGTTTCGTCTTGAATGTCACAACCATGCTCGTGGACTTTGTGAACGACTTGCGATTGGCACCTGGCTAATAGATGAGTGATGTATTGGAGTTTTATCTGTTCTTGCTTGTTTTCGCCAGTCAAGAGTTGCAATTGCGCGTGCCCAATTGCTCGTTATTCGGGCGTGGCGTATAAAAGACTTCAGTCATAGTACCAAAGAGGGTCTTGATAGAAGATGGTATCAGTATGACAAATCAATTACTTTATTCAGTAACAATGAGATTACCTGTCGTGCTAGTTTTTTCAAGTTTTTCGGTTGGATATTGGAAACAGACACCAATGCAAACTTCTGTCGATGTACGTTACGTGTTGCTCTAGAGCTCAATACATTTCCCCTTTCATGTTCAGGTAATCAACTTGGCTATTTATTCATTTTTTCATTCCATCAAGACAAAATAAATTTATAGGTTTTGGAAAGCAGTCAGATTAATATTGGTACTTAAGGAATGCATCTCTACGATCGATTGATCATACACGGAACTACGGCGATATCAATGAACACGACAATAACACCAAATTAAAAGAGATATATGGAGACTATTATGTAGGCTACGTATAACTATGGAGATATTATCTCTGACAAGTTCGAATAAATATAGGCTACAGTCTTGTCTTCGATTATACCAGCCAACCACTGAAACACCACGACTTAATAGTTTAAATCAGGCAATCCCGAAATGCTTCGTCTTTTTAATAACTATAGCTGAGTATTTGAATGTGACCCTGAATTCCGTGTCATCATTGCATTCCAATCCTGAATCGCGAAGGATGGCAAAGAAGCCCTGGCGGAATATGTTCAATGGATCTTCAGTTGGATCCTAGGGTAGCTTTTGGTGCGATATCCAGCAATCGACGACATGAAATCAAGCATATTCCTGATTGTGTACTTTTTAACACGTTTCGCTACATGACACCATTGTTTGGTTGGGTTTGTTAGCGCGTTAAATATAGCTTTGTACCGAGTTAGATGGATTTACATTACGGTTTCGTCCACGCCACAATTGACATGGAATTCTCTGTATATGTGCTGCCATCTCGATGAATCTGCTGAGTATAGTTGGCTATCGTTTTACCACCTAATGTAGTATGGATGTTTGGAACAAACACCAAGCAAGCTAATATATCGCCTTCCACTAATATTCTATCACATTCCGCAAGGAACGCTGGTGTGTTTAGGTAATGGAAATATATTCCACAGGTGACAACGTCGGTAGAACTTGATGCAACTAGCAACTTGTCGTCATATACCAATTGAAACTTGACTTTGGGATTTGTTACGTTTTTCTTGGCCACTTTAAGCATACTTTTGCTGATATCAATACCAAGAACACGATCAAAATCTTTTGCAAGGACCTTCGTTAATTTCCCACCGCCGCAGCCAACGTCCAATAGGAAATTGTGACCGCCTCCAGGTGATGCGTTTCGGTGTAGGCAGTCCGCAATAACTCTCCTTACTTCGTCTGGCCATTCTGGTTGTATAGATTCGTAGATAGTGGCAATATCTTCACGCTCATAATCATTCTGCACATCAGAGTTACTGTTATTTCCCGACATTGGTTGAGGCTGCGTTGGTTACCTATCCGACTATAAGTTACTGCGTAGCTATGTATGAAATCAAGTGACATTTAACCAAATCAGTCAGGTTTTGGAAAACATTCACTTAGAATAGTGACACTCAAACTTTTCCGCTTGCGAACCCAAGAATTACAAAAATTCAACCAATTCAAAAGTATGTAATGCATGTATGCAAATGTAGTTCAATGAGAAAGGTGCTACTGTATTTTTGATATTACACCTGTCGTGGGTGTGTCAGTTCTATAGAACCACCAACTGTATTTAGTCTGGTGACTGTCCCTTGAGAAAAGACAACTTCGGTCTTTTGCTAGATTCTACTATACTGTCAAATGTCACTGAATATCAGTGGCGGCTCGTGACAATATCGGGAGGTGGGGCAAGGGCTGCAAGCGACATCAAGATGACGCCACAATGGCGTTTTCCAACGTAAACAAGTAACTTGGTGGTACGGTAACACGAACGACCACAGTGATTTTAACGTATGTGCCGCGAGAGGTCTGCTGGTGAGCTGTGACTTGAAGTGTGGTAACTGCGTAAACGGCGTGCGGAACAAAGATTCGACACGGTTCATGTTCGCACTACACCTGACTAATTATCTGCAGAAATGGAAATGACTATAACTCGAGAGATTTCAAGCGTAAGCTTAACTGGAAAGGTCAACGAGTTCGGACACATACGCAATTGTTAGCTCATAGATTGGACATGTCATATTGAATCCAAAACATCATTCTGAAGAACTACGGATAGCAGCCTCGTAAATTCGGTCCCGGTACAGCATAGGAGATTTTGGCCTTGAGGCTGGAGACTGTCACACGACACATACGGCTTACGGTCTATAGCAGGGGTCGCCAACTCAAAACGGGTCGCGGGCCACTTTTCAAATTGCCTAGCGGCCGCGGGACACTTTTCAAATTTCCTAGCGGCCGCGGGCCGCATGAAATCAATATCGATATATAGTTTGCAACTACGTTATAAAACTCTACGTCAGTACAACGCTATGCTACCTAACATAGGCGATGGACATAGTGACTACAAAAGAAGTAATATTTTAATAAAGAAATAAAAATACAACAAAAGATCATTGTCGTCAATTTCATTTAATTGTAACTCTGAGCTGTGCACGATACCTGGAAACGCTTTTGAGGGCTATATAGCAAGATAGCCTACGTTACTAGCTGAAAGACCATCTCCTCGTAAAGCTTTATCTTGTGGGGAAACCCTAAGCCAGTGGCTCACAAACCTTTTTAGATATGCCTCCGTAATGATACTAAAAAAATTCGCGCCTCCCCCTTATCTTCATATCACAAAATGCACCCTTACAGCTAGCAATCCAAACAGATAGTTTGATGGCATGGAAGGTTATGAATGTTGATGGAAGAATTCTATAAAACCAATTACGGACTATACACAGAGCACTAACTATAAATACGAGATCAAGGTGAATCGCGCGTTGCGCGAAAATTTTTTCAGTTTACCGCAGCTCCGCGCCCCGTTCAGATGCTTTCACGCCCCTACAATGGGGGCGTGCCCCCAGTTTTTGAACCACTGCATTAAGCCGTTTTCTAAGCGTCTCGGTCTTGGCAGTGTTTGGGCCATTGCATGTTAATTTCAGCATTTCAAAATGTTTTCTTGGCTTTCTTCCGAAATCTCAAATCAAGTCGCGGGCCGCAAAATATGTGGCCGCGTGTTGGCGACCCCTGGTCTATAGTGTCTATATGTCTGCTGCAAAATCGCCTTTGGAAAATATATTACCGAATAAATACGTGATTGAAAGCCGAAAACTTGGTACACTGTTACATGAAATCATCGAGAAGTAGCCTCATGACCGTTTTCGGTATGGTACACTGTCAAAATTAATACGAACAGACCAACACCGAATTTTGCGTAAAATTCACTGAGAAATAGGCTGATCAAGCGATCAGCTGTTAGTCGCCATCGAAAACGAAACAGCTATCGCGCTTGACAGGGGTTGTAATTGTAAGCAAATGGCCCGAAGGCCACAATTGCACGGTGAAATTGACATTGAAGAATATAAAATAAAACTAAATATTTGAATGCAAACCGAGGATGTTAGTATACCGTTTCATGATATCATCATCTCATCAACTATCTCAGTATGGAACACAGTTAGCGTTAACACAGATACACCGGCTTTTGCGTAAAATCCGCTATGCGTTAGGTAGGCTAAGTGTCAGATCAGCGCACATCTCTACCATACTCGACCTTGATAACGAAATTGCTGCCCGAATCATTGAGTACCAACCTTGAGACTTGGCACAGCGTTCGATACTAAAATCAAGACATACCATACAAAAGCTCATGACGGATCTAGCTAAGGAGCATCGTTAAAACCAATGGAGACCAATACTGGCTTTGCGTAAAATATGTTTGCGATAAATGACGAGTCAGCTCTCACTCGACTTAGGAAACGAAATTACCACTAACATAGTTCAGTGACAAACTTGAAACTTAGTACAGCGTTCGATACTAACATTAAGACTCACCGTACCAAATGTCATGACAGATCTCGGTATGGAACATCGTCAAAATCAATGGACACCAATACCGGCTTTTGAGTAAAATCTGTTTGCGATACATGACGGATCAGCAAACACTCAACTTCGGAAACGGAATTACTACCTTAAACTTTAAGTATAACCCTGAAACTTGGGGCAGTGTTAAATACCACCATCACGACATGACATACCAAGTTTCAAGAATTATCATGGAGTGAAACACCATCAAAATCGACCTATACCAGCAAAGATCGACTCAACGCATATGACGGTAACCGAGTTCAGATATAGATACGATTGTTACATCACACATTAAGGGCAACTAGGCTATGTTGCCCCGGTTGCTCGGTAATTTTATGAATAGGAGAGAGTAAATCACCGTTTCTTTATTGTGCGCGGCTTTGAGAGAATAGACAGTGAAAGCTTGTTATGAGCGCTACCGGGGCATGCCCCGGCTAGGCGTTCGCAAAGCGAAAACACGAAGAGAATTCGATTTTCGCAGAGACTTCGCTATATATGGGCATTTACAAGCGAAAGGACAAGAAGAATACGATTTTCGCTGTGATTTCGTGCGTCTATAAATGGTAAAGAATTGTTATTGAACAGAATTTTAGGTGGGGCAATGCCCCAGTTGCCCTATAGGACGAGCCGCCACTGCTGAATATCTAGATCAGTTTACAACTTATTGTCTTACTTTTCCTATTCATATAGTCGAGCTTTCAACTTCTAACACAAGGGTTCCCAAGCTAGCGTCGTGACCCCAGAGGGTCTGTTTTCTGCGGGTTACGGAACGACACCAGTCTAGCATGTAAAATTAGTAGTTTTGGCAATAAATAATAGACGTAAAGGGAAAGTCGACAGAAGAGGTAACCAATTTAGTAGGCTACGAGGCATACATAATACGCTTGAGCATTTCGACGAAGTAGACCCCTCTGCATCAGATTTATTGTCCGTGAGTATTAGGGTAACTATACGTCCTTCGACGGCAGCGACGTCAAGAATGACTAAAGAATTACGTTAGGGAGGGTCTTTCGGTAGTCGAGTTGGAAAAATGTTAGTCAACACGAGAGTATCACCAGTAAAAAAAATTTAATTACCTGTTTTGTCGTCCGATTTTATAAATTTTAGGGTTTGTTAAAGGTGTCCTCTTTTTTGGATATCAAATTATGATAACCCCAGTGTAGTGGTCTCCAACCTTTTTCCACCCACGTCCCACTTCGACGTAATTAACCGTAGCGACGTAATTAGCAACAATCTCAAGCTATTCATGTTTCATTCATGATACGTAGAATACCCTTCAATTAAAAAAATCGAACATATTCTAACTATTCCTAATCAGGGTTGTAATGACTCGAGTCATGACTCGACTCGAGTCAGACTCGAGTCACGTTTTTTTTGTGACTCGACTTGACTCGAGTCATTTTCTTGAAATTGGAAAATGACTCGACTCGACTCGAGTCAATATTTGGATTGACTCGACTTGTACTCGAGTCATTACGCATGACTCGACCCAAGTCAATGACTCGGCTCATTTCATATGACTTGTAGATGAATAAATTTGCGAATCGTAATGGCTAGTTCAACACATCTGACGAATTCTGCCGACATCGCTATTTGTCACCACTGCTTTCGTTGCACTCGTCGGATATCAGATATGCCGCCGCAAAAACAACAGACAATGGTACCATAGTGTCCTATATGGTGTCGACACAACCAAATCTCACGCCTTAGAAATTGATTCACGGCACAATTTCGATTTGGCTACAGGCAATTTGAAGGTCATTTTTGACGGGCTTGGCGAGCATTAAATTTGGTAAAACGGGTATCAATCGAAAGCTGACTCTGCACTGATTACTAAAATATAAATGTTATTCCGCTCGTGGCCCTGGAACCCCCACAATCAGCCTCGAATTTTTCATTGTTATGGAGATCGGCATTGGAACGCAATAATGCTCTCTGGCTCTTTTGCTCTTGAGCTACCCTCTCGTTTCGCCAGAGAGCATTGTTGTGTCCAAATGCCAATCAGGGTTGTACCAACTACAAACCCTGCTCTCCCTCCCACTCTACAACCATGCAATTAGGCACACTATCACTGTCAATTACTTGCGCGCATTAGTGGAAGCATTGAAAAATTCTATTTTAAAGCGTTTTGCAGGAGTGTTTGTAAATGTGAACATGATCACAACTGACGAGTCTTTGGATTGGCCTATCGGTAATCCCAAACCGTTTGGTGAAACCATCTGCTTCACATCATGCGTGTTCGATCCGAAATTTGCTTTCCATTAGCTTCTGGATCTAAATTGCTCAGAACAATCCCGAATTGCACTGCGGCAGAAAATAATCGAGTTGATGATGACTGAGGCTGACACTCATTCATACAGGATCACCAGCCAAGGTACAAAATCATCTGACGAAGACGCATTCGCGTCTGACCGCCGAGGTGTGCGGACGTGTCTAGATTGAGCAGCTCATCCTGCAATCAGCGTCGAGAGCTTGTTGCGAGGTTTTGGTTTTCTGGTGTAAAGGCTTACTTGTAGTAATACTCTAGCGGTACTCAGATAGGATTACGTGCAGTGAGAAGTTATTAGCTGTATAAGCCACCATCCCGCCTGATGGCAGCGGATGTTGGTAACGATGACATGGAGTTTACTGTTGTCACATCAAAACGCAGTAAAAGGGGTTCACAAAGCGAGTCTGATTGTGATAGTCCGCCATTGAAAACAATGAATAATAAGTCTGATGCAGACTATTCTGGCCGCTCAGCCGATTCAACTCGCACCGAAAATTTGAAAATAGTTGTTAAGGGTAAAGATAGGAAGATGAAACACTATCATCCTACCACAGTGAACAAGTGCTTACACGCAGTGATTGGTAATTATGAAGGGATCCGTGTCTTCCCGTCGGGAGACTTACTCGTCACCTGCCACAATCGCATGCAGGCCGATAACCTCCTATCTCTAGATATGTTTACGGACGGAGTAGTGTCAATTCCAGTTAATACGGGATGTTACGATGAGAGTAAACTGCATCAGCATGCGTCTAGGGCCGTTATCCGAGGTGTGCCAGCTGACATGTCAGAATACGAAGTTGTTGAA
Source organism: Botryllus schlosseri (assembly GCF_051294905.1). Lineage (NCBI taxonomy): Eukaryota > Metazoa > Chordata > Ascidiacea > Stolidobranchia > Styelidae > Botryllus > Botryllus schlosseri. The sequence continues at coordinate 9,887,074 of NC_137245.1, read as the reverse complement.
TTCCTCAGCGAATCACACGTGTGCTTTGCTAAACGTCTAAAACGCAAGTCCACTGATGGCTATGTTGATAGTTTGTCTATGCTGCTAGGGTTTGATGTTCCAACACCCCCAGATGAGTTGTATATTGGATATCTTCGATTCAAGACCAATCCCTATAATCCTCCCCCATTGAGGTGCCACCGATGCAATCGATTCGGTCACACGAAGGCAAATTGCGGTGGAAGAAAAACGTGCTCCAAATGTGGGAGTCATGAACATGAGCATCATCAGTGCGATCAGGAAAAGAGGTGTGTCAACTGCAAAATGCCCCATAGCGCAGCTTACGGTGGGTGCCCAGTGTATAAGAGGGAAGCAAAAATACAAATAATTCGAGAACGAGAGAGTCTATCGTATGTCGATGCTAAAGCAAAAGTATCGCATGTCGATGCTAAAGCGAAAGCACCAGAAAGATCTTCACATACACAATTGTCGCCAACTCCCAGCGGTACAACTTATAGTCAGGCTGTACACCGACGGCAGGCTGTACACCAACGTCAGAATGCCTCTGCTAAGTCAACTTCGGCGAAAATCAGTCCACCGCGACAACCCCTTCCAAATGATGCGAACTTATCCTTATTGGAGACCTCTTCTCATGTAAACGAGGCCACCGAGGCCGCCAGTACCCCGTCCGAATCAGACCACGACTCGTCAATTCTATCTATCATGTCTTCTACACATCCGTTACTATTCTTCGCATTCATATGCGAAATTGTGAACCTCACAGCTAAAACTTGTCGTTCAAGCGATGATATCGATCTTCCGTCATTGATTACCTCCGCGGCTCAGAAGTGGCTAAGCGTTTCTTTCGACCCTGAATCACTGAAAAGCCTCTTGAGCGCAGTTCCACAAAATGTATAAGAACGCTGGTGTTCTTATACTGCAATGGAACTGCAGAGGAATATATAGGAAGTTACCTGAACTGAAGAACTTTATAGAACAACTCCCTAGGCCTCCTGATATTATGTTAATTCAAGAGACACATCTTATTGATAAATATGTTCCAAAGATTAAAGGGTACATCATTGAAAGAAAAGATAAAACACTTCGCAGTGGCGGGCTAGCCATTCTAATTAATAAGCAATTGTCTTATCGAATTCTCGATATTCAGTCACCCGGTGGTGGTATAGATACGCTGTGCATCGAAGTGAACGGTTTGCGGATCTGTAACATATACTGCTCTCCCGAGTACCGAGTTGTTGATGGTGACTTAGACTTCTTGGGTGACCTGTCAGACAGGTCTTTGATATTAGGTGATTTCAATGCCCATCACTGGTCATGGAGTGCTGGAAACTCGAATCGCAGAGGTCATATGCTGTATGATTCGATAAACCGGCATGGACTGGTAACCCTGAACGCAACGAGTCCAACTCGCATCAATACTGCATACAACGCAGTGAGCAGGGCCTCACTCATCGACTTGTCACTGGCGTCGGCAGATATCGCACACTCGTGCTCTACCAACGTGACAAACTCCCTATTAGGCAGTGATCATTTTGTCATACTGACATCTTTATTGGCTAAACTACCCCGCTCTAACAAACGTCCGCTTACTTGGGCCCTTTCGAAGGCCGATTGGGCGAGCTTTCGCCAGATGATTGATCTACCCGAAGTGTCAAATTTTGGGAACAACATAGACGCCATGGTCGACAAATTCACTAGTGATGTATTATGTGCGGCCAGCCTGTCCATTCCAATCAAAAGAAGTCACAGTCGCTCATCAGTACCATGGTGGAACGACGATTGTGCCAGGGCTGTGAGAAGGAAGAAGGCAGCGTTTTTGAAAATGAGGCAAACGTTTGATCCGCAATACATCGCTGAATTTAAACGTAGTCGCGCACAGTGCAGACGAGTGATACTAACAGCAAAACGTGAATCATGGAGATCCTTTTGTGAAACACTTGGCACCAGGGGAAATTTCCAAAAAGTGTGGAGTGTCGTCCGTTCTATTTCGGGCAATCTTTCTAATAGTTCGGTGGCATCTTTGAAAGTTGAGAGCAATTATATTACTGATGAAAGAGGGAAAGCACAAATACTAGCGAAGACATTCCAACGTTGTAGCAGCTCTTTGAATTACCGTCATAGGTTGGACTTGAGAGCCTCACTCCTCATAGAAGTCGAGCACCATAGGAACGATACTCTTCTGAACAATCCTTTCACGATTGCAGAGCTTGAGAAAGCACTGAAGTCGAAAAAAGACACGTCCCCGGGACATGACACTCTTTGCTACTCCATGTTCAAAAACTTTCCTCCAGATGCCCTACTCAGTATGCTTTCGGTGATAAATAACTCATGGTGCAATGGGACTGTCCCTCGCAGCTGGAAGCACTCGATTGTTATTCCAATTCCCAAAGGAAACAAGGACCGATCAGATCCACAGTCATATCGTCCTATAGCCTTAACCAGCCACCTCTGTAAAGTGATGGAGACGATGATTATGAAGCGACTATCTTGGTATCTAGAAAAGCACGGCTTACTCCACTCAGCTCAAAGTGGCTTTCGTCGGGGACGGCGGGCCCTGGATCATGTGCTCCGTTTACACGATGCCACTTACAAAGCTATCCATAATGGAAGATCGGTTTTAGCTGTCTTCTTGGACATCGAGAGAGCATATGACATGGTGTGGAGGGCTGCTGTCATCCATAAATTACGGGAAATGGGTATTTCGGGGCCTTGTCTTTCTTGGATCAGCAATTTCATACACGACCGTACCTTTCAAGTTCGAATCGGGACAACGTTATCCGACATTTTCATCACAGAAAATGGTATTCCACAGGGGAGTGTGCTTAGCCCTTTGTTATTCAGCATTATGATAAATGACCTCCCAACAGTTATCGAGTCAGACATGGGACTCTATGCGGACGATTGTGCCATTTGGGAGGCCGGTCTTGCTGTTGACCAACTTGCTCAAAACATTCAGTCATCCCTTGATCAGATCCATCGATGGTGTGTAAAGTGGGGTTTTATGGTATCGGTAGAGAAATCCGTAGCAATGGTTTTCACGAAAAAGCGAAATTATGTACAACCTGTACTCAAACTAGGAAGTCATCAGCTGAGGTATGTGGAATCCTTCAAATATTTAGGTGTCACCTTTGACAAAAGACTCAACTATAAGATACACACATCTAACGTTGCATCCAAATGCGCAAAGCGCATGAATTTACTGAAAATGGTATCCGGCACATCTTGGGGTGCATCCACTCGAACGCTATTAACCCTGTATAGGAGCCTGATAAGATCCATCATAGAGTATGGCATGGAAGCGTACTTCTTCGCACCGAAATCACACCTCACGAAAATAATTGCAATCCGCAATCAAGCTCTGAGACTTTCTTGCGGTGCCATGTCCAGCACCCCTATATGCGTATTAGAGGCCTCGTGTAACGACATGCCCCTTTTTCTCAGGCACCAATATCTTTGTCTCAAATACCGTTCCAAGATCAGAACACAACAATCAAACCCCGCACGTAGTTTATTGGAGGGTTCATGGGAGGAAATCTACAATCTACTCTCAGACCGATTTGTGACTTTCAATCTCTTATCCCGACTTCAAATATTGGATGATTTGCAAGTCAGAGGTAACCACCCTCTAACCATATGCCCTTGGTTATTGAAATGCGCTATGATTGACACATCATTGCAAACAGCCCTCGGACGCGATCCACCACGTCACATTGTCGATACTATATTCAGAGATTATATTTTTGAGCAATACCCAAACAGAATGCTAATTTACACCGATGGATCTAAAAACATCAACGGTGCTGGGTACTCCTTCTACATCCCCGATCGCAATATAAGAATATCAAAAGTATGTTCGAAACTCCTATCAATCTTCTCAATTGAGCTGAAAGCAATATTCGATGCACTGATATGGATTTCAGAAAATTCCATCGAACGAGTTGCTATTCTGAGTGACTCTTTGAGTGCATTGCTGTCGTTGAAAAACCATCTTGGTGAAAATAACTATATTACCAATCAAATATTAGAACTAACTCACCATCTCTTACATGAAAGTCATAGAGATATTTCCTTTGTATGGATTCCAGGACACTGTGGTATTGAAGGGAATGAAGTCGCTGACCGACTTGCGAAAGAGGCTGCGGCCCATGACTTAGCTGACCAAAGTGTAGATCTTACTTCTAGCGAAGCCAACTCATTGATTTTAGGTCGCTGTAGGCAAGACTGGAACCAACGTTTCATCGAAACCGCCTCTGGAGCACATTTCAAACAGTTCTGCCCTGACATATACACAAAACTACCTACTTTAACAACGCCACGCCGTGCCGAAACCACCATTTTCAGATTACGGACCGGACACTGTCGTCTCAACTACCATCTTAGCAAAATTGGATGCTCCGATACCCCTGATTGTACCACATGCCATGTTGAAGAAACTGCAGCGCACGTTATTATCGAGTGTGCAAAGTACGCCAACGAAAGATGCCAGTTTAGAGCTGCCGTAATGGACCTGAGAGTACCCTTCACCATGGAAAATATAATAACTATTGATTATATATTACCTTTGCTGTGGGAATTCCTTGAGAAGACAAAGAGACAGTACTAAATGTTTAGTTGACTGTATTTACTTATCGCAATATCCATTCGATTAGCAACCGTTATGTCGTGACGCAAAAGACCATAGTTGTTATATGCGTCACTAAAATTGCTTTTAAATATAATAATAATAATAATAATAATAATAATAATCTGACGAAGAGGGACTAGATCCTCCGCAATCAAAGTATTTAAGACTTTTCAATTATAAAAGCAAACAATCGAAGCAAAGTTCAATTAGAGCCAACGCAATGACTCAGATAGTCAAGTACTTGGAAGAGACTGATAAGCTCATGTGTAGATTTGAAAGCGATGATTCTTTGCATTTTTGGGCGACTCGAAAGAATGAGTATCCTATGCTCTTCAGTGTGGTTCAAAAATGCTTATCAATTCCTGCATCTAGTGCACCAGTGGAACGTGTATTCAGTAGAGGTGGATTTATTCTAAGGCCATGCGGCTCTAGTATATCTGAGGATCTCCTTTCCACTTTGGTATTTTTAAAGTGTAACTCATCATTGATGTGACATGCTGTCTGGGAAAACACACAACACCCTCTGTCTATTTGAGATTTTGTTAGGTATGTGCATTGTGCAAGTGAGTAATATTGAATGGCTAATGCTGCGTGATGTTTGTAGAATAGGACTGTTCAAAAGTAACTTCTTTTTTATTTTACTCGGTGGCTACTTGATGAAATTGTTACGTTGCATAAAAAGAACATTGAATCTGGCTCAATTTTAAAAAGTAGAATCAATGATATGATAGGAGAAAATTTTGGATTTGAAAATAAATGAAGTATTTTTAGTGAGAAATTCTTTCATATAATATAATTACATACCATAGTAGTAAGCCGACTATTTTTTCATATCCAAAATATTCTACTCTAATAACTTCATTTCTTCTAGTTGGAATTTGCAATGAATCGTTTTTTACACAATGTAACAATATCATGAAATTCGAAAATCTCTTTTTGTAATTAATCTAAAATTTTCTTTCATAGCATTGCTTTCTACTGGTTGGAATTGAGCCAAATTTGATTTTTTGGGGCAATCTAACAATTTTAAGAAGTAGCCGGAAAACTTGAAAAAATATTTTGAAAGTGAAGTTATCCGTAACATCGGTAAATGAGGCCAGGACCTGTCCGTTAACTGCCTAAATAAACACGTGCCAAAACTCTGATAGGGACAAAATGAGCATGTTTGGCAGGCTAGGAATTCGATATCACCCAAGCAGGATTGAAAACATGAGCTGAACATGACTTCAATACTGTGACTTGGACTCGACTCGAGTCATAACACTATGACTCGGACTTGACCCTTTAAACGATGACTTGGACTCGGACTCGAGTCGGTGATGAATTGAAAATGACTCGACTTGACTCGAGTCAAAACCACAAAAGTAAGATTGACTCGTGACTCGGAACCATGTGACTTGGTTACAACCCTGTTCCTAATCATGAGTACTGAAAACTACAAACACAGGAAAATATTTCAAGCGACTGTTAACAACCAAAAGTTTGAGCGACTAACAGCGAATAGGCTACAGGACAGTCAATGAAATGTAATCAAACGATTAGGCTACTCAGAGCTGAGTGACGATAATGAAATGTAATTCGTAAGGCGTCAGCGATAAGGATGATACCGATAAGATGTGTAAAATTAAAACAAATGCAAAAGGAAAGAACCTCCTGATAACTACCAATTACAACATTTTCGTTCGCATTTACATTTTCACTTGGAAACTGTTAGATTGCATTTGATGAACATTAGGGTGCGAAAATTTTTGGCCCCAGTAAATTTGGCCAAGATTGGAGGTAAGATTGGGATAACATCTCAACAAATGCGCGATCAAGTTTGATGAAGCCTTGGTTGAAAACTTGAATTTCTTTTTGCAATTGTTGCAGCAAGCTTCGGTACTGGTCAGAGATTTAAAAATAATACTCTGGCCGTGGTGTAGGAAATGGTTCAGCACAGGTTTCGAAAGAGCTTATTTGCTGTTGATCCATTTTTGAAATATCAAGATTTAGTTTAGCCCACTGGTTCTCTAATTTTTTTAGACACGCCCCCCCCCCTTTATGACAGTGAAATATTTCGTCCCCCCTTATCGTCATATCACACAATGAAACCAGAATGGTAGCAATCCTTACAGATAGTTTGATGGTATGGAAGGTTATGACGGTTGATGAGAGAATTCCCCCATATGAAATTCGAACTATAAACAGAGCGATAACTATGAAATTGAGGTGAATCGCGCCAAGTGCAGAAAAAATTTCTGTTTATCGGAGCTTCGCGCCCCCCGTCAGATGCTTTCACGCCGCCCAAGGGGGGCACGCCCCCCAGTTTCAGAACCACTGGGTTAGCCTATATTGTAATTTACAAAGTTTTCTGTTGCTACTGAAGTATGGGAAACAGTTTAGCATGGCTGAATTATCTAGTTATAACGCGGCTCGCATGGAACACCGATGTAAATAGGCTAATTATCACAGGTGGCGACTGTGTAATAAGGCCTTAAGGCCTTAAGGCCCGTCCCTCGTCGTCGTCCTGGTCCGTACCGGATTTTCACTGGTGTGACGAATAAAAGATTGATTGATTATTTTATGTTGTGACTGTCAGGTTTCCATAACAATGCAATTGAAATTGTAATTGAGCCAAATTTTTTCTATTTTCTATTTTTTCTATTAAACTAGGCATTATCAGCCAGGGTTGATGGGATGCATGTAATTGATTTTTCATCACTCGTCAAAAAACTTCAAAAAATTTAAAATCAACCCTACCTGAACTAATAACTCCCTTCGGTCGAAATAAATGAATCTACCCGCGTACCACCTGGAAGACCTTCGCGTACCACAGATTGGGAACCACTGCCCTTGTGACTATGCCTGGTAATGTTAATGCTGAGGCAGTATTTATTTAGCAACAACTGCTCGAATTTCGTCTTCAATGTGAACATCATGATTCTGAACTCTCTCTGATGATACAGTGCGCAATGGCAACCTGGTCAATAGATGCTGAATGATGAGTTGGAGGCTGATTTCTGCTATACTTTCATTGCCACAGTCAAGATACGCAAATGCGCGTGCTCAATTACTCAATGCTCAGGCAATCACTATAATCGTCTGAATCGATCCAAAGCGGCTCATGATATAAGATGAGACCACTGTGAGAAATCAATGGCATTTTCTTCTAATAATGTTATTAACGGCTTTGCCATCTTTTTCAACTTTCCTGTAGGTGGCGGACAACAAGGCAAATTGTTGTCCTTGTTCATTTGATGGCGATGTTGAGCTCCATGTAGGGTTACCATATTTTGCAAACCGCAAAGAAGGACACTTTTTAATTATCCTGAAAGTCAGTTGACCCTGTCCATTAGCTTAGCTGTAGGTAGGACGATTGCCAAAAGGGAGGACATTTAGGCGTCCTCGAAGGCCATTTTCAATTTCCTGAAAAAGGAGGACAAATCTTCCTAAAGAAGGACGTACGGTAACCCTAGCTCCATTCATGTCCCTCCCCATGGTCTGGTCAATCAACAATCAATCTGTTTATTTCTTCAGTCAACCAAGAAAACTGAATAATTGGTATGGGGAAAATGTGAAATGCTTATTAGCACTGCAACACATTTACGATAATGGAAGCAACAACCAACGACATGAACGCACACCATATCACAACCAAATTAATATGAAGAGAAACCGGAAATTTGGTGAGTACGCTATCGCTATATACAGCTAATAGCTATGCGGAGCTATTATATCTGGCACCTGGGCATAAACAAAGTTTACAATTTATCTTCGGCAATCACCGAAAGCAGCACTCATCAAAAATGCTGGAATTAGGCAATCCCGAACTTATTCGTCTTTTTAATGATCATCGCTGAAAATTCGAATGTAACAACAAATTCTGTGTCTTCACTGCCTTCCAATCCTGCTTCCCGGAGAATGGCAATCAATCCCTCGCGGAATATGTTCAGTGGGTCTTTGGTAGGATCAGGGAAAGTCTTGTTGCGATATCCAGCAATTGACGACATGTAATCGAGCATTTTCTTGATTGTATACTTTACATCACGCTTCGCTATATGACGCCAGTGTTTAGTGGGGTTTGTCAGGGCATTGAATATAGCTTCGTATCGAGTTAGATGGATCTCTCTTACAACTTCGTCCATACCACAATTTATCTGGAATTCTCTGTATATATGCTGCCATCTCGATGATTCTGCTGAGTAGTTCGCTATTGGGGTACCATGTAATGAAGTAAGGATGTTTGGACCAAATACGAAGCAAGCTAATACACCGCCTTCCACTAATATTCTATCACATTCCGCTAGAAACACTGGCGTGTTTAGGTAATGAAAAGATATTCCGCAGGTGACAGCGACGGTTGAGCTTGATTCGACGGGTAACTTGTCGTCATATACCAGTTGAAACTTGACTTTTGGATTTGATACCTTTTTTTCGGCCACTTTAAGCATACTTTCGCTGATATCAATACCAAGAACACGATCAAAATCATTTGCAAGAACCTTCGTTAAATTCCCGCTGCCACAGCCAACGTCCAGTAGGAAATGGTGTCTCACCTCACGTGATTCGTTTTTATTTAGGCTGTCCGCAAGAGCCTGCCTTACTTCGTCTGGCCATTCTGGTTGAATGGATTCGTAAACACCGACAATATCTTCACCCTCAAAATCCTTCTGCGCAACAGAGTTGTTCTTTCTGTCCGGCAGTCCATCGAATGCCATTGGCTATTTATTCTAGTATTAGTATATATTTAGTCCTACTGCGTAAATATGTGAATGAAGTCATGGCTCATTCGACGAAATCGGACAAACCGCTTCCAACATAACTGTAAAGGTGTAGCTAGGGTTGCATTTAAAACAAAAATCAATCTAAAAAGAATGTTTAAAACAAGGCCCTAATTTAAAACATGTTTTTCTTCTTTTTTGTTTGTTTGTTTTTTCAAGCAATGACGTCACGAATATTCAACTGTGACGTCATTGTCAATTGACATTAGCAACTGAAAATATAGGGTATATATAGCTCCTTCGACGAAATATGTGTACTATTAATGTTGAACCGAATATTTGGAGGGTGTCAACCAACCCATATCGATATACGTCGGCTATATCGGGTGGTAATTGTCCGTAGGCTCATACAACATGTTTTCTGGAGAGTATTTACACAATTATGGCATGATTTTACAACTTAAAAAAACACATTTTTTAAAAGGCTTTTTTTAAAACCCTGTGTTTTAAATGCAACCCTAGGTGTAGCCCGACCGTATCGGTAGCCTATTCTATATCCCACCGCTGCAGAAACGATATTCACAGCTCAAAGGCACTGCCGGATTAAAGAATCACTGCATAATGGAGATTTTCTGATCTCCTCGTCATGACCCTATTATACGGTGGCAGTGTTTTACAAAAGCCCAAGGCTTTCTGTAACTCGGAAGATATGGATTCAATCATAAAAATGCCCGAACGTAGGTGTAGCCTAATTGTAACTATTTCAGTCGAAAACCGTGGAATTTAATACCCAAAATGCAAGACCGGCGGTGTGTCAACGCCATGAAACCCCAATTATGAACCGTAAACTTCCATGACAGCCTAATCGTTTACATCGCTGGGTAACCTATTTCCAACGCTAAAAATACCATCTACATCGATATTTTACCAGACCCGAATACATCCTTAAGAGGTTACATATACAGTCGCCTAAATTGAGAAATTTCACGGGTATATGTCTTCTGTTCCGCTACCTTTGACACTATGTGCCGCTACGTTTTTCACTTTTTCACTTGAACAGCAGGCAAAATCGCCAAAAATCATTTGGCGAAAGGGTGGACCTGAAAAAATTGAAATTAACCCAAAATGTAAATGGACAAAAGTATGCAATCCTTTCCGGCGAGTATCGAGAGAATATTGAGGGCTTTGTTTGTAATTAACTGTGTTCATTATGATATTCATGTAATTTTAAGGTGGTCTGTTTAAACGATCGAGGCGAAATGCTACTGTAATTTACCATGTCATTGTTGCTAAAATGTGATAAGACAAGAAGTGGATAAACATTTTACCCGAGTGCCACATTCAGCTTCTGAATCCATTCGCGGGCCGCACTATAGTAATATTAGGATAAGCGAAAACGCAGTCATTTATTTTATTAGATTGTGACCGAAGACATGAACAATATATATGTATATATAATGTGTGCCACATTCGGCATCTGAATCCATTCGCGGGCCGCATTATAGTAATATTAGGATAAGCGAAAACGCAGTCATTTATTTGATTAGATTGTGACCGAAGACATGAACATATAATGATATATAAAAATATATATATATAAAAACTCAAACATTGATTTGATGTTAAGGCACAGGCGTGGGAAACATTAATTAAAAATATTATAGCAGGACTGTATAACTTAGCAATATTAGTGGTGAAATGTATTAAGAAAAATTTAATCCGTCGCTGCAGTAATTAGATGTTTACAATGCATTTCATCAGTAATTCTTGAGGCTTTCGCGGGTCGCACAACATGTTGTCGTGGACCCCATGAGGCACGCGGTCCGTAGTATATAAGGAATAGGCGCATGTCGAAACAACAACTACGGGTCTTTAAATTAGCATCCACCTCGTTCTAGTGCCCAGATGAAATGGTTTTCGATCTTGATATTTCGTCTCTATTTTTCATGCTTATTTTTCTATTTTAACTCGCTCTGTTGTATTCGTCCTTCTATGAGTCTTTCGCTGGGTTACTTTGTGATGATCGCGATGTAGGCTCGCCCCAGCGCCCAGATTCGACTTACAGACTCTAACTACGTCATTTCGAACTACAATGTCTTCCTGGACAATATCGAGAGAAGAAGCCTTTCGGAGTCGGACCAAACACCTTGTCGTGATACCTTGCTTAGTTCTAACCATCCACTGGTCCATCACCAGACGCACCACGAATACAACCTTCACATGGCAACAGCGAAAACCGACCATCCACAAAACAGCTCAGCCAATGACCACGTAAACTGCGCAATTCAACGATTCAGATCGGATTGTCAATCGCGTTTCGTTCGCGTGTCGCGGTTCGAACTTAGTCAAATCGAACATGTTATCAGGACTACTGTCACGTCACAAAGCAGTAAATTATGGAACAGGCATGGTTTAAAATTACCTTAAAATTTTATTTTTTTTTTCTTAAGAAATAAAATAAATCCGCCAACACCTTGCATTTTCCTGATGAGATGTAAAGTTTTTCATTTATCTGGCGGAACAGTGGTTGAGAACCATTGAGCCACCTCAAATTGAATCGAATTGCGTAATGCATAATTCCTGAAACTTTGCTCCTGAATTTCTACCGTGCGCACAGTAACGATATGAGAAAATACCAGCAGCTTCAGCGTTGTATTCCGTACTTCCGGCATTTATCAATTCAGTTTACTATATACGGATTACCTCATGAGCCGCAAGCTCTTGAGACAGCTTCCTGTATTGCCTGCATGATCGATATTGTATCAACATTATGCTTGGTATTGCAGCGTTCATGATATAGCATATTATTCTGCGATTTACGATCGCATCGGTCTCTCAGACTACCACCAGGGACGTTGCTGCCGAACCCCGAATCCCAAAGTGGGTGGCCCAAACTCCAATGGGGCTCAAAATCATTTCGGTAATAAACGTAAAGTAAATACGATTTGGGCTAATTTATCCAACTTCAGATTTCGCGTGATTTGATGTCATTGGATTTATTGGTTTCTGTGGATCCCTTTCAGCAATAATTTATTTCCATAATTTTCAGAAATGATCTTAACTATATTCCGAGTATTGAGAAAACGACTTATTCTCAGTATCGCTTGAGGTACTTAGGATGCTTCAATCTCTAGGTGTGCAATAGCATGCAGTTGGGGGACTTTCGGTCATCTGTATTTCAGCACCGAGCATTTACATCTCAGGACACACCATGACACATAAAATCTCTAGTGATTATGATGATGAGTATATTTTTTAGTAATTGTGTCCTAAGTTACCCCAGCATAGACAGGGCAGATCTGTATGTCTTGTCACTGCAGTGTCTATCAGGGCTGTGGCGTCGGAGTCGGAGGTGGTGGAGTTGGAGTCGGAGTTTGGCTAATTTTTCGCTTAATGGAGTCGGAGTAGAACTCTCAAAAATTTTTAGCACGCCTTGGAGTCGGAGTCGGAGTCGTGAAAACTAAAGTGGCTGGAGTCGGAGTCGTGGAAGAAATACTGACTGGATTCGAAGTCGGAGTTTGTGAAAATGACCATGACTCCGATTCCGACTCCCACTTCTTCATTATGAAAACGATTGCTTTCAAAGATATCTTTAAATTACGATTAATAACTAAAATAGGATATTTATACACCCACAATTACTGTTATTAGTTACGATATTGATAAAATTGGACATTATTTGCAAATTACAATTCAGTTGCATAGAGGAAGAAAATGGCAATATGCATCTTCCCGATGCAGTCACAAATTGATGGAATTTTTGGAATTATACCATGATACTGTGACGGAGTAAATAAATCGTCTGGTTTTGTAAAATTGATGTAAATATAACCAAACGCTGCTTCCCACTTGACAACATTAAAAATATTTGGAGTTTAGCTTAGCTGCTTGGGTCGAACAAATGATTAAGAAAGACGACATGTCCTAGTCCTTGAATACTTGAGTATGTGCAATGTGCATGTAGAGTAGACATATGCTATTTCACCACTTCCTAAATTTCGTTTCTGACCAATGTTTACTAGTAGTGAGAGTGTGTGTGCTTGTAATAAGTATAGTGTGTAATGAGAAAATCAGTTTGTTACATATCTGTATTAGTTGCTGACTCATGCACAAGAGCTACACTTCGATTGTTTTATCTACATTTTAATTATACAGGATTGGATATATGTCATGTTTAAATGATTCATACATATTGGGATATTAGAGAGTCCATGTAATGAAAACTTATAAAATATGAAAAAATGAAGGATATTTAGAAAGGTAATCTTTCATGTTAATTGCATGGTGAATAATACGAGCTGTGCCACAATGAAACAATTTTGCATGCCATCGTTAATGATATGTTTGCATATCTTTACTAGTTATATGATAGTCATTTAAACGTCACAGTGGTTTATATAATTATCGAAGTAAATTGGTAATACTGTTGGAGTCGGAGTTGGAGTCGTAGTCGGAGTCGGAGTCGGTATATTGAAAGTGTGTGGAGTAGGAGTTGGAGTCGGTATAATGCAAAGGTCTGGAGACGGAGTCGGAGTTGGAGTCGGTGGTAAAATTTACCGACTCCATAGCCCTGGTTTTTCAGTCAAAAAAGTTTTTCAGGCCAAACTACTTCCTAAGGACAGACAGTTCCAACCAGAAATGAAGATAAGTAGTACCATTCTACCATTATGTGGGAAAACACCTGATTTACATACATGAGGTCAAAATTAAGTTTTTTAAAGTAAAATAATGTCAGTATTTTGATTTTTTAAGTCAAAATCTTAAATTCTTAGGTAAAAAGAAATCGTTCTCGTAATCTCTTTCATTCGACTCCCGAATGACCCGCTCGAACATCCGTAATACCTATATTACGTCATTTATGCCGATTTTCAGTTAACTCTGTCCATTATCTTAGCTGTAAAAGCGGTGAAGAAGGATATTTAGGCGTCCTCGGGGACATTATTTCCTTAAAAAGGAGGACAAATCCTCCTAAAAGACCTATGGTAACCCTAATATTAGGCTATGGTGGCGACACAAGTAGCGAGGTAAAAATGATAAATGAACTTCAAAGCTCCGCCACGCTACCGCTCGAAGTAGACCTATTCGCGTCGACAGTCGACACTATACCGCGTGACACTCACCGCTTAATGAATGGCACAATTCTACCATAAATCACTAGCATATCAAATTGCCTGTCATAAATGTACAGTATAAATATAACCGAAGTCCCATATTGTGGAATTTAGTGATTGCGAACTCTTAGCGATTTACTGACGGCACTCAAACGTGACTCTGTAATATATTGGATATGAATCCGTTTTCGGCAAATGATCACGATCGCTTCCGTATTACATCCTGGTCTAGTCTCGATGGTACATTTCAGGAAAAGGCAAGTTTGGCGTGTCCATAAGTTGTATGAGTGCTCAATGTCTCGTGATTGCAGGACTGGATTATATATAGGTTCATGGAAGTCTCAATTGCAGCGATGCGAAGCAGCTGGATTGCTGCGTGAATGATTGACTACAGTACAAACACAAGCAAATCTTTAATTGTGGACATTCGATGTATCAGTACATCATGTGCTTCTGTGAGGGTATATTCGTATTATTCTGGGTGAGGACAGTTATTGTACTTGTAAGTAATCAAAGGATACGCGGGAAAAAATTATTACAAGTAATCAGAGGCAGTAAGCCGCCATCGATGCTGACCCGATATGCGGATTGGAGTAGTGTTATAATGTCCTATTCATACTCATAATAGTGGTGACCCTGGCTACTTCAAATAGATGTATAGAATATGCGTGGCCTATGAAATGTGTTAGGGATCGCTTTTACCTACCAGTTCGTTACTTAATAACGATTACGTAATAACGATTACGTATCTCTGTTGCTAATAGAATGTAAGCATTTGAGCAATCTAGTACAATTTCAAAAATAATTTGCTATGATTGAAAGATAGGGCGCAATACGTTTGCGCCCAAATAATCCGTTCATAAATACGGAGCAGGGTTATCCGTGAACTATAGATCATATATCATAACTCAACAAATATGACGCATGAAATGTAACTTATTCTTCGAAAACTGTCGGTGTCTGGTATTGACGTGTAGCTGCGTCGAATTAAAAGTATTTAGCAACAACATTGAAATATACTGACTAACCATTTTGCTCGTGAATTTGATATTTGGCTGGATAACATATCCTTTCAGAAACATACAGTTCATATATCTGGAAATAAAATGTTGTCTTTTGCCCCAACGTCCGGTGACGCCAATGCCAAGATGGAATGTGCCAAGATAACTTCATTTCCTGTGGGTAAGTTGGACTCCATGGAGTCTATACCTATTTGTTCATAGCAATGTAAATTGAATAGAGACATTATAGCGGTTTTATGTAACTATAAGAAAGGGGTAAAAAGCTAGTTGCAACTTCCCATCACTTGTTTCATCGCGATGGAAGAAAACTGAACAGAAAACTAAAATAACGGTGCTATTGCCAAAAATTACACTGATTTTCGGGAATTTTGATCGTTGTTCTTGTTTGGTGGTGTTTCTCATAGTTGGTATTTTGCACCACTGTCAATGTTGGCGTATTTTAACAGAATCATTGCATACCGGCACAAGTGACATGTATGAGAAAATATTTCGATATGGTAAATGGTTTAATGGCTGACTATTCCCTCACTGTTTGGTGGTTGGCCCAGAAACGGATTGGAGCAGTATCATGACCCTATCTTTACGCTATGCCTGATGCAACTGTGAATCGTGTTTGGGCACAGGGGTGAAAATTTGTTCCTGGAATTTGGAGATTTTCTCAGCAGTCCGACAACATGCTGCCTGCCATTGAGGGCTCCTTTCGGCCAAAATCTAATGATCATAAATGTGTTATTTCGCTCTAATCATGACTTCAAGGGACATCTGACAAGCGTATATTCTGACTTATAACTACTACTCTGGGCTGGCAATATTTTGTGCAGACACAGGTGACCAGGTATTTACAGGATCGCAAAAAAGCGGTTTGTGTCGCGATTACAATTTGGTTCACAGCGACCCATTCATAAAAGCGTATTCAAAAAAGCGTAAGCGATTGTATATATATGATCACGTGTTGAATAATTGGTAATGGTGACTTGTAAAGCCTTATCAGGT
Source organism: Botryllus schlosseri (assembly GCF_051294905.1). Lineage (NCBI taxonomy): Eukaryota > Metazoa > Chordata > Ascidiacea > Stolidobranchia > Styelidae > Botryllus > Botryllus schlosseri. The sequence continues at coordinate 9,870,624 of NC_137245.1, read as the reverse complement.
TACTAATTAATAGGGCAAGTTTTTGTTGCTGTCAAATCCATGGAAAGTTGCATTTATTTTTCAAAGAAGTTGCAGTAAAAGGTTGCATTTATTTTTCACAAAGTGGCACTAAAAAGTTGTATTTATGGACAAGTTCCTTGAAAATATTAGGGTATGAGATACTCGAATCGATCCGTATCCAAGGCACTGTAACAAAACACAGTGTTGGCAACTTCAAAAATATCAATAGCCTGAAAAAAATGCCCCATTTCGCCGGTCTAGCCTGAATGTGTGTCAAATCAGAAAGGACCTCAAACTTAAACGACAGTGAAATAATCAAGCGATCAATTTACATATAGTGCCAAATATTTCCAGTAAAAAGTTAGCTGCATGAAAAATCGGAAAAAGTTGCAAAATGTGGATGAAAAATCGATAAAAGTTGCAAGAAGTTTCATGAAAAGTCGAAAAAGTTACAAAACGTTGCATGAAAAAATGAATAAAAGTTGCAAAAAGTTGCAACATAAGAATCCTCCAAACAGCTTAAAACGCCATACTACATAACTTATGAGTATTTAGGAAGCTGTCGGAAGCTGTAAAAAAAGTTGCAAAAGTTGCGAAAACTTGCCCTACTAATTAATGATGATATCTTTGGGACTGGTTGTATCAATTAATAAATGAAATACATGTCATATCCATGAATGTGAATATTTATTGGAATTACATATTGGAAATTCCCATTGAATTCTAGACATCAAGGTTCAATTCAAGCCGGACGCCAAGCCTGACGATGTTATGTGCTTCAAGTACTACAATCCTACTGAGATTATTATGGGAAAGCAAATGAAGGACTGGTTGCGATTCTCTGCATGCTGTTGGCACACATTCAGAGGAACTGGTACAAATATCCATTACAGTTTGTACGGATTCGGTTATGGGCGTTCAAGTATCAAACGTGATAAATCGCATGCGATATATATCGACAGATTGCAGTCCTATATCAATAATGATATACGGTATTATATTACGCTACTAGTAGTCGATAGAAGATATCACACACTACCGTGCGAAGTGACATGTAATGGATTTTGATTTCACTGCAATCAAATAATGTGCGGCAGTAAGAATGTGTTTTGTAAATATATAAAATGGGGTTTTAAAATACTGAATCCAAATCTTAGACCGGTGCAATTTCAAGCGTAAGGTGCATCCGTTTCACTTCGAATGCTGTCGCCAAATGCAGTCATCCGTATTTCACCTCCTACAACATTGCTTCGAGCCTACATTTCTGCCTGTATTCGTTCCAAGTATTGCTGCGTACAAGCTTGTATGATAGGCTACTCAAAGATCCACCATGCAAATACATCATTTAATTTTAAGCTATTGAAATAATACTACCAGTTGAGTTGACCAATATGACAATATGAGCCTGCCAATAACAGCGACTATCAAACGCGGTTCTCGAACCAAGGCCGGACAATAGAGGGACGTGGAATGACAGTCTAGCAATTGTTTCGATCATTTCCAAGATATCTTGTCCGTATAATTAATTGCCTTACCTGCATTCATTTATATTTACACCTATTTGGATTGTATGACACATATATTTCCTTAACATATAATCTACGAGATAGTGTAATGGTTATGTGTCCGGCTTCTCGAGCGGTAGGTCGTGGGTTCGATCGGGCCGGGTCATACCGAAGACTCGAAAATTGGTATCCGCAGCTATCCTGCTAGGCGCTCAGCAATCACGGATAGCATGGAGGAGAAAAAAATGGGGGCGCAGACCAGATGACCTCATGGGGCCGTATCGCAACTCCGTCGTCAAAGCATCTCGATGGTGCAGGCGAAAAAGAATACCATATCTCTCTCTCTCTCTACGAGTATTTTGTTCCAATTTTAACCGCGGTAGATGCTGGACCACTAGAATCGCTTCGTGCTACTAATACAGGGAGAGCTCAGACAACATAAATGATTGGCAGCGAACGCCAAATAAAGCAATCTTTCCAATCTATATTACAGGTGCCGATCCATTTGGATTTCCTACGTTAACTCGACCTTGGGACGACGGCAGCAATACGATAGATAACGCGAAGCGCCGGCTAAAAGTTGCATTTGATTTTATGGACAAGCTTGGAATTAAGGTTATTGTGTCTCCATACCACACCAGTATATAAATTTCACACGTGACAATAGAAGTCAATCTTTAGAGTCATTCAGCGGCTTTTGAAAAATCCAACATACCGGAATGTATTCAATCTAGGGTTGGATTATCCGGATAACGGTTAACCGCAGGTTTTTTTATTATCCGATATCCGGATATAAATCTGTCGGTTAACCGGATAAAATAGTATCGTTAATATTGCGTTTTACACTTTTAGGAAGTTTCAATCAGTCGTATTATCAATGTTGCGCGCGGCCAATCAGCGAGAAGCGTGTCGCCAATTAGTGAGATACGTCAATGCAGTGTGTGACGCGACGCAATCTCCCGCTGAGAAGATCGCCAAATTTGGTCATTGATTGCTGCGAACTCGGCTATCGTTGCTGGCCCGATTTTTCGAGTCTTCAACAAGCCTATAGTTCCACTGGCAAAATCACATCTGCAATAGGCTCTGTGGACTTTATACCATCACTGGTCCACATAATCGCATCTGCATTGGCTTGGTGCTCACGATATTATCGCTGGCCTACACAATCGCATCTGCAATAGGCATGGTACGAACGATATCATCGCTGGCGTAACCATCGAGTCTCGGGCCTGGCATGCGTTGGCTCCGATCTCTTGGTGTCTTGGAGACAATATGCCACTAAGACTATTATGATCCGCGATTGTGATTAATGAGTGACATCGCGAAACTGAATGACATCGAATGTTCGCATTTCGGAAACATGTTCGTGCGTGCAAGCGTAATTGATTTCCGCTGATACTAAATTCAAAAAAAAAATCGAAACCTCCTCCTTTTATTTAAAACACCCCTCGTTTTATTTCAAACACCCACCCCGCCCCCCTTATTTTTCGGCTGGCTACGGGCCTGATAATGTGAATTTCCCATGGAGGAATTAGAGCGAGCTATCATGTCGGCCTCAATTCCAGTATCAGCTACTCGTCCTTACAGTACTGGACACCTAAACAGAACAATGGGCAAAAAGGAAGCGCTGCTTACTATATTCAGCCCATTTTGTGGAAGCAGAAGGGGCATTTAATGCGTGTGGACTCTTTGTTACAAATTTCCGTCCCGGCTACAGGATACCACAATTGATGTAGTGTACTTTATAAGGAGGGAGTTGCAGAAGCAGTGAACATTAAATTTGAGTGATTTTTCTCGTATTCGCTCGTACTGCGCGTGTACGTATAAATCTACCATAACACTGTAAAGATTTTACGATTCATTTTTCATGCAGACCTCGTGAAATCGATTATCACACTTAGAATTCATTATCCGGTTAACCGGTTAGCTAAATTTCAAATATCCGGATATATCCGTTATCCGGATAGTGAAAATTATTGATATCCGAACTAACCCTAATTCAATCCTGTGTTTTTCTCCAATGAAGCTGAAATTCTGTGTCTGCAGTACTGGACATTTCACGACCGAGATATTGCACCAGAAGGCGACACTCTCGAAGAAACGAACAGGTGCCTTGACGAGATTGTCGATTACGCTCTTCAACTGATGAAGGAGAAAGATATTAAGCTGCTCTGGAATACCTGCAATCTATTTGCTCACTCAAGGTAAGGCGAGACATTATGCTATTGTGACTTAACCAATGACTTTTAATTGGCCAGACCAGGGATACACCGAGCCGAAGAAAGTAGTATTTAGATAACCTTGTTATGGCTTGGAGGACACTTACTAAGCAGGCTTTGTGTTTTTCATTATATGCAGGCAGTGTTATTCTTGGCATATGCTACAAATAACAATAATGGCTTATTTTTGGCATTTCTCAGATTTTATTTTTGGCAAATTTTGGCATCGTCATGAATTCGTATTTATAGACTCGATTTAACCATGTAAAACGCTTCAGTTTGGTCTCTGTCATGAAACGGAATTCCCAAAACAGGCAGTATTCACACTGTGCCATCAATTTGCTAGATTTAAATCCGAATTGACAACAATGTTGGAGACCAAATTTACCAGATACAAAACCGAGTGATTCTGCAATATCTATTCTCAATGGTCGATTCGCTATGCGTGCAAAATTACCGGCGTTCACACAGGTCACAATATTTATAATAACAATTCAATGAGGTTTCTAACACGTTTTGGATCGCAGCCTTCACTATCCAACTATTGGTTAGAAATCATGAGTGACTTTAATAATCAATATAATATGAAAAATTATCCATCCGCAATGAGAAACTGGGAAATGACTGAATGTATGTATGTGCGTATGCTAGGCCTGCGTATAGATCTGGAGGCCTTTTGCGCCATGTATGTTCAGGTTTATTGATGAAACTATGACCCTGTCGGAAAACGTGACACAAACTATCAGTTATTGAACAATGAACATGCAGACAGTTTTCAATTGCAGGTTGAAGGGGACGGAATTTGGTATATCCCCATTGAGCTAAATGCAGCCTGGGACGCGAGTGACGGTTACATGATGTAACAAAATGCATGAGCATTGACAACAGAAAAATGCCTAGTAATTACGCTAAATTTAAAATTTGGGGGCCTCTATCACAGAGTCCGAAATATGCTGATTACTACTTTCGCGTGCAGAGATCATACTTCTTAATCGCGTTATATCATCTACTTTCCTAATCAATGCACAGATTAGTCGTAAATCAACATTTAATCACTGGACTATTTCGCCTTTTCATTCACCTTCCATGGACCACTTGGATAGTAGCAGTGGCGGCTCGTCCTATAGGGCAACTGGGGCATTGCCCCACCTAATATTCTGTTCAATAACAATTCTTTACCATTTATAGACGCACACCAATCTATATATACCGAAATCACAGCGAAAATCGTATTCTTCTTGTCTTTTCGCTTGTAAATGCCCATTGCCCATATATAGCGAAGTCTCTGCGAAAATCGAATTCTCTTCGTGTTTTCGCTTTGCGAATGCCTAGCCGGGGCATGCCCCGGTAGCGCTCATAACAAGCTTTCACTGTCTATTCTCTCAAAGCCGCGCACAATAAAGAAACGGTGATTTACTCTCTCCTATTCGTAAAATGGCCGAGCAAGCGGGGCAAATATGCCTGGTCGCCCCTAAGGTGTGATGTAACAATCGTATCTATATCTGAACTCGATTACCGTAATATGCGTTTAGTCGACCTTTGCTGGTATAGGTCGATTTTGATGGTGTTTCACACCATGAAAACTTTTGAAACTTGGTATGTCATGTTGTGATGGTGGTATTTAACACTGCCGCAAGTTTCAGGGTTTCTACTTAAAGTTTAAGGTAGTAATTCCGTTTCCGAAGTTGAGTGTTTGCTGATCCGTCATGTATCGCAAACAGATTTTACTCAAAAGCCGGTATTGGTATCCATTGATTTTGACGATGTTCAATACTGAGATCGGTTATGAAATTTGGCACGGTAAGTCTTAATGTTAGTATCGAACGCTGTACCAAGTTTTAAGTTTGTCACTGTACTGTGTTAGTGGTAATTTCGTTTCCTAATTCGAGTGAGAGCTGACTCGACATTTATCGCTAACAGATTATACGCAAAGCCGGTATTGGTATCTATTGATTTTAACGATGCTCCTTACCTAGATCCGTCATAAGCTTTTGCACGGTATGTCTTGGTTTTAGTATCGAACGCTGTGCCAAGTCTCAAGGTTGACACACAGTGATTAGGGCAGTAATTTCGTTATCAAGGTCGAGTATGGTAGAGATGTGCTCCGATCTGACAATTTAGCATACAACGCATTGCGGATTTCACGCAAAAGCCGGTGTATCTGCGGTAACGTTAACTGAGATGATGATATCATTCTCAGTTTGCATTCAAATATTTACTTTGATATTATATTCTCCAATGTCAATTTCACCGTGAAATTGTGGCCTTCAAGCCATTTGCTCACAACCCCCTGCTGTCAAGCGCGATAGCTATTTCGTTTTCGATGGCGGCTAACAGCTGACACTTGATCAGCCTATTCCTCAGTAAATTTTGCGCAAAATTCGGTGTTGGTCTGTTCGCATTAATTTTGACAGTGTACCACTGTACCATACCGAAAAGGGCCATGAGACCACTTCTCGATGATGTCATGTAACAGTGTACTAAGTTTAAAGCTTTCATCCACGTATTTATTCGGTAATATATTTTTCAAAGGCGATTTCGCAGCAGACCTATAGACAGTAATAAAACCGTATGTGTCGTGTTACAGTCTCCAGTTTCAAGGCCAAAATCTCCTATGCTGTACCGAGACCGAATTTCCGAGGCTGCTATTCTTAGTTCTTCAGAATGATGTTTTGGATTCAATATGACAGGCCCAATCTATGAGATAACAATTGCGTATGAGTCCGAACTCGTTGACCTTTCCAGTTAGGCTTACGTTATCTCTCGCGTTATAGTCATTTCCAGGTCTAGTGCGAACATGAACCGTGTTGAATCTTTGTTCCGTACGCCGTTTACGCAGTTACCACACTTCAAGTCACAGCTCACCGGCGGACCTCTCGTGGCACATACGTTGAAATCACTGTTGCCGGCAAATTCATGTTACCGTGCCATCATTAAGTTACTTGTTTACGTTGTTTACGTTGTGACGTCATCTTTAAAAAAGTCGCATGCAGCCCTTGCCCCACCACCCGATATTGCCACGAGCCGCCACTGGATAGTAGTCTACGGACCCCCGAAGGATTCACGAAACCGAATTTGAGAATTCTGCTTTACACACTTGTTTTGTCGCTTCATACTAACTCCTGTCAATTCTTGTTGACATCTTTATCATGAATTTTCATAAAAATATATATTTTCAAAAAGTCTTATTTTTGGCATTTTCAAAATTTTATATTTGGCAGTTTTAGGATTTTGTTCCCAAAATGCCACAAATAACACGGCCTGATTATATGCCATAATTTAAACTGCCAAATGGAGTGCTCTTTATCGTGTAAGTGACTTAGGTATTGGAGTGCTACAATCAGCAGTAATAACCATATTGATATCATGATTGCAGCTGCCATTTAATTGAGAATCCGCTGCCTCGGTAGGCTTATAATGAATCGTCACATGAATGGAATGATCAATAAGAGTAGGCCTATACAATTGAGCATGAACAAATGGTATTTGAACATTTTAGCCAGGTTCGGAGATCGTATATAGTTCAGCATTCTTTTTCTAAATTCGGACAATTATTCGAACACAGAATTCCTACTAATTTTCGATTCCTCTGAATACGTTTGATGAACGAGAGTCATTAACGGAGTTGGGCATGAAGTGGAAAGATTTTAGGATGTTGATTAAAAATTAAATCCGCTCACATTTGTTATCTGAGAGGGACATCTGAGTCCATCCAGAGATGTCATCACGTAAACATCTCATCAATAATAGCATATTGATTTCATTTATCTTTTATCTGTGAAAGAGTATGATAACAATGTTAAATTGATTGGTCACGTTTCCCAGTGATTAATAGGGATTAATCACTTTACATGTCGGATTCGATTTAGAACCACTATAGTTTCAAGCATTTAAAAGCTAATCAGACTAAACGAAGCATCTCAAAGTTTTCTCTTCCGTCCTCAGATATATGAATGGTGCATCTACAAATCCCGACTTCCATGTCTTCGCGTATGCCGCGGCCCAGGTTAAAAAGTCCTTGGATATTGCAACGAAGATGGGATCAGAAAATTTCGTATTTTGGGGAGGCAGAGAGGGCTATCATACATTACTCAACACCAACGTTCGATCAGAGTTGGATCAAATGGCCAAATTCTTCAAAATGGTTGTAGGTAAAAGATAACTTGACGTTGTTGCGATCAAAAATTAGAATTGAAGAATATATCTAAACGGCCATGTACATTTAGCATACAAAAAGAAGATTGGATTCACCGGGCAGCTGCTTATTGAACCTAAACCGAAGGAACCGTCGAAGCATCAATACGATTACGGTAAAAAAGTTATCGATATTTCAATATTCATGCCGAAGACATAAATCTGAGACACAATAGCGGTGGTTGAAATATTCAATGTTTATATAATCAAGTAGAATTAGAAGTAATTACTTCAATACATGCCAAAACGTGCTCAAGATAAAGTAGAATATGAAAGTCTTAAAGGTACTCAATCAAGTAGTTTCCAAGCTAGATTTCATCTCGGGGTCGCGGTTAATTGGAGGTAGCTACTTCAGAAATTGTATGTTGTATCTTCGTGACTAACGTATAATGCTTAAGGCCCCTGCATAAAGGTGCAGTTACAATATATTCAGGTATTGTGCTGCAGGAACTATTTCAACCATATGTTATGACAATTTCATTCATAAAAATGATGCAACATCTTGCAAACTACTTTCAACTTTACTTGAATAAAGTTATCTAAAGTAATATATTATTTCTATAAACTGTTAAATAAAAGTGAAAATAGTCTAAAACATATATCCACTCAAGTAACAAGTCCAAGTATGTGAAAAATAGTTGAATACTCCTAATAAGTTGGGGTACTTTGTATTGACAACTCTGAAAGTAAAACATCAACCTTGTTGCAATGTGCAAGAGATGCAATCAAATTTTGCTAAACGCGAATGTGTATTATGCCCTCATCATGTTATTCTCTGGTTTTCAGATGCTATGACTGTAATTGCATTTCTCAAAACATATGGACTCGATAACGATTTCAAGGTAAGCTCATCGGGTTAGGCTTCAGTCTAAAAGTTGTACTGCTGCGATATCATCTATAGATTGCCGCGATCCCTACTTCGTTATCCATAGTCACAACAATATTTCATAGCTATACGCTACCGAATATTCGTTGGAGCAATATCCAGTTCACACAATCCAGACTACGTGTATACATCTGGCAGACTAGCATGCTCTAATAATGTATCTGCAATATAGAAGGGGATAAAGCGGATGATCATGACAGCAACAATGCTATTGTGTGTACATGTACATAGGCTCCCTTATAAATTTTAAAAGTATCAGAAAAGCCATATACCAGTGACATAGTCCACAGCAAAATCTTAATTTTCAACATAGTTATAAAGTAGGTCATGTGCTGTTCATTGAACAGTGTTCAAGCGTTATTGAATTGTGCGTGCTCCCATATTTAAGTAATAAAAATCCTATTTTCTAAAGATATATCTCGAAGCAGACAACCTATAGGTGTATAGTGGGCGATAATACTAATTAAGCGGCGTTATGTTTGACTTAATACGTTGAGCAACCATAAATATGTTTGCGTTGCTATAAATACCATACAGTGATCTACCGGTTAAGTACGCAAATAGGCTATTTGCAGGACTTTGACAACAAATTGGTTAGCACGCTGCTTTCTCGCGCACCTGCTACAGTGCTAAACATCTCAAGTGTACTTTTGATTTCTGGTTGTAAGCGTTTCGGAAATTTGTCGTAGAAGTTATCGAGATTTACCTATGCTAGATGTCAATCCTGTACGAAGCATTTAGAATGATATCGTCCGAATTACGCAGAAATCCCTCGGTAACGTAGTCGTATCACGGTACTCAACTCTGATCATAACTACTTTGTCTACTTACATTCATGCATTTGTGTAGAGCAGGGGTGGCCAACCTGCGGCCGTAGAAGGGAATTTGTGCGGCCGTGGTCTCGTGATTCAACTAGTATGCGTTGGCGGCCGTCAACATGCAATTTGAATTTACGAATTGACTACCGATTTCTTGAGAGATTTTAATTAATCATGAATTTTTTTTCGCGCTGCGCGCGATTCAATGTGGCCTCATTTTTCGATTTTAATATAGTAGCGCCCTTTGAAATCAGAGCCAACAGTACCGATTCGAACGCCAGAGGATTATGACAAGCCCCATATAGAAGTATCAACTCGGGATCGTGCGCACCTCCACTATACCGACAATCCTGATGGAAGACCAAGAAATAACAACATACAACAAAGTGACTAATAACAATTGGCCCACTCGAAGATGCAACGTCAATCATCATTCATAACTTTCCCTAAAACCTAAATCTTCGGAAACACCCCTTTCGTCAACTCTACCGGTGAATCTGATCACATGGGCTGAGAAAGGGTAAATGTTTGATAGTAATATGTAAAATCACTAATATTAATGACGAAATTAATCAATCTGAATTTTTTTTTCGCGCTTCGCGCGACTATGAGCGCTACTCTTATCATGACCAAAACAGTGACCACTTGCGATTTCGGTGCATATAATATGTCAATACATGATTAAATCGATTAGTCCGGAGTTCAACGGAAATGGAGATAGTAGACACTTCAACATGGGTATTTAGGGACCAGCTTGTTCATTACGACTATAGGGCTGGGCACAATGATTCGAGTACTCGAATCTGAATCGAGTATTAATTGCAATGATTCGAGTCGAGTAGTAAAAGACGATTTTTTCGAGTATTGAAATTTTACGCTCCTCGGCACTGGAAGTTAATTTTGCAACGAGAATAGTAGTTTTGACAGTAATTTCACTGTTGAAGCCTCGAAACCTTGATTGGCCGTATCGCAGCATACGAAACATAGTACAAAGCTACGAACGTTACTGGAACTAGCACATTTTCGAAGTCATGATCGTCGCACAACATTGTCACCAAGTCCAATAAAATCGGTACGGTCGAAAAAATACCAAAGTATCTTTGATATGATGGATGACAGGCATTTTATTCTTTGTGGTGGCATAAATGGTACATATTTGAACTTTAACATATCACGTTCCGCTATGACGTCATAATGAGTGATACTCGATTACTCGACTCGACTCGAAGCATATTACGTGATTCAGAATCGAATCAGTCAGGTACTCGATTTGGCCCAGCCCTAATTACGACCATGGCATGGAATGCGGCCGTATAGTCAACATGAGTAGTCGAAATGCGGCCGTGAATGACAAAAAGGTTGACCACCCATGGTGTAGCGCGATTGGTTTATATTGTGGTAAGAGTATTTGTTTATTCAAGTAGTAGGCTGCTATTTGTCTGTTGTGGAGCCTGATTTTGGATGGAAGATATGACTGAAGCAGCTGGGACCCGCAAGGATCAGGATATAATATCTGCTGGTTGGGGTGCTGGATTGCTGCCATAAAACAATGTCGCTGAACACATCTGAAGTATATTTTGGGAGAACCTGTGTTCTGCTCTGATGTCTGAGGAGACAAAAAGTTTCGAGCATCCGTTGGTCGGTTTCCTGAGCTGGAAGATGCGCCGTGCAAGCCTTCCTTTTCCCGCTTCAATGGTCATTGCAAAAGGAAAACAAATCGCTCAACAGTTATCGATACCAGAAGATGATTTCCAAGCGTCGTTGCAGCGGCTTAGCCGATTCAGAGCACCTCGAGGATTGCAGAAAATTCTTCTTCATGGTGAAGGAGCTGCAGTGGACAGGGAAAATCCAAAGCTTTTGGCTGCACTGAATGATTTACATGCTATGCGTAAACGGTATGACCCTGAAAATGTGTACAGCATGGATGAAACAGGGTTGTTTTTTCGTCTGCTACCAATATATACCTTGCTTATGCCATCTGAAGATCTCAGCAGCACCCGAAAGGAGAAGAAGGCTGAAGACTCTGGTTGAAGTCTCTGGCTGTTGGTGCAAATGCCACAGGAACACACAAAGTTCCATGTACATTGATTGGGAAACCTAAATACCCGGCCTGTAAAAAGAATCGGAGATGGCCAGTTTTTATTAATATTTTCCTCCTTGCAAAACATCACAAGACTGCGATACAATGAAAAGATAGGAAGGTGTCGAAACAACTTGGAGTAGCCTTTGAGATCAGACACCCACCTTAGCCTAGGTGAAGTAAAGAAGAGGCATGCACACTGAATGAAAAGTAATGCAGATAATATAAGACACAAGCGACAAAATGAGGTGGTATGTAGCGGAGGGCGAGGTCGATGTTACGTCGTGGTCCTGTAATCATGAAGGCTGGCTAGTATTCATTTAGAAGAAATTGCTTGTATTTTGACTTGAATGCGGACATGCTCGACGACTGTCGGATAGCCGGCGAGATGCTGTTCCACAATTGGGGTCCGGTATACTTGATAGATCAATGCGTTTTCTTGTGTTCCGTCCTGATCATATGGTAGTTGTTCTTCGTTGACGAGCGTGTGCTGTGCTTGTGCGCTTTTGACTCCGAGGTGAAGTAGTCGTTGAAATTTGAGGTACATTGTCCGCAATGAAACTGATACATAAACTTGGCAATTTCTAGCTTCCTCATATATTCTATGTTTAGAACACTAAATCTTTTGAGAAGCGATTTGTCAGTTGCACATCCAAGCTCCCGTGGGCCTTTGGCAATGAGTGATACGGATGATCCGATGTTGAAGTTTTTGCAGTGGGTCAATCGTATTCTTGCAGGCAGCACCCCAACAAAGAATTCCGTATTGTAACTTTGATAGGAATAAAGTGTTGAAGAGTATCAACAGCACGCTGACTAGAAGAGTGTAGCTAAGGTGGCGAAACAGACCACATACCTTCGATAGTTGTGGTTTGAGTGATTGCATGTGACTCTTCCAGGACGTGTCCGAATCCAGCAAAACACCAAGGCATTTGGCATTTTTAGTGTTGGAAATTGGTTGGCCAGCGATGTCAACGGTTAGGTTATCACTGGCGTTCACGACTAGGCTGGGCAAAATCGAGTAGCCTACCTGAGGGATTCGATTCTGAATCTTGTAATATGTTTCGAGTCGAGTCGAGTAATCGAGTATCACTCAGTATGACGTCATAACATAATGTAATACGTCAAAGTTCAAATATGTAGGCCTATACCTCTTATGCCACCACAAAGACTGTAATGTCTGTTATCAATCACATTGAGGATACTTTGGTATTTTTTCGACCATACCGATTTCATTGCACTAGATGACAATGTTGCGAGATGATCATGACTTCGGAAATGTGCTTTCCAGTAACCTTCGTAGCTTTGTACTATATGTTTCGTATGCTACGATACGGCGAATCACGGTTTCAAGGATTCAACAGTGAAAATTAGTACCGAAACTATAATTCTTATTGATTAATTAACTTTCAATGGCGAGGAGCGTATAATTTCGGTACTCGAAAAACTCGTCTTCTACTACTCGACTCGAATAATTAATATTAATACTCGATTCAGATTTGAGTACTCGAATCATTGTGCCCAGCCCTATTCACGACCAATAATTGGGATTTCGCATCGTTAACCCGATGGCCATTATGGGACGTCCACTCATGCACTTTAAGCATTTGATCACGCGTGACGGCATTTAAGCTTGCGGTAGTAGGTGCGTGAGATAGGAGGTGAGTATCGTCAGCGAACAGTGTGGTATATTCAGTGATGAGGTTTCAAAGGTATCATTGACATATAAAGTAAAAAGGACCGGTCCAAGAACAGAGCCTTGCGGAACACCACAGGTAACAAGGTGGGGGAGGAGAAAGTGTTGGATATCGAAACCATTTGATATCTCCCAGTCGGGTAGCTTTTCATGAGGTCTAGTTGTGGACCCCGGAACCCGTAGCGCGCCAATTTCGAGAGAAGAATACTGTGATCGACGCAGTCAAACGCTTTTTTAGATCAAGAAAAATGCTACACTCCACACTTCGTTTCTCCAAGATGTCATAGTACTGTTCAGTCACTGTTAGCAGGGCATACGAGGTTTGATACTTTATGAGGAAGCCGAATTGTTGTGGAGAAATGCTAGACATCTTGGCGAAGAACGAAGATAGGCGGGAGAGGAGCAATTTTTGAACACAATTCCAATACACGGTAGGACAGATATAGGTCGGTAGTTGGTGACATTAGTTCTATCTCCGGCTTTGTAAACCGGGACAACTCTGGCAGTTTTCAGATCATTTGGGTAGACACCATTTTCTATCATCTATCTATCTTAGTCAGCGCAAAACATGGATGGACGTAGACACATGTTGGAGATGGTTCAACGAAGTGTTTTATCCAGAAGTAAAAAGGAGAACAGGACGCGCGGTTCTCCTGTTGTTGAATAATGCTCCGGACCAGACTTGGACAACTAGAAAATTTTCAGCTTTTCTGAATTAGATTAGAATTAGAATTAGAGCTCCACAGTTTTTTTCAAACTAGATTAGAATTAGAATTAGAGCTGCACAGTTTTTCCAAATTAGATTAGAATTAGAATTAGAGCTACACAGCTTTTTACAAATTAGATTAGAATTAGAATTAGAGCTACTAAGCTTTTTCCAGATTAGATTAGAATTAGAATTAGAGCTATACTTAGTTCGCAAAAACTTGGAAATTGAATGAAATTGTATATGGGAAATGAATACAGAAAAATGCAGTTCACATCAAATCACAGTGCGTGGTGCGAAAGGCCGTGAGGCGATAAGCGCCTCATATTTTTGTTTAATAAACAACAACAACAGTAGGTTCCCATAAACATGAGAATGGTTAACTTCTGTACACCAAGCTTGGCTCGATTTTTACTATACTTTAATAAAATATTACTTGTTTTATGGTAACCGTCGGCATCGCCCATGTTAGTCAGAATGGCGATGTACTAACGTTAAGTTTTAAAAACTAGAATGTTGTTCGCAGACTACAAGCTACTCTAGCAGGCTGTATTCGTCATAATATCTACTATGACTGCACGGTGTAAGTAGGGCGATGGCGGCTTGGCACTGGATTTCCCTGCGCAAGCGGGATATTCTTTTTAACTCACTGCAATAGTGCAATATGCCTCGGACAAAGAGGCATTTTCAGGAAAACAATAATTAGATTAGAACTAGAATTAGAGAATACGGACATTTCACAAATTAGATTAGAATTAGAATTAGAGCATAAGAACATTTCACAAATTAGATTAGAATTAGAATTAGAGCATGGAAGCATTTCACAAATTAGATTAGAATTAGATTACTGGCATTTCGCTCTAATTTAGTGAAATTAGACAACTAGAATTATCTAGTTGTCCAAGTCTGCTCCGGACCATTTACCAGTCTTTGAACAGAATAACGTCAAAGTGGAATTCTTCCCACGCAACTGTAGCCTACTAGTTGGAAGCAGCCATGTAACATGGGAATCATCGCGGCACTGAAGAAGAGGTACAAATATTTATATCTCAGAGAGGTTCTGGACTTTTACGTGCTTAACGAGAACTTGAAGACCCACAAAAAAGAGCAAGCTAAAAGATTGCCCAGAGGTGCAGCAGGTGTTGCTTATGAGAACCCTGCTCATATTTGCTGGATGTTGCTCACTATGTAAAGCAAACATGGGATTCATTATCGGATGCTACGGTAAGAAACTCATTTAACAAAGGCTCAACTATCTAACTCCGTTGGATGGTGGCATTTATGAGGAAGTGAATTGTATGTTTGACATGTCTGAAATTTTGCTCTGTTTTAACTCTGTGGATATTACTATTGACAAAGACGACCTAGAAGGATTTAGGCATGCTGATGATGAGAATAATGAAGAGTATTCACATGCGATTTTTGGTGACGTGAATGAGGTGTTGGAAACGACGCAGACTGAAAATGATGACACTGAAGACGAGGCTGGCGCAAGCAACGATTGTGCAGCTGTCGAAAACAGCATCGTTTTTCATGGCTATGAACAACTTTATAATAAAGTGCTTGAAGTTGAGGATCACTTGCTGTGTCCTGCCTTACAAGATCAAGCAGGAGGTGCTTACGGCAACCTCAAAAGCACTTTTGAATGCTTTCAGCGAAAACTGAAACAGGTGACATTAGAAGTCAAGCAACAAAGAATGCAAAATATGCATCAAATTACTTTGCACGATATGTTCAAGCAGTGACGTTAAAGTTTTCCTGACATTTAGTTATTGTGCTTGCTGTTTGAAATAAATAAACTGTTGAAAACGTTGAACCCAGAAATTGAGAAGAATTTTTGCGTACGGGTGCGTACTGTACCGGGAGATTACTGTACATTGATTGATGATCACAATGCTTGTGTCTACATGACTATTACTATCGGAAATGTCTGTACAAACGGTGAATTGGTAATCGGTAATGAGGGGTGCATCTAATACAATCAGCATACTCGCAAATGTACTTACGTGTGAAGTTGATGTCATAATTTTAGCAAGGCGGTTTAATCATTGATTTTATTCACGTCGTCATACTCGTGAAAGTAATTCTCGGCACCTGATGTAAGGTGGCTGATATTAGACCCAAATGAAGGATTTGGTCGTAAGGAAACAGTGCCGACTGTCCCACCGAAATGTTGCATATCATCAATGTGGCTTGCGTACAATGCAGCAAGTGTCATAATAGCGAATCATTCCAAATAACCAAAGCTAACCGTAACATTGAACCTATAACTGTCCGTGACACTACCTAATAACAGTAACAGAAGCGAATCTGGCCACAATGCCTAACCCAACACAGCCTGATACCATCTCTAACCCTATCACGTGCTTGCTATATTGTTAATTGACTCGGTATTTTGGATGCCTCGCTTATATAACACTCCAAATTTTGAATGACTAACTATTTTGACTTTATAACTGCTTTGAGTCTGGCTATTTTGAATATCTAGCTAGCTATTATGATGCTCGCCGGCTTGATTTTGCTATTTTACCCATATATCGCCCTTCAACATATCCATGTGACTCACATTTGCTTTCAATCTTTCAGAAAATGTTAAAGACTACTGGTTTCGAGACTTAATAAACTTCCAAATAGACCGTCAATATTACGAAGTACTATAGGTACTGAAGGCATAATATTAGGGCAAACATATTTTAGGTTTTATGGATTCCATATTTTTCAAATCCACATTGCATATTCTAATTCAAATACCTGCCAGCAAACTTGGTAACTCCAAACCCGGCCATCAAGTTCAAATCTTAATCAAAATCGACGCTCATCTCCCGTATAAGTCCTTCAGTGTGTCCTGTACGCGGAAAACGAACAAAATCACTTGGTATGTTACGAAATGTTATTTTCAGCTAAATATCGAGCCGAACCACACTACACTAGCGGGTCATTGTTACGAGCATGATATTGTCATGGCATCAGCTTACGGGATGCTTGGATCTGTAGATTCCAACACAGGCTCACCAGACCTCGGTTGGGACACAGACCAATTTCCTATGGATGTCAAAAGCGCCGCCTTGGTAATGAAAGTGAGTTTGCCTCTTTATAGATGTCTCTCCAATGCGATTTATTATTGACAAAATACTTTACCTCCCAGACAATAGTGCAACAGGGGGGACTCACCCCAGGTGGATTGAATTTCGATTGTAAAGTGAGGAGAGAATCAACGGATTTGGAGGATATGCTAATCGCTCATATAGGTGCCATGGATTGCTTTGCACGTGGATTACGCATCGCCGTAAAAATAATTGAAGATGGTATCATGGACGAGGCAGTCAGGGTGAGTAGAGCTTTAATTCAGTTACCGTCCCTTCTGCGACAATAATAAGATTGAAACATCAGTCTAAGTCTAGTTGTCTTGGAATCGGATGTGGCCAATGGTCAGTAACCATGTACTCCTACTTTTTTTCGGTACTAGGTTTACCATATTCTGGGAATCTGAAAAAAAGGACACTTTTTCAAAATTTTCACACCTGTAATACCGGAGAAAATATCCGGAAAAATTGGTAAATTTACTCCAAGTGTTAGTTGGTTGACTAAAAAAAGAAATGTCGTCTTTCCGGCTCAACTCCCGAAAAAAACACCGAACCGTTACTTGAGTGCTGATTTCCTATATCTAAGTCCAATTTTAACATCTATTTACCAATATTTTCAAAAATGAGGACAAATTCTCAAAAAAGGGACATTTGCATGGGCGTCCTCCGAGGACACTTTCACAAAAATCAAAAAACAGGACAAATCCACCTAAGAGAGGACTATGGTAACCCTACTCAGTACTCAACTACTCTTATAGGTTTTACCGACATGCAATAATTACTCGAGTGGTTATATTTTTGAACTGCTTCCACTTACACTTCACAGATTTTTTGCTAAAAGATTTTACTTTTTAGCCAATTTTGTAACGTAGAAAGTAGTTATTGGGTATGATTGCATCAAGTGTATGCATGAAATTGTAATAAAACCGTGCAAAACTTCGCGTTATCACGGTCAGTGATCATATTTTCCTGAAATGCATCTATATTTGTAAAGTTATTTGTCATTTTGCGTAAGTCGCGACGATGCACCCTGCTATTACAAAACAGCGAAATCAGAATTACTATGATTTCTCGACCAAATCTACTTTTTGGAACTACCTACTTCAGAACTTTTCTCTATCAAGTTTCTATACTTAAGTATTGATGCTGGTTACCTTTATCATTTTGGTTGGAATGTAATAGAATGCAAACACTTGCAATCTCAACTACCGTGAAAATCGTGATGATTTCTTCAGGAAAGATATTCCACTTTCGAATCTGGACTTGGAGCCAAAGTAAAAAGCGGAACAGCCTCGTTGGACGACTGTGTTGACTTCATTTTAAAGAATGGGAATCCCAAATTGATTTCCGGAAAGCAAGAGAAAATGGAAGCGATTCTCAACCGTTACTTGTAAACATTGAGTGAAACAGGTCATGTTAAAAGACGACGTAATTCATTTTCATCTGGCAACCATTCGAATAAACGTGGTCATTACCAAAACCGATTCTATATTTCCTTGACCTACAGTCTTCGCGAACGGGAGGTTTCATCTGAACTTGAGTTTCGATGTATCTCATTTTACATTTTTGATTCTTATGCAAATCTTTTAGAACGGTGATGTCTGGATTGTCAAAAGGATCTGGTATAAATATTTAAAATAAGGCATATACAGGAAAACGTATGCGATATTAAAGCGCTCTGACTGATATAAGAGTTGATCAATAACAGGATGAAATAATGTAAGAAACAAAGTGATTTTCATATCATAATTGCGCAGTAATATTTTAATTAAAGCCTTCTTTCATTTGGTCAGTTATTCTGATAGTTGATAGTGGTGTTTTACTGTCAAGGGCGATGAAGACCTGAAGAATATTAAACAACTATTTCAAGCGTTATATCTAATCATATGTCAGTTTTTGTAATTCAAAATATCACGTTAGATATGGAAAGGTATATTTCGATAGAGCTAGTGCATCCAACTGAAAGAGACGACATATCAAAAGCCCAAGGTAAATGTAGCGAATAATATGTTCAGTGAGGGTTTATATCTCCATGTCTACTTGAAATGAATGGTGAATCCTTTTGTCAGCAATGAATCAAGAAATATTTCCTCATGAGAGGACGAACAACTCATTGATTCGCAAGACTACCAGGACCGAAACAGCACTTCCTGACACCCCCCTCTCCACAAGGTGATCAACCTCTCGGGGTGAAGCTAAAATACAATTTTCAAGTTTAACATTTTTTTCTTGGTTAGACCGGAAAGTCCACTCTTCAAGCTTCAGCCACACTGATATTCATAGGCGCCGACTTACGAGGTTACGAGGTGGCGCAGCCACCTCGTGACCATATTTACGAGGTGGCGGCCGCCTCGTACAAAATGCTCAAACGCCCAAGTGATTTGTGACCAGTAATTAGTAATAAGGCGAATCGATGCGGCAATTTTAGAGACGTCTTCGATTTCGATAAGCGCGTGTGTCATTCATTCCCGTGCGCGACTGCGCGTGCCAATCGTCGCTAGCCTGATTTATCGCTTCTCGATGAAGCCTGGTGACGCAGGCTACAACAATCGCATCTGCAGTAGGCCCAGCTCACACTATATCATCGCTTAACTGTGCAATCGAATATGCATTGGCGGCTTCGGCCTGGTGTTCACGATATCATCGCTGGCCTACACAACAGCATCTGCAATAGGCTTGGAGTGAAAGATATTATTGCTGGCCTATGGCCTAACTATCGCGTCTCGGGCCTAGCATGCTTTGGTTCCTATCTCTCGCTAGTTTCGAGACAATGCGGTCGAGTTTACGCTAATTAGTGATTGTTCTATGTCATATTGATTAAAAAGCGACATCGCGAAACTGGATAACATCAAATCGCTGCAAACAGACGTTAACGTGCGAAATTGATCCCCGCTAATACTTGAGCGTAACGACCAGAAGATGTGTATCATGTCTCGAGTTCTAAAATACGACAAAGGTTTGAAATCGGTGCAATCAAGTTCGGACATTTAATTTGCGAAAACTGTAGCCGAGACTGCGTAATACGCGCGCGTACTATATAATTGTTCACCAGAGATCACTGACTCGCTAATTGACAGCACTCCCGGACTCCTTGGCAAGCTTATCAAACGCCTAAAATCGTCGATACGAAGAGATTATATGATCGCCATTTACACATGTACTTGACCCGAATGGAATTGATGCTATATTGGTAAATTTGAAAAAAATCCAAATCCCCCTAATTTTTCGACTGGCTACGCGCCTAGCGTGTGTTGAGAAGCACCATCTTAGATCTCCTCTGCCGACCAGGTGCCCAAATATACGTTCTGGCTTTCTGAAATCTAAATTGTGCACCCATATTCGTTTACAAAACCATTCATGAGCTAGCTAGCTTCGTGACAGGTAATCCCAGCGCGAAATTGGAGGGTGGGT
This sequence comes from Botryllus schlosseri, assembly GCF_051294905.1. NCBI lineage: Eukaryota > Metazoa > Chordata > Ascidiacea > Stolidobranchia > Styelidae > Botryllus > Botryllus schlosseri. The sequence continues at coordinate 9,850,029 of NC_137245.1, read as the reverse complement.
TGGTGTGTGCCTGAAAATTGGAATTCATTTCTGCGCGGATTCGTTTCTCTAACAAAACTTTGCCCGTGACATTAATCGGGAAATGCAGCAATACAGCTTAAACACCGATATAATGAGAAAACAATTGCCGCGACGAAAACTACTCAATACGGTGTCACACTCAAAACCGATTCGTGGCGATACTGATTAGATTACACGCTTTCTCATTTGCCATCATCTATATTTCTTGTTATCTGCTTGATACATTCGTACTCCGAAATTGTCGCACAAAGTCATTTTTCAGTGTTCCTTTCATTATTATCGTGATGCATCACAAGATTATGGGTGACACAAATTCTGATTTTATTCGATTCGTTTGAACAGGGAACCTTCTACATTCCGATAAACTTGATTGCTGGATGTACTCGTATCGAGAACAACATAATTGAATATTAAACTATTAGGCATTAGATAGACAGTGGATTTCTATTGGTAAGATCGCGGCATGCGTCCGAAAGTGGAATTAATTCTAGCCCAAGGGTGGCCAACACGCGGCCGTAGAACGAAATTTGTGCGGCCGTCAACACGTAATTCAATTAGTATGCGTTGGCGGCTGTCGACATGCGAATTGAATTTACGAATTGACCGATGTACTCCCGAAACGCTTCGCGAACTTAAATCGGGAAATGCACCAATGTTTTAATCATCAAACAATTGACGCGATGCGAGTTGGTCAACGCGAACCAAGAAACCGCAAGAGACAATTACTGATTGGCTGCGCGATTTCGCGTTTGTAATCATCATTATTGTCTGGTTGAAGTATTCGAGAGTTGTTGTGTGTTACTTGCAAGGCCAATGCGTAGTGTATTTTGTTAGTCACACTGGACATTGCGCGTGAATAACATTGATGCGACTGCAGATTCAGTCGGACGGACTGGTAGCGCAGGCCGCAGTTACAATTCAAATGATCGTACCGTTTTAAGATTCCATTTAATAACTCGACTGCATGGTTTGATATTAATGAGTGCAAGGCCGATATTTAAACGTCACGCGAATGGTTCAGCTCTGCACGTACACCAGCGGCATGTAGTAAATTACGTTTTCGTGCGACAATGACGTCATCGATATGGAACAATTATGACGTCACAAGACTTCGCCACCTTGTAAAAAAATAAAAGTCGGCGCCTATGCTGATATTGATCATAGTGAAGAAAAAACGGTTTCTATGCTTGCTATCAGTTTGAATAAATTGAAAAAATAATAATGTTCAAATTCGGTAATATCTTAAAAAATAGAGCAAATGCTGTTTTCGAGTTCAGCGCCCCTGATTTACCCTAAAATCTTTCTCACCTACCATGATGATTTTTTTTTGTTGTCTTGAGGCTCATAGCTCAGACATGTCGAATAGGTAGCCTACTTCTGCGGCATGCTTATAACCAGCGGAGTGTACATAGACCTATAAGTGTAGAGGCGTAGCCAGGGGTAGAGTCGGAGAATCATTGAGCTAGATGGTGGTCTGGTAATTTCGATTATAGATTAGTATTTATACGTCCTCTTTTAGGAGGATTTGTCCCCCTATTTCAGTTCCTCCGAGGACGCCTAAATGTCCTCCTTTTAGCCAGTTCGTCCTCCTTTGCAGATTTACAGCTAGAATAATGGACAGATTCGAATGAAAATGAGCATTAATGACGGCTAATAGTAAAGACGGACGTTCAAGCGGGAAATTCGTGGTTCGATGGAAAGTGACGACCTTTTTCTTACCAAACACCACTAAATTTGAGTGAAAAGTGTGTAAATCGGGAGTCGAACGAAAGTGATGACCATTTTTTAGTCAACTCAACAAAATGTTACAGCAAAAATAGCGATATCGGCTGTTTCAGTATTTATCAACTATTAACTTTTCTGATTTGGTTAAAGTGTCCTTCCTTCTCGATTCCAAAATATGGCAACCCTCAGGACCGTAAATGCCGCACCCCATATAAGCCTCCCAATTGGGAAGCTCGAAGGGGGCCCAAAATTATTTCGTGAATTAACATAAATCCTACAGTATTTTGAGGAAATTTATGTCCCGCAAGACAAATGCCATCTCGAGGGAACATTATTTGGCAGTAAAGAAATGCCAATTTGAAATCGTGTAGTCTTTTAGTTTAGTACGTTTGGGCTATTTCAATATCTTATCTGACATAGGCGGTTACGAAATAGCATCATGTAACGGAGTCATATACCAACTAATACACCTGAAGATTATATATAGCGGTCGGTCACCTTTTCCGGCACGCCTCACTCAGCTCTACCGGTAAATCTGATGAAGTGAGCAGAAAGAAAATACAAATTAATAGCAATATATATGCAATTCCCGATAATATTGATCCATTCAATCATGAATTATAAAAAATTTTCGCGGCTCGCGCGTTTAGACGACACAAGCACTCTCACTAAACGGGACCGAAATGCAGATGATAAGTAGTGGCAAGCAGGTTATATAGCCTGAGGGGGGTCGGGGGGTGAAGCCCCCCAGATGTTCGGTTTACCACCCTATTGGGGGCCCATAACCAAGGTTTAGGGGGGAACTGACGAAGTGCTGTTACGGTGCTGCTAATTCTAATAGTGATCCGCGTTTCATGAGTACTCACTAGGGGTGTTCAAAAATGCTGGTTTTTCAAATTTCATCGGCTTAGTTGTCCAATCGTCAGGTTGCCAATTTTTAAAAATTTATTGCATACAAATGTCGAATTTTCACGATGAAGACAATGGCAAGAGTCATGCAATATCATACATATTGTGATTTCTAAGTCTTGATCAATTTTTTCAAGTTGGTTTACTTCGAAATTATAGGGTTTTCTAGACATTGCTATCTATATTTGCATTATAGTGTTACTCGAGAAATTAGTAGCCTATTCAGGAGGCATTTACATTAGGTTCAGTACAGTCAAAATTATGAGTATTTTCACCTAGCATCATGTATGCATATAGAATCAGGGGTCTCCAACACGCGGCCCGCGGGCCGCATGCGGCCCGCGAGGTCCTATTTTGCGGCCCGCGACCTGATTTGAAAAAAATTCAGAAAAACGCTTAGTAAATCATGTTGAAACGCTAAAATTGATTTCAGTTGAAACATAATGTTGTTGTTTTTCAAAGTGAGCCATTCTATGTGCCCACTATCACTATTACTCACTAGTTGATACGGCTTCGGCATGGTAATATCATTCCATGGATGAAGAACTTGCTGGTACGAATGGGCATATTGCCTTGACGTGCAATGGCCCACCACTGCCAAGACCGAGACGCCTGCAAAACGACTTCGGGCGCTCCAAAAGACCATGCTTTACGAGGAGATAGTTGTCTAGCAAGTAGGCCTACCGTGTATAGCTAACCCCAATATTGATTCTTCAATCCATGGGTGGCCAATCTGCAGCAGTAGAAGGAAAATTATGCGGCTGTCGACACTTGTAATAACAACCCTAAGTTTTCACAGATACCCCCTGCATCAGCTGTATCTGGGAATCTGATCACATTGGCCGAGAAAGGATAAATATTTTATAGTAATATGTGAAACTATACTAATATTTATTGACGAAATTCACTCATGAACATGAAAAATTTTTCGCGCTTCGCGCGACTATAGTTTGGTTCTCTGTGGCTCTTTACAACATAACTACTAACGATTTGGTGCGCATAGTAAGCCGATATGTGCATATAGATTAGTTCGGAGTGTACCGGCAATGGACATGATAACGTGGGTATTTGGCCCCAGCTAGTTTATCACGACTAACCACCGGTATGCGGCCGCAGGCTACATGAGTACGCGAAATGCGGCCGTGAATTACAAAAATGTTGGCCACCCCTGTTTTAGCGGCTAAAGAGTGTTGTCATTGTCAGGTATCGTGTACAGCTCATAGTTCAAAATATAATGACATTCATGATCATGATACTTTTTGTTGTATTTGTGTTTGTTCAATAAAATATTAGTTCTTTTGTGGTGACTATAACCGTCGCCTATGTTAGAAAGCACAGCGTTGTAATAACGTAGAGTTATCAGACGTGGTTGTTGAGCTGCGTTGCCTACTTTTATATCGATATTGATGTCATGCGGCCCGCGGCCTCCAGGAATTTGGAAAAGTGGCCCGCGACCTATTTTGAGTTGGCGACCCCTGATATAGAATATCGTTCGCGCGCGTTTTATATTATCGCGTGTTGCCGCAGGCTTGCGTTCTTTTTCTTTTGGGCCTTTCCTGACACGGCTTGTAGTATGTTTTCTGTTGGTGTGTCTTCTCGCCCTCGCGGTCTCCAAATTTGACTCAATACCAACCAGTAGATGCCGAGGACAGTCAAATTGAAATTGCTGTCATTTATGATATAATAGTATTTACGGTGACCAATTTCGTCACACCGACATGCCCGAAAATCGTGTTCCAGGTAGGCTATGCCCGAAGAGGCGGGGATATCCTGTCCCCTTGTTTTGATCTAGGGCCGATGGTGGAATTTGGATGAAGAAATCGCCAGTAAATGGAAAAAGATATGACTCAGATTAGCTGGAAATTTAGTCCACTTCATTGAAATAGCCACGTCAAAAGGATGGTGGTATAATTTTCAAATAGAGTACTTCACGCACTGAAATTAACGACCACGAAGAGCAAAATAAACTGACATACAGGTAGCATACGGGTAAATATATTTATCGAGTGAGTGTCATATCTAAATGTATTTTTTGTCGGACCAATTTAAATTTCACGAAATCTATCCCTGTTATGCAGGGCATAGCGATGTCTCTCTACCTTGATTCGAAGTTTTTACTGATTGCAAAGTCGCCATTCCCAAAATCTCACCCACGGAGACATCAGTTGCATTCCTCAGCAGCTCAGTGTTGGAATATTTCTCTGCTACTTCACATTGTCTGATCCAGGACGTTGATAAGGCTGCGCCAATGCATAGTATATTTATGAGTATAAAAGGCAGCTCTGGTACTTCACTTTAGCGTTCATAGAGCTATGTGCTACAGGGGAAGGCACCTGTCCTGGATGGGGAAGAAAACTGTCTTACAAAGTCTAGCGTGCACCCAAATAACGTACACAGCAAGAATAAAGAAGGTGCCCCGAAATATACAAAAGCAAATTGAAGGCCGGTTCCTCAGATACTTATATCTGCCTGAAAGAATTGAAACGATCAAGAGAACAACTCTGATCAAAATGAAGACAGAAGCGGGACTGAAAATACCGTTATCTGAAACTTGCCATATCATCAAATACAAAGAAATGGCAAAACAAGATACTCCGACAGAAATGTGGCACTACATAAAGATGTACTACCTAGGAACTAAAATTAGAGAAATAAACGGTGAGCTCAACACCAATGACATGCCACTCAAGCTAAAGATAGAGAAGGACATCACAGATCACGTATAGAGCTCATCAAAGAAATTAACATAGAAAAGGAGGACTGGCAGAAAATTAAATTCAAAGAGATATACAATAAATTGAACTATATTTTCATGAAAACCAAACAGTTCAGAAACCAAACTGGGTAAAAGCTCACCCTAGAGAAATCACGGATGAACCAATACTAAAAACCGACTAGAAAATTATCAACTTTAGATTAGCAAGTGAAGGATACCTATTCGGCTAAGCAAAGAAAAAACGAAATCTACTGAAAATTAGAAATGGAAAAACAGAAAGCCACAAATGCAGATTGTGTCAGCTTGAAAATGACACAATCCAACATGTATTTGGGCGATGTACATTCACACAGGACATCCTGAAAAAACTAGAAATAAAACATCAGACTTAGAGATCCGAAGCTCATATTGCAACATCAAGGCACGACGAGTGAAGCTGCCATAGCACTGATTTCGATCTACAAAAACGACATCCTGAAATACAAATGGAACCTAGACATTGGAAACAAAAAACCCGAAAACGATGAAGAAGAAAAAGAAACTTGACCCGAAATATCCTGCAGAAGTTGGCGACATGAATAAGAAAATCGCCAACCTGGAGACATATCGACACCCTGAAAAACATCGAAGATAAAGCAGAAAAAACCCTAATCTAAAAGGGAAAACAGACACCGGAAACACCAGGATTGTAATGACTCGAGTCATGACTCGACTCGAGTCCGACTCGAGTCACGTTTTTCAGATGACTCGACTTGACTCGAGTCATTTTCTCAAACTACGGAAATGACTCGACTCGATTCGAGTAAATTTGTGCATTGACTCGACTTGGACTCGAGTCATTGTGAATGACTCGAACCAAGTCTTATGACTCGAGACTCAGACGGCCAAGACCGACGATTCATTGCAATTTCGAGGAATAGTACAGTATAATCACACTATTGGGATTTCGTCTACTGGTACTGGTAGGGGAGACCGGGGACAAATGTAACTAGGGGAAAATGTAACAATCCACCTCACCGCTAGTAGGATGGAGAAATCAGCTTGATATTTTAAGTGCGCATGCGGTAGTTAGCCTATCTCTCCTATTATACCGAGAGTTACGTTGAGCTACGATGCGAAACCCCGGAATAACTTGCAAAAACGAAATTTTTGACCCTTGAGTAAAGTTTTTCTGGTCTGGAATAATTTGTCTAGACGAATAGTACCTCAAGTACCCAGTAAACACAGTACAGACCAAAGATGTAGAAAAGCCGAGCCGATATAGTAGATATTAGATCTCGGCAGGTCGTAGAAAGGGGAATTTGTGTCGACTCAATTCAACGTCTTTTCCATGTCCTTCAATAATGTAAATATTATGCAGATGCTACAGCCTTTAAACATGGTGAGTAGAATGTAGATCCTACATTAGAAGAAGATCCTGATATAATAACCTGTTTTCTACCACTGGGCATAACCTGATCACGGCTGCGTACACACACCACATTATCTACTACATATTAATCACATTTGTGATAATTTAATTTTAAACGAATTGGCAATCATGCCGTGGTAAAAAATGAAACGAACAAACGAACGAATGCCCGAAGAAAGAAACTGAAAACAGTCCGTATCATCAGGTTTCATCTTCTGATGAGCTGGATAAATAACCATGCAGCCTTTTCTTTTCAACACCCTGCAGAAATAAAATGAAAATGACGATTAATAGCTAAGACATTCGTACTGCGAAAATGGCAGAGGTAGCGTGTAACGAATGACTCCTACATTTTTTTCGCCCATACTTACTAAAATGGATTTGATTCTGAACTATTTCCACTCAAGTTTTCAAGTTTTTCTATTATATTTTTTATTATTATATGACTAGAGAACTGACTTCAATCGCCACTTCTACTTGATTATCAAGATCAACGATGACTACTTCAGCAATCTTTGAAAACAGCCACTAACACAAAAAGAATTCTTGACTAAAATTTCTTCACATTCTGTCAAAAATGATCAATTCAACAATCCAAATGAATCTATACCCCCAAGTCTAGAAAGTGGAATGATACTCTGCCTGGAGAGCTGAAGACCTAACAATATTGTGTACAGAGAACAAAACATTTGAGTGGCTGCACTGGTATAGACATTAGCAAATTATTAGAATTGACAGCAAGATAACCAGCAAGACATTAAAATGAGAATTAGTGCAGTTTCTTAGGCTGTAGCGATACTCAGCCAGGAAAGTAATTGACCTAGCAGAAAGCAAAACATTGTAAATAAAGCGAGCGAAACCTCCGACAAATGATACGATTAAACATTAGAATTGACAGCCTTACTAGAAGCAGAATAACAATCATGAGGGGTTAGAGAACAGAAGCCGGGAAGTGACCATCAGAAATTACTGCATACTGGCCGAACAGATCCATGACCACTAACAAATGGTCTTTTAATAGTCAATATTGATACCAAATGACACCACCCCTATTTCACCGCAACATTTAGCAAATACAGCGCTGGAGTCAACCTTATATAACCGCTAACCAAACGCCCATTAGTTTTCCCACCTACTACTACGCGCTTGGCGGATGGAAATACGCATTAAAGCGAACGGACGCGACTTGTCACACTCTTGCTATTTCTGCTCCTTTTTTTCTTTGTTCCTCTTCTCTGTCGCTTCCGCTTGAGGAGAGAAACAGTCGGCCGCGTTTACGGATCGTGAATTCCCGGCTTAAGGGTGATTCTTCCTCCAATGGTCAGCACCTTGAAAATTGAGAGCAATGTTGTGGCAAAATGCATGACAATTTGAAAGTTACATCATTCTAATTATTCCACTTATGGCCGTGAATCGTTACAATTGCGGTAACCATAAGAATTATTACTATACTTCAACTACAAATACAATATATTGTATAAAATAATTACCAATTGTTTTACGTTGATCGAGTCCCAAATAGATGAAATATGTCAAAAAATTTGCTAAAATTTTTTGTATAATTTGACAGATTCCGAAATCTTCTCAAAGTGCACCTTTCAAAAATTTGATATCAAGACTCCCAACATTTTACAATTCGAAGTTGGATGGCTTTACCAATACAAGTACAGTTTGTATCGCAATTGACAATTATGTAGAGAACGCTGCGAGACATGAGAGTAGGCCTACCCTAAAACGTTTCTCTGACATGGACATTAGGGCTCTTAAAAATGACTTTTTTTCTCAAATCGTTCTGGCTACTTGATAAAATTGTTAGGTTACCTAATTCAAGCCTACACACCAAATTTGGTTCAATTCCAACCAGTAGCCGCATTGCTACAGGAAAAGAAAGTTTATATTTATTATATAAAAAGAAATGGAAAAAAATTGAAAATTTTCTGTTCACCCCATGAAAGTGTTAGGTTATGTATAGAAACGATGTTCATCAAATTTGGTTCGATTCAAACAAGTGGAAGCGGAGTTATTGTCATCGAAAAATTTGGATTTGAATAAAATAGTATTTACGGTGGGCACCACTATATTAAATAATTACAGAATTGTGTCACGCTTCATACTGTTTTACGCGACCGTTGTTATACACTGCATTGTTGCTGTGCTCTGGCTCCATTGATGTTATTTCTAAATTCGACATTAATGCGTCCTAATTCTCCATCTGGTTTTGAATTCAACTCTGTTTTGCTTCCTTTATCGTGCCGGCAGCTCTTTAATTGGCACGCGAAAAGTTCTTCGGGTTTCAATAACGTTTATCATGAAGGTACTTTTGAAAGCAGTATTAAAATTTTGTACCACCAACCAGTTATTTAATTACTATTTATCTTCAAAGTAAATGCTCATTGCATGAAGCAGGGTTGTAAGACTCGAGTCACGATTTTCTGTTGACTCGACTTGACTCAGGTCATCTTCTCAAAGTACGGAAATGACTCGACTCATTGCGCATGACTTGAGACTCAGACGGCCATGACCGACATTTCATGATGATTTCAAAGAATAGTACAGCAAATCGCTATTGGGATTCCGCCTATTGATACTGGTATTTGAAAATGCGGCCAGAAACTGCTAAAAGTGAGGAAAATTCGTATATTATAAATGCGACCCACTCGATATCACAAAAAAATATAATAAGTTTGTTTAACAAGACTTAAATTGGAAACTGAGCAGCTAACACAATGACTTACACTCTGGCTCGAGTCATAATACCATAACTCGGACTCGGCCCTCTGCTCGCTGACTTGGACTCGGACTTGACTCGGTGGTGAATTGAAAATGACTCGAGTCAAAACTATAAAAGTGAGATTGACTTGCGACCCGGAGCCTTGTGACTTGGTTACAACCCTGGCATGAAGCCTCAATAGTTACATGAGTGGGGTGACTAGACAAAGAACACAGTCACATTTGCAGGATATCATGAATGTCTCTTACTATATGTGATCTTGTTCAAATGGAGGTTGATGAAAGTGTATTTCCCATTCTTTCCGACTCTGCTATAATTACATCAGACTGGCAACCTTCTTCATGATGCTTCTTGCAGACTGACCAATATTGTCGCCGCCAACGGTACGAGTGCAAATGTCTGATATGTCAATATAGGAACAGAATTAGTTGACTGTTCATGACCGTCCACGCTCAGAGTTGCATCTCAAAGATGCTAAAATAAGCCGAAATATAATCCAAGCAATACGATCGTCCACTTTGACTGACTGAATTTCTAAAAAATAATAAACATGACACCTTGATAGTTTCCACATATATACACATATATATACCGTCTGCTATCGGCACAACAAAGTATTTAAAAATAACAAAACAGATTCAACATACCATATATCTTGCAAAGGCTTTTGCTTTCATTCAATATGTCATCAAACTTCTTTAAATCCTCCTTTGTGGTGAGTGGCTTTGGAATTCTTCTAGGATCAATTCCGATATCGTTTTATCATATACAATCTATGGCGGAATAAAAGTTTCGGATAAGTTCTAAAACGAACACAATTTTCCACACAAAAGTCAATTGCCACACGAAATGCCAAATGCTACCGTCCCATTTTACAAGGTATGGCGAGGTAACGTAGTGGTACATTCCATTATAGCTAAACACCAATGAATTGCGGTTTCGAGCCTGAAACGTCGACTCCATAATTCCTACCGAAGTGTTGGCCGTTTATCTAGGCTCCTCCTCGCCATCTGATCCGCATAGCCATGTCTTAAAAAGTCTAGGAGTGGGCCGTGCTATAAGTGGGCAGATGGTTGCCGATGAACTCGGCACTTGGTGAATTCGGCTATTAATATGAATTAATAAACTAATAATAGTATTATCATGTGATTCGTCAATCTTGTAAGGTTGTCAGGGCATCCGTAGATCACGCAGTCACGGCGTGATTAGATCACGGATTGCGTAGCCGCAGGAAATGACGCAGCGCTCATATACCGACCACGCGCGGTCTGCTTGGAATCGATGGCGCGAGTGACGGGCCTGTGTCGTGCAAGTTTTGAGAAGATGGGTCTTGTCGTTGTATGTGAGATCGGAGCTGTGGAACATCAAGCGGCGCTTCTTCGTTTATCGATCACAAGCCAGTGTTCCTCATCAACAAATGTTTCGCATGATCACGTCAAAATAAACTATTTTTTGCCTTTGGAGAGACGATTCCACTCTGGGGTTAGGGTGTCTCGATAACAGGGATGAAGGATCCCAAGATTACGAGATCCACGACACGTTTAAATTTCCTTTTTGATACTGTTCATTCATTTAAATGCATTTCTAATGCGAAGGTGTTCTAGTGTCAATTCCTCCAAGTGCGAGTTCACCAAGTGAAGAGTGTCGCGTTATTTCCCCGCGGTTACGCAATCTGTGATCTAATCACGCCGTGACTGTGTGATCTACGCATGCCCTGACTCCCGTACAACATTGACAACCACTCAAAGTGCCAAGTTCACCAGCAAACAGTCCAGTAACCAATCATGGCGACTGGTACCGCTACAAGATCTACCACGGCCGAATTCACCAAGTGCCGAGTTTGTGCGGCCGAATTCACCAAGTGCCGAGTTCACTGGTAATCGGGCAGATACGGAATAATAACAAGAAGAACCGGCCTGGTGTAAAATGACCAGTGTAGTCGAACCACCACCATGAACACCACAAACAAACAAACATCTAACATGGAAAAGAAATTACCTTTACAGCCTTTGACAAACACAGTTAACATTGAAACTAGCAATTTAGGTCTTATTCGAAAGCAGAATAACAAATGTTTTACTGAACATATCAAATCAAATGTTGTAAAGTTCATGTAAAATAGCTTAAAATATTATCTTACTGTGACCATATTCTATCAATATGGACTGGCTAGCGAAATTCTCTGGGCCAACATAAACAAGCTGCGTTTGGTTTCAACGATTAATAATCTTGTCACTGGATTCGAGGTATAATTGCATTCAAATATCAAATTTTGCTCCATTAATCAAGTTGAAAATGTCCATTCTTGCACCAACTTTTATAAAATCAGGATGCCAGTACCAAGGCAGGTAACCTACGAATCAGTGTTCTACAGGTATGTATCTATATGACTTATAGGCCTAGAAAATTCAAGCATAAATATTATGATATAGGTATAGCAGGTAGGCCTACCGGTAATTCAGATGTTTGAAGCGACTTGGAAAACTAGATAATTCTAGTGGTCTAATTTCACTAAATTAGAGCGAAATGCCAGTAATATAATTGTAATCTAATTCGGAAAAAACGGTTTAGCTCTATAATTCTAACCTGGAAACGTTGAGACTTTTCTACAGTTATGTCTACGCCTGGTTTGAAGAAAGTCAAACAGCTCTAGGCGTCATATACTACAGGCAATTCGAAATACCCCATAAGCTATATGCTACTGCATATATATCTATTACCCGCTACCTCATTCAGTCACAATTCCTACATATTTACGACATTTGCCATACAGAAAGAGCGAACTATGCCTGGCTGCTACCTGTTTCGAGTCAAATCTTTGTCACGCGCGATGACGTAAATTTGAATCGCCGATATATTCTAGAAGTCACGCATCGATAATCATATCCCTCAACGTACAACATCTCACTTATCTAGTTATTCTCTGAATAAAACTATTATCCATACTCGTTGAACATACGAGATTACCGAAAGAGCGAATATATATCTAATGAAGATCATATATATCAGAAGAAAACGAAACTGTTCGGCCTTAGAGCAACAACACGAATATTCAACACCGGTGACATCCTCACGCAATAAAACGAAGGTAGAACATTGTTTTCTAATGGATATAACGAAGCTACCGCTTGAGATCGAATAAAACCGGATAGTAATTTACCGTTATTGAATGTAACACAAACATTATCCTTTCTACGTCTTTTAGACATACCCGCAAGCGTTAGAAAATTCGCATTATTAGGTTAACAACGCGATATAATGAAGTCTAACGCATGCCATGGAACAACACCGAGTTGGAATTTATTCTGATTGAATATAACCACAAGACAACCCTACTACGTATTTTAGACATTCCCCCGACACTTAGAAAATCAGAACCTAATCGAGATGATCCCGGATGATCCTTTTACGGTTTTGTGTTTGCTGGGTAGTTACAACGTAATATATGTAGCTGGAGCAATGTTACTATATAGTCTACCGTGATGATAGAAGGAATAGGACTTGCATCGCCGGGAAGGTACCATACTGAGACACTAATCATGGTCGAGCATGTCAGGAGCAATCGTAACACTCTGTTAGTTTTGCCCCGTTACAATATGTTATCAATTCTGAATGTCGATCTTCGTTCATGTGTGGTTATTACCATTCATCTACTGCAGAATAATCTTGCAACAGCCAGAAGTTCACCAGAACAGATAGGCTACTACCTTGCGATACCAATTCTAACATGATCATCTGTCGAAACGGCCATACAATAGTGGTGATGTGAATTTGACGGTTCGGTTATTTTCGTGATTCAACCACCCTTTCTCATGTTGATCGTCTTTTGGTGTGTCGAGCTTATTTGGTCATGACTGAATTCTCGTCCTCTGACTTTGATCATGGCCCACTTATACATTTTGATATTTGATGTGAACAATTTATTTTAATTTTGTACAGCACATAAGAATGTCATTATAGCTTTGACGCCACACAATGTTGCGTCCTCGTTTTGCTATACTATCATCGGTCCATTCAACCAAGATATGTTAGCCATAGGTCGGTTTCGCACCTTCGCAGATGACCGAATGACCAACCCATTATGTACGCTGAACAACAGAACCTTGGTAGAAGAGGTGTAGAGAGATGATGGAATGAATGTGTCTCTTGTACTATTTAAGCTTGAACAAGACACGAAGGGTGATATTGCATTCAGATGCCATGATTGCGATGGGGCGTAGCCTGGAAGCGTTCAAACGTCTCTTCCTTTAGTTTCATGCAATATTACAACTTGTTCTTCCGTTTTCGTTGTTCATTTCGTTTGTGTTTAGATATAAATAACACTGTTACAATTGCCCCGCAAGGGTGGTACAATTGCCCCTGGGTACGGGGCGATTGTAACATTTGAGCAGCAATTTTTGCGACCCAAAAATTTCCATGATTGATTATTGATTGAGTTCCAATTTAGTTTTTATATCAACTATCGAGTTGTTGGCTTGGAACTTTGGAAGTAAAATTTTAACGAGAAAAACACGTAATGTTGGAAAATACAAAAAGTGTTACAATTGTCCTCGGTCTCCCCTACTTGAAAACACGTCCAGAAACTGCTAAAAATGACGAAAATTAGTATATTATAAATGCGAACCATTCGATATCACCAAACAGAGTTATAAAAAGTGGATTTAACAAGCCTTTAACTGTAAACTGCGAAGTCAACATGTCGGGAAGCACTGATCCAGGCAAGGCCGAAACAGCACTTCGTCAACCCCCATAGCAGAGATGAGCATGGATTAGGATTATGATTTGAAAAAACAGGATTTGTGAAATTTTGTCGGATTTGGATCGGATTAGGATTATATATTTTTTTCTGAACGGATTAGAATTTGGATTGAATTTACTGATTTTCTGGGAGATTGATATGTCTACGCATGCCCTGACCCCCGTACAAAATTGACAACCACTCAAAGTGCCAAGTTCACCAGCAAACACTCCAGTAACCAATCATGGTGACCGGTAGGCTACCGCTACGAGATCTACCATGGCCGAATTCACCAAGTGCCGAGTTTGTGCGGCCGAATTCACCAAGTGCCTAGTTCACTGGTAATCGGGCAGATACGGAATAATAATAATAAGAACCGGCCTGGTGTAAAATGACCAGTGTAGTCGAACCACCACCATGAACACCACAAACAAACTTCTAACATGGAAAAGAAATTACCTTTACAGCCTTTGACAAACACAGTTAATATTGAAACCAGCAATTTAGGTCTTATTCGAAAGCAGAGTAACAACTGTTTTACCGGACACATCAAATCAATTGTTGAAAAGTTCATGTAAAATAACCGAAAATATTATCTTACTGTGACCATATTCTATCAATATGGTCTGGCTAGCCAAATTCTCTGGGCCAACATAAACAAGCTGCGTTTGGTTTCAACGATTAATAATCTTTATCACTGAATTCGAGGTATATAATTGCACTCAAATATCAAATTTTGCTCCAATAATCAACATCAAGTTGAAAATGTCCATTCTTGCACCAACTTTTATAAAATCAGAATCCCAGTATGACGGCAGGTAACCTACGAATCAGTGCTCTACAGGTATGTATCTATATGACTTATATACCTAGAAAATTCAAGCATAAATATTATAGGTAGGTACCGGTAATTCAGATGTTTGATGGACTTAATGACTTGGACTCGACTCAAGTCATAATACCATGACTCGGACTCGAACCTCTGCTCGGTGACTTGGACTCGGACTTGACTCGGTGGTGAATTGAAAATGACTCGACTTGACTCGAGTCAAAAGTATAAAACAGAGATTGAGAGAGAGAGATATGATATTCTTTCTCGCCTGCACCATCGAGATGCTTTGGCGACGGAGTTGCGATACGGCCCCATGAGGTCATCTAGTCTGCGCCCCCGTTTTTTTTTTCTCCTCCATGCTATCCGTGATTGCTGAGCGCCTAGCAGGATAGCTGAGGATACCATTTTTCGAGTCTTTGGCATGACCCGGCCGGGGATCGAACCCACGACCTACCGCTCGAGAAGCCGGACGCATAACCATTACACTATCTCGCTCGGATTGACTTGTGACTCGGAGCCTTCTGTGACTTGGTTACAACCCTGGAAAACAAAAACCTGAAGACTCGATTAGACGATGGCAAACGAGAACGATGATGACGCGGAGACATGAATGGAAGATGGCGAACGAGAATGGAGGATGGCGAACGAGAATGCTGATGACGGAAACACGATGACGCAAGGATGATGACGAATGAGCGATCGACGACGATGATGAATCCTGGAAAATAAATTGAAATTGAGATGACTGTATGCGGGTAGGCTATATGAATGTGTGATCGAATGACAATCTGTGTTTGAAATTTTACTGAATGAATGCTACGAATGAATGTACATCTGAATTGAATTTGGGATGACCGCGCGGTCATCCCCCCACAAAAATAATTGGTGGGCTACGTTTTTTTGGGTATCCTAACGATTTGACAAAAGCCGATGAAATTTGAAAAAAACGTTTTTTTAACACCCCTAGGGCTCACCTGCTCTGGACAAGCGCTGGTCAAGAACTTAACGATACGGCGGCGCGTATGATGAAATTTTGCCAGTCTCTTACAAGCCGTGGAAGATCTTCGGCAAGGATTTCAAAGTTTCAATATTCTTTCCATTCATCCACCTGATTGGTTTTGGAATTTTTGTTGAACTAATTCGTTTCTTTGTTATGTTGTTTCGCTTTATTATCCATTTCCTCGCTATGTGCTTACGTTTCATTTAATTATAATATATTTACAATGTCGCTGTGTATTTGCATTCTATTACATGGTGAATTGTGCACAATGATGCAAAGTTGTAAGTAAGTTTTAGGATTTATAAGGTAGTGTGCAATATGAAAATGATGTCCTGAACTCGGAAAAATATCTACAGTGAGATTTTGCATCAACCCAAACCGCAACAACTGCTTAAACCCTGGCGCATGTGGCATTTTAGTAGGCTAAGTAAAATCGCAGCACTCGAATTTTCGGGAAATCCCCCATTTTAAGCCGATATTATTTCAGCTGCACATCGCACATGCACACAGATGCAAGGGATGAGTTACAGAAAAAAGTAGGTAGAATACGTTTTCAAGGAAGGACCGAAAACCATGACATATATCGTTTCCCGCCAATCTCTGATCATCAGAGCGAGTCGAATCGACTGCAAGTATTTGGCGCGCTTAGCACGCATGTGTCTTACAGATGGGCTTTATGGCTTAACCGATATTTTGAAGTAGCAGACTTTACGAACTGCTATACTTTCGAAACCTTAACTGTGGTTTTTAACTGTTACTTTGTAGCAGTTATATTGGAGGCAAAACCTACGTCACAATTAACCGCTAATTTAGTCGAAATAGTGCAAATGTACCAGTTTACTTTTAAACTCGCCGATATCAAATCTAAACTTTACACTAACAATTAATTAGGATTGAAGTCATTATCATACGGAGTCGCCTAGCCTCTTTTTACTGCAAAGATTGAAGAAAATCCATTCTTGGAGCATATTTACAGAAGCGCCTATACCTTATGCCCTTCATGACAAATAGGATTTAATTCTGTAACCGAATGTCATTCAGTTGAAATTGGGTGGTGGCTGACTGGCTGAGGATAAGCACTGTTATTTAGTGTGATGTGGTGGTCTGGTTGAGACTGTAATGTAGTGGCACTCGTTTCTCAAATAATCAAACATGCCAGAGAACTACCGGGATAAATATAGCCTATTGAATGTCAAGGATATGTGCTTTAGTGCTATTCTGTTGACTGTGATTTGGGTTAGCAGGTATATAACTGCTACTGCTATACTTGAGAAGCTTAACTGTTACTTTTCAACCGACTGCTATTTTATTCACATCTCTAAATGTGTCTGTATTCTACACCGAAGTCATTTCAGTTTTAGTCTTTGGTTAACGTTATCGGTTTTATTTTACGATGAATGTGGCCTCGATTCGAGAGATACAGGAGAGTTTATCGGTGTTTGACATCGACGCAAAAGATGATGCGCTGGACAAGAGTGAGTTTCGTTATTTATCAGTGACACTGCACCTGCGTTGACAATATTACTTTGGTAAATTCACCCGAAAACGTGTTGTGAAAATCTCCTAATAAACTGGATCTGCATGATCCATGATACATATTTAGAAGTGAGTGATTAGAACGGATGTCATACAAATGAATTTACTCGATTTCTACGGTGCACTTCTTTCAAAAATTTATCAGCAAATCGAATGTCACATTTAATAACCAGACTTATACTTGATTTCTTACGGTACTTTGTATTTCATGAATTTTTAGCAGTATAGTTTAGCTGTGCCAGGTTTTATTTTTTTATGTTACCCTGCATAGAAGTTACGTCAAATTTACGATAATATTTATGTAGGCCTATATAGGGTTACCATATTTTGGAAATCTGAAAAGAGGACACATTTTCGATATATTCAGACTTCTATACCGGGCAAAAATCCGAAAAAAATGTTAAATTTACTCAGAGTTTATAGTTTGTTCACTAAAAAAATTACAATTTTTCAAAAAAAAAAGGACATAAAGACACTTTGAAAAAAGTCAAAAAAGAGGACAAATTCTCTTCGCCTTCCGACACATTTCAGCTCTTTTTGTTGCCTGTCCTTTTATATTATCTTCTTTGACTTGCCATTACTGTACATGCCTTCTTTTTTACATCGCCGAGGCCCAGGTGGGTGTCTGATTGGGAAGACTACCGTACTCCAAGTCGTTGAGACAACTGCCTATCTTCCATTGTATTGAAATGTTGTAATTATCAGTGGAGCGAGCGATCAAGTATATAACTCTAGCTCACTATATGAATAAAATTAATTGACTGACCCACCACAAATGCCATTGTTTCCATCAGTATTTAGCTGAAACTGTTTTGTAGGTTGACTTCGTGAATACAAAAATTTCCATCCCCATATTTAATTACAGAAATGCTACTGAGATTCCATTCTAGGGTGTGTTCAAGCCAAAATTACCTCTAATTTCGCTCAGTCATATGCCAAAACAGCTTGAAAAGTTCGGACTACTGCCTATAACTGGCTGTTTTTTTCTATATTGCTGAGTATACTAATCAAACCTCGCATTTTATAGTGTTGGAGATCTCAATTCTTTTCCAAATGGACGCCGACGCTATTGTGGATGAATGGTTGGCATACCAGAGCACGCACGGCTGCAATTTGAATAAAGACAATGTTGAGAAACTGCTTTTAGAGGTGCGCAAAGTGAATTGATTTCATTTCCACGTGCATTACAAAAGCAACTGTTAACTTTAAGAAAACAATCAAAAACAAAACGAAAAACAATCAGACTCCGTCCTCAAATAGGAGAAGAGGGAATTTGTCTTTGGACAGAAGTATGGATCCTTCAATGGGTCTCGGAGAAGATGACCTTTTGAGTGCCTACGGTACTCCAAAGCCTCGTAAATCCACGAGTCAAGTACGAACGCCGTATTCCGCCAAGAAAGAAGCGGCTTTGACACCAAGTAATATGTCGAGCTATTCGCCATCAGCTTTTTCTCCGAGGTAATAATGATAAGTGAATGTTTTTCGGGGCTCTCTCATAATGTGCCGTTGTAGGCTATGGAATTAGGCGATTCTATTCAACAATAGTCTGTCATTGTCTGACCTGTGACTTTGCTGATTGTTATAGAAATTGACTAGATGTGTTTCTAACTGGGCTGAGGAGTGACACAAATTTCTATCCAACTTCCCGTACGATTAGTAACTCCAACGACGCCTAATTACTTCAACTCAGACTCTCGTAGGCCTACTTAATTTGATGACACCGACTCCTAAGTTGGGCTTAGCGATAATGAAATATGGAATGCTGAACTAGCTAGTAACGGGAAAATATGTGAAATTTCGATACTCTGAAACATCTACTTCACTCCTCAATTAAGATTGAAGTACTCAGACCTTTGTCCAGCTCTGGTGTCTTGAAATCTGAAAAATACTTTTGTCAAATTATATGCTTTTTCTAAATAGATCTTGTTACACTCTTATTCTAACAAGATAGTGAATTGTGGACCGTCCAGCTTCTTGGTATGTAGGTCCTGTGTTCGATCCCCGGCCTTGTCTGACTAGTCCATGACTTCCCCGCTTGGAGCTCATTACCGGATGGCATGGAGGGGTGGTGCAAGACTTAGAAAGCGTTATAGGGTATATGCACAGATTGTATATATATCATGAGTCGGTTTATATGTCGCAAAAACATCAAAAACAAAAATAGACAGCATCCTATTCCATACTGTTATGGTAACCTGCTCCAATTTACAACAAATTATGTGCTTCACGACTAGTACAGGCTTTAACTGGAATGCTAGATGTTATTGCCAACTGCTAGTGACTGTTCAATCATTTCTGATGACAGTAATGTATTCGTTTAGCTCTCAACAATCTCAAAAATATGGCAGTCGCACAAACTCGGGCGACGTGGTGGTGAAGTTTGGACCAAGCAGCGAGGCGATATCAACGTATCGAGGCCGGAGAACAGCTGTGTCTATTTCGATGGACGATAAATTGAAAATCAAGTCCCAATACCACTACATGTTCCAGAAACTAGGGGATTTGTCTGACGGTGAGATTAGTGTGAGATTTGTTTTAATGCTTGTCAAGTTCATGGCAAATATTTTGTCAAATTTTCTGCTGGTCTGAAGCGAAAGGTGCGTTCAGAGATGGAGTTTCTCTCCTCTTGGTGATGTCAGACTAGGTCACTAGGATATTATATCTTTTCTATAACCGTGTATTGTTGATATATTCAGACTTCAGTAACAGCCTCTTAACTGTTACATAAGTACCGATATCAGTTGTACAGATAATTGAATTGGAAAGAAAGGAAATATATTTTCTGTGTTAGATGATGATACGGAAAACAAACAACTTGTCCACAGTGTGGTACCACGTAGGCTTACAGAACACAGGGATTTTGTGGTAGCTTGGAAATAAAGGACAGTAGACTAATTCGTAGTTAGGCTGGTATGAAGTGCACTCAGTTCTCAGTCGCAAAAGCTCTTGTCCGTTCCAAGAGTCAGAACATCGACTTACGGCGAGAGAACCTTTTCTTCCTCGGCCGCCATTCTGTGGAACAATCTTCCAATTTCTATCAGACTATGTGACTCGCTATATGTTTTCAAACGCAAAATCAAGACGGTTTTATTCGCACGAGCGTTTGAACTAGAGTAGTGTTCATTCCGCCCTACAACTATGCACTTCGTC
Source organism: Botryllus schlosseri (assembly GCF_051294905.1). NCBI lineage: Eukaryota > Metazoa > Chordata > Ascidiacea > Stolidobranchia > Styelidae > Botryllus > Botryllus schlosseri. Next base: position 9,829,260 of record NC_137245.1, on the reverse strand, counting down.
TTTTATACATATCCTTTACTTTTATATTTTATTGCCTTTTATGTACAGCGCCCTAGTGTAGTAATGATATATTGTTATATTCGGCGCTCTATAAATTATTATATTATTATTATTATTATTTGAATTTGTACACAGGAATACTATACCGTAAATATATGCTGCATATTCTTGCTATTGGAACATTCTGTTGCCTGGGTACAAGCACATTTTGTCAGGTTCCGCACCAGTTTCATCTTGGATAATTTACTCATATTGAAATGAACCCGAATATTTTTGTTCCACAAAAATGTTCTTTTGAAATTTGAATCCTCTCCTTGTTGCTTTTACCCATTGCAGTTGTCGCCGAATCGAAAAATATATTTTGATATGAATATATTACTCAATTGTATGCTGAAGCCGTGTACTTCCAATAGTCTCTTCAGTATATTCTGGTGTCATATATATGAGAAATCTTTGGTTCCTTGCAACTATCTTTTGTCAGTTATGGACGAAATAATCGAAGTAATTTCGGAAGACATCAAGTCGAATCATCCGGAAGAAATCGGCGAGTTTCAGCCGTGTTCCAAGGTGTCGCAAGAGCCGATCTTCATCACGGGACGCGTGTGCTGCGACCAGGGCGGTGGAGTGGGTAGACTCAACAACCAGTCGGTACTTCTCCAAGGCGGCAAATACGTTTCCGAGGGCCGGTCGGTCTGCGTCGATTTGAGCCAAGTGGAGGAGTATTCTCTTTTCCCGGGACAGGTGACTAACAGATTTGGGTGTGATGTTGATATCGGTTTCAGTTGGTTTGTAACCCGATCACTGATCCATCTTTTAGAATTAGGAAGAAGTAGAAAAAAACAAATATCGTTCCTATCAAATCAGGGTTTATGCTCGTAAACAGAGAATGGCAAATGTCTGTACACCTATCACGGCTATTGAGTCACACTATACAGTTCTCATGTAGCATTTTCAGGAAAGCAGAAATTAGATTACATCTAGGTTGCTGGCATTGTGCTGTAATTAGTTGTAATTCAACAATTATCTAGTTGTCCAGCTATGATCTTGCTTCGCCGACCCAGGCGTGTGTCGGGATCAGGTTCACTATGTAATTCCTGTTCAGGATATGAGACTCGAATCCAACAATGTTTGGTTTCTCAAAAATCATACGAGAATAGAAATTTCCTCACACAATCAGTCTTCGTGATTTCGTTTTTTTTTTTTTCAATCCAAATCGATATATAATATAATTCCGTCTTGTTACGCTATGCATCTTATTTTATTTGGGTTATGTATCGTTATGCCGAATTATGAATGTCCTCGCTCTTCAGATTGTTGTCTTATTGGGTACGAATCCCTCCGGGAAGAAGTTCATACCCACGAAGGTGTTCACTTCTACGCCGAAATTGCCCTCGTCGTCTGTGGCGCTGAAATCGGGTAAAAAGATTGCTTGCATTATTTCAAAATGCTTGTTAGCCAGTGAATATTTAGTATTGATTGGCGGAATTGAGGTCGATTGAGATGTATTTATACTATATCCCGTTCTACATGAACAGTTATTTAGGCAATACTACTTACTTTTTAGTTTGACAAATGTAGACCTTGGCAGTATTACATAACGGGTTGGAGAAATATATCAAATTCATTTTTTTTTAAATGGTACCGATTTTCACTGTCGTTAGTGGCTTTGCGTTAGTTTTAAGATGCACTTAACCGTTGAATTTATACAACCCCTCTACAAGTGCTTCTTTTTTACCTTTCCGTATTTTCTATATGACATGTCTGCGAAAATATGTAACATCAGTAGAGCTATAGTGTAGACTAGATGCCAACACTGCCCATTGAACAACGGACTTCATTTCATATAGATCCTCTCAGCCTTCTCGTGGCGTCCGGCCCCTTCACCACGTCAGACTGCCTCAGTTACGAACCCCTGCAGGACTTGATACGTGTCGTCAAGGAACGCAGTCCAGACGTGACGATAATCGTGAGTTATGGGAACAATTTTAGTGAAACCTGTCCTCATTCACGTTTGCTTCAAGATCGGACCAATCGCCGACAACAAGCACGACGAGATTAACACGGTGAAGTTTGGGGTTTCTTATGAGGACGTGATCGCGGACAGGCTGAATTATATTGTCGAATCTCTGCGGGGGTAGGTTTTAGTGTGGTTTGCGTGGGTGTTGTTTCTGCCGCGCGATACGCGCTTGGTGGATTTGGCATGTTTTGTGGCCTGTTGTTGATTCGTTCAGATTTCACTGTTTGCTCTTGGGAAAACTATAAAAAAGGGCTAAATTTCATGGAGTTGTTTTCATCTCTTCACTCTGAATATATATGCGTTGATTGCTTTGTCTCAGGACTGACATATATCTTCAACTCAATCCAAACCTAGTCCATTTTTGTATTGACTCAACTTGTGCTTGGGTCATTGTGCAATGTGCACGACTCGAACCGGGTCATATGGTCCGAGACATGGACGGCCAAGAGGGACATTTTGTTGTAACTTCGAAGAATAGTAAAGTTACCACATCACTGGAATTTCGTCTATCAGTCCTGATACTTGGAAAATAGGACCAGAAACTGTTAGATCTGAGGAAAATTGGTAAAATATGAATATGAGCCATTCTATGTCACTGGAGCAGAGTTGAAAAAGTGGGTTAAACTGAACAGTGAACATAATGACTCGAACTCTAGCCATAACACTACGACTCTGGCTCGACCCTCTACTAGCCGACTTGACTCGTATGTGAATTGAAAATGACTCAACCTGACTCGAGTCAACTGTAAAAGTGAGATTGACGTGTGACTTGGTTACAACCCTGCCTAGTTTGTACCAACTGAAGGAGTTCATGTGTAATAATTAGTTCATTCAGCCCATTGACCTTGATTAGTCGAATTTATTTGGTGATACGGCTGTTGATATACAAAGATCTCTCTACTAGTTGCTGACAATCACCCCTGACAAGTGTCGGGCAAAAATAGTCAGGTTTAATTCAACAAGAATATATTATTCAAGTTCTGTATCTCCAAAAGTCAATTCAACTTCATTTTATTAGGTCAACGAGCCTGGTTTTTGTACCATCCAGTCGAGACGCGGGCTGCCATGCAGTATATCCCAGAGCACCCTACGTATCGGCTTTGCCCAGCAAGGTATGCGGCATAGAGTAATATGCGGTTCGTTATCCGGTTTTGAATCGCAGTTGCTTGCAGGACGTGTACTTTGCTCAAGACCCGTGCGTGCTCGATATCGAAGGCGTCTCGGTGGCTCTGACTTCTAACGATGTCTTGTTTCATTTGTGCGCGGAAGAGATCAGTAAATCGTCGTCAGGTCCGACCGACAGGATCGGAAGGCTGGCCCAGCACTTGATACAGCAAAGGAGGTGTGTACTCGCATGCGGCTAACGCAGTGACTATTGTAAAGCAGAAAGTAGTTGGGATATGTTTGCATAACTTTCGTGAGTGAACCTTGAACAACTTTACAAGATAGCTCCCTGCGTCCACTGTAGGGGAAAATTGGTATATTACCGAAAATTGCACCGATTTGTGATGGCATCACTAGCGCAAGTTTTTATTGCAGTCAAATCCGTGGGAAGTTGCACTTATTTTTTAGAAAAGTTGCATTTATGGACAAGTTCCTTGAGATTATTAGGGTATGAGATACTCGAATCGTTTCGTATCCAAGGCCCTTAAGCAAAACTCTATGTTGACAACAAAATCAACAGTCTGAAAAAATTGACCCTATTGAAAATACAAATTTCGGCGGTCTAGCCTGAATGAACGTCAAATCAGAAAGGTCCTCAAATTTGAACGACAGTGAAATAATCGAGCGATCTATTTACATGTAGTGCCAAATATTTCCAGTAAAAAGTTAGATGCATAAAAAAATCGGAAAAAGTTGATTGAAAAATCCAATAAGATATAAGATTCCTTCAAACAGTTTGAAACAATAAACTAAATAACTTGTTAGTATTTAATTTTTAAAAAAATTGCAATAACTTGCCCTAGTCATCACTTATTTTGCGTTGCAGACTTTGTAAGTGTGTCGGCGAGACATGTTAGGAATTAGCAGCGTTTCGAAAACACAGTGATCCTAGAAGGTTGGTTTTGTGTTTCCGACTTCTATTATCACTGTCACTTTGATCTGTTGAAAAGCAGCATGTGTCTGACAGGCTAAGCTGACCTGTAGTGAAGCAGTGCTACTGTTTTCTACTAGTGTTTTTTTCTTCCTCTACTCCTTTAATTACGTAAGTATTTACACCATTACTTTCTGCGTGAGTGATTGACTAATTTGATGGCCCATGACTAATATTCTTTTTTGTTGAATAATTCATTTAGCTTCTATCCACTTTGCCCATCGAATGAGAACCTCAACGTCGACTACAACGCCGCTGAAAGATACGGCTTCTTGGCGAAGCATCCGGACGTTTTGATTTTGCCCTCCGATCTGAAATCGTTTGTCAAGCCGTTGGAGGATTGCGTCTGCGTGAATCCGGGCAGACTCACCAAAGGCACGTCCGGGGGAACTTACGCTCAGATATTGATCGAACCCGAGGACGGTGGCGGAAATATCTGTAACGGTTTTAGCGCTCAAGTCGTCAGGATATGATGGGAATGTTCGCTTTTATATAGTTTTAATGTTTGTAATGGTATTACGGCTCAAGTTGTTAGGATGTAAAAGAATGTTCGCTTTGATATGATTTTAGTCGATTTTAACTTTTAATATTCATAATAAAGTATTTTCCTTTGTATTCTTGTTGTTAATGTGAGTTGGCAGGTGATGTTATTATGGTTCCGCTGTGATGAGCAGACTTGGACAACTAGAAAATTTTCCAAATTAGATTACCGGCATTTCGCTCTAATTTAGTGAAATTAGACAACTAGAATTATCTAGTTATCCAAGTCTGGTGATGAGCAGTCATGTTCTGGAAATACAGTTGAGTCGTCAAAAAAGTTATTTGTACTGGACTTCTGTAAGTGCAATGCGTAGCTCACAAACTAACGGTTAGAGTCGTGAATGGAGTTTTGTGTTACTTGCACGCAGGACCGTAACTGCCGCACCCCAAAACCCCCAATTGGGGGGGGGGGGCAAAATATTTCGTGAATTAGCATAAATTATAGAGTATTTTTTGAAAATTCATCCAAGTTTTTCGCGCTAGGCGCGATTTCAAGTTGCTAAATGGCTTGAATTTTGAGTACTCTTCCCCCAAGAAAATATACGCAAGATTATAGAAATGGGCATGTCGGCATTGGCCATTACCGCGCCACGATTTACCAAGACATACAAAGTTTTAGGCCATGTAACATGCGACTCCAAGAAGTCGGCAGCGAGAAAACCTTGGCCGAAAAGGACCGCCCTTATGTTGACCGAAAACTTCGTTATATATACAAATAGGTTTAATTGTCCATAGGCGCCTAAATGACTGGCGCCGAATATTCCTGTCTTGGCAATCTGAACCTCACAAGACAAATACCATCCCGCAGGGAAAAATTATATGCCAGTGAAGAAATACCAATTTGAAATCGTGTGCGTCTCTTAGTTTAGAAGCCTACGTTTGGGCGATTCTATATATTTTGATATAGCAGACAGGAGGTCACTAAATAACATCATGTTACGGAGTCGTACCAAAGGGCCCTACAGTTTCCAAGACACCTTACTCAACTCTGCCGGTAAATCTGATTACGTGAGCAGAGAGGACAAGAAATTGATAGCAATAGATATGCAATTCCCTATCTTTTTGACCGATTTTATCATGATTTATCGAAAATTTTCGCGCTTCGCGCTGTTTCGTTACACAGTACGGCTAATTTCGTGGCAAAAGCGAACAACGTGATCCGGGGTAGGTTTATCACCCTGTGGTAGCCCAAGACCCAAGTTTTTTTGGGGGGCCTGACGAAGTGCTGTTTTGCTCCTGCCAACGGGTATACGCCCGAAGGTCTTTAATTATTATTGAGGGGCCCTACCTTTTCAAACACACCTCACCTGTAAATCTGATTACGTGAGCAGTTCGAGGATAAAAATTAATAGCAATATATATGCAATTCTCGATAATATCGGCCGATTCAGTCATGAATTATAAAAAAATTTCGCGCGTCTAGGCGAGAAGAGCTGGCCCTGTTCAAGGGTGGCAATCTAGACGACAAGTATAACGGTAAACAGCGGATAGCGTGAGGGGGGTTCATCGGGGGTTCATCGGTTCATCATCATTATGTGGGGGCCCAAGACCAACGTTTTGGGGGTGCCTGACGAAGTGCTGTTACGGCCCTGCTTGCACGTGTACGTGGCAATGACGAAAATGATTAGAAATTCCATCCGAAAATTCAGTTTCACGAATATCGTACATCCTAATGGCCTCCAAGTCCTTGGGTGATTTCTGTCCGTAGCCAGACATTTAGGCATGAAATCCAACGAAAAATGACCGTAGATTCGACTTTTTAACCATGAAATGAACCGAGCCCATCTTCAGCTCTAATAATACTCGTATATCCACCGACCAATTCTCCCATCAACTGCAAAACCGAGATTTAAGTCGTTCGTTCCAAACTGTAGTGTTGTAGCTGCGCGCTGGAGCCATCTTACCTGTTCAACCAGAGTCCATTTGTATACGAAATTTGTGCCATTCATGAAAATTTAAGACTGCAATTCCAGTTAACGAGTACAGTTCAATGATCCATGTACATTGTACACTACGGCTGTTCAAAAAAAAAATCTTTTCCTACTGATTTCACTGGCTACTTGATAAAATTGTTAGGTTGGTTAAAAAAAAACGCTGCAGACCAACTTTGGCTCGATTCCAACCAGTAGAAAGTTTGGAATTTATCACAAAAAATAAAAACTCGAAATTTTTCTGTCGACCCCATAAAATTGTTGGGCTGTCGGTAGAGATGATGCACACCAAATGTGGCTCAATTCCAACCACTAGAAGCGAAGTTATTGCAGTAGAAAAATTTCTAATTCCATGATTTTAAAATAGATAATTAAAGCGTTAGTCACCGTGAATACTATTTTATTCAAATCCAAATTTTTCTACTGCAATAACTGTATGGGGTCGACAGAAAAATTTCGAGTTAAATTCCAAACTTCTGCTTGTTGGAATGGAGCCAAAGTTAGTGTGCTGCGTTTTTTTAACTAACCTAACAATTTTATCAAGTATAGCCAGTGAAATCAGAGGGAAAAGATTTTTTTTGAACAATAATGTTCAGTTGTACTGTACAGTAGGGCTGTTCAAAAATAACTTTTTTTTCAGATTCCAGCCATTCAGTGATTAAATTGTCAGGTTACTCTAAAAAACGCTGCGAACCAAATTTGGTTCAATTCTAACAAGTATAGGGCTCCACATTTCAAATAAGAAATTTCAATTTATACAGGAAAATTAAAAAAAAAAATTTCAAATTTTCTGTCAACCCCATGAAATTGTTGAGCTGTCTTCAGAGACGATTCAAAAAAAATTGACTCAATTTGGACTAGTAGAAGTGGAGTTATTAATGTTTTTTGTTGATAATCCTCGGATTATCCTTGATCGGTGGATAATCCGAGGATTATCAACAAAAACTCCACTTCTACTAGTCCGAATTGAGTCAATTTTTTTTTGAATCGTCTCTGAAGACAGCTCAACAATTTCACAGGGTTGACAGAAAAAATTGAAAAATTTTTTTTCAATTTTCCTGTATAAATTAAAAATTTTAATTGGATCCGCGGAGCCCTATACTTGTTAGAATTGAACCAAATTTGGTGTGCAGCGTTTTTTAGGGTAACCTGACAATTTAATCACTGAATGGCTGGAATCCGGAAAAAAAAGTAATTTTTGAACAGCCCTACTGTACAGTCGTACATACTACAAGGTTTCGAAGTTCTACTACTATATGACATGCACCAAATCATCTGCCAAGGATAAACTCTCGAATACTATATTGTGTCTGAAAAAGTTTTATTGCAACGTACAGGCAGAAGGAAAAGCATAATAGCAGCACAACAACTTTCAAAATCAGAACTTGAATCCACTGTGAAGGTAGTAGTATTGTAGTAATCGCGTCTCACATGGATTTTTGCTTTACGGGTTTGTAGCACGGATTTGTGTTCTAAAGAATTTTAGCCAAAGCAGACGTAGCCTCTTGTGACGAAGACTACAAGTGCAGTTATCACATAAACAACAATGGATCGAACGAGCTAACATCCGGAAGGAAAATTCTTCATCTTCCGTAGAGCCACTAATCTTTGGCATCACCAATACCATCGGCGTTAATAGCAAAAGTGGCCTCGGACTCGGGAAGGCAGGGTGAATCGTAAACTTTACAAATTCGGTTTTCTCCTCTGCCCTTGCGGAAGTACAATCTTGTCGTTGACGCATGAGCCATAATATGGCCACCTATCGGCTTCTTTGGATCGGCGCAAAACATGGCCCCGCCATCCACTTGGGCCACCACCTGGTTGGTGATGACTATGGCAACACCAAACTGAAAAAGGTTCCAATTGTAACAGTGTCGTAACATTGTGGCTACTAACTGGGCAAAATCTAGTACCCGAGTATTTCGATTCTGAATCCAGTAAGTATTGAATTATCACTGATACTGACGTCGTAACAGCATGAAAAAAACTCCCTAAACAATAATTTTCGTTGACAAAAACAACTTTTAGTGGCCAGCAGACTAGACTCAAATCATTAGAATTAATACTCGGTTTAGATTTGAATACTCAAATGATTCTGCCTAGTCCTGGTAATATTCTTATGCAGATATGGACCATTTAAAGGTGCAAAAGTTACTGAAGCTTCAAATATAAAATTGCTATACTTTAACTGCAACTTTAACAATTCAAAAAAATATAAATCCCACCTCATCCGCAAGTCTGAGAAGTTTACGGAGAAACCTTGCAAGATGCATTTGCCTCTCGGACAATTCCCCTCGCCCGCTATAGTCAGTTCTGTACATTGCAGTTGCACTATCCACCACCAGTAAAGCATATCTGAATCAAATACGGCAACATATTAACAACATTACGGGCATATAATGTGTGGAGCAGTGGTTCTCAACCGGGGCTCCGCGAAGCCTCAAATTAGTTGATAACCATATTTGTATTTTTTAAATTCGGAAAATCACGCGGCAGTTTCGCTTCATTACTAGTAAAACTCCAGAGCTCACATCAACAGGATGGTCATCTGAGGCAAAACGTCCTACTGTGCAGACTAATTTTAATTGTTAAATTGCCAATGGCCTACTGATACAAACATTTTGCTGTTTAGAGATGTTTTGTTGGGAATTGTGGAAAAAAAGTTGGATGAGTAAGGTCGAAATGTTTACAAAAATCCATTTTCTCCTGTGATATACACAACCACTTTTTTCACAATAACTTCAAGATAAGCTGCTAGATGGAAATGACCAGGCTTGAAGTTATATGTTCATTAAAGAAATTTGTTTGTCAATTTTGGTGCCATATTTGTTGCGATCATACCCAAATTTGTCGTCGGAAGCGTTACGCGTTATTATTACATTCACCACCACTTATATTAGTGGAAATGGATTTTCAGCACTTGTTCATATCAAATCGAAGGGGCGGATTTTCAAGACACGACCACGTATTTCAAGAAATGCAGTTGCAGAATTCGCTTCGAAATAATAGAAGTCAACCCAATTTCTACATGAATAGTATATGATTTTATTTTCAAGAAAAGTCATTTTGTTGCTGTTTATCACTAAACCTACAGTTATCATTTACACAAGACAGACGACGGTTGCACGATAATTGAGCTAAATTTGAACTAAAACTTTGTGGGGGTCCGCAGGGATCCGTGACGATCTGAAAGGGGTCGGAAAAGACAAGAAGGTTGAGAACCACTGGTGTAGAGTTAGCGTTTATACCCAAGTAGAAGCAACGCTGTAAATTTCTACTCAATGACAACTACAAATAGTGGTTTTCAAAACATGTCGAAACCACATCAAAAAAAGATAGAAAACGAAGTGAAAACAAAAAGTACTCTAGGAAGTAATTGCAGAAAGTAGAATAGGGTGAGGGCTCGGATACTTATGGCAATTAATCAGAGATGGCATGCAGATTTATTTCATTATGTGACTGATTTAAAATGACTGAAGACAATAAAAACAAGTTCAATTGTCAAAAACATACCAAGTTAACGCAACATCTGGGCTATTACGCTTAGTTGTTTGACAATTTCAGTTACAAAAGTGGTGCAAAGCCATCCGAAAACTACTTTGTACCTTGCAATATTCAATGAGTAATAAGTGGCTTTTCCTAAATAACTGTTAAATAGCAGTGGAAGAAGTCTAGAATCGAGTAAATTATAACACGTAGTGATCAGGCAAAACAAACTTGAATACTCCAAAGATGTAGTACTTAATTATTGACCAATTCTGATAAGATGATATCATACCTTGTTTCTGACATCATAGCCGCGGCTTGTATCAAAAGTTTGCTTTGATGGTCACTGTTATAAGCCCTAGCGTAGGCCACGTTGTCCAGAACGTCGGTCCCATTCAGTCCGTACCTTTCTGCCACTGCAAGCAACCGTTCTGGCCTGAATGTTCCCTCGGTATCAATGTACATGCATTTGCCTTCGCCGCCACCTTGGTCTACTGGTAGCTGCAAATTATGCGACATTATAAAATATATGAAGAACCAAATAGAAGCTTGCATTCGTGTACCTGACATGTTACGGCGATAGTATGGCAAACTTGAGATTTTCCAGAACGGAATTCGCCAAACAGTTCTGTTATTGATCCGGTTTCGAAACCACCTGTAAACATCAAAGTGTGCAAAAGTCTAGTCCCTTGCTCAGTAGCCTAATCAAAATTGAGATCAAAATCTTGTGTTAAATAAACTATGATGCATAATTAAACAAAATAAAGTTTCAAAATACAGATTAGGAATAACAGAGGAATGATTTTTATAGGAAACCATTTCATTTTGGAATATTGGCATGCAGTTTGAAATTTTCTTTCATTTGTGTGCCTTGGAGTCGACTTTTATTAAAATACACCAGCCAAGGCTGTGTCAACAAAAACATCTAAAGTAGTACTTTGAACGCTGTCGTATTCGAAATTTCATTCTGTTCACATCATATTTTGTTATACGATTGTTGAGATATGATGGTCTTTTCCATTCTCTACTAGTTGCTAACGATAACCCCTGACGAGTGTCAGCCGAAAATATTCGGTTTCATTTCAATACGAATATACTATTCAATTGTATATTGAAGTTCTGTACCTCCAACAAGCTCTTAAAATTTCCATACTCATATAAATCTTCAAATCATTGTTCTGCTAATATTTGGGCATTTCTTTGATTCAATCCCAGACATTTTGATCATCAGTAATTGCTAGATTACAGAATTGAGAATATCACCTTGCAACAGCTTGTCAAGCTCCTTTGAACCGGTGGTAATTTGTATGATTTCCGATCTTCTTTGGTGAAATTCAGTCGCTGTCGTGAAACCCATTGGAACCAATTTGGCAGCTTCAATCTTAATTGTTCACAAGGTATGAAAAATTTACATTTTATCTCCAGAAATACTAGTTACGGGCTTACTGAAATTTTGTCTGCCTTTGTTTCGCTGATTCCCTTCACCGCAATTAGCTGCTTCTTAGTGGCGTAAGCAAGTGACTCAACGGAATGATATCCATGTTCCTCTAGTTTTCTGATATCACTTCCGCTGATACCGTGTTGCTGCACCGATAAAAATACAGTCTCAGAAAAACGAGACGTTTGAATTGCAAAAATATCCACCTCCAACTTCCCTATAGGAAGTGGTCCGCACATTTCATCGTCATCAATGGTTTCTTGAGCAGCATTATTTACTTGCATTGACATATCGTACCTTTTGTTCAATATATACTTTACCAAAACGCCTATATGGAATCTCTGTCCATTTTTTGAAATAAATCCTGCGTGATGAGAGCTTTTCTATATAGAATAATTAAGGAATTAAACAGAAAATCCTGCGTGACGTTGCCACCAATTCCACTCCGGCCAAAACGCCTAGAAACGCAACAAGAAATGTCAAAATATGGTAACTTGAAACGTAAATGCGCTTCTTTGTGGAGCGGTTAGCAACTTAGCGCCTGTATGGAATTGGTGTCCTGTGCTCACTCTCAGTCTCTCACACTACGTTTTATTTTTCATCATTTTTGATTAAATTACTCTAACTTTGAGAATCATCGCTGCTCACCTGATAAATCAGGCAAAACGTACCGAGATGCCAGTAGGGACTTAGCGTATGGCATGTGCATTTACCTTTACCTTAGGACACCAGAACATGTCAGCATTGATAAAAGCAGAATGACAAAATCTAAAATCAACAGAAACTTCAGCACTGCGGGCCTGAATCTTTGCTAATCGTTCAAACTTGGAAAACTATCCAGCAATGTCTTTATGTCCTGACCTACTACGTCCTAGTTCATTTATTAACATCATGAATTGAAAAATATTGCACCATGGCATACACGACCGTCGACCGATCGGCGATACGGTCAACGTCAACAATAACAAAAGTCCCGCGCCTGTGTCCACTGTAGTGTATCAAATCAAAGATGTTCGTTCATTGTTGAGAGGGTTACCAATAACCAGAGGTGGTCGCAGTAACGAAGTACTTCTACGTTTTTGAAGTACTCAAGTAGTTTTTCTTTACTTCTGGTACTATCTCAAGTAGATCTGATTTCCTCTACTTCTACTTCGTAATATTTTGTGATCTACTTGCTTACTTTTCATACTTTCAGTTTGTCAAGAAGAAGTAGTTTAATCTCCCGATAGGAAAGATAGCCTGAGGAATTTCAGGACTGTTTTCACGGAGTACCAACATTTAAAATTCATAAAAGTCAAGTTATGCCCAGAAATTTTGTTGCGCTTCGCGCACATAAGTTACGTAGTGCAGTTATCCCGCTGTGATCACTCGTCCATGATATTTGGCTATGTCTCGGATAAGAAACTACTTCTTGTTGTGATTACTCGAGAGTCGAGACTTCTATATAAGTGTAGGTAACACGTGTTAGAGATTACTTTGATTATGAGACTCTATACGCAAACTACTGCAACGTTCTGAATAAACCATTGTAATGAGAATATCTGTTACGAAGAACCTCACCAAGAGCAACAGGCTATCTCCAATAAGCCGAGCACCAAGGCGTTTGGTTAGCTATACTTTTATACAGATCACCAGAGACACTATAAACAGTCAATTGCTGCAGTAGTGACAAATATGTGTCGACGGAAGTATCAGGGAATCAGGGAAAGTTAACCAATTCTACTTCTACTTCAAGTAGTTTTAGGTTGCTTGGAAGAAATACTTCTACTCGTACTTGATTAGATTTTTTCATCCCTACTTCTACATCTACTTGAGTAGCTTTCTCGACTACTTTGACCACCTCTGCCAATAACCACACAGAAGGATTTATCATCCTTTTTCAGGAAATTGAAAATGTCCTCCGAGGACACCTAAATGTCCTCCTTTTTGGCAATTCGTCCCCCTTTACAGCTTTTACAGCTAGACTAACGGACAGGGTCAACTGAAAATCGGCATAAATGACGCTAAATAGGTATGCGGACTTTCGAACGGGCCATTCGGGAGTTGAATCATCAGAGTGCTGATGCGATCGACCTTTTCGCAGCTGTTTCAGTTTCGGTAAACTAACTTCAATGATTTTCAAAAAGTATCCTCATTTCGGGATTAAAAAATATGGTAAACCTAAAAGGCTTTGTTCAGACATCTCGTAAACAGGGCGTATGAAATAGAATTATGTTTCGCAAGGCAGAGGATGTAAAATGTGATAGACAAGACACCGAGTGGCTTAGCAAGAGTGGTACTTGATGAGTTCAAGGTCGTATACTCTATTATCATAGCAATTTACAACGTAGCTACGTTGTAGATTAGTATGCTATTATAGTCGTTTACAGGTGTTATAACGACTATATGGTCGAACCAAATCACCTTGTCGACGTTAAGCCATAGCGTGCAAATGTTGCTGTGAGAGTGTTTGTTACCTGAATTAAAGGGGCACTGCGCTCTAAAAATGATGTGGTCTCAAATTGAAGGAAAAAACGAACAAAAATTTTTGGCCGCGGCCATTTCCTTCAGAACGCCACCGTAATGGAGCTGCAATTTATTGAAATTTCTACAAGACCAGCTGCCGCAGCTGCTTAACCCGTTACATGGCACGATATCTTCACCGTCGCACTTGCTCGACGCGATTAGGCAGTCACGCAGAGAACGAATTTTAGATAGTTGTCAGCCGATGTTATGAAGGAAATTTGTCTAAGTTTCGTTCTCTGCGTGACTGCCTTATCGCGTCGAGCAAGTGCGACGATGAAGACATCGTGCCATGTAACGGGTTAAAGAGCCGCAGCAGCTGGTCTTGTAGAAATTTCAATAAATTGCAGCTCCATTACGGTGGCGTTCTGAAGGAAATGGCTGCGGCCAAAAATTTTTGTTCGTTTTTACCTTCAATTTGAGACCATATATTTTTAGAGCGCAGTGCCCCTTTAACGATTTTTACGCTGAAATCCAACAAGCCGGAATTTCATAAAAAGGAAATCATGTTTCGAGAGGACCTCTAGCGTCGCCTGGCTATAGGCTATAAGGCTCTCTAAAAACTTGAAACTACTCATCAAACTTCACTCACACAAGAGCCATGCACACTGCACACGTGCACACTGAATGAAAAGTATATCGAAGTAAAGAGAATATAAAAGGCAAGCGACAAAATTAGTTGGCATGTGGCGAAAGGTGGGATCGATATGCTAGGTCCAGGTTCGTTCGTTCATGTTGGAACAAATCAATAGTAAAATGGCTAAAAGTGGATGTTGCATAGTCAGCACTATCAATGTCTTCTTGGCCAGAGGATGCTTGGCCGCAAGGATCGTATCGCATGGAACTGCGACATGGTGTTGTTGTATAAAGCTGCTAAATAATGCGGGTGGGTCTCGGACTGAACTGCTGGTGCCATATAAACAAATTACTATCAGAACATAAACTGACTTATAGACTCTTCCTTTTGAATCTAGAGCGGGAGAGTGTAAAGGTGATGCGTCCGGCTTCTCGATCGGTATAGGTCGTGGGTTCGATCCCCGGCCGGCATACCAAAGACTCGAAAAATGGTACCCACAGCTATTCTGCTAGGGCTCAGCAACCACGGATGGAGGAGAAAAAACGGGGGTGCAGACTAGGTGACCTTACGGTCGTATCGCGTCTCCGTCGTCAAAGCATCTCGATGGTGCAGGCGAAAAAGAATCTTTAGATTATGTGGAAAACCAACGTGTAATCTGCGCAAAAAGGTATTTTCAACTCCAGGTACCTTGCGTCATCACATGCAGCACCTACATCATCCGATGAAAAATGCCCGCCTGGTGCATTTGCCTATGGTGTATTTGTGGCTGGTGGAAGGAACAAAAGGTACACTTCCTCCAATTAATCTTCAGGGCCAAATTGTGATAATACAGAAGATGCAATACATTACCGATATACAAATTGATATGACACAATTCGAGCCTGCGCCAATGGTTGAGGACTATTACAAACTATATTCGAATTCAATTTCAATGAAACAAGGAGTTCGGTTAAGGTAAGACCAGAGAACATAAACAGACATTTTGCTATTAAATAACTTTACTATACTAGTTTACGACAACGTAAGCTGTGACCTTCGATCACTTCGTTTGCGGTGGGTCAATTTATTAGTGAGAGAACAATGGAGGCTCAGTAAAACGCACGATCATCGAATGATTGATCGCTCTCACGGGTTACACCAGCGTTTCGCCAACAATCCGACCATATGCAAGATACGGTTATTTTTATCGACACCTATTACTTGAAATTGACTCTTGAATTTTGCTCCGACTTACAAGTCAATCCACATTTCTGATACGCCGAGTCAAGACAAGTCATTTTAGCAAAGCGACTCGAGTCATCCCAGCACTGCCTGGGACTAGTTTGTGCCCATCGGTCCTTCTATATTAACATTTCGTAAAGTCACGCTCACAATTTCTCATCATTCAAGTACCTCTTCACGTTGACCGACATGACTCAACGCATCTCAAATGTTTATTACAGTCATTTAAGACAAAAACTGATGAAGTGCATACGTATTAGAAAAGTGATTTGCAAATTACAAAATCGCGATTATTTGATATCATGATATGTTGCAGTGGAGTACGAAATCATAACAAGGTTAATAACTAGATTACCTAAGCAAACAAGCAGCAGAACTCGCTATTCTGTAACATTGCACAGATGATAATAGACGTCGTCGGAAACACGAGTGGAATTCGTACACTTGACAAAGTCTTCCAAACGACACATTACAGATTCAGAATTACACACACACTTTTCCTCTCCGTTGTACAAAACTTTCACAAAATATTGCCACGATCCAGACACATTCTTCCGGTATAATTCGATGATTATATTTGACGCATAAACTGGCCAATCCGAAAATTCGATATCGAGCGCTAGTAGAATAGGAACAAGCGAGACGTCGTGACAGGAATACAAATTGATCAGTTTTCTTGGTTTGCCAGTAGTCTCGATTTCTTCCATATTCTGCAGCATCATATTCAAGAATTGCCCAACGATGACTGGGAGAGTAGTTCCACTACAAAAGTAAGCTCGCAAGATAAGAGGTGGACAGTAACGAAGTGCTTGTACATTTTGGAGTACGTTTGCCACAGGACAGGCACAACTAAAATAACGCCATAAATGAGACAAAAAAGTCAACACAAGAGTATTTCCCATAAAAATTTACAAATCCCGCGTTTTCAAGTAGGGTAATTGAAACTTTTTGAATTGGTGAAGTGTCCTCTTTCCCGGACCCCAAAATATGGTAACCCTACTAATGTTGAGCTCATTAATACCACGGTACGTCACAAACTGAGGTTCAAGAACAGTTTTGAAAATATCAGGGTGATGCCGTTCTGTGTGAATTGTATGTTTTCAATCCTAAAACGGGTGCAAAAATGTCGCCTTTTATTCAATGCGACAAATATAGCTCGGGTGTTCATGCACTCTGCTAAAATTACTGACAACGACAGATTCCTTGCTATCCGTTCTCCTTTAGTTTATAGAGAATTAGAATATATTAGTTAGGGCGACCATATATTGCAATCAGAATATGAGGACACTTTACGAAAGTTTGAAAAGCCATAATACCGGAGAAGAAAACTGGTGGTTTGCCAGCCCTGCCGTTCAGTACGTTGGAGTCAAATTTTGAAAGTATTTCAACTATTCTTTTTTTCGGAAATATAGGACATTCGGGGCTTTCGATTGGTAAAAGACGACACACAGTAACCCAGTTTTAGTGCACTAAATCTCAGTCTGAAATACTGAAATTTGGAATGGCAGCTGAGTTGAAGATCTAAACGTGAGATACGGTGTAAGCTAAACAACGGTACCGGTAGTACTTTTTACAGCACCAGCTACAGTTCAGAGCCGGTATTGGTTGTAGCGATTACCTAGCCCTACCAGGACAGGTTTGGGTATGAAAAAGTGAATTAAAATTTGCTACCAGTCTAGTTGCAGCAGGGACATTGTGGATAGGCCTACTACCGTTGTTCAGTTTATGCCATCTCTGGTGATTTCATTTTCCACTCACTGTCAGAGGCAGGGTTGTAACCGAATCACAAGTCAATCTCACTTTTATAGTTTTGACTCGAGCCAAGTTGAGTCATTCTCAATTGACCAACGAGTCAAGTTCGAGTCCAAGTCAGTGAATAGAGGCTCGAGTGCGAGTCATTGTTTTCACTGTTCAGTTTTGAGTTCAATCCGGTTCAACCACCTTTTTTCAAACTTTAGTCGAGAGGTATAGAATGGCTCGCATTCATAATATCGTAATTTTCCTCAGTGCCAAGAGTTTCTGGCCCTATTTTCCAAGTATCAGGACTGATAGACGAAATACCAATAATGTGGTGAGTTCTTCGAAGTTACAATGAAATATCTGTCTTGGCCGTCCTAGTCTCGAGCCATATCACTTGGTTCGAGTCATGAACAATGACTCGAGTACAAGTCGAGTCAATACAATACAAAAATTGACTCGACTCGAGTCACTTTTGCAAATGCGTAAAATGACTCGAGTCGATGAGTCACGATGAGTCATAAAAACCTTGACAGTCATAATGAGCTACGAAACAGTCACGGTCCAGAAATTTTGCAACTATTTTGGATGATGTGTAACCTGCATCATTTTCCTTGTGGACGCAAAAAGCATACGGTACCTATGTAAACTTTCAACATCATCAATACTGTCATGCTGTCAAAATATGCGGTACTCAGCTGAGAATCGAATCACCCAGGTACTCGATTTTGCCCAGCGCTAGTCAAAACATATACACTCATGCTAAATTGATATAATCCAGCCAACTCACTTGTCACCGACGTAGACATGCTTTACAAATTCAGTGACATCTTTCTGAATCACTTCCGCCAACCTGCTTCCGATAGCATCGTGTAGATTTGAACTCGAAACGCCTTCCTCCGTCTCAAGGTTATCCCGGAGATGCACCAGGTCCACCTTCTCGTCAGCGGGCAGTTCAAATACTTTTCTGATTTCAGCAGCCTATCATTGAAGTAAAACGTACATTAGCGATATGAAGAATTCGGTTAAAAAATGCCCAGACAAATGGTTACATATTGTATATTGAGACGACTTTTGCTTGTAAAGGCACTGATTTGAGTTAGCTTGTTTGTGACTCGCTTACAGTTGGGCAAAATCAAGTGATTCGATTTCGAGACGAGTATTCCAGTACCTGAGTACCACCTACTACAGTAAGTGACTTCAAAAAATGAAATGTCATCCAAATAATTTCATATATACGGATCAAACTATTTCGTAGTGCTTGTGACCATTTTGAGGGTCTATCAATACTTGATAGAAATGTCGTTTCACAAATATTCGCAGTCATATGCAACATGTTCTCGATGAGCACGGCGTACCGCCAACCGGGGTTTCGAATCTCTAACAGGGGTAATGGTCGAATGGAGTATTGAAATTGAAACTGTACCATAACTTCTGCTGTGACGATGTATATTTTTGTTACTCGAAAGAATGTTTCACACCACTCGACACGAATCATTACAATTGATACTCGACTAGAATTAGAGTACTTGGATCATTATGCCCACCCCAAGTTGAAATACTTATCAGTAACCGAACATGCTCAGAGATATGCCCGAGTCCGAGTTGACTAGAATATTTCTTACAGTATCGCTTAACGTGCAGGTTTACCTCGAGTTTCCCTTCTTATATAAAATAGATGCTCGTACCCTATTTTCAGAAGACGCAACACCATAACTGGTCCACGACGTGAGCAATTTTCGCAGAAGTTTGCAATTTTCGAAATTTGCAGCCAAAATTTCCTCTTCTCTGGGAGCAGTGTATATAGCAAGCGGCAGGGTAGGCTCATCGGAAAATAAACCTGCATAGATGGAGGAAACATTCAGGCAATTCAATTGCGGTCTACTTGCAACTAGGACCCATCAAACAGCAGTTGCGTAGAGAGTTTAGCACAATTAAATGCATAACAATTGTGGCTGACTTGCACCGTGACTTGGTCGGGTATTGAAAATGACCCGACTTGACTAGAATCAAATTCAAGTAAGATTTACTCGTGATTTGACAAAAACCTGGAGAGGATCTTCGGCACTGTTCCATTCATTTCTGAGAACCGGTGTAGCCTACTTAACTTTTTGGTGACATGCTGTATAGTTGTGTCCAGTGGAATTACCAGTTTTTTGACGTGGCAATATTTTGAATTTCTACTCGTAAAAGGCCGATTTTAGGAGAAAATGACGGATCACAATTTAGATATCAGTCACACCGTACTATCAACACAGAGAGATAAATAGTCAACACTGCTACTCAAGTAGAAGTTACCTGACCTGAAAACTGCTGATTCTAAAGTATTTACGGAAAATCATGCTGTGTTGACTAATAAAAGGTCATCTTTCCGGTCCTACTCCCAAAAGACCCGCTCGAACATCCACATATCCCTAGCAAAAGTGATGAAGGCTACTAATCCCAGAACTAGTTTACACTTTTTAAAATTTCAAAGCTAAAAAGTAATTAGCTTTCTCTGAAACCTTGGTAAAGTAGAAATGGAAGTAGTCTAAAGCTTAGGCGAGGGGCGTCCACCCTGTGGCCCGCAAGAAGGTTATGAGTGGCCCACGCGGTAACTCTCGAAATTAGTTATGTTTGCAAAAAATTAATTACCCAGGCAATTTATTTTGAACTTACCAATGCCAACCAATAATTTGATTAACCTGACCGCGAAATTTGGGACGTTGACGACTAAAATATTGGTTCCGACGCGTTGGCGTATAGCCAAGGGATCAGCTGTACAGACGTGACCCGCAATGTATACAAGTAGAAATATTATTGACTGGATTCATTCATTGACCTTGAAAAATTTGAGCACTTGGCGCGAAATGGTTGCACACTGAGTTTTCGTGACATAATTGTTATCGATTTTGTTGATGCGTAGTCAGGTAAGTCTTGTTTTCACCGTCACCCAATCCGGTTCTCTCCTATCGGACTACAAATGGTCATCAACATTCAAAGTGGTGGCCCGCGCATTGGTTCGTAAATCTCGAAAAGGTTGGCTTAGGCTAACTGCTGGAGTACGCAGTTCAAGCATGAAAATCACACTCAGGTACCCCAAGAAAGTAGCCTATTTCGTTACCGACCACATCTGTGAATAGATATCTAGAAACTAGATATCCCTGGAATAGATACTATACTACCATTTCAGATTGATGCCAAAAGGAAGTAAAACAAACCTGCTAACAAGCTTCGAGCCGAAGCTATCGTTCTCGGTACATTGGTCGTTCTCGTGTACACAGCATCCGCCATTTCATCGGCGTCTCGCGGAAGAAAACTCATCTCATTGACATACCGTTGACGTATGTATCTGCCCAATTGATACATTTGCTCCGCACCGCGCCTGGTCAGTGCCCCAGGACGGCACCCACCTTCCAACGGACCGGTCTTCTCCAATCTCGGGGATTCAACAATGCTATCAGAACCCAGCGGTAGAACTTTGAACTTGATGAATGTCTCAGGGCTGTGGTCGAGTAATGTAGGCTTATAGCTTGTAACAGGGGCGAAATGTGGAACTTTGATAGGTGTTCTAGCACCGTGACGAAAGACAACTTGAACGAAACACAACTCGTAGTCCTGGCGCATTTCAGACGCAGATAACGTATTTTCCCTCCATAAAGTTGCAGAACACGCAGCCACTGATGCGGCGAAAGCCGAACGAATAAACATGAGTATATTTTATGGATAAATTTATACTTCTTATTTTTCTGAAATGAATAATATAGACAGGAACTGTGAAGTTACAAAACATGGCATTTGAAGCTCAGAGAAAAAGCTGCAGTTTGGCATCAGACACGTCTGTAAATAGTACGGTATCAACACAGTAGCCTACTTTCTGCCTTCTATCAAACCAACACAGCAGAACAAATACATTTGCGCCGGCCATAAAAAACGGATTTTATGAGGGTACTCCATGATCGGTCAACTACATACAAAATTCCTTATCGGGTAGGAAGAACTTCACGAATGTCACTAAATATTTCATGCAACACGACCAGGCAATCGTGATAATTCAGAATACAAAGCAACTGTGGATAGTTCGATTTCATCATGGTACGACAATATGAAAGCATCAAAATCGTGATGTAACCTCATGCAGCATTATTGGTGATCACTTTTCACTTGATACTGAAGACGGTAATAATTATGCCTTGCTATTATCATACATTTTTATAAGTGATAAAGTTTTGTCAAATTATGTAGCTATTGCGGAAAAACCTTGTACGAAACGGTACATAAGTTACCTTATCTGCTGTCAAATTAGAGGAACAAACCATTGATATAGAAATAGGCAAACTAATGATATTTTAGGCCAATTTACTTGAAGTGAGCAAATTGGGGTACAGAACATTAGAAAGTAATTCCATAATGGTATTCAGTCTTTAGTACCGATAGGCAACTTGTTCCATTGATACCAGTGGAGTCTATTGGTTGTCATACAAGGATAAAAAATGTGTCAGCGCAAATCCATTCAATAAGAACTCCCTTCACCTAGAATTGTTACTGTAATTGGGTAGGCAATCGCCTACATAAATATTGCTAGTAAGATAATGTGCATACGAATGGGTTTGTAAATATCATCATGATTACGTCACGGCACTCAGTGATTCGAATAAAATGAAACTGGCTGAAAATCTATTACAACATCGATAGTTTCACTAGAAGTTCACCGATTCCACTAAGCAATGGGTTCTTGAACCTTTTCTAGAGCTGACCTATCTGTTCGAATGACTGCGTCGACATGAAAAAAATCCAAGCAAATTTGGGTAGCTGATGACTTAAAAACCTCATTGCCAACTGGTCTGGTAATCACATTCGTCCAGCTCTCGTCACGGCCTGACACCAGTTGGGATGCAATTACTGGTGTTTGCATTGTCTGTGTGGCTATTATGACGCGTGGTCAGCATTGAAAATAGACAAACATAAAGACAGACCTTATAAATAATGTAGTTTTATAGCTTAGAGTTGTAGTAATTACAATATTGGCCTTTCATGGACCCCTTAAAGCTAGTCCGCATACACCCAAGGGGTTCATGGACCCGCGTTTAATAAATGAACATAAATGCGGAAACATCGAAATGAGTGACTGAGCGTGTAATTTGTAAGCAGTGACCTAGGACAACATAAATATCAATTTTCTAATACATGTATTGTAACTCAATTATTTCCTACATTTGCACACTTTTGTAAATACCGTTCCATGGGTAAACGCACGTGGTCTAACCAGCTTACAAAGCGACTCAACGGACAAAACGGAGAGACTTGATCAGCGATACATTGCTCTTCGCCATTGTACAGAAGTTTTACATAATACCGGTCTTCGTCGGTAACACAGCCCGTATCTTCATAGAGCTCGAGTATAAGATGAGACGCATACGGAGGCCACGAATCGCACGGAATCCCAAACGCGCAAAGTAACGGTACAAGCGTGGTATCGTGACCCGAGTACAGGCTAAATTTTGTGCTTGAATCGTCCGAGTTTCTAGCGCGATTCTCCATGTTTGTGAGTAAAATATCCAGAAAAGGTCCGATGGCCAGCTTCAAAGTTTGACTTCTGAAAGAACGGTACAAACATTCATTCAGTCGTAAGGTGGCCAAAGCAGTCGGCATTGCTACAAGTACGTAGCAGTAAAGTAATATTTCAAGAGAATATTGGAGGGACGGAACATCAAATTACAATTGAATAATATATTCATATTGAAATATGCCCAAATATTTTCGTCTGACACTCAGCAACTAGTAGAGATTTCAAAAGAACTTACAGTGGAGTGATAGGACTGTTTATATACAAAGATCTTTTGCCCATATCATTGCACTTTGCGGTAATGCTGTGGGTTGATCACAACTTCACATACGGTAAATGTCATTTCAACTGACGAAGTATTACATGTTTTGCATGTTGTGTCATGACAAATCAAGCTTTGTAGTGGAAAAGAGTATTGAAACTATAATTCTCATTGATAAGTTATCTTTTTATGGAAACAACCGTCACAATACCCAAAGTACAAGTACAGTATTGCTTTAAATACTGTTAGGTAGAAGTGAAAGTAGCCTGTAAGATAATGACTTTGGGGTTAAGTAGTGCAAAGCCTCCTTGAGCAGTTGAGCACTCTCAAAAAGCAGATGCGCTTCGTTACCGACCACCTCTGTCCTCTACTGTCAGAGGTATCATGATAAAACTACCATAACAGTCGACCATACCTCAGCTCCGGTATGCCAGCAAATGCCGCTTTGAGAATCCTTATAGAACCAGCCCCGAGAAGAGTCCTTGCGCTGGAATCCAGCGTATCGTACGGAGAAGGTTTATTGTGAGCTTCTGCAGCTACGAAGTTATCTTTCAACGCAATAAGATTAACGTCTGCTCCATCCGGTACTCTCAGCTTCTTGCCGATTTCATTTTTCTACAACAGAACACGCTATCTTACACCTAAACTGAAGGTGTGTGAATTGGCCATGAAGGCACATACTATCTCGGTGATGCCTTGCACTTTGTCAGGTTCCAACCATGCCCATCGCGTCATGTTTTGCAGCTGCGCACAGGAGGTGTAGTTTGGATATATCATTTCGTGTTCGGCAGAGGTCACATGGATAGTGATTGGTTCAGAACCGTACTCATTCACCAGACCTGTCCAAGGCAAGATTGAAGACATAACTATTGACATCCATTATCTAAATCTAAAAACGTTGGGCAATCACAAATTTCAAGTTCAGCCAAGAAATTTCCAAGTAGCCTACCATTAGGATTACTTGTCACCTGCGTAGTTGACAATGATGCATTTTATGTGAGGTCAAATCAACTGAAATTCTTCAATTCTAATTCTATTTAGATGCATAAGAATGTTGAATATCCTGACCGTCACAGAAGTTGAGTTTTCAGTCAAACATATTTCTAGCAGTGATAATGTGTTAGTCTCAAAGACGCACTACACCTGGGCAGTTTTATAAGATTCCAGTCAGTGGTTCTTAACTGATGTGCCGCAGCACTCTAGTGCGCCGACTAGACTGCTCAGGGGTGTCGCGACAAAATGTGGCAAACAAACTCGCCACTTAGGGTACGGTACTCAAAGTGCGATAGGGTGCCACGAACTATTTTTCCCTTTGAGAGGGTGCTATGAGGTTGAAGAGGTTGAGAACCACTGACTCAAGCGTTTGACAAGTAAAATTTGAAGACTCGCCATCTCAAACCTATTAGTGCTCAGATTAGTACGTCAGAGAATGATATTAGTACTTGAGCATCACCTGCCAGGACTGATCTTGCCGAAAACACCGTCCTTGCAACATGCGTCGATCGTACATAGAGATCCCTCTTCATTTCGGAAAAATCCGCAGAGAGAAACTTCTGATCTTCCACATATCGTTTTCTCAGATTCCTGCCGAGTTCATAGCATTGCTCCGCGCCGACACTCGTTAACTGCCCCCACATGCAACCTCCATCAAGAAAACCTTTTTTGATGTAGGATTCATCAAGCAAACTTCGCGGCACCCTGTCGTCTATCAACGACGCGAGTTTGTAGTTTACGTGCGTATTCGCGGGATGATTCATAAGTCCTTGTTCGTATGAGATCTTTGGAAGGAACGGCACATCGTACAACGGGGTTCTGGCACCGTGACGGAAAATGACTTGAACCTGGCATAGTTTGTATTTCGGCGCGTGCTGGGCGGCTAGCAGGTGGCCGCTTTTCAAAAGTATCACGGAACATGCTGTTGCAGTAGCTGCAAGCGAAAGTTTGGAGAACATGCTCAACATTAAAGGATTACTCTGCCACGCAAAATTTCACAGAGGTATACTCAAGCTGCATTATGCAATTCTGGAATGGGAATAGCAGGGGAAGGGGTGCATCTATTCAGTCAAATATTTAATCAGTCTTATAATAAGCATCATTGCCAATGTGGCAACTATCCCGTTAACTCTTCCAGTAAGGAAATATTTCATTATTCTACTGGACCTGGACTGGCAATGTAGCACCAATACGGTTACTATCTCGACCTTTCCAAGAACAAGAATCGGGCCGTGAGTCGTTTATAATCACTCATTTATTCTATGAATGAAACACTCATGTCAATGTCACACAAAACTTCTTGCCGAGTCTGGACGTGACGCGTGAGGCGTGAGTATAGAAAAGAGAGAACTGCGAATATTTATTGATGCGGCTCGAATATAATGAAATATTTACTATTTCTTCCTGTTCCTGCAACCCACTTACTTACACCTGCGTACGCTAGACTTCGTAACGGTAAACCGGTTTTCGGCTTAACGTAGCGATCTATATTTATTATTTGTAGACACCAAAAATGCCGAAATTCATTGCATTATCCGGGCATCCCTAAAAAGCGGAATCCGGACACCAAAAAGCGGAAACAGCGGAAGCGGAACCCGAAAATGATGATTCCTAAAAGACAGAAATAGCGGGGACATCGGAAAAGTCGACCATACGAGTTTGGGGTGAATTTGGCGGAACATTCGTCATCGATGACATGGCGGAAGTTGATAGTGACATAATACGCTGGAAGTGTAATCCAAATAAACGGAAACGAAGCGTACCGGAAGAATTCGAAGCAGGGAAACAGTGGAAAAGTGAACCATACGATTTTGAGGCGAATTTGGTGGAATATTGCCCATCGATTACTCGGAGGAATTTCATGCTGACAAAATATACTGAAAGTGGAATCGAAATGTACGGAAACTCGAGTGTAGTAGAAGCAATTTCTAAACGGCGGAAACACCGTCAAAGTCAATTGTACTATAGGTAACTAACCAACGGTAAGTTAGTTATCTATAATTGTACAGAACAGTCTTAGCGAAAATGGTGTTTATTCTCACCGGTGCATGTGTGTAATCTCACCCGTGCCCCGAGAAAATGTGCTTAACACGGTCGACGTACAACAAAAATTAAGGTATCCAAATTACGAGTGTGGGACAATCGATGGTTATATATTTTTTATATATATTTTTATATAGCTCAGTGTTTTTACCTCGAAACACACAATGTAAGATGCGATGCAATGAAGATACATGGGAGAATGTCGAAACGACTATAAGTAGGCCTACGTCCTTCAAGTTGCCACACCCCTCAACCTGATGCAGGTTTTCATCTTCATCCTTCTTTTTTTAGGCCTCGTCGCACATGTCATTCTTTTCCTTGGAATGTTCCTTGATCGGGTCGTTCACTGTTTTTATTACTAGTACTACCATATTCAATCCCTATAGACAATAAATTATCACGGAAGTGCGGCCTGTTCTACAGCCTTAGACGCTTATGCCAGCCTAGGTTCTTTTGATACTTTTTAAACCAGGGGCGGCAACTTCTCTGGTCGGCGGGCCGGACATAGGAAAATTGAGTACTTGGCGGGCCGGATTGCTGAATCGATACATTATTCGCCCATTTATCCACATATAGGCCTACAAGGAATAAATCGTATTTAATGAATGTATTTTACCAGGGTTGTAACCAAGTCACATGGTTCCGAGTCACGAGTCAATCTTACTTTTGTGGTATTGACTCGAGTCAAGTCGAGTCATTTTCAATTCATCACCGAGTCGAGTCCGAGTCCAATAAGTCACCGCTTAAAGGGTCAAGTCCGAGTCATAGTGTTATGACTCGAGTCCGAGTCCAAGTCACTGCATTGAAGTCATGTTCAACTCATGTTTTCAATCCTGAATTAGCTTATAGCTTATAGAGAATCAACGAATTCACGTCTGCATACTATCTGATATAGAACCAACGAGGTCACGTCTAGATACCAGCTGATAGAGAATCAACAGATGCATGTTTATGTAGAGGCGGTACAGTTTTTCTTTCACACTATCGGGTGGTTGACTAAAAAAAGGTCAGCCTTCCTGCTCAGCTCCCGAAATAGCCGCCGGAGCGTTACTACTATGAGAGGAAATTTTGGAGATTTTCGAATTTTACCGGCTACCTCATGATATTGTTATATTGTGTAAAAATATGATTCATAGCAAAATTGGCTCAATTCCAACTAGAAAAAGCGAATTTATTAGAGTAGAATATTTCGGATATGAAAAAATAGTCGGCCTACTACTAATATGTAATTATATTATATGAAAGAATTTCTCACTAAAAACACTCCATTTATTTTCAAATAGAATTTTCTCCTCTCATATCATTGATTCAACATTTTAAAATTAAGTCAAATTCAGTTTTTATGCAACATAACAATTTTATAAAGTATAGCCACCCAGTAAAATAAAAAAGAAGTTATTTTTAAACAGTCCTATTGTACAAACATCACAAAACATTAGCCGTTCATTATTACTCACGTGCACAATGCACATACCTAACAAAACGTCAAATGGACGGAGGGTATTGTGTGTTTTCACAGACAGCAAATCAAATCATTGAGTTACACTTCAAAAATACTAAAGTGGAAAGGAGATCCTCATATATATGTTATAGCGGCATGGCCTTGGAATAAATCCACATCTACTGAATTCACGTTCCACTGGTGCACTAGATACAGGAATTGACAAGCATTTTTGAACCACATTGAAGAGCATTTGATACTCATTCTTTTCATTCATTTCTTTCGTCAGATGCGTTGATCCAGCCATTACGATTCGCAAATTTCTTCATCTTCAAGTCATATAAAGTAAGCCGATTCAATGACTTGGGTCGAGTCATGCGTAATGACTCGAGTACAAGTCGAGTCAATCTATATATTGACTCGAGTCGAGTCGAGTCATTTTCCCATTTCAAGAAAATGACTCGAGTCAAGTCGAGTCACAAAAAATCGTGACTCGAGTCATTATACAACCCTGTATTTTGCCGACAGCAATGTCACTTCAAAGCCATTTCTCGCCGATAGTGACGAAGACAATGTGGATTTGCGAATAGCATTGTCATACACAGGGCCGTAACAGCACTTTGTCAGCCCCCCCCAAACGTTGGTCTTGGGCCCCCATAGGGTGATAAATAACCGAACTTCTGGGGGGCTTCGGCCCCCCAGAACCCCCTTGTATACCCGCTCATTGGGGCTACTTGTCATCAAGATTTGGGATCCGTTTAGTGGGCCTCCCCTTCTCGCCTAGACGCGCGAAGCGCGAAAAATTTCAAGAATACATGATTGACAGAAACGAAACAGCACTTCGTCAGGTCCCATAAAAACTTGGGTCTTG
The DNA here is from genome assembly GCF_051294905.1 of Botryllus schlosseri. Classification (NCBI taxonomy): domain Eukaryota; kingdom Metazoa; phylum Chordata; class Ascidiacea; order Stolidobranchia; family Styelidae; genus Botryllus; species Botryllus schlosseri. Next base: position 9,800,561 of record NC_137245.1, on the reverse strand, counting down.
GGCTCCCATAGGGTGATAAACCGACCCCCCTCCATCCCATCTTGTTGATCGCTTTTGCCACGAATTTTCGATAATTATTGATAAAATCGGTCAATAAGATCAGAAATTGCATATATATTCCTATCAATTTCTTGTCCTCTCTACTCACTTTATCAAATTTACCGGTAGAGCTGAGTGATAGGTGTCTTGGAAACTGTAGGGCCAGTCAGTCATTTAGGCGCCTAGGCTATGAAAAATGAAAGCTATATGTATTTTGTATATAGCCTACAACGAAGTTTTCGGTCAGCGTAAGGGCAGTCCTTTTCGATCAAGGTTTTTACGCTGCCGATCGTTCTGGCACAATTCTTGGAGTCGCACGTAATATGTCCTAAATCGTTATATGTCTTGGTGCGTCGTGTCGCGGTATTGGCCAACGCCGATATGTCCATTGCTAAAAATCTTTCGTGTGAGGGAAGAGTACCAGAAAATTAGGATATTTTGCACCTTGAAATCGCGACTAGCGCGAAAATTTTTTTAAAAGTTGCACATATTTTCAAAAAATACTCTATAATTTATGCTAATTCACGAAATAATTTTGGGCCCCCTTCGAGCTCGGCCCCCCCCCCAATTGGGGGTTTTGGGGTGCGGCAGTTACGGCCCTGGTCATACAGGCGCCGCCATGTCTGCTTCTCTCTGATCAATCAACACACGATGCAATCCTTAATAAAAGATTTCAAGGCGTTCGATAAGGCCGGTACCCCAAATTTACCAATATATCAATTCATTTGGGTTGAGTGATAGCATCGTTGTTGAACTGTGTGGCCTAGTTAATCTCGATACTTGATTCATGCGGCCCGCGTCCTCTACGAAATTTGAAAAGTGCCTGCGACCCGTTTTGAGTTGGTAAGCGGTGTCTTACAAAAGCCTAGAAGTGTGACGTGCGAGGGAGATATTGTAGTGGTTACAATAAGCGCCCACTAAGCAGATCCCAGTCAGAGGTTTATCTGGGCTCCTCCTCCCCTGCCGTTTCCGTTCTTACGGCGACGAAAAAGACCCGACGAAGAAAGCATTCACAAGGAATGGAATGAATACTAGTACAAAGGGCCGCGGCTTCAAAAAAAATATCAACTTCGAAAAGAACTGTGACATCGGGCATTCTAGGCCGAGGTGGATGTTAGAGTAAAGGATCGCTATTAATGCGTGTCATTCGACGTCCTCCTCAGTGACGTGCGGTCCAATGAGGCAGGTGAGGCGATGCCTCACCTGTCGCCAGGGCAAATAAATGAAAATTGTGAAAACCCTCCATGAGTCGGTGATTATTGATATATTATATATTACTGTAGCTACGCTGTAAATTGCTATGGTTCGGCGATTTATTGAAAGTTTCCCAGCCGTAGTCCTGGTTCTTGTCCGGTTTTAGAAACGGATCCCAGTCGTATCCGGGCAGTGCTATCCCCACCTTGCGACACAGTGCCAGTCATTCTAACAGAACAGTGACAAATACGCGTTGACAATTTTTGAGTAAATAGCCGTAAAACACAAGTATAGCGGCGCATTTAATACAATGGATGTTATTTGTCGTCCTAAACCGTCCCAATACGTCTGTCACGACACCAGCTTCCGATTTCAAAAGCTTTTGCCAAATCTCTGGCCACAGATGGCGCTGTAAACTTTTCGCCAGACCTGCGTGGATTCATCTCGGTCTTTTTGGACAACACGATGGGTGACGCTTTCACGAGTGTTAAGGTGATCGACGCAAATAACCATTTGCTCGGTCGCCTAGCCGCTATTATAGCGAAGTCGCTGCTTAACGGTCAGAAAATAGTGGTGGTCAGATGCGAGGGCATCGTGATATCCGGTAACTTCTACCGAAACAAGCTCAAGTACTTGGACTTTCTCAGGAAACGCATCAACACCAACCCGAAACGGGGCCCGTTTCACTTCCGCGCGCCGTCTAAAATCCTATGGAGGACAGTACGCGGCATGCTGCCGCACAAGCTAAAGAGAGGTGATGCGGCCCTCAACCGTATGAAGTGTTTTGAAGGTGTTCCTCCGCCGTATGACAGGAAAAAAAGGATGATCATCCCATCGGCTTTGAAAGTAATCAAGCTGAAGCCAGGTAGAAGATTCGCTCCGTTGGCCAGACTCTCACATGAAGTCGGGTGGAAATACAAGGGTGTCGTCGAGGCGCTCGAAGTAAAACGCAAAGCCCGCGCTAAGGAGGCTTGGGAGCGGAAGAAGAAAATGGTCGCGCTTAGAAAGAAAGCGGCCGAAAATGTGTCGAGTCAAATCGCTAGTATTGATGCTCAGATCACGGCGATGGGCTGTTATACCTGTTGAAAGCTTGATTAAAAAAATAAGTAAACATACGGTTTGTTTTCTATTTATTCAGACAGCTTCCATTGGTAATTCTGTGAGACGTTATCCGAGGTTATCTGCCGCAGTTGAGTTATAGATATATAGTTGCCTGTTAACTATACATCTTCTGTGATTTGCTCCAGTATTGAATACTATCATGACTGATTCTTATGACAGTGAGAGGCTTGCCGCAGAAATCAGCGCGTTGTGTCAAGTTTTCAGACCCTGTTTATAGTTTGCCTTCTGAACGGAGTTGTTGGTAGTCAGGATCCTAAAAATATTCATAACTGCTGCAAGTGCGCCCATGGCTCCGATTCACAAGTCAATCTCAGTTTCATAGTTTGACTCGAGTCTTTCGATTCACCACTGAGTCAAGTCCGAGTAATGGTATTATGACTCGAGTCATTGTGTTGACTACTCAGTTTCCAGTTAGTCTTGTTGTTAAACCCACATTTTATAACTCTGTTTGGTGATATCGAATGGTTAGCATGTATAATATACTAATTTTCCTCATTAGCAGTTTCTGGTCGCATTTTCAAGTACCAGTACCAATATACGAAATCCCAATAGTGTGGTTACTCAACTATTCTTTAGAATTTCAATGAAATGTCGGTCTTGGCTGTCTCAGCCTCAAGTTCAAGTTGAGTCAACACACAGATTTACTCGAGTCGTCAGAAAATCTTGGGTCGAGTCATTACAACCCTGGGTTTTACCCCAGACTGGAAACTGGTTGTTTTCAGCGATAAATTGCATATGACAAGGGTTTCAAGTGTATAATACAGGGCAGTGCCTGGTAACCTGACGGTTACACCTGAATAACGTGTTGGTAGAGTAAGCAAGACGTCCATTGCACTGGAAGTTTCCAAATGTTTTATGTAGACATCACAGCATAACCATTCCTACCATGGTCTATTCATGGAGTCGACGTTGCTTGCTGGCAATAAATAAATTTTACAGGCTGCTGCACAACATTGATTCAATGACAAATACGTCTTGTGTATCAACATGGAATTATGGAGTAAATGAAAATAACCACTGCCTTCCGTATTGTAATACCAAAGCCCACAGAGGAACTGAATATCGCCAGTACGTTATGAAAGAAGGAAACGAAACTGCTAGATGTGGTGGAAGTGAAAAAGACTATTTTGTCGGATTGGTAAATGTAGTAGACTTGTTGTCCAACATACTGCAGTCTGTGATTGCAGACTGTTGGGTACAAAGTGGATGTATGACAGGTATTTCTGGAGTCGAATTAAAAAAATGATCTTTTTTTTCAACCCTGATAATCCAAAGTGAAAGCGGATATTTCGGGAGTCAAAACAACTATTTTTTAGTCAACACGGTGAGATTAGCCTCTCCAACTATAAAAATGCTCATTTTCTTGTCCGCTATTGTCACTTTTGCAGCCTGTGGTAACCTTAACGTAAATATTCATGTGGGAACAAAGTAACGTGTCTGACAGGGTAAAAAAGTGTACACTCCCCTATGAAGAATGCAATTTTTACTGCATTATTCTAGCAGGACATGCTCTCGATTTCTGGGTAGTAGTACTTTATTTGATAGATTGACTCTGATAGAAAAATATATTGTCAACAGAAAACGTCTATTTCTTCTTCGATTTCCCTTTCTTCTTGTCGGTGCTCGCTCTCGAGGTCGATCTCCGGTGCGCCTCTGGTGTGGAAGGTTTGACAGGCGATTCAGACTTCAACTGTGCAATACAAAAACATTGGCTCGATGTCAGCGAGATAGTGTAATGGTTGTGCGTCCGGCTTCTCGATCGGTAGGTCGGGGGTTGGATCCCCGGCCAGGTCAGACCAAAGACTAGAAAACTGGTATCCGCGGCTATCCTGCTAGGCGCTCAGCAATCACGGATAGCATGGAGGAGAAAAAAACCGGGGGTGCAGACTAGATGACCTTACTATAAAGGCCGTATCGCATCTCCGTCGTCAAAGCATCCCGATGGTGCAGGCGAAAAAGAATACCATCTCTCTCTCTTATGATATATATATTCTATTATATCCGAGCCAACCGTAACGTTCAGCTGAAGGCGGTGAAATTAGTTATCACGGGTACTCCAGTTAAGTGCCGCTGTTAATTTCCGGTAATTTCAAGGACATGTCAAGACTGCTTCAGTGAAAGCAGAAGGTGAAGTTTCAAGAAGTAAGTTACATGGGACGTCACACACTTTTAGCAATTACTCGAAGGTGGCTACTTCCAAAATTTTCAATTTGCATTAATGCTGCTGAATATTTGCTGCAATTTTTGAAAATATATTCAGTTATCGGCATCGCGATACAGGGGAGATTTCACCTAGTCACGACAATTTCAGCTACTTTAAACAAAGTAGCCTACGAAACAACCACTTGAGCGAGTAGTGCAAGCAGGTAATCCTACTTGAGTACTGTGAAAATGTAAAAGTAATTTGTTACGGAGCACTATTCAGAAGTTGTCCAGCCAGTTCTTGGTGAAAGCTGTCATTTCTGTTATGACACGGATGATATTTATATTGAAAGCGAGAAATTCGCATGAAAAAGAAATTCGTAAAACTCTTGCAATCACATCTATATATCTATAAAATGATGGCTTGGAGTGACAATGGCCGAAAATAAACAATTACCAGTAATAAATCGATGATCATTTGATTCTGCTAATCGAGTATCATATGATGTGATTATGTGTTTAAGAGAGAAGGCGGTATTTCGGTATCTCCCGATTGTGGGATATCCACGCTGCGATTCCCATCCGCAATTAGGAAGAAATACTCTTTACTCCATCTAGGCGCAACGATTCGAGTCGAGTATCAATCATAATGATTTGAGTCGAGTAGTGGGAGTCAGCATTTCGAGTGATGAATCTGTACGCTCTTAGATCTAAAATGCTGGAACTAAGAGTGGATTGTGAACAAGATACATAGTTTCTGTACTCTTGTCCTTTACTAGCAATGTTCCCTCTAAGCTGTGCAATATTTTGCTTGTGGTCTCTAATTGGTGCGTATTTGAACTTTTCCAAGTCATTCGTACTGTTATGTCGGAGTCGCACCAGCCCTACTCTTCACATAACATGTGTGCCTACCTGCTTGTGGCTTGATGCAATCCATGTGAATATTTCGAAATTTGATTTGAATCGTGTGCGGTTACGCGATTTGAAAGTAGCCTACTCAAGTGAACTACCACAATTTGCAACTTTTTTTAAACGTTACCTTGTCAGTTGTCTTCTCTGACGTGGACGGCAAAGATTCAGGAGGGTCGGGTACGGCCGTACTTGCAACGGAATTGCTTCTGGACTTTTCCGCTTCGGCCAGCTGCAAGAGATGAAAGGTGTGACGTCATGACCCACACTGCTTGGAGGTGCATGCCAATCTTTCAACGAAGATAGGTTGCCAGGCATAGGACGCTTGTAATGGGTACAGGCAGTGGTAGGAGATAGCCGGTTCGCAACGGTTCTATAGCATTACTGGTTGTTGTCAATCACTTTTTGGAACAGAACCGGCTGGAAATGTTGACTTTTGTGATACACCCGGCCGACATATATTTGAATCAGACCACTGGGTACAGGTATAAGGCACTGCTGGTGACTTGACATCAGAGGTGGTCAAATAGTCGGTTTTTGTTAGTAGAAGCAATACCGTAGAAGTAGACATTTCCAAGACATGTCAAAATCAATTCACGTAGAAGTAAAATATCATGATCTGGAAAGTACTCAAGCAATAGGTTTCAAAAAGCAGATTTGGTTGTAAGGTCATAGTTAATCGGAGGAACTCTTTTCAAAATTGCACTAAAATAGGCGCAATTTTCGAAAATATATTCAGTTGGAAAGGAAAGGACGGAATGTATTTTCGTCCTTCATGTTTTTGCGGCAAATACACCGACTCATGATATACACCCACACGATCTGAGCATGTGCATACCATGAGTGCATGATGTACATTAGGGTTGTTCAGATTTGAAAAATTATCAGGGAACTTCGATGCTTGTGACCCTAATGATGGTTTAGTACATAAAAACACTTTTATGAGCAATTTTGGTCATCTTCCTCGTGATCTTCTATCCCCGAAAAGCCCCCAAAGATGCACGGGGCAATTCTCCTTACTGCTTGATCTGTAGTGTTGACCATGTCACCGGTTTATAGCTTTTGTGACGTTATCATTCGAAAACGGCCATGTAGAGACGAGATATTGCGATAAAATAGATATGTTTTCAAAATGTTATTGAAATGCAGTCCTGTAAAGGCCACATGCATCTCCGTTTTGCTCAGCAAAACCTGTCTGTCATGCTCATGGGAATCATGTATTGGTTGCACCATAGACATCGGCTTTGTTTTGGATCGTACATTGAAGAAGTGACGTTGGGTTGCAATTCGTGACCAAATACTGATATTCCCAGCTAGTTTTCAGCCATAAGGTATTATTCAAAGGTATGTGATGTCAGTAATACTTTTCTCAACTTCAAATCATCTGTAAAATACCGAGTTATCTTATTTTATGGTAGACTGCAATTTAGTTGAAGAAGAATGCCTGAAACAATGCATCAACACAATGTTCAGCGCTTTCCTTATTGGTATTCTTGTCATATTCCATACGTTGGCAACCTCTTCAACAGTTAGAAGGACATAGTCCTGCGTTGTGCGGTAGTTTCGGGGCAATTTTGTTTCAGATATGGCGGATGTAGTAGAACCTCACCTAGAGTCGGTAGCTTGGAGTGACTAATACACTCAGATAAATATCCGACCGAATAGTGACCAGAATATCAGACCAAATAGTGGGCAGACCTGAATCTTGTTCATGGTTGGTCCGCAAAACCCATATCCACTTTGTTTCAGACATTCTTCTGCAACTAAATTGCAGTCTACCATAAAATAAGATAACTCGGTATTATGCAGATGATTTGAAGTTGAGAAAAGTATTACTGGCATTGCATACCTTTGAATAATACCTTATGGCTGAAAACTAGCAGGTGATATCAGTATTTGTTCACGAATTGCAACCCAACGGCGTTTCTTCAATGTACGATCCAAATCAAGCAGATGTCAATGGTGCAACCAATACATGATTCCCATGAGCATGATAGACAGGTTGTGCAGAGTGAAATCGATGTGCATGTGGCGTTTATAGGACTGCATTCAAGTACGATTTTGAAAACATGGCTATTTTATTGCAATATATTATCTCTTCACGGCCGTTTTCAACTGATAACGTCACAAAAGCTATATACCGGTGACGTGGTCAACATTACATATCCAGTGGTAAGGATAATTGCCCCGTGGATCTTTGGGGGGTTTTCGGGGATAGAAGATCACGATGAAGATGACCAAAATTGCTCATAAAAGTGTTTTTATGTACTAAACCATCATTTTGGTCACAAGCATCCAAGTTTCCTGACAATTTTTCAAATCTGAACAACCCTAATGTACATATGCCGCTGGACAAGGAAGGTGCAGATATAGCCTTGTACGACTTTCGAAGTCTTGCACCACCACTCCATGTTGTCCCGGTAATGCTGAGCGCCAAGCGGGGAAGTCGTGGATACCATTGTTACTAACCAGGTCCTTGGTCAGACTCGGCCGGAGATCGTACCGACGACTTATCGATCAAGAAGCCGAACACCCCACCATAACGCTATCTTGTCCGTTGTTAACACAATTTCACTCATGAAACTAATGCAAACATGTACGACGTACGTTGTTTTGCCTAAAAAACTGTTACGTAGGTGTGGAAGAAGTCTAAAACACAACCGCTCAAGTATGTAGTGCTGGTAGGTCAAACGTATTCGAATAAGTAGAAGTATTTCGTTACTGACCACCTCTGCGAATAGTCAATATCTCACCAAAAATCAATTTTGGTCACTCCTATCCAACTATAAAGGATCGATTCAACAGTTATCAGAGTTACTATCTTGTCTACCTTTCGTTCAAGGCTACGAATCATTTCAGATGCCGTTTTGAGATTCTCTTCAAGTTCAATCGTTTTCGCCTCCGCTTGCTGAGCCCGTTGTTCCGTGAGTCTGGGAAGAAAAATAGACTTGTAGGTCAGTGTTGAGATGACTTGAGTCAAATTTCAAGACATTAACTAATCGGTGTAGCCATCTTTCATCTACTACCATTTTTCACTTCCAGTTTAAGTAGCCTTGACATGTGTTGGAAATTACTGCTCGTTCTTGTAATTGAGTAGAAATTTATAGCACTTTTCTACCTATACAATATACATAAGTAACAACAATAACAACTCTGCTGATACGTGTGCCATCCACGTCACTCCAGGGTCGAGGTTGAATATTTTATGCATCAAATATATCGGCATGCTTCATAGTTCATGTTTGATGTGTGAAGAACATTAGCGACTTGATAAGGAATAATAAACTTCGGATTAGATCATTCGTGATTTCGTGTCTAAGTCAAAACACAGAATAAATCGCGTATCACATACAAAATTCAAGTCCAAATGTGGTAATGACTAAAATCTGGTGAAAATTCACATGAAAATTGGTAGAAATCTCATCTCCTAGTCCATATCAAACCCAAAGTTGACTAAGACCATGAAATCCTATTTTCCAATACAAATTATGCTCATTGCTTGTCTCTACTATGGAGTTGGTGAAGTTTTCAAGTAGTTATTGATAATGCAACACTACTCACAAGAGCTGCTCTTGGAATAAGTCCATTTTAGCGATAGTATCGTACGCTTGCTGTGTGAGGTCAGACGAGGGCGGCGTGAGTGACCCCGATGACCCGTCCGTTCTAGCCCATTCGCCGTCGTCGAGCGAGGCGGCTTCCACATTTTCATCCATGCCGATGATCTGCGAGCATCAGAAAATACGTTTGGTCATTCTTCACATTAATAGGGATAACTGCTGGTAAATCTGGGTGTCGCGACTCGGGCTGTGGAGTCGGTTCACTTTACCACAGACTCCAACTCCGACTTTGGACATTTTCATAATACCCGGTCTGACTCGTGGAACTTTATACACTGCGACTTCAACTTTCCAGTAACTCCTCTCTAGAAATTATACGTTTATTGCATTTTTAGTTATTATTCTATTCTTTATTCACAGTAAAACTGGTAAATACACACATCATCCGGGGTGAGGGGGGGGGGGGGGGGCAGAGCAGTAGATGAAGAATTGGCAAGGGTTGCAGAGCAGAGGTAGAGATGATTGAAAATGAAGAATCGAAATTACAGAAATGATGCTGTGATTCATAATTGTAATTTTAGTCCAGTGGTGCATTCAAGGCCTTCCGAAGAGTATGCACAGTGCCCAATAACGTGATCATTTGGATCATGTCGAATCGATCGTTACCCGGAATCTGTTGGATATGTCTCAGTTTCGTTTTGGTTGTGGCACATTCTGCATTTGCCGTAGTCATTATTATTATTATTACCCAGCGAATCAACCTTTTGAATTAATGATACTTAAGTAAAATTCTTGCACAAAGAAATTAAGTTTGTATAGTTCTGCCAACGTGGAAAACTTGATACCTTCCGTAGCATCAATTTTAGTAACATTTAGTTTGAAAGAGTTGAAATTTTAAAAGTAGTTGGAGTAGTTGGGTTTTCAAACTTCGAAACTAAAACTAGAACTAGAACTGCTCGCTGGAACTACTAAAACCAGTAGTTAGTTGACTGTCAATCAACTAGATTGGCAGTTTGTACAAGTCTGGAGTCGCAGCATTTTAACAAACTCAGACTCGAGCCGGTATGTGGCTGCAAAAAGTGTTACAAAATTTTACGCGACTCAAACTCCATCAGGAGAAAATGTAACGAAACTTCGACTATGAACATGACGTCAGGCTGGATATGTCACTGCAATCATACCATAAAAGCATGCAGCAAGCGTTGAGCGATCTCAAGTTCATGCTAAGAAGTAAAGAATCACCTCGTACTGAGTCAACCTCCTTTGTGTCAAACCTTCATCCGGCAGCGCCTCGTCATCTCCCAACTCGGTCTCATCTTTTCCTTCTTCTGTAACCTGCTGGCGTGATATCACAAATTTGATTCTGTTTCAATTTCATAGTGGCCACCGTACGTCGATGAAAATGTGGGCACTTCCTTGACACACAAACCGCACCAAGAACTGTGCATCGATCACACTATTAACTGCGCTTCCAATTATACTCGGTTGATGCGTATCTCTGGCCTCATGGCAGGGGTTCTTAAACTAGGGTTCATGGACCTCCTACGGGTCCGTGAACTAGTTTTAGGGCGTCCGTGAAGGGAAATGAGTAATCAAAAAACCACAAAAACAGATTATCCACCAACAATGACGTGGCGAGTTGGGCTGTGACTACCTTTGTGTAGTCATTAGTTATCTCATTTTAGTCACGGAATAGCCTTAATAGGAGTTGAGCGTGATGTGATGACATTACTTACAGTCATTGGCTTATGAAATTTCGGTGGTACGCACAACCGCCCATAAAACTTGAAGGGGTCCGTGATCAAAAAAGATCAAGAACCTGTGTCCTAGGGGGTACCTGTGGATGCGCATACCGTTACAGACCGGGGTCCCATTTCGTTACTCCTAACCGCACACTTTGATATTACAATCTTGAATGTGACACACACTGTTTGACAGTAGGCCTGGACACAATCATACAAATATTCGCATCCAATTGCAACGATCCAAGTAGTTAGAGGCAATATTTTCTAGTACTAAAATGATACGCCCTACCACTAAGAGTTACATATTCAACGAGAATTATAGTTTTGCTATTTCTCCAACCAATGAAGCCTGAAACCTCGATAAGTCGTATCCCAGCATCAAAAACACGTGACACAAAGCTACACAATTATCCATATTAGTGGAAATGATATTTCCGTGAACTTGTCAGATTTGTCACTACATGCAATCAAACGAGCATGGTCGAAAAACTACCAAATTATCTTTTTGAAGAGCTTCATGGAGGTACAGAACTTCAATATAAAATTGAGTAGTATATTCATATTGAAATGAACCCAAATATTTTCGGCTGACACTCATCAGGGGTAATCGTCAGCAACTCGTAGAAAATGCGAAAAAACATTGTATATCAACAATCGTATCATGAAATATGACGTCACCAGCATGAAATTTCGAATGAGAGAGCGTTCAATGTACTATTTTTAGATGGTGTACAAACAACTTTTCATGACACAGCCATTTTGTGATTACGATTGCTGATATACAATGTTCTTTCCAATTCTCTACTAGCTGCTGACGATTACCTCTGACGGGTGTCAGCTAAAAGTATCCGGGTTCATTTCAATATGAATATACTAGTAAATTATCTTTTTGCAGTTCAGAAATTCCATTATTTTTGCGGTCACATAAAAGGTACATATTTGAACTTCCCACTTCATCCATACCATTATGACGACGTAATGAGTGATGTCAGCAATACGTATCAACCTAGCATCATCAGAAGCACTGTCATATGGTGTAATCGATGGCCATGGAAAACGCTTTTCGATGCGCTGTGTGTATTGAAGTTGTGGCATAATTTACAAACCAACCTTAGTTTTGTGTTCACCATCAGGTTTTTGCTCTTGCTGTACTGGAGAAGACGGTATAGTACCGGCAGCTTCAGTCACCTTTGTAGACGGTACACTGCCACCTGCTTGTGTAGATGGTGCAGCTCCCGTCGCCTGTGTAGATGGTGCTGCACCAGGTGTCTGCGCTGTTGGTGCAGCGCTAGTTTTCTGTGTAGACAGCGGTGTGCCAGGTGCTGCTGTAGACGCAACGTCTCTCGGTGTCTGCGTAGACGGTGCTGTTTTCTTATCGGTACTGGCTGCTGATTTCTTTGCCTTGTCCTGCAATTAGACTCGGTATATCATTCCATACCCTACGGCGCTGTACACAAGGGCAATAAGATAGAAAAAGTATAAAGATACATATATAAGACGGAGTGAAGAAGAAGTATGTAGATACTAGTGTAACGACCAACCTTCGATTTCTTCTTTTCCTTTTTGGGTCGTTCCGACAATTCCTGTTCCTTCTTCGCCATGAACTTGCCCACGCCAAGTCTTGCCTGCATTTCATCGTCCAGCAACATTATCGGCTTTTCCAGCTTGGTGTTGAGTAGCAGCTGGCAAGTTCGTATCCATTCTTTGCATTCCGTCTAAAAAAGTGATATTCCACTCAAAATTTTCATATAAGAAATTTGCCATGCCTCGCACACAACGATCAAAAACATAGTAGGTTTGCTCCAAATGTAGTACGTAAAGCACAGTGTGGCAGTATGAAACTAGATATCAATTGAAAATCTGAGTGGTCCCAGTTGATATACAAAATCAGCCAATGTCATGCACTGACTATTGCATTGTGGTAACTGACTATCGCTTTATTATAGCAAAGGTGAGGCTTTAAGAAACATAGAACACAACTGACGGCAGAACAGAAAAGAACATAGCGGCACTGTCGCAATAAGGCAACACTGTACTGTGCAAAGGCATACTAACCAGATGAAAGTAATAATTGCTGCATTACGCATCACCACAGCTGTAAATATTCGGGTTGATTTCAATATGAATATATTACTCACTCCCGGGTTTATACTCGATTACCAAGCAATTCTAAGTAGACATGGTTACTTAGGTCAAGGGATTGGTAATAGCGTGTCGAATATCCGATTACCACGTATTAGGATGTGGTGTTATAACAGTAATAATGACTTTAAAAGTTCTATTGTGGATATTTTTTTGCGGCTGAAAGGAAATTATACTGGTTACAAGTCATCCAAAATTAATATGTATTTCTGTCTGGTCTATTACTAGATTATGAATGCGAGCCATTCTATATCATAGAGTTAGTGAGATTGACTTGTGACTCAGGACCTTGTGACTCGGTTACAACCCTGGATACAGAGGCTATTTCACGGACACACTACGAATATTTGACTCGCAAAGTCATGCGAACTTATCTTAAAACTACTTTCTACAACCAAATAATAAGGAAAGTCGTATTTCCTGAAAGAGCAGTAGTCCAAAAACATAGTAACCTGGGTAAGCAGCGCAAGTAGGCAAAGTCTGCCTGAGTTGAAAACTTCAAAGTAGCTTATTACTGACCACTGGTGGCTGTCGTTGTTACATTACAACACATACTGTAGCAAAAAAACAATACAAGTGACGGTACCTTGACTCTCAAGAAATCTCTCATTTCGTGATCAGCGTCATCTTCTCCCGCGTCCTTCTTTTTCTGCGTGATCATCTGCACGATAGCACCGGAGCACCTGAAACGATGTTAGAGTGATAGTGACCATTTCACTGGCCGGTGTCGACAAGATAAGGCATGTGCGGATGTGTTCAAAGCTAGACCAGCCTAAGACCTCAGTTGCAGTAATAACTAGGGATAGTCAAAATCGAAGCACAGCTGATAAGACTAGTTATAGTAGGCATTATGTCTTGTGTGTCTTGATAGGTTGAAAATAATAGAGCTTCAGATTATTATGATTATGAAGGCTTCTCACAACACCTCGTGTTTGTCGTGAGAGATATAAATCGGAAATATTGCAAGTTAAACTTACGTTATCGTGGTTGTTTTCAATATGTACTGTACATTATACATGCATTGTTGCAAAATATAGTAGCGTGCAGTTCGATTGTTCAATTCAAATATTGAAATAAGGTTGTCAGTAACACAAAATGCAGTGGGTAACCAGCAGTTTGTGGAGTTGGTGCAACAAGCTGTCGCAATGTGTCGAAACTGACCATGTGCTTCACATAGACTTGAAGCTTGGGAGAGATACACAGCATATCTACCAACACCTAACTGGAGTCAGATACAGAACACATCATTTTACAGTGGGATCATAAGATGATAATACAAGGCACATTGCCCTGCGTTATATACATATCTTCATGTTTCATTCATAGTGATTTTATGAGTAAAAATCATTTTCAGGTAGAAATATATTCATAAAATGAAGAAAACCGCTTCAGTCAGGGTTCAAAATCTACTAGAGTAGGCCTACTCTAAAAAAGTGCAAGTTCATCGTCACGGACCAGTCTTCATTCAATAAAGACACGAGAAAACTTGACACTCCAGTGTCGGTAATAAATCACAAACTCACTGGCAAAGGTACGAAGTGACACGGCTCAGATGGTCGGTAAGACCGATGCATTTTTTCGTTAACTCTTCGAGAGTACACCCTGCCGCCAAGCTTCTTTCTGAAGGTATCAAGTTGTTTCTATCGGGAGCTAGTAGCAGCAGCATCTGCACCATCCAGTGCACCATTTGCGTGTGTATCGTGGAAATCTGGAATCGATATAACAATATTTTTATGACCATTTTGCAATAGAAATTTACAAGTATCACTGGATTCCGAATATCTGAATTCGTAAAAGTGACTGTCTGTTTGTTGACTTCTCTGTTTCGTATGAGCTTGGACAAAGTAGCAACCTTACAGAAAACTTCAATGCATTGTCGTGATACAAGCAACTTTGATAGTGAAAAAACAGTGAAAAAAGAGTTGGGATGCCTGGGAAAATCTGCACATCAAATATAACTCACTTCCAACCAGTCGCATTGAACCAATTCCGGTTTTTGATTTTGACTATTTCATAAAATAATGGTATTCACAGTGGCCAATTTTGTTACTCCAGCATGACCAAACATCTGTTCCAGGCATACCCAAAGGGAGAAGCTTTTTTCATGTGTTTTCATCTTGAGAAGAGCAAGAGACGGAGTTTGGATTGCGATACTGCTGATTTATGAAAGAATTTAGGACACAGATTTGCTGGAAATCGATCAACTACATGGCTACGTTGAAACGATGGTGATAAAATTCCCAAATATAATACTTACTACATTGAAATCGACAAACATGAAGAACCAATAAAGTGACAAGCAAGTAAAATAAAGGAATACATATTTTCCAAGTGATAGTCCCAATACCTGGAAGTATCTTTTACCACCATAATGTCGATTTCACGAAATCATGGCGAAGCTTGTGGATGTTTTCCAGTGAATGCATTATGATATTTCCTTTTCAAGGCTCATAGAACAAACACAAATGTTGAACTTTGAAAATTGATTGCACCTCATACAGTATAAGGTCAGAATGGAACACAGTAAGGCAGTAACACATATGTTTTGATTAAAAATATTATCTTGATATTCTTTCAATTTTTTATCAATGATCAACTACGCAAAAGTATATAAACTTGTCAAAGACCACTGATTGCCGACCACTGCTCTGCATCTTCGAACAGCCATATTGTCAGCCTTAAGCAGGATTTTTTCAGATCGGGAGTTTGACAATAGACACGAAAACAGGATCCAGATTGAATTAGGATTATCTTTTATCGAATAGGATTGGATGCCGATCCCGAAAATCCATGCTCGTATCTGATTTGCAATGGTTCATCAGATTGTATACCTGTGCCGCCATTTTGCCATTCTCTCCTTCGATACCGTTCAGAGTATCTTTGAGCCATTTTTGGACATCTTCGATCATTTCGTCTACCGTGACTCTGAAAATAGAATTGACTTTAATCATCCGTAATTCTTTTACAATTAGGAATTCGTTTGGTATATTGGTACCGGTAATGGAGTGCTGGCTACGACAGCGTAGCCTAAATGTAAATCTCATTGATTCTTGTACTGCATCACTGCCAGCTTTGTCTCTTGGGTTCTTATATGTAAGAGAATGATGCCGTAGTTTAGGTGGCGATAAGGAGCCCAGATAAACCTACATCACACAAGCAAGCATTGTAGATGGGACAGGAAACGCCACCTATGAGTGTACAACAAGCGAACCTAACCAATGTATTACATCTGCAATTGATTTCTTTGGAAAAATTTTAATTGGTTTTGTTATAAACATAACCAATGGATTATCCAGTTGAATTTATATAATGTTTTGCCATTGATATGTAGGCTAAACCCAAAATCTTGGTATGTGCTTGATTGCAATTAAAAAAGTAGAAATGTACTTCATATTTGGGGGAATCTTTTGAGAGGTCATTTCAGTTATCATATAATGTGGACTTGGACATGAGATCCGCAGAATTCTAGATATGGACTTCGATTTGGACATGACATAAACTGAATTCAATATGTGGATCTTCATTGGACAGTAGAAGGTCCAAGAGTATGTGGTCTGTACTTTGAAGCAACAGCTTCATAAGCTTCACGAAAGCTGTCATTTCATTGACATTCAGAAAAATTCATTGAAAATACAAAAATACAATGATATTACTACTACTCACCAGCAGATATGCACCGTAACAAAAATAACATCTACAAGGCATTCAAATAATGATATCCCACCTGGTGTCATTGACATTATCTTGACCCTCCTTCGAAATCGAATCGACTGATTTCATAATCGCTTCCAGTAACGAATCGTATTCGTTGATCATATCGTAAAATTTGAGCCATTCGACGTCGGATATCACTGAGAAGGTCAAGATTGAAAAACTAAATTCCAGGGTAGATAATTGTGTAAAAGCTTCATACCGTCCGAGCCTCTCATCGACACGACAAATTTTGTGTTCCATACGTCGAAGCTGTTTTGTAGGGATATCATTCCCTTGGCAGTTCCTGAAGTATAGCAATGAATCATGCTGCGCAATACCAGAGGTGGTCAGTAAAGGAGTGCATCTACTATTTCGCAGTACTCAAGAAACTTTTTCGTACTTGTACATGCACTCACTCAAGTGATAATGTTTTAGAATACTTCCACTTCTACTTGAACAGTTTTAGGCAGAAATATTCGGAATATGAAAAGTAGAAAGTGTTTTAAAGATCAGTTTGTATCGTATTTTTAAGTGAAATTGTATGTATCATAGAAACTGAATATACGGTTGAAGATGCAATTTCGCCTATTTGTAGAATCATTAGACATTTCGAGTCAATCGTGAAGGTACATCTGCAAAATTTAAACTTAGCCACCTCTGATCAACTGATAAAACTAAATCGACTAAATCTACTTACTTAATTGTGTAGACCTTTAATTTTCTACTTCCATTTGAAGTAGTTTTGACATGTCTTGGAAATTGCTACTTCTACTTGTAATTGAGTGGAAATTTACGGCATTACTTCTACTTCTACTTGAGAATCAACGGTAACTACGTTGACTACGTCTGTGCAATGCTACGCAAGCGAACGAATCAGAAGGTACTCGTATGAAAACTTTTCAGTGAGAAAACGCAGCAGACTTTTCAGTTAATACTTTGAATTGACTGTCATGATGTTGATACCTGAAGTGTACGGACCGATACATTCTTTTTTGTCGTGAAGCTTACGAATAACAAAACGAAAACAAAAAATTGAAGCAAATCATCCCAATGTTGCCGCATTATAGCCTATTAATAAACAGCAGCAACTGACCTTATAATATACCAATATTACTAAGAAAACTTCATGTTGAGAAGTACCGAGTGTTGAATGGACTACCCGTATTCCAAATGTTTGCCAAATATAATCTGCGAAAATTGGCTCAGTCCAGTGTGAATGTAATTTAATTATCCATTATAAAACTTTCAGCACAACATCGATGAACCCAAAGTCACCTCAACCTGTTTTGAATAAGATTATGTTGACCTTTTTCGGAGAAGCAGACATCATTTTGATGCGGTGATGTGAAATGAATTTTCAAGACAAGAGTATCTCTAACCGGTATAAAACCGGGTAATAAACCTAATGCGGCACGATTTGCGAGATAAAAAAGTTAAAAAAAGGTGCAGCTCACCATTTTCTCCGGTGATTCTGATGTCCATTTGCTTTCGCATGAGATGAAATCGGTCGCTGTTATTGTTCATGACTCCATATTGTTGGTAGGATTCACCTGAGTCCGACCTGAGGTTGAATGGTCAGTTTCAGCAAGAAGGTATTAAATACTTGTGGGTGCTGATTAACATAAAATAACATAACATGGTTGGGTTATATTTTTGATCTGAACAAGTCACACACAATGTACAACGCGATAAGACACAATGCGATGTCATGAACAGATAGGAGGATGTAGAACGACACGCATCAGTAGCGATCCTTTACTTTAACATCCACCTCGGCCTAGAGTGCCCGATGTCACAGTTCTTTTTTGATGTTGATCTCTTTGAAGCCGCGGCCCTTCCAACTAGTTCTTTTCCATTCATTGTGAGTGCTTTCTTTCGTCGGGTCTTATTCTGAGCTTTTTTGTCGCCGTAAGAACGGCAACGGCAGGGGAAGAGGAGCCCAGATAAACCTCCGACGGGAATCGAACGCGGTTCGTCTGCGTGCTGGGCGCTTATCGTAACCACTACACTATCTCCCCCTCGTACAGCCAGACAACTACATCGTACGCTAAATAATTCACAGTCCAAGACTTGTTAACGCCTATTAGTCTTTTTGATCAACTTCATCATGCTCGGATGCTACTTTGTTTGGTGTAGTCTATATGGAAGTCCAGAATTTCACTGCAGAATTGTGGTATCGTGCATAATGCTCACACTAAACACACCCACTCCAGTGTTATCTTACAATATCAGTCATCTTTTTTCAGTATTTTCAAACCTAAATGCTGCTCATTCATTGCTGGTCTCAGTCCCAAGTTCAGTCAATCGTTTCTGGAGAGTATTATAATTGCAGATTTTGGGCAGACACAGTGAGGCGTTTATTAGGTATCAAGAACAGCTTTGCTCTTAGTGAGTATACTGTACTTTCTGTGGTTAACTCCCAACGGAATTTGGTCCTGCAAACTTTGAGAGTTGATATAAACACATTTTCGATGCAGTAGGCAGCAATAATATAATAATATTGCGCCAAACTGGAGATCATAAAGTTATCGTATGGAGATGCCTTGAATAACTAGTTGACCCAAATTTAATACTGTCGGGGGGGGGGGGAATGTTTTCGATGCAATTCATATCAACTAGGTTACATCATAATCGCTATACTATTTTGAGTCAGTTACAACACAATATGTAAAGGAATTTAATTCCTTGCCGATTTGCTAATTTATATTCTAACTATGCCCATGTGTATAGGTCCTGGAAATACCTATTTCAAACTTTGAGTGGCTTGAAATTTAACCGATTGCAGTCTACTCGATGATTTTGATTCCATACTTTCAAGTATTTGTCAACAAAAGACTAACGGTTGGATAAGCAGAAATTCATAATATACACAATACCACACCACTTTCTGCCAATTCACAGAAGTACATATCATTAAGTGGGAGGTTGAATATCTCTATTTCTACCGACAAACCACTTGCCTGTGACGTTCGAAAATTGTAATCCCAACCTCGGTCCAATATTCCACCTCCTTTCCCATTTTTATCAGCAATTCCTGATTCGAAAGCAGCACGTCGCCCCCAAATCTCTCCGAGTCCTCTCCGATGATCTAAATATTCCAACATCTCAAAAAAAGATATCGAAAAAGCATCCGAATATCCCACCGATTCCCATTTGGAAACGTCACGTTGCAAACTTTCGACCAAATCAGACGGTGGCAGCTTTATCGTTCGGATATCTGTGTCCTCGAAATAACCGATCATTGTGTCTGGAAATGTAACAATTGAGGTTAGTGATATTTACAATATTGTGGGCAATATGCCTCTTTCGTTCCATCAAGAAAAATAATTTAACAGAGGAACGCACTCACAAGGAATGGAAAGAGCAAGAAAGAGTCGCGGAATGGATATTAACACAGAAAAAGAACTGGACAGTAGGTCGAGGTGGATGCCATGCAGTTTAAACGACTGGCACTGGTGGGTTTTTCGAAAAATTTTGCTTCACTTTTCAAAACTGTAAAATACGATCTCAATGGGATGCGAAACCAACAAGTAATATATCGCTGGTTTCAGAATGTCAACGCCTAACCAACTACGCCACGAAGCTAGAAAGTCCTTGATGTTTTTTGCGGCATATACACCGACTCATGATAGACATACACGATCTGTGCATATGCATACCATGAGTGCATGATGTGCATATGCCGCTGGACAAGGAAGGTGCAGATATAGCCTTGTACGGCTTTCTTAGTCTTGCACCACCCCTCCATGATATACCATTAATGCATGAGCGCCAAGAAGGGAAGTCATGGATACCAGTGTTACGATTCAGGTCTTTGGTCTGACCCGGCCGGGGATCAAAGCCACGATCTACCGATGAAGAAGCCGGACGCTTCACCATTACGCTATCTTGTAGGTGGACGAGAGCAGGGCAACCGAGCGTGTATATAATCAAGAAGACGAGATACCCTTCTTGTAAAAATGGACAAGTTTTGGTTACTTCCTTATAGAGTCAACAACGTACACCTAGTGCGAATAAGTACGTGCTATTCACTGCGACAAAAATGTCTTCTTTCAAACAAGCCATGAGTGACAGCTTTTGCTCAACTAATTCGATCGATACTATCAAAGCATGGTAGAGCGTTTCACCAAAAACGCGCAGTCTGAGAGTCTGTACATTGTGAGTGTCTTGATCAAAATAACGCAACATGACTAATCGTACTACATATCGATGCAATCTCTATATTCAATACATTCAGTCACCATGATACAGGAACTATTTCACGGAGTCTTTAGGATAATTTCACCCGTGAAAGTAACACAAACTTTTTGAAGTAGAAGAGGTCACAAAAGATAACCACTGTGCAGTAAGTAATGCAAGTAAGCAAAAGCTACTTGAGTAAGTTGAAAAGTGGAAGTGCTTCATTACTAACCACCTGTTTATCAGAAACACATAAAATGTTGATTTTAATTAGTTGATACCGGCTTGTGAAAGTGGTATCTACCCAGGATCCGAACACGGTAACCAGGGTATCATTTGATTCAAAATTTTATTGTGAATGTGCCATTCTGTCTTATAATATCAAGATAAAGCCGAGAGACTGATGAGAAAGAGAAGAGCTTTATTGCGTTCTCTGTATACCAAAAGAAAAGCGACGACTTAGCACGAGTAGAACAGTGTATGTCAGAGTTTCTATTACGCAATTACGTTATGCTTCCCTCGTACCAGTTAATAAGGCATACTACTGAGAATTCAGATTTGAAAGCGCTATTCAAGTCCAGCACCATCAATCCCATTGATGCCTATCTTTCCTACCTTCAAACACCGATATCCATCGGCGGATGTCGTCCTTGACTCTCTTAAGAACGTGCAACGTTTTATTATCCGCCGCTTCCAAGACTTGATTGAAACTGTACGCAATACCAAATATCAAACGGAAACCCGGTCGGAAGCTTAAAAATAGCACTGGCGTACTTGAAAATGAGGTCCCTCCATGTTTCCACGTGGTTCTGTAGCTCGACGAGACTTTCCGTGTCGTGATCGCTGATCATGACGTTGAAATGCACGGCGAGCTTGTGCCATGCTTTTTCCGTTACGTGCAATCTCTTCGACGTGCTGAGAGAGTTTTCGGATATAATCTGCAACAAAGTAGTGGTGTTGTTTAGGGTAGTCAAAGAGCTTCTTGGAGGTACAGAACTTCAATATAATATTGTATAGTATATTCATATTAAAGCAAACCCGAATATTTCGGCTGACACTCATCAGTAGTAACCGTCAGCAACCAGAGATTTCAAAAGAACTCTATATAACAAAAGATGTATCATTATCAGCAAATATTGTACGACTGGTGATATACTAAGTTCTTTTGAAATCTCTTCTAGTTACTGACAATTACCCCTGGCGAGTGTCAGCCGTCCGCTACAAACTCCTACTCTTTAAGCAACGCAACTTAGGCTAACCACAGTGACAGTGAAGCATGCGAATCGAGTCCACGCTTGGGCATGAATAATATACATTATTGTTGCTATGTTTGCTTGGCCGATTACTATCATCTCTACCCTCGCATTTCCGCACAGGATCTTCGGCCTATATCATTGCTTCATTGATCATTTGCTACCATCGTTAATTTTCTTCTATTTTTTTTTTTTTAACTATTGTAACATTTTTTACAGTCAGACTGTTTAGAGTCAAGTGTACCTGTTTGATGCTGGTGTGATCAGACTAGATGACCTTCACGGTCTTATCGATCATTCCTATCTAATACCGAATACTGTGCATGCATATTTTCTGTACCACCACCACTGTCGTGTGTTATGTATTTTGGTTTGATGAAAATAAAGACTCTCTCTCTCTATATAACTTTGTCTGGACTCTTTAAGCCTTTGTTACTGTTATGACATCGTAGCGAGTGATACAAGAACACTCGACTTGAAACCAACTTCCCCGGTTTCTCCATTTTGTCCAGCCTTATTTCCAATCAGAAAATCCTTACTTGACATCAAAAAATCATTTCAGCACTGAGACTCATTATGTTGGTTATGTAATATTCCCGAATTATAATTTCTTATCGACATTTAGAGCCAGGATAGGACCACAATATACTACCTAATATATGCCATTTCCTTATTAGTCACGAGCCCATACCTTCAACGCTAAACTGTAAGCGGCATTGCACCATAAATCTCTTTCGTAAGTGAGTAGCGATACTTGATTTTCGAGTCGGCTACGTTGCAGCTCGTACAAGTCATGGTATTCATCGACAAGGTTGGCGTTCTTTTGTGATTCCTAAAAGGTATGGTTTTTTTTAGAATATGAGATGCTTCATGTGTTAATGCACATGTATATGGTATATATATATATATATCATCATCAGCTACCTTGAGTGCTCGAGCCAAGTCCACCTGTGCGATCTCAGCCTCTTGAGTTATTTTCTTGTCATGCTCGCGGACAGCGATCAATTCACTGAAAGTAAAGGGTTGAAGTTGAGAATATTCTACATTTAGTAATAACCATACAGCATTGGAGTCTTTATGAAATTATAAAATTAAACAAATGAAAAAATGCTAGTAACCGCATAATGAAAATGCATATGAATATCTGTATCAAACATACAGTACCGACTCTAGTGATCAGCTTCCTTGCGTTATTATTTTTAGTCTACTACACAGTTTTTACAACTTAGTTCTCTTATGGCCGCAATAAATAGAATAAAGTTTGATACAACATATTGATATCTACATCCCATATGTTTACATTGTAGAGTAGGCATACTACAGTGGTAGAGATGACCATACATTTGGATTTAGACAGGAAATGAAAACCAGAATACGGACTCACAATTTTTGTTGAACCAAATTCGGATTAAAACATAAAAAACATTAAAACATACTTCTGAATGAGTTGGCGTCATAAATGTTTTAGAAATGCGCCTTATCATAGAATATCACCAGATTTTATTGGGTTTATCGATGAAGGTGCAAGTTACAGGTTGCACCGGCATGTACTACAAAGTTTGGCTTTGTCTTATTAAAGAGGGGGCAGATTTCTGCTGCTAGATAATCTCTGATCAGGCAACAGCCACCGACTAATTTCATGTTAGATACCTCGTTAAATTGCCGATAGAACCTTTGAAACGCATCAGCTCGTCAGTGAGCCTACGGTCCAACGACCTTTGCGCCATCACTTCCGAGTGCAAGCTTTTGATCTGCCTCGGTACCTGAAAATCAACGAATCACCAACTCAAACGACCAATCGATCCTGAAATAACCCGGAATGTGCAGACCCTGCTCAGTAAATTCGCATATCTTTGTCGCAAATCCGAGAGTAACTGACCTCTCTCGACGCATTCGATGCTGCACTGTCGAATGACCTGGAAAAGAATGAGATAAAAGTGTCTGCAAGTGAACAGAGATGATCAAAGCAGTCAGCATTCCTACTCAAATAGAAGAAGTTACAGTATTTGTATTTGAAGAGGGTCTTGGTGGTATAGAACTTCAATTTACAGTTAAATAATATATTCGTAGTGAAACAAACCCGACCATTTTCGGTTGAAAATGGTAAGGACTAATCGTCAGCAATTAATCGAGAAATCAAAAGAACTTTTTATATCAACAGTCGTGTCACCAAATATGACATCGCCAATATAAAAGTTTCAATAATCGAGGCATACAGACGGCTTAATCTCAATGGTTACGAGTAGCAGCAAACGTTTACAAGATGTGTCAAAACCACTTCTAGCGGAAGTAGAAAATGAAAGGTGCTAAAAATACTCGAGTAAGTCGTTATAAAAGCAGATTTGGTCGAGGGGGTTACAAGCAATGTTCCCTCTAATTTTTGACGAGTCTGCGCACATTCACCAACTCACTGCGCAGACCCTTGGACAGCAGTGGGTAACAACTAAAAAAAAGGTCATCACCTCGGATTTTCTGTGCGCAGAGACCGCGTCAGCGGCGCATTTGCACAGCTTAGAGGGAACATTGGTTACAGGGCAGTTAATCTGTGGCCGCTACTTTTGAAATTGCAAGATGCACCTTCGCGACTAACGCAAAATGACTGAGGACTGAGGCAATTATTTCTTGACAAGTCAAATAGAGTCAAAATTTTGTCAGAATTGTAGCGTTAGGTAAAAAAATTGTCATAATTGTTTACAAAGTCAAATTATATATTTCGCAAACTGCATTTCGTATGTGTCACAGAGGTTGCACTGTTCGTGAATGTAACATCTGACATTTTACACCTTGTAGCCTACTTTATAGGTCTATCGTTCTACATGACCCATTATCTACTCATTGCGTATTATAAATCCCCGAATGGAACTAATAAGTTGACATGTGAAAGCGACAGGTGTCACTCTCACTAGTACTGCAGCAGTATACAATGAACTGCTGCTACTGAACGTTATTTCTCTATTCTTGCCAAGCTACTTCGTAAGGACTGACAGTTCCAACCAGAAATGTAGAAAAGTAGTACAATTCTAACGTTATGTGTAACAAATAGCCTACTTGATTTCAAAATTCAGTTTTTTAATATCAAAATATTCGTTTTTAGTGCAAAATCTTGCGTTTTTTTTGTAAAAAAATAATCGCCCTCCGGATGACCCGACAATCTTTGAAGATATATTCAGTTATTGTGATACAACGGCCATTTTACGAGGTTCTTATGACAATATCACACATGATTGTGACGCAAACTAGCCTGAGCTTTCTACTATCAAAATACAAAGTATAATGAGTAGTAGTACTTCGTCCTAATAACTGTAACATAGAATTGAAGAGTGAAAATAGTTTGCCCGCCCAAAAATTGTTCAAGTAGAAGTAGAAGCAGTCTGAAAACAGAACTAATCGAGTCGTGGTCGTATGCAAAACCTATGAACTACTTGAGAACTTTGAAAAAGTAGAAGTGCTTCATTAGTGCCAGCTACTGAAAGAGACGCAGGGGCAGGCAAGGATGCTAACCTCGTGGAAAACGACATCGTAGATGTGCTGTTCTTTCTTGATGAGTTCGAGCAAATTGTGAATTTGCGTGGGGCCCTTCACTTCCGTTTCTGCGTCGTCCACGCCAGCCTTGGCCAGCATCTCGTCCATGGTTTTCATGAGTTGCACAACCTTGGATGATAAGAGGTTCTCTGTGATTACCAGGGTCGAGTAGCAATTTTTCAGTGACCTGACTTGAATCATTTTTTTATTGGAAATTAACTTTTAATGGAGTAGAAATTCATGGTGTTGGTTATATGACAAATGAGCAGAGGTGGTCAAAGTAGTCAAGAAAGCTACTCAAGTAGAAGTAGAAGTAGCGACGAAGAAATCTACTCAAGTAAAAGTAGAAGTACTTCTTTCATAAGCAACCTGAAACTACTTGAAGTAGAAGTAGAATTTTCTGACTTTAAAAGTACTCGAGTAAGTAAGTAGTTGTGAAAACGATCCTGATTGAATGGATTATAAAAAGGTGCAAATTGAGCTATGTGATAGGTGACGAGCTTGATTCATATTGATGCATAGCAGCAGGTATCCAATTTTCGATAGCATAAGCATTCGCCCACCTCGTGGGATGAAAAGGATAGTATTGATAAGGAAATGCGATGCTAATCCTCTGTTTTATCGAACAGCACGTTTTGGAAAATAGCATGGTATGGCGCCATCCCCATATTATAAGGCCCGTAGTTTAGTCGGAGAGCAATACGGAGAAGTTGTATAGGATACGGTGTAAACACTTTGCGTGATTACTGAACGTTAAAAAAAATATGGCGGACCGTAAAAATTCCATATTGCGTAGCATTATTTCCAGAAATACAAGGCATTACTGCACTTGCTTTTATACTTCAACATTTATGTTATCCAGACAAAAGAACTGTTATTAATTATAACTCAAAGTATGTGATACTGGGAATAGAAAGTGAATTATTAATACTACTTCTAAAAGCAGAAGATGTATTTCATGTTTTTAGTCTAGAAAGTTTCAAAGGTGGTATGCTAAAACAGCTCTTAAATAGTATATTCATATTGAAATGAACCCGAATATTTTCGGCTGACACTCGTCAGGGGTAATCGTCAGCAACTAGTAGAGAATTGGAAAGAACATTGTATATCAACAATCGTATCACAAAATATGACGTCACCAGCATGAAATTTCGAATAAGATTGATGCTGATCGATCAAAGGCAATTAATTCTGCCATCGGCAAACATCTGTTGGATAATCCGATTTGTGCGAATAATTATCGAGACGACCGATTTCGAATCGTAGGTCGAGGCCGTTCACAATTCCATTTGTGTGCCTTGGAATCAACTTTTATCAAAATACACCAACCAAAACTCTGTCAACAAAAGGAGTTCGTGTATCACCTTAAAATAGTACATTGAACGCTCTCTTATTCGAAATTTCATGCTGGTGACGTCATATTTTGTGATACGATTGTTGATATACAATGTTCTTTCCAATTCTCTACTAGTTGCTGACGATTACCCCTGACGAGTGTCAGCCGAAAATATTCGGGTTCATTTCAATATGAATATACTATTTAATTGTATATTGAAGTTCTGTACCTCCAAGAAGCTCTTAAAACAGCTCTAAAACTAAAAAAGTCAATAGTCCACTCTTCCAGATTAGGACACGCCATGGACAATGGACAAGCTAAATTACGATATGACAAGAAAATGCTACATTACGAAACATCAGTTTCAAACGTTATGATGAGCCATATATACTGTGAGGAATTTTTTCATATGGGCGAAGGGCGACAATGTGGCGTGAACGGAACCACGCCAACCCTCCACCTAAATTATATTCACCGATACTTTCGTGAAATCATACTGGTCACTCCGTATGCACTGCGCGCGAAGCGCGACGTAAATTCTGGGCTCTACTAAACTTTTATGAAAAGTAAATGTTAATACTCCGTGAAAACAGCTCCGAAATTCCTCAGGCTATCTTCCTGATTGAAAGGTTGAACTACTTGTACTTGACAAAATGGAAATAGCGACAAGTAAGTAAGTAGATCACAAAATATTAGGAAGTAGAAGTAGAAGTAGCGAAAATCAGATCTACTTGAGTAAGTACCAGAAGTAGATGAAAACTACTTGAGTACTTCAAAAAAGTAGAAGTACTTCGTTACTGACCACCTCTGCAAATGAGTACGGTATATTATGAATCCGAGGCCTTCGGTATCACCATAGAGTTTCATAGAAGCTTACGTATTTTTTGAAAATGACTCGAGTCAAGTCAAGTCATCAAAAACCAGCGTCTCGAGTCAAGCCATGACTCTGGTCATTACAACCCTGCAATTTAGGCTACCATTTCCACATGGAAGATAGAGCTATCAATCATTGAAAACTAAAAAGCAGATAAAGACTAATCACAATGGTCTTCATAACAGACACCAATTTTCACTCCTTACCTCAAATCTTTTCGTCGGTTTTAAGGACGGGAACACTCTCAATGACTTCTCGTAATCGACAAGGTTGGTTGTCAGTTTTTCGTCTGCATATTCAAGACCTGTAACAGCTTTGCTCTTCACAATGTGATATTCGTCGGGAATGATCGAGTCGGGAATGGCAAGGTTGCTTGGTGACGATTTTTTCTAAAATGTAATGTGGTAATGTAACGGAGTTGTCAGTGTAAAATGTATTTGTCTCTTAGTTACATGATTCGAAGCTAACTCAAATATCCATGCCAATATCAAATGATTTTAATGAGTGTAATTCTCGATATAGTAAAAAAAGAATGGTGAACGAACGAAAAGAAAAACAGTCAGTTACTTTAAAAGACTCAGTGCTAAAATATTATAGAATGCAGGTCGATTAATACTATCCATGTTGTGCATTGAAATTGTAATCTAGTTCCATTGAAGCTTGGTGGTTCAGTAAACACAACAATTGCTAATTATCTTCGTGAGTTGATTAAAGCCTATCTATTGTGGAGTATCATGTTTCTTCTCTAATCTAATAAAATTCAATCACAAATACGTAAAACATTTACGATTAAAATAAATGGATACCGTAATCATAATTATCAATCATCAATTGATTCAAAAAGATAGAATATCATTTTAACATCATAGGCTACACACCACAGGCACGTGACTTGAAAACCTGTTCAGAAAGACTTCACAATTATTGTTGGTTACCGTACCTTTTAGGAAATCTGAATGACGGAAACTTTTCTGATTATTGATTTTGAATGCAATTGCAAAAAAAATCATTACGTAGGACCCTGCAATCTGATTCTATCAACACCGTAGAACCCACCGTTGAATCCCACCCGCCTAAATTCGCCGAAAGCTATAATGCCAATTACTGATGGGGGCAGCTTGCCAATTGACATATTCGTGAATTGAACTGTAATGAATAAACATATGCAGGCAACGATTGGTAATCAAGTAAAGCGAGATGACAGGTACCTGTAATGGACGTTTGGGGTTTAATTGACCTGATGAATGGAACAGTTGAAGAGGTAATATTATATTTGGTACCGTACCCTAGTATGTAATATAGTAACATGAAATAATCACTGAATCAGAGGAAAATGTGTTATTAATTGATTATGAATATACCTTGTAATCCCCATTGCCTTAATTAAAGGATCACCCGTGTCTCTCATTTTGGTGTGCCCTACATTATTCATATCTCAGTTTCACATTATTTAGCACCATATTTCGGTGTTCAAATGAATAATAATGCTGGACAAAGCAAAGTATATATCTGGCTGATCGAGTATTGAGCTTTGACTTGAGTATTCAAGCATCAGCTATAATGACATCATCATCAATGACTTTGAAAGTCCAAATACGTGTCTTTATTGCGACTTTAAGGTATATATTGTCGGTTACACAAAATCCAAAATAGATTCCTATTTCTAGACTGTTACTAATTTGTGACCATTGACAGACATGTCGCTCCATGAATATTGAATAACCGTGGACTTTCTCAACATGTTTTTCGTTTAAGTATACGGTCAACCGAGGTTACAAAGCTTCAACGGCGGAAATATGTTCTTAGTTCTTAAAATATTACTTTTGTTGCGAAGGCGCATATTTTCGTACCCTCAATACTCGACATGAATCAGTAAACTGACATCCTACTCAAATGATGTTGATATACGGTGTTCTTTCCGATTCTCTGCTAGCTGCTGACTATTAACCCTGACGAGTGTCAGCGGAAAATATTCGGCTTCATTTCAACATGAATATTCTATTGTATATTCACAAGATTGTGCCCAGCCCAAATGATTGCTAGACATCATTAATAGTAGGCTTCTTTTTCCTATTTTCCCTTGCAGTGCAACATTGCAGTGTTTGGATCGGACAGAAATATCCTCAAACCAAGAAAACTTCGCCAGCATACCTCCTGTAATGCTTGCAGCCTTGTACCGCTTTTATCAAAACGGCCGGGCGTTTGTACAGGTTTTTTCGTATTCGCAGAAACGTCATACAGAAACGATATATCTCTGGAACCGGCGGCTGTCCCATCGCTTTTCGGGTGTTTCGTCAAGTGCTGGTACATGAGCCTTCTGTTGCGATGGTGCCATACGCCATCTGGAGCGCCTTTACTGTATGGCTGTAAGAAAATAGAGATATCGAATGATGGAATTGAGGTACCACAGTGGTCAAGTCCAGTGGGTCGGTGGCAAGTTTCCCGTCGGTCCAATAAAGATATTACAATTTTATATCTCAAGTCCACAATACAAGAAGATTGACGCTTGTCCATTATCTAGAAACAACACATCCGCTTTTAAATTGCTTTAAAAGTAGGCCTATTTTTCTGCATGATGTCGTAATGAAGAGTCTACTTTGGACGTACGTCACAATGGTGCAAGTGTTGTAGGAAACTGTTTAAAAGTAGCCCTAAACACGTTTCCTACAAGTTATATGTGAAAGCTACGGAGACTTTTAAACAAATTTGGTTAAATTCTGACAGTGAAATTATGCGACATTCATATTATAATGAATACTAGTCCGTCCTCAAGATTAGCCTACCGGACCACGACCTGACCTATCGATCTCGCCTTCCGTCACATGCCACCTCATTTTTGTCGCTTGCTTTTCTATAATATCTTCTTTTACTTTTCATTCAGTGTGCATGCCTCCTCTTTACATCGCCTAAGCCAGGGACGGGCAACATACGACCCGTGGGCCAGATCCGGCCCGCGACGGGATTTTGTCCGGACCGCGGACAGTTTCCCGTCTTACATGATAATGTGGCCTGCGGCCCCAGTCTGCCGAGATTCCCCACTATATACTTGCTCAAACGTCTAATTTTAGTGACTGTACGTTATTACTAGGGCGATTTTTTTTTGACCTAATAAACGAAATATTTTGACCTGAAAAATCGAAATTTTGACATTTATTGACCTTAGAAAAATAAATTTTGACCAAATTTTGACCTAACGTATGCAAATTAGGTGTTTTCCCAAAAATTTTTAGAATTGTACTACTTATCCTCATTTCTGGTTTGAACTGTCTGTCCTTACGAAGTAGTTTCCGTGAAAAAACTTTTTTGACTCAAAAACTGACAAATTTTTACATGAAAAAATATTATTTTAACAAAAACTGTCCCTATGATGAATTCCAGTACATGACGTAGCCTACTATGAAGAAAATGATTAAAATTTGTTGTAGTACAACGAAAGATACTTTCCTACATTCTCGGCGGGATATCTAGATATGTAGTTCTAGATGTCACTGAAAAAAGTGCCTGTCTTTACTAAGTAACTTGCCAAGAATGGAGATGTGGCGAGATAGCGTATAGTGGGATAATTCACAGCTACAACACCATTTGGTTGTGGTTTCTAGTCCGACTGAGGTCTAATCCAGAATTCCTACCCAAGTGTTGAAGGTTTATCTAGGTTCCTCCTCGCCATCTCATCCGCGTAAGCGATGTCTTACAAAAAGCATAGAAGTGGGCCGTGCTACAAGTTGGTAGATACTCGGCGGATACGGAATCGAAAATAAGGAATATCGGCCTGGTGTAAATGACCATTACAGTCGACAAACACCATGAATGTACAAACAACAACAAGAAGAATGGAGAAAGAACGTTCAACTGTAGCAGCTGTAGGCTGACAACACTGAAGTTGTGCGTGCGTACACTGCTGGTGACACACCGTGTTGCTTCATTTTGACAATGGTGTAAATCTCAATTTTTCATAAAGATATAAGAACCATGCAATGCCCACGCAGTCTTGCTTCACTTAGGATATTGCGATACGTTGAGTGTAACACCGTGTCAAGTGTCAACCTATTTTTTTCATTTGACCTTGTTTATGATTCACGATGAGCAGACTATGCGCCGTCTGCACAGTAGGCCTATAAAGTAGGCTACAAGCTGTGAAATGTCAAACGATACAAATGAAATGCAGGTTTCAAAAAATTTTGCCTAGTTGTAAACAATTTTGACGTTTTTTGACGTAACGCTACAATTTTGACCTTATTTTGACTTTTTTTGAGATGTCAAAAAAAAAATCGCCCTAGTTATTACATTAGTGGTGTTCATAAATGACTTTTTTTTCTCAAATTGTACTGGCTACTTGATAAAATTGTTAGGTTACCTAATCTAGGCCTACACACCAAATTTGGTTCAGTTCCAACCATTTAGCCGCATTACTATTTATTATATAAAAATTATAAGAAAAAATTTTCAAACATTTTCTGTTCACCCCATGAAAGTTTTAGGTTGTCTATAGAAACGATGTTCTGCAAATTTGACCCTATTCCAACAAGTGGGGGCGGAGTTACTATTGCCGTCGAAAAATTTGGATTCAAATAAAATAGTAATGAAGGTAACCATGATAAATAATTGAAGAGTTGACCACCATAAATACTCTTTTATTCAATTCCAAAAGCTAACAATTTTATCAAGTAGCCATAGTAAAATTTGAGAAAAAAGTCATTTTTGTGAGCACCCCTATGGCCCTATGTTACATACGTGTGTGCGCATGCGCAGTGTGCGAGACTAGAGCTTACGCGTAAGTTAGTTGTAGCAAGAATTGCATTATCGGCATTTACCAGCATTCAACCCTAACGAATTGAAATATGGGTAAATTTGGGGTACCAGGCTCATCCAACGCCTGGAAATCTTAATTATGGACTGCACCGTGTGTTAATTGATCAGAGAGAAGCAGACATGGCGGAGGTTGTGTGACAATGCTGTTCTCAAATCCACATTGTTTTCGTCATTATCGGCGAGAAATGGCTTTGAAATGGCGTTGCTGTAGTTAAAATACATTCATGTAATACGATTTATTCCTTGTATATGTGGAATAATGAGCGAATAATGCATGGATTCAGCAATCCGGCCCTCCAAGTACTTAATTTTCCTATATCCGGCCCGCCGACTGCAGAAGTTGCCCGCCCCTGGCCTAGGCCCAGGTGGGTGTCTGAATTTTACTCCAAGTCATTTCGACACCTTCCTATCTTTTCATGGTATCACAATTTTTGTGGTGTATTGAATTGATAAAAATTGCTAATAAACCAAGGGAATAATAGAAGCTATAGCAAACAGCAAAAGTTTCATTTTTTTCAAAGGTTATTGAACATTCACAATCAAGTTAGTGGTGTTTTACAGGACTTCACGAG
This sequence comes from Botryllus schlosseri, assembly GCF_051294905.1. Lineage (NCBI taxonomy): Eukaryota > Metazoa > Chordata > Ascidiacea > Stolidobranchia > Styelidae > Botryllus > Botryllus schlosseri. The sequence continues at coordinate 9,767,473 of NC_137245.1, read as the reverse complement.
CTGCGCCTAGCTAGCAGAAACTCCAATGAATGCAAATATGAATATCTAACATCAAAAAGGCAGCGTTAACTGAAGTTTCCAATACTGAATTGAATTTGAAAACATTTGTTGTATTTTAATTTAGCGCAGTGTTTCACGACGTAGACGGGAGATAACGTGGAAAAGTTAGAACGTTCAGTGAGATATATTTAATCGAACGTGAAGACATCTTGTTCTGCATATTATGACGCGAAGAAATGACAACTCAACGAAAAGTGGATGCGGAAACCGAGCAACTTTTTTTAGTAAATTCACCAGTGATCAGAGTTAAGCGAATAAATATCCAGAATAGGCTGTACCTCCTCTTTTTCGGATCCGTAAATATGAAGGGGCGAAAATTTGTGTCGAGATTGATAAGGGGACAATGGGTTGAAAAAGGTTGGGGACCGCTGATTTAGAGTTCATATTGAATTCTGAATATTCACTGGTCCACATGGTCAACAAGGTTGAGAACCACTGGGTTACTCAATTGCTTGTCAACCTATTTGGGTTTGGCATACACGATATTCAGGAATGTTTGGAAGTGATACCTAAAATTAGCTTTAATACAGCATATTGTGGAAAAAGTCTTTGTGATCGACAGTTTTTGCCACAGATGATTCGTTCACTCACTACAAGTATATATGTATAAGTAATTACCACTCTCAATTCTTTAGGCGTTTTCAACGTTTTCACAGGCCCTAATTCTTCCTCTTTTGCTTTTAGAATGCTGTTGACTTCGGTAAGAGCAAAAAGAAGGTCTTCTGGTATCATATCGCTATACATGCTGTCGTCTTTGTCTTTCTTTCCTGAGAATGGAAGATGCACTTTTAGCTTACATCTCCAAAATGCGTGTGGCATTGCAGTAAAAGGATAGGCTGGTGATACTGAGCGCACTAAAAAGGAAATGACATCAAAACAGGATATCAGTAGTGAAACGACGAATATAAAAATCTAATTCAAATTTTTCTGCCAACCCCATGAAATTCTTGGGCTGTCTTCAAAAACTATGCAAAGCAAATTTGACTCAATTCCAAGCCATAGAAGTGGAATTATTTCAGTTTTTATTTGATAATTCTTGGATTATCCACCGATCAAGGATAATCCTGGAATTATCAAAGAAAAACTGACATAACTCCGCTTCTACGGCTTGGAATTGAGTCAAATTTGTTTTGCATAGTTTTTGAAGACAGCCCAGCAATTTCATGGGGTTGACAGAAAATTTGGAAAAAATTTTTTTTTGCAGTTTTGGGCAAATTCAGAATTTTCAAACTGTACAAAACCCGCGAAAATCGGTTGGAATGAATTCAAATTTGTTGTGTGTCGTTTTTTAAGGCAACCTGACGATTTAATCAAGTAGCCAGCAAGATTCAGGAAAAAACGTTCTTTTTGAACAGCCCTAGTGTATATGCATGCCATGAGTGCATGATGTCCATATGCCGCTGGAGAAAGAGGGTACAGATAAAAAGAGGCTAGTAAGGCTTTGCACCACCATTCCATGATATCTCCATAATGCTGAGCGCACAGACTGGAAACAGTGGAACTTGTTTTCGGTGGTAAGTTGGCCGTGACAGAAGGGGTTCCTGCATGAAATAATTAATTAGTTAAACAGAAAGTTATGTGCGCCCTATGCCACCAATTCGACTCCGACTGAGCCCCAAGCGGGGCAGCCACAGACACCAGTTGTACTGATCAGGTCTTTGGTCTGACCAGGCCGGGCAGCGCCGTAGGCAGGGGGTGTTTCGGGTGTCCAAACACCCCCTTTCCAAACTACAATACCCTCCTTTTTGAATCGCAAATCTAGAGGTAATATTTCATGGCATAATCCCGCATTCTTAATTGATGCAAGGTGAGCGTTTTCACTAGGGTTGGATTATCCGGATAACGGTTAACCGCAGGTATTTTTACCATCTGATATCCAGATATAATTCTGCCGGTTAACCGGATAAAAAAGAATCGTTGCTGATGCCTTTTACACTTTTTAGTAAGCTTGAATAAGTCGTAATCAGTGTTGAGCGGCCGATTAGCGTGAAGCGTGTTGCCAATTAGTGAGATGCGTCCGTGCACATTGCACAATGTGACGCGATCTTCTGCTGAGAAGATCGTTAAATTAGGTCATTGATTGCCGCACGCTCGGCTATCGTCTCTGGCCTGATTTATTGCGTCTTCAACAAACCTATAGTTGCGCTGGATTGAAGAATCGCATCTGCAATAGGCCCTGTGCAATGAGCACACTATTCCATAGCTGGCCTGCACAATCGCATCTGCATTGGATTGGTGCTCACGATATTATCGCTGACCTACCTACACAATCGCATCTGCAATAGGCCTACGAAAGATATCATCGCTGGCCTAACCATCGCGTCTCGGACCTAGCACGTGTTGGCTCCTATCTGTCGATGGTTTGGTGATGATATGCCGTTAAGTGTATTCTGATTAGTAATTCTGAGAGTGACACCGCGAAACTGAATGACATCGAATGTTCGCAAAAATGTGCGTGCGTGCAAGCGTAATTCATTTCCACGGATAATTAATTCGAAAAAAAATCGAAACCCCCTCATTTTATTTCAACCGCCCTACATTTTCGGCTGGCTGCCTGATCACGAGAATGTGAGCGAGGTATCATGTCGGCATCAATTCTGGTATCAGCTAGTCGTCCTTCTAGTACTCCAAACCGAAACATAAGAATGGTCAAAAGGAATGTAAAGTCGTTGAAGTTTCCGGGATACGACCTGCCAACCTCTACGAAGCGCTGCTTGCTATTCAGCCCACTTCCGTGGAAGCTCAAAAAGCATTCAATGAACGTGGACTCTTTGCTACAAAATTCCGGTCCCGGCTACAGGATGCCACAATTGATGCATCTGTGCTTTATAAAAAGCGCGTTGCAGAAGCAATGAACATTAAATTTGCGTGGTTTTTCTCGTATTCGCTCATACTGCTCGTGTAGGTAGGTACTCTGCAATAACACTGTGTAATGATTTTGCGATCCGTTTTACATGCAGACCTCATGAAATCGATTGTCTCACTTAGCAGTTATTATCCGGTAACCGGTTAGATAGTGAAAATTATTGATATCCGAACTAACCCTAGTTTTCACTGAACGATCAATGCCAATATACCCTTTTTCTCCGATTCTTCTCTCGTCTGTGATAACGAGAATACTTTAGGTGTCATGTTACAACCAGACATGGGGTAATCGCGATTAGTAATCGTAATCGATTACGACGATTACAGCATTTTCAAGTAATCGTAATCGCAATCGATTACATTCGAAAAAAATCCAAAGTAATCGTAATCGTAATCGACTACTTCACATATCTAATCGATTTCTTTGTGAAATAACGATTGCTTTTTATTTGTAGAATGAATATGACATAACCGAACATTCGTGAACAAGGAAGAGATATTATACCAGGTTATTGATAGTGCAAGCGGTTGATTTTCAAACGCCACTGCTCATTATTACGTCAGAAGTATTAGCTTTGCTCGTCCTTGCGTACGAAGTATCAACACGTAGTAAATATATGTTCGATGTACATTGTTGTGTGATTGTTAACACAGTGTAAGCCATGCTGTGTATCAGGTTATCAATACACTCCAGACGCCACTACCTCGCAGCAATATAATAATCACCACTCTGCCTAGTTTCAAATACTAACTTATGTATTGATGTTTGTTGTGCTTATAGCTAAACGCAGTTTGACCGTTGCTGCTTGGCGAGCAGTAGGCCTATCTATGTAGTACACGTATGTATTGTACGTACACCCGACAAAGATTTGAAGTTTTGTACTCGTCAAATAAAACATTACGATGGTTAAAATCAACAGCTGCGTTTATATATCATAAACGAGCCGTTTTTTGCCGTTTCTCGTAACGGCATAACGGCAGCTTGCAGTATCCGTATTAAGTGGAAGGTAGAATTTCAAGTTCACTTTATCTTATTCTCATATGACTACTTGAAACGGGCGCCAATCGTTATTTCACAATTCTTCACTCGACATTTATACCTGTCTCCATAGCCATCCGCTTATACACCATGTTAGCGTGTGTTGTAGGTACAATCAGGACCAAAACAGCAATTCATCCCCCACTCCAAACGTTGGTATTGGTAAGGTTGTATAACCAAGTTACAATGTTCCGAGTCACAAGTCAATCTCACTTTTATAGTTTTGACTCGAGTCAAGTCGAGTCATTTTCAATTCACCCCGAGTCAAGTCCGAGTCCAAGTCAGCTGGTATAGGGTCGAGTCCGAGTCATATTTTTTTACTCGGATACGAGTCCAAGTCGTTATGTTCACAGATCAGTATTCTGATCAATCCGTTTCAACCCACTTTTTCAACTCTGCTCGAGTGATATAGAATGGCTCGTATTCATAATATAGTAATTTTCATCAGTTTTCACAGTTTACGGCCCTATTTCCAAGTATCATGACTGATAGACGAAATACAAATAATGTGGTAACTTTACTATTCTTCGAAGTTGCATGGAATGTATGTCTTGGCCGTTAGTTTCTATTTATATGACTTGGTTCGAGTCATGCAAAATGACTCGAGTACAAGTCGAGTCAACACAAAAAATTACTCGAGTCAAGTCCAGTCACCAAAAAATCGCGACTCGAGCCGAGTCATGACTCGAGTCATTACAACCCTTGGTATTGGGGCCCCATAGGGGGGTCAGTTTTCAAGTTGATAACTGAATTTCGTCAATAATATTGGTAATTGCATTATATTGCTATTCATTCAGATTTACCGGTAGAGCTGGGGGCAAGTAATTCATAATTATAGCATCTGGTATGTTGTTATAATTTCATTATTGTATGTTGTTAATTCCTGACCTCCCGTCTTTTATATAATCAAAAGATACTGTAGTCGCCCAAACGTGGCAAACTAAAGGAAAAACTTTCGTGAGACGCACACACAAATTGTCATGACTTCATTCCTCTGTAAGTGCCCCGCGTGGCATTTGAATTGTTGGGGCTCAGATTGGAAGGACGGACTATTCGTCACGCCCACAGAGCGCGGCTACTGACAATGGACACATACCCAACGTTTTTGCCAAGGCCATTCTTTGGTAGCACACTTTGTGGAGTTGCATGTTGGCCGAAATTGCATACGTCTTTTGGCGTGTCGTGGCGGGGTGATGACCGCCACCGAAATGCCCATTCCTATAAGTCATGCATGCTTTTTTCCTGAGGGGGTGAGGTATGCATTTCAAAATCAAGCTATTTAGAGACATTAAATCCCGCAGCTCGAAGAAAATTTTCAGGCTAATTAACTGTCTTGAAAATATGTTGATTTCCGAAATACTTCTGAGTCCCCTTAGAGCTCGCTCCCGGTCCTATTGGGGAGTTTGGGGTGTGGTAGTTACGGACCTGGCAAGAATGCAAATCGTTGGGTGCGACGAATTGTCCTGCATAAAGGTGGGCAATGGGTGCATTATGACGTAACAAGCAAATGACGTATGATTTGTAAAGAAAGTTGTTATCTCATTAGACCTTTTCATCGCAAGCCTTATTTATATTGTCTTCCAATATCTCTTCTGAAATTAGTTCCAAGAAGCAAAACAAATGTAATCGTGAGTAATCGTGATTACTTTTGAAAAGTAATCGTAATCGTAATCGACTACTTCCTGATTTGGCTGTAATCGTAATCGCGGGATTCACAAGTAATCGTAATCGCAATCGATTACATTCGTGAAGTAATCACCCCATGTCTGGTTACAACACAGCGGCAGATCTCGCTATTTCGCGTTACAAATAAATTGGCGACTCGGCTTGATATCTTGCCGTGTTTTAGTCAAATGCCCAATGCGGAATCTGTTTGATAAATGAATTAATTTTATACAACCGGTTCCGTGAGTAACGACTGCCCGCCTTTTAGTGCTGTGGTGTCTCTTGTCCTGCTTTCACACATTCAGCCAAAAAAAAACAATCACAGACGCATCGAAGGCGCGAAAAATTAGGTCCCTTAGCGATTAGCTATGTATTACAGTTCTATAAATATTATATGTGATGTGGTAATAGCGAGACGATATAGTCCTGGATAATCCTCAATTATCACTTTTGCATCGTAATCGAATTATGAAATGCTTTTTCGATTAAGAGCCTGAGACGAGCTACTGACATTAACGATTGCATCACACTTTCGCGCACATTGGCCTTTACTCTTTACCATCCCAAGAACATGACAAAAATGCTATATTAATTTAGCGAACAATATTATGTTGAAACAAAATTCATGGTGCATAATTTGAATTGATCCAGATCCGCAGAAACGATCTGTGAACAATTCATAGCAAAGGCGAAGGTATATTTGCGTGAATATTAAACCATGACAATCAGGAGATGTGTTGAAGGCGGAGTAACGATTAGCAAGGCGGGCAGTCGTTACTCCAACAACCAAGCGGAGCTAATTCATCCCCAATTTCATCAATAAATAAGAGATCCCGCGTTTGACATTATCATTTGTGAAATATTTTATGATACCCGACTCCAGGTCGCGTTCGTATGTCAGTGCGAAATGGCAATATCTCTGGCTGTATTGTAACTTGATCACACTGCTCACTTATGGTACGGTAATTAAGGGCAAGTTATGTCTGTTTCTGCTGTTATCTCAGCTTACCAGTTGTGGTGCTATATCGTGATAATACAACTGGGTTATGTGGATGAGTTACGGGCCAAAATAAAAAAGATCGGAATGTCGGGCGGGCGTTACATCGAACTGAATCATGTCACAAGTTATCAAGATATATCAGATTCCGACTGCATATATTAATATTCGTGAATCTGGTTATGGTACCATATTGAGTCGAGGCCGCTACTTATCTGAATGGGAAAGTATAAGATCTACCGCTGCTGCGTTGATTGTAATGATCTGCCTGCGCGTGTTGTCGATGTCGTAACTCCCACTCAGTAATTAGAGGCGCGCCTACGAAGAGACGTACTACGGCTGCTATCGATCGTAGCATACGACACTGGCGTTATATTTTAATATAACAGAGCTATGTATCTGCGTATAGAGTTGTCAACACAAGCGAGATTATCTGATTCTTGTAGTAGAAGCATTTGTGCATACAGTTAGCCCGATAAATCGGGTATCATTCTGAACATCCTTTGTTGACGAAGCATACCCCTTTGGGCCTCTTCTCGGCTGGCTACGCGCCTGCGGTCTGGGATAGAACCCACGACCTAATGACTCTCTCACTCTCAAAAGTCGTGCACTGCCTCTCTCTTTGATTTTGACACACTGTGGCAAATGACCCGAGCTAGCGTCATGGAAGTTTTTCAACGAGATAATCGATCTAAAGTACGCGCAATTCATTTTACCTCAATTTTAATTCACCATTGCTTATGTGAAAACATGCTGCAAACATTGCAAGCCAAGCGTGACAAATGTTTTTACATTTGAGAGATTTTGTCGAATATTAATTTGCAATGAGAGCTCAGGGAAATATTGAAGTATTGTTCTACTATATTATCATATATCGTTACTTCATCTTCCACTGGGATACTACATCCATTCAGCAATCCCCATAACGCCCTCTGAGCATTCCTACCCCCCTTTAAAATTCAAATCGGAGGCGCTGGAGCCCAGGTTAAGAAACACTGGTTTAGTATAGGATACCGTATTAAACAGATCATAGTGAGCCCTTTTAGCTATGAACTACTGTAAATAATATTACCGAGTCTTACCAAATTACCGCAGCACTGTGAATGATAGAATAAACCATAAATCGTGATACGTACCTCGGGACTTACTGCCAACTTCGAGGGATTTTTCAGCATTAGCGACGTTGACATTATATTTCTCTGAAGCTACATCCACCGCCATCGTGCATCCATAAGTATTTTATTTCTAATACATTCATCTATCTCTTCACTAGTGGTACAGGTAAGCGTTGTATTTAGTGCTGGTTTAAACTACGGCAGTGCATTCAGTTCTACCAGCGTTGACTACACTAGCTTTACTAAAGCTGCTTTAGCACATCGTTGCATATACTCACGAACCTGTCAATCAAAATTCAAAAACCATAGCAACGACGCAATCATCCGAATCAGGGTTGGAAGCAGGAAGGAGTATGACTGGAGTGACGACTCGATTGTTCTCCCATTGTTAGCCGGCAGAATGGTCACGGTCAGATGGATCCACCCAAAACAGGATAGCTCAGTGCTTGTTTCAATGGCGTTCAAGGCGATTCGTCGTGTATTTCTTGAAGTTGCGTCGGAATTAGTTAGACAGTTCAACATTTAGGTACCGGTGGCGAGTCGTTATGACTAGTGAATAATACTGTGTAGCCTATGTTACATTTCTCACGAGATTGATGTGATATTGTGGCTTTGATCCTTTGTAGAGTTTGCTACGTATATGAATATAATGACAGAAGGTATAGAATATGTGGTTCGTGTGCATTGGCTGTGAGATGAATTCATGGAAAGAAGGACTGAAGAATACTACAAAGTGAACAAGTGGAAAGATCTTGAACTATACCGATATGCAATTCACAATATCGTTGATTGAAAATACGTCTTATATTAACTGCAGAAACACGAGTATGAATATAACAAATAATATTGCAACTGTCTTGTAGTCTTATATAATGCCTGTCCGATAACCGCAGAAACTTGAGTATGACTAGCAGAACCGTAACTGCCGCACCACAAACCCCCAATTGGGGGGGGGGGCGAGCTCGAAGGGGGCCCAAAATTATTTCGCGAATTAGCATAAATTATTGAGTATTTTTCAAAAATTTATGCAACTTCTTCAAAAAATTTTCGCGCTGCGTGTGATTTCAAATTGCCAACTTTCTCAGTTATTTGGTAGCCTACTCTTCCCCAAGACAAAATACACAAGATTTATCGAAATGGACATATCGGCGAGACATTTAAAGTTTTAGAACATGTTACATGCGACTCCAAGAAGTGTGCCAGAACGATCGGCATCAAGAAAACCTGGGCCAAAAAGGACTGCCCGCTTACGCTGACCGAAAACTTCGTTATATATGCAAAATGCATATAGGTTTAATTTTCCATAGGCGCCTAAATGACTGGCGCCGAATGTTCCTGTCTTGGCAATCTGAACCTCAGAAGACAAATACCATTCCGCAGGGAAAAATTGTATGCCCGTAAAGAAATACCAATTTGAAATCGCGTGCGTCTAGTACATTTGGGCGATTCTGTATTTTTTGATATAACAGACAGGAGATCACGAAATGACATCATGAAACGAAGTCATACCAACGGGGCCGCCCGCCCGAATATATTAAATTATTATCTACGGGCCCTACAGTTTCCAAGCCACCTCATTCAGCTCTACCGGTAAATCTGACAACGTGAACAGAGAAAACAAGAAATTGATAGCAATATATATGCAATTCCCAATATTATTGACCGATTTTATCATGAATTATCGAATATTTTCGCGCTTCGCGCTGGCTCACTAAACTGTGGCCTTATTTCGTGACAAAAGCGAACAACTTGATGGGGGGGGGGGCGGTTTATCACCCTATGGGAGCCCAAGACCCAAGTGCTGTTTCGTTCCTGCGAACGGGTATACGCACGAAGATGTTCAACTATTATTGAGGGGTTCTACCATTTCAAACACACCTCACTCAGGTTTACCGTTAAATCTGATTACGTGGGCAGAGAGAGGATAAAAATTGATAACAATATATATTCAATTCGTGATCATATTGACCGATTAAATCATGCATTTTGAAATTTTTTGCGCTTCGCGCGTGTGGACGTCCAAAGCTGCCCCACTAAACGGACGGTGAACACATGATGAGTAGCGGTACACAGCGTATAGCCAATGGGGGGTCTGGGAGGCGAAGCCCCCTAGAAGTTCGGTTTATCACCCTATGAGGGGCCCATTACCAACGTTTTTTTTTTGGGGGGGGGGCTGACGAAGTGCTGTTACGGCCCTGATAACTAGAACAAGAGCCTTGTGTAATGTTAATGTTCTGCTCGAGCTCGACTCACAATAGCCCGAGCTTATTCCTTGATTGTGCAAAATCGCACTTGAAGGGAACTCGCCATTGCCAAGAACACAGGATGACGTCTGCCGGTCGACATTAGTAGTAAGCCAATGCACCTCGTCAAGGTTTCGACCAACGCATTGGTTTCCTTTTTTAGGTAGGGAACCTCAATGTGGATAGGCAGCATTTGCCACAGAGAGAAAAAACTACCATACTAAAAGAGCATATTGTTCATTTTTTTTTCAAGCCATCTCGCAAACTTTTGGAAAATTTGGAGGACTTTTTTTGCTTCTCATGCAATGCAAACTTTGCAAAATTGTGAGACAAGATGTTATTCAAGTGTCTCATTGCCTTGTCCATGACATCCTCAACCTCATTTAGGTCTGAGCCAGATTGAAGTGACACAGTATGAATTAATTTGTTGAAGAATGGATCACAGGATCACATACAATGATTTTGAGCGAAAAAACGAGCTGGTTTACAGTCGTTTTACAAAGCTTTCTCGTGCCGCTGGGTGACAACTTTTCACTCACAAAAGTCGGGGAACCTGTGGATATGCAGCTGTATCATAGGTGTATCACTCAGGTATTAGCTGCATCACTCAAGTATCAGCTGTATCACAGCCAGGGCGGCAATGACACTAGTCATGATTTTCTGATGAATCGACAGCCGTATATATCCACAGGATTAACAAGTATACATAATGTACAATGCGATGTAACGGGCAGCAGTAGGATGTCAAATCGACGATGAGCACAGCAAAGTGCAAGCTGCATACCGAATCCTTCTGATCATGCACTCAGAATCAGGTACGTCAACAACCCAGTAATAATGAATCGCGAAGAGCCTACCTGCCCTACACTAATTACACAAAATCACCGAATGCATAAAAGTATAAGATATTCTTCCGTCGAGTGATTCATGCCTCACTAAATGCACCCAACGAATTGCCTTCAGCATTTCTACAAACAAAATTTAAGTGTTGACGTCAGAGCCTACAACGACAATGTCTTCGATTACTTTGATGTTATCGCCTAATCACCATAATTGTGGATTTGTGAAGGTCAGATCACGCATATAATCATTATACGTTACTACTTACTCATAATTTTGGAGTTATTTTAGATAATAACTTATTGCATATTATTTGGAGCGACGAGCCTATCACGTCAAATCGTTTCGCGTGTGTATTGAAAAACTTGTTTTCAATCTACATAGCCTACAGCGCCTATGTAATCATTAAGCTAATTCACGATTTGACATAGCGAGAACGAGTTTGAGACGGTGAGAGGAAAAAGTCGATATCAAAAAACCACTTCAAAGTATAGTAGTGGGCTGCGTATATATCGTGCTAACTGTTTTGTTTACTTGTTAGCACGGTAAGTGAAGCAAAAGCTGAAGAAAAATATGCATTTATGCTGTGTCGAGTCGTCATTTTTTTGTTGACTCGACTCGACTTGAGTAGGCTATCTATGTATTGACTCGACTTGTATTCCAGTCATTGCGTATGACTCGCACCAAGTCATCTGACTCAAGACTCGGATGACTAACAGCGACATTTGGAGGTTTATCTCGGCTCCTCCTCGCCATCTCATCCGTGTAAGCGGTGTCTAATAAAAGCCAAGAAGTGAGCCATACTGCGTTGATTTTCTGATACTTAGCAGCGACGGAGCGACTGGAATTTGGTCACCACTCTATCCGATCGCAGTAGTGTGATTTGGGATGCTAATGCTACAAGTCGGAATAAGAATGAAGAAAATTGGCCTGGTTTCAGGACCAGTGGTGCCACTCCTAGTGTTCTTAGATTGAATGTATTTGACTTGACCTAAAGTTCTAGTGTATTTTTATCAAAATTCTGCGAATCTAGTGTTTTTTCATGAAAAGTACATGTAAATGGAAATGTTATTTTAATGTGCTTTACATAATATATATTTCGAGGAATAATAATTATTATCCGTCTTCACTTGCTCGTTTAGCACAAGAACAAACCCCATACGTAAATAGCCTTGATGTCGCTCGTTTCTGTTATTGTCAAAGTGAATATCCTAGCCTGAAGTTCTAAAAGGTTATATATTATGTTTTATGCAATAGATTCGCGCTAAATTGCAAGTTGATTTCTGCAGTCAATAAGTGTTACGACTCAGTGAAAACTAACGTGATTTTTACGACAACGCAACTGCTCTCTTCAACACGTGAAGACGTGCTTCCTGCATTTCAACAAAGTAATGTAGTGCACGAATTTAAGTGCCACTTTGATTGTGGTTACGTAGGAAGAACATCAAAGTGTTTACAGGAACGCATAAACCCGCATGTTCCTAGATTCATCATATCACGTGCATCACGGTTGATGAATAAGGTCACCCTTGACTCATCCACTCAAGCTTGACGCTGAGCGTTCGAAGGCCATAAATTCTGCCATTGGCCAGTATCTGTTGGATAATACCGCCTGTGCGAAAAATTAACGAGACGACAGATTTCGTGCCATTGAGAGGGGCCGCTCACACTTACATCTGTGTACCTTTATCAACATACGTAAGCCCAAGCTTTGTCAACAAAGGGAGTTTGTGTACAGTGGCGTAGCCAGGGAGGGGCGAAAGGGGCGATCGCCCCCCCCCCCAAAATTTTTGGAAAATTTTCCTAAAATCAATAAATATTACAGTATATTGGGGCAGATGAACGCAACCTAAAAATTTTCTTCGCGCATCGCGCGATTTAGAGTCCATAGATGTCTTGATTAAAGAAATTCCGAAAATAATCATAATTAAGTTTAGCTGCATTCTCAATTATGAGAATACAACAGTACCAGTAGATACACTTGAATAGCCCGAGGTCGTTGGGTTGATTGAGTCTAGGGGTTTTAGTTCAGTATGAGGGGACTATTAGTTCCGGCAATTTCCGTTCCGGGACAGACGAAGACATAAATACGACTGACACTGGAAAATATCGCCACCTCCCGTTGTTAAAAAGTGCTAATTTGAAATCGCACGAGTTTGATCCAAGGATATTTTTTAATTTGGTCTGATATGTATCAGCGATTCCAATCTTTAAAGTAGCGTCAATCATTACCAGAGGTTACTAAACAACCCTGCTTCAACTAAGTAATTATTCAGAATGGACACCACTTGCTCATATACATGCACCGATATTATTGATCAAATTCATTCATTTATTTAAAACAATTCACACCGATTTTTCATCACTTAATGTCACCGATTTGGGCTCGTCCGTCAATCGATCTCCTAATACAAGCTATACTTGGAACTGGAAGCTTCCATAGGGTGGGTGTGTGCGTCTAAGAATCGCATGTATAATGGGTAGTGATGAAATTGCCCATGGAAGGATGTAAGGTCCCATGCGATTTCCCCCCTCCCCCACAAAAAAAAGTTTTCTGGCTACGATCATGAGTCTGGGTGATCTTTTGAGTGGTGACAGCTTTCTCCGCAAGTCATGAAGTAACTATACAGCAATAAATGAAAACTGTCCCGCCCGGCGCATATCTTCTCATAAAGGGTCATGCCGTGTGCAGGACCGCAACTGCCGCACCCCAAATCCCCCAATTGGGGGGCGAGCTTGAGCCCAAGGGGAAATATTTTCGTACCTGTCTCCAAGTCATCTATGCCCACATTGAATGTACCGAGTCGTCGCATGATGAGACTTGAGAACATGGATTTGTTTTCCATAATGTTTGTACACCGACACATTGTATGTACACCTCGTTTACGCGAATACTTGTGAACAATCGTGACGTTACTTGTATGTGATGGTGTATGCATTGGTATTTTTCATGGAGACAAAACACGGTCTGTAACATGTTTACTTGAATATTGGTCGTTGGTTCATGAGTGAATATCCGGATCAGGCCCCCACACACTTTCTCATTCATATTAGTGATCCGGTTTCGGCTGACTGGAGCGACATGTATTGATCAGTAAAGACACAATATAGTAAACAGACCTGAGGAAACTCGCAAGTAACCCGGAGTTGTTAGCGCGATGGGGAACATAAATTCATCCGTTTTTCGAATACCATTATCCGTGTATCAACCAGTTACCAAAGTCGAGGAGGTGTTTTATTTAGACATTTTGACCCTGGAAAATCCAAAGCACGAACCCGGACATCACGGACATATCGGAAACCCCTTTATTCGCCAATTCCGAAAACATACATGTCGATGTACAACAGCTCATTGTTATTGTATGTGAGTAACCAATGATTTTGATGGGATGCATCAGAGCAAGTGAATATTTGATTAGACAAATGTATCGGAGTCGTTGTTGGTGTATATTTTGTCACTGTCCGTTGTAACAATATACAAAAATATCAAATTGTCTGGTGTGGTTGTCAGTTTTCAAAACGAAAATGATATTGTTACTTAGGGAAAGATAGATTTCCAAGTGAAAAACGGTATTGGTACTCAGGTAAATGATAGTTTCCAGACGAAAAGGGTTTGTTACCCAGGAGAAAATGATTAGTTACTCTAGGTAAAAGTATTTTTCCAAGTGAAAATGTATTGTTACACTGGGTAAACGCCGGATCTCCATAGGAAAAAGATATTTTTACTCAGGTAAACGACGGACCACCGAGTGAAAATGGTTTGTTGCTCAGGGAAAATATCTTTCCAAGCGAAAAAGGTTTGTTACCCGGAGAAAAAATATATTTCCAAGTGAAAATTGTTTGTTACCCAGAGAAAAAATATATTTCCAAGTGAAAAAGGTTTGTTACCCAGGAAAAAAAATAGATTTCCAAAGGAAAAGGGGTTTGTTACTCTAGGAAACGATAGACCCCCAAGAGAAAATGTATTGATACACTGGGTAAACGATAAATCTCCAAAGGACAATGGTATTTTTTATCCAGGTAACGGCTGACCTCCAGGTGAAAATGGTAATTTTACTCGGGTAGGTATCGTATGTTTAGTGTGATTGGTCTTGTTAAACGTAGTTGCCGAGTTGTACAATATACTTTTCGTGCGTATACAGTTACGAAGGGGGCGGAAAATGAAATTGCTATTATGATCGTCAGAAGATTGTTGTATGTTGATTTGTCGGAGTAGCAACCCTATCATTCGCATATGACAAGCAAAATCATTACCGCGAATACATGTAACTGGTTCGCTCAGTCTCGACCAATGCAAAATAGATGATTCGTTTTTTTGAAACCGTAGCGAAGACCACATGTAAATCGATGCGATAGACTTCTACCCCCTTACATTCAGTCGTGTCGTGTCCATTTTAATACGGGACCCACAGGTATGACATGCACACACTAACGCCGTGAACAGAAATCGATGATTTTGATTAATAAAAATATTTCTTGACTGCATCGGAATGTCTATGTTGTAGAAAGTAAATACTTTTATGGAGTTGTGTGTTTAATGAAAGCGATTGGTTACAAGTATGTGTTGGGGAGAGAAAATTTATTTTTCTATATGTGACGAAATGAAAATAGATTCGTGGTTTTAATTGAATTGTGACTGTGTTGTTTTAATGTACGTTTCAACAGGTAGACTTGACACTGAACAACAATTCGACTCACAAAAAATTTTTGTTGTATGATTTGTCACTGGTGCGCAAAGGGTTAGGAATATTTTTGTATGATAATATCTTCTAGCTGTTTTGTTGTGAGGGCAATCATGTTATGACTCAGCACTTTTCGTTAGCAAAGTAGATTGATCTATGTGAAAGATGTAAGGACCGTGACTAGAAAACATATGTACTTTCTTGTTGGAGTAGCTGATTTACTGCTATGGCGTTGACATAACCCTCTGGAAGTGAGTATGCTTTTCTTTCACGAAAGTTTACGTGGCTCGTTGTAATAAATTTGTGTTAACTAAACTCGGATGGATACCGCAATTGCGCTGGACTTACACATGGTATTCGCATACTGTGCACATACAAACTTTTGTGTAAACAACTCTGATGTTTCTGTTCGTACTAGTTCTGTGTTGAACTATTTTATTATTAAGATACATGAACACCCATTCAGACAATAAAGTTCTTGTGATATCGAAACAGTTTGAAAGCACCACCAATCATTGTACAGGTTTGTAGTATGGGAATATTTTCATGTGTCATGAATATCTCTCATATACACTTAGTATGAAATGAGATGTGTGGAACAATAATTAGTGTCGTACAAAGTGTTGTGTTTGATTGCCTACTTTTTATCAATGTCTTTGTGATGTTAAAAGACGGCTGAGTTTTCATTTACATTAAGCGGGGAAACTCAAGTAATAAATTTTACTCGTTTGAAAATATCGATCAATGGAGTAACAGTATCAATATGAGTGGTATATTATTTTTTTCGCGATATGCAACCAATCTTCTAAGCATAACTTGTCAAAAATTTATCATGTCATAGTCGGTTGTTACGAATTCGAAAGAAATGTACTTCGATTATCACGATGATGGAAATTAAGATCAATGCAGTATTTCGGAGATGGATGTGTATCGTCTGGTATGTTCCCCAATCACTAAATGTCGGTTAGTTAAACGATACATTTACAAGTTTACCGAAATCTTGATTTACAAATAACAGCTTGATGATGTAAAGCTCAACCACGCAAATGTGTTCATTGCAAAGTATTTGACACAAACAAAATATCGAATGGAGACCATCACATTGGTTTCATTTCGAGTGAGTGAAAATTGTTTTCTGTTGACCAGGTAAGACACATTTGACAAACATCGTACACATTGTATCTTCGTGATGGTAACGACTTTCAGCGGCTTGGTTTCATGTCAGGAATTATTATTTGAGGGTTCAAGAACAATTTCAATCAATACTACAAATGAACAACAATGCAAAACACGTTTAGCAAATAACAGTGTAGCAAGTACTTTTTTGATATTACGATTGTTGTGCACCAGACATTTCTAACTGAATTGGATGCATCTAACAAACATATCACAATTTACTTTTGTAATGATCAAAGTATGTGAAATGGTGCGAACGGATTAGGTATTATTCAAGCGGCGGTATGTCAATTCACCTAGTGTGATATCTTGACACCGAGTAATGCGCGAAAGTGTTTCAATTCTCACCGCGGATTATGATGATAAAGTATTGTACCGGTTGTTAATCAGCAAACGAAATTGTGGTTTCATCTTTAGTCTTGGGTACTGGAAACAATTACATTTGTAAAATATTTTCTGATATCCGCAATACGCAGAGTGATTTGTACCAACACGGAATATCTTCCAAATGAAGAACATTTCAGACAAGTATAGTTTTACAAATCAATATGTTAATAACAACGTTTCCGAAAAGTTTGTTACTGTCATAACTTTCAACACAACGCGGGTCTAATTAACGCGAATAATTTAATAATCAAGTCGTGATCAACTATTACATACGTCAAATCAATGTGTCAATCCTTATGTTTACAGTATGATAACTTTTGATATAACACCTGTGTTCGATTGTAAGAAATGAATTATCAACTACGATGGTCAGACTGTCAAATCTCGTATACTCAAACATATTATGTTAATCTCAAGTCGCCGACACTGAGAAGTAATTACTTTTGTCTTACAAAATATACCACATAGTAATTTCTTTGTCTTGCGGAATGGTAACGACTTTTACAGTGGAATAAAAATGCGAGTTGGTGGACTATGAATGCAACCGAACTTGTTATGGATTTTGGATTGTGGTGATTACTCACGTAGTCTTGTCTACTTTTCATAAGGATACTTTTCGCTTTGGTTGGGTAAGTTACAAACGGATTGACTTGACAAGGTTTTTGTATTTTACTCTTTTGTGTATGGCAAGATGTTAAAATGTTGAGATGTCATAGTGATAGTATTTCTGAAACTATCTTTGCCAAACGGAAAGTCCGATCGCGAATATAGTTGTAATATTTCATTACTTGTTTCAAATCAATATGCGTATAATTTCGAAATGTGACTGGGTGAAAGTTGGTAGTTATGTTTGTCAATCTATTTCAATTCAGATTATGTCAAAGTCGAGATATTTCATTTTGGATTATCTGAATTTACCTTTAGTACATCCGCGAATGGATTCCGACGCCGCACTATAACATTTTTGATAATAAGGACTCAAGGATTTTCAATCAACAATAGACCTACCTGATTTTTTGGTAATGCTAGAGTTGGCAAATGATAAGTTGCGTGTTTTTGTTAAGCGTTTGATTTCTCAGTAATAAATACAATTATTGTATGTGCATACTTGCGATTCTTGATTCTTGTTTAGTTAGTTGGTATTGATTCTATAGGCAGCGGCGCGGAATGTGCGAATAATCCGACGTGTTTGATAGTTGGTGTCAGTAATATTCAGGGTACGTTCGATTCAACAGATCGCGTTAAATGGATTTCTCAAAGGATTAGAGTTGTACCGGATCAACACATTCAAATACGAATCAACTTGATTTATGTAGTGAGTTTCATTTCAAGTTGACAAATTGACACATTGATTGAATATTCTCTGGGATCTTATCATGCAACTAAAGTCAACCACTGTTCCGAAAGTGTGAAAACACTGACATAGCGATCGCGGAAAGTATCAAAGTTTGGATATTCAAGTCACCGTCTGCGCCGGTTCTGTTATTCGGTGCTTATTACTTAATAGATAATATTCTTATTATATCAGACTCGTGAAATCCAGTTCTGTACCAAACTACCAACATATTACATTGTAGCGATTGGGATGTATGTAACCACAAGTCACGAGAGATGGTTATGTCTTATAGGCGTTATCTTGTGCGCGATCGTAGGATTTTAGAATTATTTCGCACCTTTTTGAATAAGCGTACACTTCACAAAGGATTAGGGTTACAGTAGAAATAAGTGACAATTCGTCGCTATTCAAGTTACCGACACTGGTGGTCTGTTATTCGTTACTAATTAAATCTTACGAGTGAAATCAAGTTCTGTGACAAACTGCTTTGTCAAATTTCACCGCGTGAGCGATCGACATGCATGTAACACCAAGTCGCGAAAGATGGCTATGTCCGAGACATTATCTTGTCAGCGATCGCAGGGTTTGCAAACTATTTCACACCTTTTTGGAGTGTTAGTTTGTGAACGCGGATATTGTTGGTATTCGAATCGTCGTCTACGCCGGCTCTGTGATAAACTAATTACCATGCGACTGATTCCTAGATTTAGCAAACTATTTCACACCCTTTTTGGTGAAAGTACGACATGCCGCTAGCATTCTATCAACGAAAGTACGAATCATCGCCGCGGCCATAAGAATAACGATATATTAAAGTCGCATTCACCGCAAACGTTGGGATTAACTCGAATCGGACATATATAATAATTTGGGATGTACACATAAACCAACCACGTGACTATTTACTTGATACATATTCAACACCGTGCGACAGATACCTATACCCGAAAGGGCGATTCACGGCCGCACCCATAAGAACACATGGTGAGTCACCAGAGACCGCGTAAGAATACATGACAGGCGAATCACCGCCACGGCCTATAGTAAAAAAGGCGAGTCACCAACACGAGTTTTCGCGGCGAGTCACCGACGCAGCCTATACCTGAAAGGGCGAATCACGACCGCACCCATAAGAACACATGGCGACTCACCAGCGATAGGGGGGGTCGAAAAGGGCGAATCACCAACACGAGTTTCGCGGCGAGTCACCAGCGGACCCATAAGAACCCCTGCCACATCACGAGAGATCTACTATACTACTTATATGAAATTGGACAGTACACAGGGCAACAACTATAAGCTGGTGGTATATCGCGCCGAGCGCGAACATTTTTTTTTCAGTAAACTTCGGCTTCCCGCCACTCTTCTGATGCTTTCACGTCTCCCAGTTCGAGAACTACTGCACTGAAATGTATATGCAATAGCACAAAGCTTATTTTCTTGGTCGCTGCCTTCCGAGCAGTGTGCACTGTGCAGGTTAAATGGCCGTTATGTTGAGCGAAGCTTGCAGTTTTTCTGAACTTTGCCCTCCCTTGACCGAGTGTTTCGTGCTTTTGTCATAAGACCAACTTTAATCAAAAGCCTTTGTCTCGACGACATGATCGGCAAAAACTGAAAGGATAGGTTTAACCCTGACTCCATAGTATGCGAATATATTTAGTACTCCAAATTCTAAACCTAAACCTTCTTTGAATTTCAGTTTTCGGCTCTCTTTTTTTTTGGCGTGCCCGTAAATCCTTTATGGGTGATAGATATGATGAGTCATAGTAATTGCGAGCCCTGATTGACTCGTTTTACGAATTAGGGATTTGGGAACATATCACGTCACAAATTGAAACACATACCGTATAATGCGTAATGTGACATTGTTTACAAGGAAGGTTTGAACTGAACTATATGGAAAGAGTGATTCCTTGTGACTTCGATTGCTACTCATACTTTGCAACATTGCCTTTACGTAGTCAGCGTAATCGTGGCATATCAGTGAACAGGCTTAAAATTAAACGAATTTCCTGTTCATTTGATACAGCCTATGGTTTTAGTCATTCAAATAGCAAGTTTTATGTTTTGAATTCCTAGCAACCTTCGCGGGCCGCACTTTACCTAGGTCTGGCCTAAATAAAAATACGCATCATGTGCAGACAGGACCGAAACAGCACTTCGTCAGTCCCCTAAATCGTTGGCATTGGGTGCCCTATAGGGTGATAAACCAAACTTCTGGGCCCCTTCTGGGAAGATCACAGACCGCCGTCAGACTATAGGTTTTAGTCGCTATAGTTATCAGCGAGATTTTTATCCTCATTCTGCTCACCTAATCAGATTTATCGGTAGAGCAGAGTGAGGTATCTTAGAAAATGTAGGGCCCGAAAATAATAATTAAATATACCTTCGGGTGAAACCCGTTGGCATAATGACTTCGTTACCTGATGTTATTTCCTGACCTCCTGTCTGTTATGTCAAAAGATATTGAAATCGCCTAAACGTACATAACTAAAAGACCCATACGATTTCAAATTAATACCCTGCCGGGATAGCATTTGTCTCGTGGGGTTTAGATTGACCCGACAGGAACAATGGCCGCCAAAAAAGACACACCAAGGCCGATAAAGTTTAAACCAAGACGAAGTGCGACCCCATAAAGATCGCCAGTAATAATATTATAACTTAGCAATATGTCTGTGGAGGGAATTTATGTATAAAAGATCGCCCCAGATGTTGGCCTGATACTGCCCGCGACGGGATTTTGTCCGGCCCGCGGACAGTTTCCCGTCTTATATGATAATGCGGCCCGCAGCCCCAGTCTTCCGAGATTCCCCATTGCTTGCCTAACTACGTCAAATTTTAGCGATTGTATGTTGATATATACGTGTATGCGCAGCGTACGAGAGTGAAGCTTACGCGTAAGGTCGTCGAAGCGAGAAGACTTGCATTATCGGCATTTACGGTGTAAATGGTCCTAATGAATTGATATCTTGTTAAATTTGGGTACCGCGCATATCGAACGCCTTCAAATCTTAATTAAGGATTGCACCGTGTGTTAATTGATCACAGAGAAGCAGACATGGCGGCGCCTGTATGATAATGCTGTTCTCAAATCCACCTTGTATTCGTCATTTTCTGCGAGGAATGGCTTTGAAGTGACATTGCTGTCGTCGGACCACATCCATTAAATACGATTTATTCCTTGTATATGTGGATGTGGATAAATGGGCGAATATTGTATCGATTCAGCAATCCGGCTCGCCAAGTACCTAATTTTTCTATATCCGGACAGCCGACTGCAGAAGTTGCCCGCCGCTGGCCTATACACGATATCTAGCGACGATACGGGCCACATAATGCCACAATGCTGAAGCACACATTGACGTTTTAAACTTCGCCAAATGTATGAACTGGGGCAATCAGATGAGACTATATTCCCATAAAATGCCAACAATTTCGACGATGACTTGCAATAGGAAATATAAGCTTATGCCTTAGGCCAGACTTGAAAATGTATTCGGCGTACCATTGAATCGCGTACTGCGCGAAGAAAAGTTCGAGGTTAATTAAAATCTCTCAAGAAATCGAGAGTCAATTCGTAAATTCAAATTGGATGTCGACGACCGCCAACACGTACTAATTGAATTACGTGTCCACGGCCGCACAAAATTTCCTTCTACGGCCGAAAGTTGGCCACCCCTGGTGTAGGTAATAGAGATGCTTTTGTTTGTTTGTTTGTGGTATTTATGGTGATTGTCGACTACTATGGTCATTTGCAGCAGGCCGATATTGTTGATTATTTTCCGTAACTGCCGACTTACAGCACGGCCCACCTCTAGGCTTTTTGTAAGACACTGCTTACGCAGATGAGGTGGCGAGGAGGAGCCTAGGTAAACCTCCAACAATTAGGAATCGGAATTCTGAAGTCGGACATGCTATTTGACTACTTCCTAAATTTCGTTTCTGACCAATTTTTAATTGTAGTAAGAAGGTGTAATGAGAAAATTAGTAAGTTACATCTCTGTATTGGTTGCTAACTCATACACGTAAGAGCTACGTAAGGTCAAAATTTGGTCAAAATTAAGTTTTTTCAGGTAAAAATCTTTCGTATTTTTTTGTAAAAAAAATTTCCCTAGTTATGAGATAATCATTTAACAGTCACTGTGGGATATAATTTTAGAAATAAATTGGTAATACAGTATCCGGGAGGAAATCGTAGAATATGCGTAAATATCCATAATTTTGAAGGCTTCAAGTAGGCTGAGAAATTTTTCGTAAATCAGCATCAACAATAATATTTTTTGAGCAGATTTATAATACTTGAAATTTTTCTTCGCGCGTGGCGCGATTTAATGCTATTAATATTGATTCTATTATCGGGACCACCGCCCTCGCAAAAATACGATAAAAAATAAATCAAAATAACTATAATTTACTGAAATAAGTTTAAATGTAATCTCAATTAAAAGAGAACGGTATGTTCCTAGAGTTGGTTGAGGCCGTTTCCGGGTCGCTTGTCTTTATTCCGGTGAAAGGTGATACTTGGTTGTACACCGAAACGCAGGGTTGTAACCAAGTCACAAGGCTCCGAGTCACAAGTCAATCTCACTTTTATATTTTTGACTCGAGTCAAGTCGAGTCATTTTCAATTCCCACCAACTCAAGTCCGAGTCCAAGTCAGCGAATGGAGGATCGAGTCCGAGTCATGGTAATATGACTCGAGTCCGAGTCCAAGTCATTGTGTTGACTGCTCAGTTTCCAGTTATAGTCTTCCTGAACCCACTTTTTTTAACTCTGTTTGGTGATATTGAATGGTTCGCATTTATAATATATCAATTTTCCTCACTGTTAGCAGTTTCTGGTCGCATTTTCAAGCACCAGTACCAACAAACGAAATCCCAATAATGTGTTGGCTTCGAAATTACAATGAAATGTCGGTCTTGGCCGTCTGAATCTCGAGTCAATGACTTGCTTCGAGTCATGCGCAATGACTCGAGTCCAAGTCGAGTCAATACACAGATTGACTCGAGTCGAGTCATTTCCGTATTTTGAGAAAATGACTCGAGTCGAGTCGAGTCATCCGAAAATCGTGACTCGAGTCGAGTCATGACTCGAGTGATTACAGCCCTGCTGAAACGTTTCTCCCCTCGATATTGTCGAAGAGAAGAATATCATTGGAGTTGGCGCAGTCGGTTTATCTACGGCGAAAGACTATGCACGACTCTCAGTGGTCGACTCGAAATAGACTCACTACCGTAAAATCACATGAATGCCATCACGAATTACGATCAAAACCCTCAAAATGTCACGCTCTAGCACCATATACTTGCGAAAAAACGATTGCTTACATTTTTTATTGATGTCAATTTTTGAAAGTCCACCGGTCCGCCAGAATTTTCTTAGGTCAAAATCTTCCGTTTTCTAGGTAAAGAAAAATCGACCTAACTACCAATTATATTTTAGGTGTAGTGGCAACGCAGTCCGCACCGCTTGCTCCTCTCCCAATGTTGAGTCTATTTTGAAGTCAATTTGTCAAGGCAAGAAGCAGTGTACTGTTACTGCTAGTAACGCAATTTATGGCAGTCCTTGCGCCCCTGGGGTGGATGAGTATCTCACATTTGATTATGAATGCGTACCCGGTAAGTAACTTGTTTCAGGGTGATTTTTTAGTCTTCATGTAAGCAGAAGAACGGCAGAACGGTGCAGTGTTGCAATTTAGTAATGAATCGCGCCAACAGTAGGCTTACCATATTTTGAAAATGCAAAAAGAGGACACTTTTTCAGAAATTTGCAAGATACAAAACCGGAGTAGAATTCTCAAAAACCGGTGAATTTTTCCCACTTTGCTGTCGGTTGACTAGAAAAAAAAAAAAAGGTCTTCACTTCCGCTCAGATCTCAAAATAACGTTTTTTACTCTACATTGCCATGTGGATGACTAAAAAAAAAAAAAAGGTCATTTTTTCGCTCAGAGCTAACTTCACCGTTTTTCACTCCGAAATATCCGCCGGACCGTCACTTCTGTGCTAATTTGCGGCATAACAGACCTGAATTTTAAAAAAAGAGGACAAAATCTCAAAAAAGAGGACAAAAGGGCGTCCTCCGAGGACACTTTCAAAAAAGTCAAAAAAGAGGACAAATCCTCTTAAAAGAGGACGTATGGCAAGCCTAGCCAACAGCCCCTGCCTCTATAATTATGACTTTTTTTGATTCTTAGGTCCTCCAACTACTACTACTGCTGCCTTGACGACGGAAGCAGAATCAACTGCTGCTGCCGTGACGACATTGCAATCCACTGCAGAACCAACAACTGATTTCACGACAACATTGCAATCCACTGCAGAACCAACAACTGATTTCACGACAACATTGCAATCCACTGCAGAACCAACAACTGATTTCACGACAACATTGCAATCCACTGCAGAACCAACAACTGATTTCACGACAACATTGCAATCCACTGCAGAACCAACAACTAATTTCAAGACAACATTGCAATCCACTGCAGAAACAACTACTGATCCTGTAACCACTCCACAATCCACTGCAGCACCAACTACTGTTTCTGTAACTACACTACCATCTACGTTAGAGCCAGTTACTGATCCAGTAACTAATCCGCAATCCACTGCGCAATCGACAAATGTACATGGGTCCACTTCGCAACCCACTGCAGAACCAACCATTTCTCCCGTAGCTAATACGCAATCTACTGCAGAACCAACTGGTATCCCCGTAATGAATTCACAGTCCCTCGTAGAACCAACTGCTGTCTCCATTACCTCATCGCAATCCACTACGCTCCCTGTCGCTCTCCCCTTGTCCACACTGGAGTCTAACGCAGAATCAGGAACAACGAGAGAGCGAGCTACAACTCTGAAATTTACGGAAGCAGGCAGTGAGAATTTTTCATCACATTAACTCTTGAGCCGTCATTTTGACACCCTTGATTTTCTGTTGATCAAAGATAGTCATGCCATGTGTATGGATTTTGACCCCTTAAATTTTAAATATAAACGGCTCTGCGAGAAAAATCGTATCCGTTTGTGAAGGTCAGCGATATCTCCCTGATGAATTATTAATTTATAAATGACGGCGTGTCTATTTGATTTAATCCAAGTCTGTTGCAGTCAACACAGCATTGCCAACGACTCTACAGACATCGTCACTTACAACGGGCTCACAGTCAACTGTACGGAGGCTACCACAGCGCACTTGGTTCGGAAATAGGTTGAACCGTTCGTCTTAAATT
Source organism: Botryllus schlosseri (assembly GCF_051294905.1). Lineage (NCBI taxonomy): Eukaryota > Metazoa > Chordata > Ascidiacea > Stolidobranchia > Styelidae > Botryllus > Botryllus schlosseri. The sequence goes on along the minus strand of NC_137245.1, from coordinate 9,741,833 downwards.
ATCTTTTATCTTTACATTCAATCACCATGGAATAATATCCAGGCTACGATCTGGAAATTCATGTTCTGCTCTGCCATGCTATTATCCTTCATTTATATTTCAGGTTCTGGTGCGGCAATGTCGAGCGCGGCTCTGGGTGGCCTTCTTGTTGGAATCTTTGTTGTCCTGATCATGGTCGTTTTGGTACTGATATTTAGGAAAAAGTAAGTTTGGCTTGATATTCTCGCGGGGACGTTCCATCCTGTTGTTTCGACTTCTCTATATCTCTGATTATTTGTGATCTTTAAAATATACAAGATTTTCATAGCTGATTATTGTCAATTCCAATGATTGAAAGATTAACGCAATCCTTTGCACAGCGGTCCACAAATTTGTCAGTATACAGAGTTAAGTGCTCCCCGAACCCCTTTTCTCGCGGCCAATATTATTCATAAAAAGCTTAGATTCTAAACCAGTGGTTCCCAAACCTTTTCAGCTTGTGGTAGCCTACACAAGAAAAGTTGGTTGAAAAAAACTATTGCCATGTGTTAATGCGATGAGGGTTCTTATTTATACCAACGTCCAAGATATACGACTGAAACGAGGCCGTATTCTTGACCAGCACGCCTCATTTGTTCGTCGATTTCAATTGAAAAGTCTCTCTCGTGCACAGCTTCTAATTTCAGTCAAAACAGAATCGCCATATCCCCATAGCCATGAAGACGCAAATGGCAACTAAATTCTGGGGGGGGGGGGGTCGTTCGCTAACCGTTGTCTTTTAAAAGTGGCACGCACCATCTGACTGGATGAACTCAGCTCTTTTAAGCAGCTATTCATTGATGTGGTTATAGTTTTAATCAGAGATGACCAAAGTAGCCAGTTTTGCTTAGGGTTGCATTTAAAACGAACGATGTTTTAAAGCAGTGTTTAAAACAAATGCCTTTTTTAAAACATTTTTTTTAAACGTTGTCTAATAATGTCATATTGCAAATTATTCCGAAAAAACCTGTTATATCAGCCCACGGGCAATTTGCACCCCACATAGTCGACATGGGGAGGCTGAAACCCTCGAAATCGTCACCGGCACAACATGTACAGCAGGTAGATATAGATCAGGGGTCACCAACACGCAGACCGCGGGCTGCATGCGGCCCGCAACGTCGTATTTTGCGGTCCGCGATCTGATTTCAGATTTCAGGAAAACGCTAAGTCAAGCATTTTGAAATGCTGAAATTGATATCAGTTTAAAAATAGTGTTCTTGTTGTTTGAAACTAAGCTATTCTCATGTGCCCAACGTCCATACTCCTCACTGACTGAAACGTCTTCGGCGATGGCAACAGCATTCCATCAAGGGAGAGTCAGCTGATATGTATAGGCATATTGCCGTTCCAGAAATTGCCAAGACCGAGACGCTTAGGACGTACCCACACGACCAAGCGTTACAAAGAGGTAGTCTATCAGCTAGTACAGTGTCTCTCTAGCCCCGATATCGATTCCTTAAGTCACCGAAAAGCGTTGTAATTGTCAGGTATTGTACGCAGCTCATAGTTCAAAATAAAATGAAATTAGTGATATGATCTTTTTGTTGTAGAATATTTGTATTTCTTTATCAAAAGATTACTTCTTTTGTAGTAACTATGCCGTCGCCCATGTAAGAGAGCAATGAGTTGTACTGACTTAAGGATTTTAAAGAAATACGCGTTTGCTAAAAGGGTGACATCAATTTTGTCTCGATATTGCATTCTTGCTGCCCACGACCCGTTTTGAGTTGGCGACCATCGGTATAGATCATTGGTACGGAATGGGTGTTTTGATGATGAAGACCGCCGACCGTAAAAATGCTGCATAACGATGCAGTCCTAGTTGAAGATATTTTTGGCCTGTTTATGACAATGGTTGGAAGCTCTTTTCGTTGACGGAGCGATATTTACCCTATATTTTCAATTGTTTATATCAACCCACTGTGACGCCAAAATGGAATATTCGTGACGCCATGGCTAAAAAACAAAACAAAAAACAATAAAAACGATGTTTTGAACAAGAGCCGTGTTTCGAACACGTTTGTTTTAAATTGATTTTTGGTTCAAATGTATCCCTAGTGTTGCTACTTTGAAGTAGAAAAGGAGGTTCGAAGAGTACTCAAGTAAGTAGTTTCAAGTAGCATACTTATTACTAACAGCTGATTTTGGGTGGCTTTTTTCGAAATTGCAATGGGCATCTTCTCGACTACTACAAAAAGATTATAATGACACGTCATATTATAGGTGCAATGTTCTAATATGTACTCAGTTATTACGGAGTGGAATTATTTTAAAACATAACCACCCGATTGTGTTGAACAAGTAGGCAATACCCATACTTGAGTACCACAAAATAATAGAAGTACTACATTATTGACCGTTGCATGTTCAATCGTGAGTTATAGACTATAGTGCATACACTTGAGTCATTTTTCAGACCCTTTCATTTTCACCTTCCACTCGAAATAGTCTTGCGTATCCTTTAAAGAGCTATTTCTAATTGTATTTGAGAAGAGTTTCTCGGCATTATTTCTACTTATACTTTGACCACCTCTTGCTTTATACCGGCATTGTCCGCTTTCAGCAAAGTATACGCGCAGGAATATCACGACGAAACATCGGATCAGGCGGTTGAAAACGGTCTCGACGATTCGACAGTCGGAGAGAAGGAAAGCTTGATCGCAGAAACTGCGCGCGAACTCCCGCAGGTTACCGTAACGTCAAAATCAGGGCACGATGTTAATAACAGTGTTAAAAGTTCGAGGCAGGAAGCATCACAGTCGCAGCTGTTTGAAGCACATCACGTCAGCGACGACGGGAGTGAACCGGAATGTCTGTCCATAAACGAGAGCAGGGAAATAGCAATAAGCGAATGGTACTTGGACGACGAGGAATATGATGCTATCGAAGACAAGTGTCAAGAAGCTCAGGTTAGATCTTCCCGTGGATCCGTTTGGACGTACGTCTCCGTTCCGGCGTCTCAGGGCAAGAAATCAGCCTCGGCTGAGAACCGTTCCGAGTCCGGTAAAGATGCGTTAAAAACCGCGCTCTCGCTGAAATCCACGACCAGCGTCAAGTCACAGGTACATATAGAACACGATTCTGCTGAAGTGGAACGTTCTTCGTCGCAGAAATGTGTGCTTAACCATTTCGATCTCGGTAAAGATGCGATAGAAACCGCGCTCTCGCTGAAATCCACGAGTAGTGTCAAGTCAGATGTGCCAATAGAACACGCCGCTACTGGGAAAGAAAGTTCTCTCTCGCAAACATCTGCTGCCGACTTGGCGGCAGTTGATTGCCAACCGCAAGGCGTGTCTCTTCAGGATTCTGCTTCTAACGGTTCGATCGCAACTGGAGGAGATTCGACCAAGTCCAAAGCCGCGATGCAAGATTCCGCTGGTGGGCAAGAGAAAAGTGATTAGTCTACGGAAAAAGAATACCATACATGGCGCTGGAAAATACGGAGGTGTTGCAATGACCTTATTCAAAATCAGTGTAGTGCAGTGACCATGAAGTTAAATATACATTCATATAAGTGCAAACGTACGTTCATAACTGTGCGTAATCTGCGTATATTTGATATGATTGATTGACAGGACAGTCATTAAAGACTACTCGCAATCTTGTGGCATTCGTAATTGATAAAAATGTTTATATAACGAACGAATTTGTGGACCACTGTACATACAAATACAAAATACTACACCACAAAATAATACCAGACATTCAATGCGACCGTTGCTGCTGTATTTCGTCTGCCAGCTGCGCGAAGTTAGGCAGTAGCCTTTTGTCGAGTGCTCCTCTCATAAGCATATCAACACCCTTGATGCAATTTCTTTTTTTCGATTTAATTTGAACAAGTGCAGAAAATTTTTATACCTTTTCCAGAATACTGCAATGAAGGCGTTGAAGCACTAATCGAAACAAAGCCAGCCCTCATCTGGCTAGCAGAATTCTCAAAGTTATCCCGGATGAAGCTATGACTCGACACGAAACCTGATATGATTGTGTGGCTGACGCAGAGACAGTCTTGGTTGACTATTTATGATGCATTTAATATTTTCAATAAAGCTATTCATTCACAATGAAGCATTGCTATAAAAGTTCTTTGAAAGCACTAGTATGTCAATTTGGATCAGACAGCAGTAAATTTTACAGTACACGCAGACAGGATTTTCCGATGTTTTATGCGGTCGCAGAAACCCAACATTCAGTAAACAATATTCATGTATGCAGTGTATCTAACTTCCTGAAGGTATGATTGTGCCAGGAAAATACCTGGCAACTGACTCGAAGTCTCATCACGCTCATGAATCGTACTCGATGTTAACATTCTGTAACAATATATTTCTGTTGATATCTATAGTAAGACATTTCCATTCTCCGATACATCAACATCCAGACAAACTTATTGAAATCCTGGTGATGCTGTCAGTGTCATGCAGTTCCTTTTCATTCTGTTGGTAACTAGAAGAAACTCCTTGCAACAGAAACTCCAATAGCTGGCACAAGCTGGCAACCTTTGTACTGACACCTGTAATTGATAACAACAACATTCCTCATTGGATCGAGGTATGGCATTCAATTAAACACAGCACACTGACTGTATTTCATTTAGTCTAGACGAGCGGCTCACGATCGATGATCAATGATCATACGCAAATGACCCATCCTTATACGAAGGTGCTCTGGGTTCCACTTACGCATCAACACTAGTAACGTGTCCGCAGTTGAACGTTAATTTTGTGAGTATGTGCAAAAGGGATACTACCGTAACTTCCGAGCAGACTCAGTCTCAAGATCACTTGACTAAAGTGATTTTTTCACTATGCGAAGCTCGCTGACCCCTCTCCTCCTCTTAATCCATATGTGTTACCACTTTTCATAATTCTCCGTCGATTTTATACCTCAATTTATTGATTTTTCTTGTCACCGCAAACGTAAACAGAAAGAATACCGATTTCTATAACAGGCGACTTTCTGCAGGCGGAATTCATCCGTGACGGCGGATTTCTGTGACTCAACATACCCCTTGTTTGTTTATTATACAATCGGGAGAGTGCGACATCTAGGCTTTCTTAACCTAAGCATGCACATTGCACGTGCACATTCTTCAGTTCCATATTGTACAGAATACCGAAGAAGTACCGATGAATTTCGTAGTTGTTGTTGTTGTAACGGCGTAACAAGTTATTTTAACGTAGGGTTACCATATTTCTCTGAACCAAATTCCGGACACTATTTAGCGCCCACTAGTGGATTTTAAAATGAGTCATGAGCACATTGTCTGTCAATATGACGTCACACTAGTAAAGCTTTGCTTATAGACCAGAGATGGCCACGATCCGTTTCAGAAGTATGTGCTGGCTGTGTGTTGCGTAACCGGGACCAAAACCGCAATTTTTCAGCTCCTTCCCGCCCAATTATCAATCATTTTGGGCCCACCATCGGGTAATTGATGCAACTTCTGGAGGGGCTTGCTATATGCACAGGCCGTGTTATTTTTGGCATTTCAGGAGCCAGATGCCAAAACTGCCAAAAATAAAAATTTGAAAATGCCAAAAATAAGCAATTTTTGGCATATGCCAAAAATAACACATCCTGCCAAATAGTGTATTTCGTTCGTGGTATTGTGTTAACAGGACCGCGTTACAAGCGAGAAGAGCGTTTGTGAAAGGCAGGTTTCTCAATCTGGGTCCAGCCCACCCATTAGGGGTGAAAGCATGGTGTCCTAAATGGTGTGGGCACAGCGAGATTGAACGGCTGACTGTATTTGGTTTACGTCATACTTTCCATTTGTCCAAAGGCAATTTTACGACCATTTTTGTCCGGCTTGTCGAGCGCTAAATTTGATAAAACGGGTATCAATGAGAAGCTGCCGCAGTACTGATTATTAAAATATAAATTATATTCTGCTCATGGAACTGGAACCCCCAAATTCAACCACGATTTTTGGATTGTGATCGAGTTGAACATTGTGACGCAACAAACTGTCTGGCTATTTCTGAGCTGCATAGTCTCGTTTTGCCAGACAGTCTTGTTGCGTCAATGTTCTTAAACAAGCTAACCTTCTCAGGACTCTTCCATGCGAGTTGGTAATATTAAAGCCACCTGAAGTGACGAAAGTCCTCCGAAAATATATCGGCAGACTGAAGGAGAAATGATAGTCGGGCTTCTAAATAGAATATGTTGAGAGACAACACAGGAAACTCCTAGAAAAAGATCGGGAAGAAAATTCTTTCCGCGATGAGATCGATGGCACTGGCGAAGTGATCTCTTTTCATGATGCATGGAAGCCGGTTCGGCCCTCCAAAGATCTTGAAGCTCTGAACACCTTTTGTGGATGACTGGCAACATTCTTTCCCTCAACGGCTACTGTTGAAGCCGATATTTCCCTGATTCGCTGGGCGAGAAATGAATTTAGGAGAAACTTAGCTGACCTGAGTTTGGAAGCATTGTTACAGTGCAAACGATTTAAGTCTATTCAACAGCTGTAACAATCAGCTATTGATCGTGTTTTTAAGGCTTTTCTTTTTATTTTTGCTTATTGGCACCGATTCCGATGGATACTGCACATTTTGTGGTTTCGTTTGATATTATTAACCTATGAAATCGTTAGGTTTTTTCTTCTTCTTATTGTTTGTTGGCACTGATTATACGTGGATGCTGCACATTTTGTGGTGTCGTTGACAAACTAGCCCAAATAAAGCGTTTTTGTGACTAATTCGGGGCTGAAACCATCTATTTAAAGGACGATGCCAAAACTGCCAAAAATAAAAATCGAAAAATGCCAAAAATAAGTTATTTTTGGCAGTTTTGGCATATGCCAAAAATAACACGGCCTGTATATGCAGCTGCATGGTTTCTACATGCATCTAGTCGTTCAATTTTTTGAATGAATTCTGTCAATAATATTGGTTCTTCCATATTACTATATAGTTTGATCCTCTCTCCGCCCACATGATCAGAGTTAGCGGTAGAGCTGGTGGAGGATAATGACTTCGAAAATACAGGGAGCATACAATTGTAAATCGTTAAGTCATGTTCATAGATTGTTTATCAGCCTTATGCCGGTGCTCACCACGGAACTTTATCAACACCCAATATCCAGTGGTATACAACCTTTTACGGCCGCGACTCCAATTTGAATATGTTTCGTGGTCCTGATCAAAATTTGACGAGCTATGATTACTAACAGAAGTCAGGACCTTTGCCCAGACTTACTCAAGGGCTATTTTGTAAGCTGGTTATGTTCAACATCTTCGCGAACCCCAGAATGAAGGCAAACGACCCCCACGTTTTGAATCGCTATCTTTGAATAAAGTATTTAAACGGCTTTGACCATCTTTAAGGACTATACCGTTCTGCTTTAATTGCGATTACAATTAGGCTTATTTCAGTAAATGAAGTTTATTTTTATTTATATTTTATTGCATTTGCGAGGGTGATAGTCCCCATATTAAAATCAAAAAATGTGATAGTAAATCGCGCGCAGCGCGACGAAAAATATCATGTAGTAAAAATATTTCCAAAAATAATGTTATTATGTTGATTTACGACAAAAATTATTAGCCTATTAGCATTCAAAATTCCGGACATTCAGGCATAATTTGGAAATTCCTCCCGGACGCAAGTCCTAACAGTGAAATTCCGGAGATGTCCGGGAAATTCCGGACGTATGGCAACCCTATTGTAACGAGTCTTGAGATACTGTTTCACTAGTAAAATAATAGGCCTCGGCGTGATGTGATGGAGCTTCCTGGAATACTAATTTCCAGGTCGCAGAAAGTCATGTTCATTAAAGGGCAACTCCTTTGAACCGTTGTCTGATACAATTTAAAACGATTAAGGCTTGAATGCAGGTATCACTCCAATAAATTTGTCGTGTATCAATAAGTATAGCATGTATCTGCTGGACACCACCAGCAATTTAGTTGGTCACTAATAGTCAGAGAGGTTGGTTATCATCAGCACATTCGAATATATCCTGTATTTCATGATTTGGCAGTTTTTCGACTATTCCAGTCACAATACCCCATGATTTATCAACCGTGCAGCAGTAGTGAAGGCTTTGGTTGTCCTGTACTGTTCCAAGCTCTTCAATTCACAGTGGAATTGCTGCGTGCAATATACGTGGAAACGACAAGACAGACGTTCGTCCTAGTAGCGGGTATATGAGTCTCACATTATTCGAGAAAACGTTCGAGTTTATACTACAGCAGTACGAAACAATGGTTGTAAAGTTTAGCCGACGAGAGAACGAATTGCGGAAAAGTCGCAGGACGAAATAATGGATTTGTGAAGTATTTAGCCAATAGAAATAAGGAGCGCGAAATAGTCGCGGTACGAAAAAGGCGGTGATATTTATGTATAAATTCAGTTAAGGAAAAGAGGTAGTTTATTTTTGTCTTTGATGTTTTTTGCGGCATATACACCGACTCATGATACGCATACACACGATTTGTACATATGCATATCATGAATGCATGATGTGCATATGCCGCTGGTAAAGGAAGTGCAGATATAGCCCTCACGGCTTTCTGAGTCATGTACCACCCCTCCATGCTATCCCAGTAATGCATGAGCGCCAAGCAGGAAAGTCATGGATCCCAGTGTTACTAATCAGGTCTTTGGTCTAACCCGGTCGTGGATCGAACCCACGACCTACCGATCAAGAAGCCAGACGCTTCACCATTATACTATCATGTCGGTTTTACGTAACAGTGGTTGTGAAGTTTATCCTATATAAATACGGATCACGAAATACTCGCGACACGAAAAAGGCAGAGATATCTATCAGGGCTTTGGACTCGGAGCCGGAGCCCCGGAGCCGTGCATTTTTACCGGAGCCGGAGCCGGAGCTCTACATAAAATTCCGCCGAAGCCGGAGCTGAAGCCAGTTATTTGCTGAAGCCAGTTATTTGCGGGGTAGCTCCGGCTCCGACGTATTTCATAAGAGGCTATTATATATGCAACAACCATATCTGCTGATTTCACACAATTCAACAGCAGGCCTTCGCGAAATTAATAATCTTTTCCTCTTTGGCGCTACCTTTTCCGACTCGTTCTTTCGTGTTAGTTCTTTAATCTCGCGCCGCGAAATTGGACGGTGTTATTGAGTATGCAATTATGCATGCTAATTGGAATTCATAACTGCGCATGATCGTCATTCACTCTAGTAAGGATTTTCGAGCGTAAATAGGGGGGGGGGGGGCAGAAGAGTAGACCAAAAACGCCGTTACACTCAGCAAACAATTGTCGCGGTGCGAACTACTCAATGCAATATCAGGAGTCAGGACCCCATGGTATTTTATGTTGGAGACAAATTACTAATTTGATACGCGATTTCCAATTTGTAATCATCTGTTTCGTAAATTCATTCTTGATGTCTGCTTGATACTACAGTATTTCCGGATTATCGCGCACTGTGACTTGTAAATGTGCAATGTGCATGCTGCATAGTTTAATTCGTTATGGGTATGGCGCAATGTGCACGACAGAGTGTTTAATTCGATTATTCGATTCGTTTCAACGGGAAAATATTATATTCCGATAAACTCGATCGACACCGATGGACTGGTAACGGGTGCACCAATATCGAACGTCAAACCATTGGCCATTCGGTACAAATCGAATTTCTATTGATCACGTCGTGATATCCGCCCATATTCCTCTTACTACAGTTACAGTTGAATAATAATCGCATATTTTTAAAGATCGAATTGAGCTGTATGGCCTAAAGTGAACAATAAACAGAATTTCGACAATATAATGGGAAATTATCTCGCGGGCCACTCAAAACCTTCTCGTGGGCCACATATGGCCCGCAGGCGCAGGTTGCCCACCCCTGATATAGACAGAGTCCTTCGATAGTTTTCAGAGCCGGAGATGGAGCTGGAGCCGGAGCAGTGGTAATAATGTGGCTCCGGAGCTGGAGCCGGAGCTAATGCATGATAGAAGAAAGCTCCGGAGCCGGAGCTGGAGCAATGCAAATTTACGGCTGCTCCAAAGCCCTGATATATATGTAGAATTTTAGTTTTGCGTAACAGAGATGGTGAAGTTTGGTCACTAGGAGTACGGATCGCGAAATAGTCGCGGTACGAAAAAGGCTGAGATATCTTTCTGAAACTTCCGCAATACACAAAAACGATTCTGGCTTTGACTAGTTACAAGATGTACGATAAAATATATGTTGGCCACGCATAATAGTCCAAATAATACTCTAAAGTACAATTCACGTTGACAGAGTCAACTACGACCGGAAGATACTTTCAACTGGTCAGGTCACTACATGGAAATACCTGAAAATCCCCCACACAGAGAGGAATGGCATTGTTACGAATATTCGCGGCAATACGTTGAAAGGAAAAGTACGAACAGTCGTAATTTCAATACCAAGGGCTAAAACTGACTTCTATTACTGTAATAATGACTGTCAGTTTCTAGTTTTACAGCTATATCATAGCATAGCCTTTATAAGATAGTCGTTACACTGTAGAGTCATACTCTATAGTTACACGCCATTGTTTTCCGTGGCAACTATAGGCGGGAGCGAGACACCTAGCGACAGAGGTGTAAATCTTTATTTTGAGTGCAGGGTTATCTTCTAAATCTGTTGCATTGGTTACTAAGGTTAGGTTAGTAATCTTACGTAGGTTAGTAATCTATAATAGGACGCTGTTAGGTATTTCAAGCCACGAAAAAACAAATGGCTGCAAAATCGGGAAGTAGTAAGCTAACGAGTGGGAAGTATTGCTGTATTCCGCAATGTTCTAGTGCTGCTGCAAGCGGAATTCGTCTATACGTTGTTCCAACTGGTGATAAACCTCGGTTTGGAGTTAGTACTAAAGAATGGGCCGATAAATTTAAGCAGGTGAGTGTGCGGATCGAGTTAATATACTCTGTGTTTTCATGTTTTATTCGATGTTCTTTGCATATTTAATCATCTTGTCTTATATTCGAACGGGTTGGGTTGGTCATCCGGCATGAAGGGACACCGCGTGTTGCAAATTTAGATCAGAAGTGTGAAATATTACAACATTACACGGATAATATAGTATTTTTGCAGTGATTTTGTATACTACCATTTTTTCATTATTTGTAATCAATAGTCTCAAAAGTTTAAAACATGCCAGAAAGAAGAAAGTGATGATCAACCCCTACAGTTTTTTACCATATGATACTATTATAAAAATAACAATAATATCCTCATTTCAGGTTATTTTCAAAGTCCGCTACAACACTGACTTTAAAAACAAAGTCGACTCTGGTAAAGCATACATTTGTGAAAAACATTCCGAAGCATCAGACATTCATGTCTCAAATAATTGTCTTGCCATCAAAAAAGACTCTCTGTTTGAGAAGAAATCAATATTTTTGGTCGTGTAACATTGGCTTTCAGAAGAAATTCGCTGATGAAATAGCCGAATCAGTAAGCAAGTCTACAAAAGAATGTGACAAATTCATGATTATTGCAATTGATGAATTATCAATCAAAGCTGTATTTTTGATTTATTGATATTATGCATTTTCTTTCTGAAAATATTCACATTAGTTTACAAGTTCATCAAATTTTTCAGAGGAGCTTGTCTATCGATCTTTCACCGAAGGTATAATCGGCTATGTGGACTTCGATAATGAGGTCTATAATGACATTTCAAAAAATGCAAGTAAAGTGACCAATCATATCCTTGCTGTTTATGCGAGAAGTGAGCACCAGTGCTCCTTTTAGACATTGTAGCCGTGATCAAATTGGTACTCCAGAGTGGGGCGGAATATGTGTTGCCTCGCCGGATCAATCAAGATCCTCTTGAGGGATATTTTGGTAAACAACGAGAAAATGCAGCTCTCACCCGAAATCCTTCGGCTTCTGCATTCATGTCCAATAACAAAAATATAGCCGTGCAGAAAAGCGTGAAAAAATCCCGTTGATCTCCAAAATTTGTATTTTGTTGAATATTTTTGATTGCGTTTCATGCGCTATCACTAAGGCGATTTTTTTACCCCAGAAAACTATATTTTTACCTCATTGCATGCAAATTAGGTGTCTTCACACATGATGAATGATGATAGAATTGTACTACTTACCTTGATTCTGGTTGGGACTGTCTGTCCTTACAAAGTAGTTTCGCCTGAAAAAATTTTTTGACTCAAAAACGGACACATTTTTACATGAATAAACTATATTTTCATAAAATCTGGACCTAGGAAGAATTCCAAGCTACATCACGCATGGTAGAAATAATTAAAATTTGTTGTAGTACAGTCTAGCTTCAGTTAGGATATCGCGGTACTTCAAGAATCAAATAGGTTCGCCGATAGTGTGTATAAACATCTACGATACAAACGAAATGTAGGTTGCTAGAAAATATTGAGTTTGCGAACAATTTTGACTATTTTTAGACCTAACGCTACAATTTTGACATGTCAAAAAATATCGCCCAAGTTATCACTTATCAGTACAGCAGTACAAGATACTTCGATGGTTCAACACCGGTGAAAACTACATTTGGTTTTCACATGTTACTATTTTGAACATAATATAGTCACAAAACGGCAAAGATGTTTATTCATCATTTGTTGTATTAGTGGGAATATTTCTTCAGGGTGTTCCGCAGACTTGCAGATGATGATGACATAGTGCTTGTACGTGTACGACGTGCTTGTACGTGTACGACAGTGAATATAAACCCTTGCTCCAATATACTTTCGTATCAGAGCTTCCACCACATGTCGGTCTCTTTCATTATAATATTGCGCCCAATCTGTTCTACACAAGATAGTGCGCATGCCAATAAGTCTGGTAGGCAACTGTTTACGAAAATTGTATTCCACTTGTTTAAACATACGGATGTAGTCATCTCTTGGGACTATCAAACTTCCCCTATTTGTTGATTCGTACTCCTCTGGCAGGCTACCGTTTTTTGAAATTTGATTTCGGCACCATTGATTGTCCTCCCCCTGAAATTTCTTCAACCCATATCGAAGAGTTGCCCCGGCAAGGTACTTCAATACCTTTTCATCATCGGCCGTTAAACCAATCTCCCGACGGCACTTGCTTTTCTTCCAAGAAAGCTGTTGCTGGATGATAGTCGGGCAGCATTCCTTTAAAACACGTTTAATAGACGTCTCCTGAACCAAACTATTCGAATAGTGCTTTTGAAGTTTCCTCGAGTACTCGAGCATCATCAGTTGCTTCGTATGGCACTCAGCAACACAGAACACATCTTCGAGAATTTGGTCTTGGAGGATGGTTGGTAACTCAATATCCATTTTTTTAGCTTCATCCAAGGCTTCTTGACAGTAGGTCTTATCGCAGCCAACCAAGACTTCAACGGCATTGCAAAGTTGATTTGCAGTGTCTTCCGCAGAAAGACCAGACCCTGGGTCCTCTATACAAATTTCCTCTTCGTCCTAAAATCGAAAATGTTCGGTAGTTGCATCCTTCTACGGTCAATAAGCGCAATGAGAAAGGTACAAAAATCAGTTAGGAACAGATAAGATGAGACGGCTCAAAATAGAATGGCCAGCAACTATAGCAAGAGCACCAAACCAACCAAAGGGTAACAGTTGGTATTATCCGTACGTACCAAGCCCCGAACTACTGCCATCTCCGGCTAAGCAAATTTGCGTGATCACCATCTTACAGATGCATTGTGGGTAGTAGGCTGGACCACTTAGTACAGGCGCTTATGGAAAAACGTCCAGTGTTAAAATATATTTGATTCGTAATGGGTTTGTAGTATTTTATACGAATGGAGCTTTGAATGAATAGGCTAATCATCGTAACATTCAGGATTTGTTTCAGCCCAATATCTCGTGATTATATCTGTGTTATCTGTGTATTTCGACATGTCGAAGACATCTCGTTTTGGTGGTAGTGTTTGTTGCGCCTATGGGTGCAGTAAAAGGCAGAAAAAGATATTCACGGAGTCATATATGAGAAGTGATAGCGATGGTAGTAGCGATGAAGAGACTTTGGTAAAGCGTCGGCATCCAAGAACATTTCACCGGTGAGTGAATGGCAGAATAATCGGGGCAGCAAGGCTATCTTTGAAGAATCAGTTTTTATTTTTAATATCACCTGACCATCACAGTCTATCAATATCCAGATAAGCCACAGCATTAATGAATAGGCCATGTTAAAGTGTCATTATACCAGAACATTTTGTCACAAGTATATGGATGTTGGTATGATCAGAGCAGACTATATCAGCAGTCCCAGCACAATGTCAGTTCATCAGTAAACCCGTAATAGCATGATCAGCTAGTTCACTGTTTGTATTATGTATGGGCAGTACAGCCAATAACTAGCTTAGTACCCAATCCTTCCTTAAAATTGTCGGGAAGGTTGGAGGTAGGACTAGAAGGAAAGGTATAATTAACGGCCACACGGTTTTGTCCAGCATAGTTGAGTAATAATTCTATTTTTATGTTGCCAGATGCCCACAATACAGTTCACATTGCTAATTCCGCGGTCGAGGTCATTATAGCTTCGTGCGTGCGAGACGTTCGATTTGTCTCGAAAGATGTTTTTTTCTAGGTTTACCTTTGGCTTTGGATTTGAAAGATTACCTAATTGTCTATCCTTCTGGGGTAGAAAGTAACAGATATATTTAAATCAATCAAGATAATTTCACATATGTTCCTGCTACTTTTATCATCGTTCATAACAAAGAATGGTCAATTTGGTGTGATTTGTATCATAGAATTACTTGTGAACTGATGCAATGTTCCGTACAACGCTGCTTTCCTACCAATGATTCCCTGAAAGGAAGGTGGATAGAATGTATTAGAAGAAAAGACTGGGTGCCAGCAAGATTGTCGGTCATCTGCTCTGATCATTTTCCAGAAAGTGATATTTGCCGTGTTGGTTGGAGAATTCGTTTAAGGACGAATGCGGTGCCAACAAGATTTATGATGCCAAAGGTACGGTATAGACACTAGACAGTGACTATATATTTATAAAGTTTGAGTTCCCATTACTACACCTTTATTTTAGCCCTAGTCAATGTAAAATTCACAAATTTTAGGCTTCGAACAACCCACGAGTGAGACCTGCAGCAGTTCCAGATAAGATTCGGCATTATGAAGCACAAACCGCTGAACCTGAAGTAGTTATTCACGACCACAGCTACTGTGCACATACGTCTCCTCGAAAAGTCGTTCAACAGCAATGCCGTAGGGTGGCAGAAATTAAAAAGAGGTTGCATGCAGCCAGAATGAGATAGATAGTAAGCCCTAACTTCTCCCACTTTTTATTTTCAGATCACCCTCAATTACGTCGAGGGCGACGGGAAGTCAATTACCATTAATTAATTATTTCTGTCTGTTTTTTCATGTTCTTTTAATATCATTCAATCATTCCAAACCTGGCGTTTCTTATAACTAAAGATGTTGTTTCTGAAAAGGAAAGTTCAGTATTTTGGTACGAGCCAGTAGAGCGCGTTATTTCGTGTGATCACATAAATGGTTGATCTAAAAAGCCAGGTTGGAGTGCTTCATCTAGTAGGTTAGCCAAGTATCGTGGGCAGAAAAACTGCGTGTGAAAGGTTCACATGTCCAGTTAGTTTTGAATCTAATCTAATTTCTGGTTTCACGAAAGTGCAAAACGAGTCAAGCTTCATGTACTCGCGTATATGGGTAGCTATAGGTGTAATTATGATCAAATACATGTAGGCCATCTAGATTGTATCTTGTGCCGTATTGATCCGATAAAATTAATATTTATTATAAACTCCTACAGTGCACAGATTGTTGTAACCAACATAGTTCAGTGTGAATAGGCAATTCTGGCTGCATCTGAATAAGAACCCATGCATTTCTTGTTTCTCTCATTCAATGAACTCATTCGGTCACTTCTGCAGAAATCAATACCCCATTGCACATCTTTATTTTCTCTTTAGATTTATTTAAATACGCTGAAACAATGAATACGTAGAATAACCACAATATGGCATTCAATTGATTTCAGCAGTGCCTTTTAATATGTCTCATGATGCTGAATTTTCTCCATCAGCAATATTCACAGCCACTACGTAGCTGGCAGTTAGAGCATTTACATCAGCTCCATTGCAGTATGAAGATTTTGAATCCAGGATAGGTAATTCCGAGGCACTCTCCGGTAATAACTTCAAGATGGCGATTGTAGATGCTCTTACTTCCTATAGATACGTATATCTGAAAGATAACTGAACTGGCATTACCGTATAATCTTTTGACAGGTTGGTTATTTCTGTACACGTAAACTATGCCAGTTTGTTGCTATCCAACATTAGTAATAAAAGCAAACTGCAATGTGTATTTGTATCATTGCATACACGGTGACCTGAAACTGAAGGTAAGTAGCAAGAAGACAGCATCAGAAAACTCCCTCAGGATTAACGGTATCATACCCAAGTCAAATTGTTAATGCCATGGCAATCGCCTTATCCAAGTAATTGTGATAAAGGAACTCAGCGACCATAGAAATTTCTGAACATAAGTACGTGTATTTAGCTGGATACAACGAGTAAAGCAATCTACATCAGGAATATAACCACAAATAAATACATACGATGACACATAGACAACTTTATTTTACCACGAACAATCGAAACCACATATATCTTCGACATGTCGAACTACACAGATAACACCGATATAACCACGAGATGTTGGGCTGAAACAAATCCTGAATGTTACGATGATTATTCATTCAAAGCTACATTCGTATAAAATACTACAGACCCATTATGGATCAAATATATTCAAACACTGGGTGCTTTTCCATAAGCTCCTGTACTAAATCGTCCAGCCTACTACCCACAATGCAACTGTTTCTAGTGACCACGTAAATATCGCGGGTAGCGCACTCCAGTGTTTATATCGCTCAGTGGTACGTACGCCATACGGTATCAATACTCGTTGTAAAGACAACAAATTTACAATATTTTAGCAATCGATGCCTTCACATTGTTGCTAGTTAACGCATATACTCAGTACTCACATTACAAAACAATTCCATAAGCTCAGCATCTGATATATCCATCGTAAACATTAATGACAAATCTTCGGCAGTAGGCAAACTATAGGCAATTTACCACTGAGCTATATGAAACTATAGATTACTAACCTACCGTAGGTTAGTAATCTATAATGAAACTGCTTCGCGGTACCGTAGGACCACTAGGTGTTGCTGTCCCGCCATAGTTGACAATGGAGTATAACGCCTATCTTATAAAGGCTATGATCATAGCAATTTGAGTGGAATATCGGATCTGGGATTTTCTGGGCTCATTTAGCGTTCACATCTGCGTTTTGCCGAAATATCTCAGTGGCATCCCTGGAACCAGCTAGTTATCATAGTTCCGTGGAGTGTCGATATCTCTTTCATCATCATCGACATTAGTTTATGAGCAATTTAGCAATTCTTTACTGTACAATATGATGTCACTATCGTATCCTAGCAACAAAATCAGTTAATGATTTATCTTCTTTGTCTTGCCGCTATTCTTCGGCTGCTATCAAGTTACGACCGACCGACTTCTCCAGCAAAGCGGCTAAGCGTCGACTTCTCATAAAAGCTGGATTCGGTATTATGCAAATTTTAGACGTATGCCTTGACCAGACTGGCTCGACAATAAGGTGCAGTGGAAATGGCGTTATAGACATCGTGTGGTCTTACTGGGGAAGACATCGTGGAAATAAGTCGTGAGTATAACAATATACCTACGGTGCTTGTAAGCTCATCTGTTTATGCAATATCGGTTGACAAGTTCTGTTTTGCCTACTTGATACAATGCTGTGAAAACTCCTCAGGTAGGCGATACGACATGGTATGTCTGTTTATATGGCTCAGTGTTGCCAACCACCACACCATCGAATGTTGACATGGAATGGTAACGACCATTCTGCTTAGTTCCGCTTCGCCGGGGCTGTAGTCGGGATGCATTCGCGGCAGCGACTGCCGACGCCGACTATATGCAGTGATCGGGTACCTATGGCTCGCGAGCCATATATGGCTCTTTTGGGTATAAGATATGTCTTTTTACCGAATATTTGTTTTTGTACTGAATTGATCAATATTGCAACGACTTTTAGCAAATTTTCATCACGGCCAGAGTAATCATTCTCGTGGCAGTATAAGCATGTATTTGAGAGGTAAAGAAAATGCTATCTTCAGAATTAGGGGCTCAGACCATTCTTTTCAAAATCCTCAAATTTAAGGTACTGTCACGTCGGCGACCAATATCACTCGCGAATTTAATGTACCCGACTTGAAATCTTGGATTGTGCGATACGTTGATTAATCAAAGAGCGGAGCAGACATGGCAATGCCCATATCACAACGCAGTTTTCAAATGCACATTGTCTTCCTGATCTATGGCACGAAATGACCTGCCGTGGACGTGACATTAGGGTTGTTCAAAAATATTTTATTTTCCAAATTTCACTCGCTTTAGTGATATAATTGCCAGGTTGCCCAAAAAAACGCTACACATTTTTTTTACTACATACGCTACACACCAAATTTCAGTCAATTCCAACCAGTAAAGGCCGTGCAATCCTAAATTGAAATTTCGACCATTTTTGAATTTATAGTATACGGTGGCAAATTTCGTCACTTCGATTTGACCAAACATCGTGTTCCAGGCATACCTGAAGGAAAGTGATGGATTTTTCAAGGCTTTTCATCTTGATACTGACCTGTGATAGATTTGAGATGATGAAATTGCTAATTAACGAAAAAATAATTTGACACTGATTTGCTGGAAATGAGTCAACGAAATTGAAATAGTCTCGTTAAAACGATGGTGATATATTAGCAAATAAAATACTTTTAAGCCTGAAATCGGGCACCATGAAGAGAAAATTAACTGAAGCATAGGTAAAATACAGCACAATATATTTCCCACGTTAATATCGATACCATAAAGTATCTTTTGTCGAGCCGATGTAGATCTGAAGACGTTGTGGCTGTTTTCTTCGCAATGCGTTATTATATTTGCTTTTCACGACTCCTCTATACCTCTTCAAGGCGAATTACGAATGCTGAGTCATTATATTTTCGAATTTTAGCGGATCCGCATCATAGGGCATTTATATGAACTGTAGTGAACTCGCGCCAATGAACAATGGGATGTTTGAGGTATATGTCATGTGACCTGTTGGTTGATAATAATGATGACATATCTTCCTCATATCCATAAATCTTCTGAACCATTTCATATCATTGTGTGTGTCTTGATTGGATGAAAATACAATCTCCTGATTATTGATCATTGTCTTACCATACAATTGTCTTCACTTGGCCTAGTAATACGGCAATGCGCGTTATTGCACTACTGCAAAAAGAGTTTTGTTTTTGCTGATAGTGAAAGATCCCATAGATGATTAATACGCTCTATAAAGTTGGTATGTTACAATTTGGTTTCCCTGGATTTTGGAGCAAATAACAATCATATCTGAAGTACCATTTATGTCATTAATTGGTGTGTAGACCAATTTCGATTGCAATCAGCAGCGTTTGTCTGGGCCGCTGACTGATGCTAGTGCTTGTGGAACTGCGATTTTGGAATCAGTGAAAAGATAGAATCAATCGAAATGGAGTTTGTTCGGTTCTATTAGCAATAATTATCAAATCTCTACACCACAAGATTACGGTCCAATTAAAAGATGAGGGGTAAGCAAACATTGCACAGTGAGTTCTTCATGGCGTATCTAAGGGGTCGTTGTCTCAAATACCGAAACTTGAGACCAACATCGCTATCAACCTAATGATGGCCTGAGATTCCTTGAATGTCTGGAGAATGATGTGTGATCTCTGAAACTCGATGTGGTGGTATATTTATCCGTTAGATGTCTAACTTCTCTTTATTTCCGCTAGTAATTATTTTGTGCGTTTGCCTATCAGTTAATTTATCATTCTGGTGTAGGGCATTCTGAGAGTAGCATGTGTTGCCTGATTTTCTTCTATTCTAACGTTTATATTCTTTGAAGCATAGTCTACACTTTTAGTGAAAAAAAGCTTAGAAAACCGTATGGCCATTGGTGGGTTTTCCTCGCAAGGTCACGACAGTCGACACAATGTCTCACAAGTAGTAGTTCGCTTGCCAGAGGAATATAGACATTCTACGCAGGATATCGAAAAAATGTCATAATGCGCTGTGAAGACAATATCCACAAGCTTATTTGCTCTGAATATATGTGAAATTCACACTGAAGTGACAAAAGATATCGCCTAAAATATGGGAAATATATTTACTATATTTTACCTGCCTGCCAATTCATTTTCTCTTTATGGTCCCGGATTTCAGTGCTAAAAGTATTATTTGCGATGCATATCACAATCGTTTTAACGGGGCTCTATCAATTTAGTTCTAGATTATCAGTGTCATATTCATTTTTCATATATTAGCCATTTCATCATCCAAACTCTATCACATGCATTCATCAAGATGTACACACGTGAAAAAAGCATCATTCTCACTTCAAACATGCCTGGAACAAGATGTTTGGTCATATCGAAGTGTCGATATTTGCCACCGTAAATACTATAGATTCAATAATGGTCGAAATTTCAATCCAAGATTGCACGGCCTTTACTGGTCGGAATTGACTGAAATTTGGCGTATAGCGTTTTTTCAGGCTACCTTACAATTTTATCACGAAGCGAGTGAAATTTGGAAAAAACAGTTATTTTTGAACAACTCTAACGTAACATTCACAATTACAAACTCGAATTACAAACAACGCCATAGCTTTCCACGTTTTTGATTGGGAAATAGCTCTGTGGTACCGGCGATAAAATGTAGTCGTGTTGCGCAACGTTATGTTGCCGAATACTTTGAGAATTGAGAAGTCTATCAGTATTTAGATTTTCGGAATCAGCGTTACAGTTACTTTCGATAAATATCAGACATCAGTTATAATAAATTTAAAGGTATTAACGATGAATTGCGTTATCAATGGTGAGGCTTGGACCGTCTGTGACTTACCTCTCGTTTTGGGCTTAGTTTTCGAACAATAAATTCCAGTTTTTACAGAGAGAATGTGGCGAACACAACGAATCTCATGTAGCGAGTTCGAATTAGCGCTGCCATGATGTCACACATTTTCAATTAGCTGATAGGCATGTATGGCTCTTTAAGAGTTAAAATGGAAAAATAGGGTCAATATGGCTCTTCCGACAAAAAAGGTTCCCGACCCCTGATAGGATTCCTGGCAATCCAAAAGTTATCGTCCCATCCATAGCGCAGAATATACTGAATCTGGTCTTGATCGAAAGCTACTGTCGCACTGATTCCGAATATAGATATTTTTCCAATTGTTGCGTATACCCGCCTCCCGATAAAAGATTGAATTAATAGGCCTAAATCAGGGGTGGGCAATTATTTTCCTCCGCGGGCCAAATGAGAAAAATAAATACGTTGGCGGGTCAACTGAAAAAATGTAGCCAAATTCTCCAGTGTGTTTTAATTTTATTTCTAAATTACATTTTTAATAAATACTGCTCAGTGAATGTGTTGATATTAGGTAATGAGAAAGTGGCGGATAATTTAAAAAAATATCTATTAGCTGTAATGGTTCGAAACCATGCTAAACGTGATATATTTTATCTCTCTTTAAACCCCTATCCCCGTTCTTCTATTAAGACTCTAAAACTGTGGTTCTCAAACTTTTTTAGGCACGTCTCCTTTTATGATAGTGAGCAATTTCGCGCCCACTTATCATGATATCACAAAATAATGAAAAGTGCAACCAGAATGATAGCAATCCCAACGTCTGATGGCATGTAACATTATATCTGTTGATGAGAGAATTGTGAAATATATGAAATTGGACAGTACACAGGGCAACAACTATAAGCTGGTGGTATATCCCGCCGAGCGCGAACATTTTTTTTTCAGTAAGCTTCGGCTTCGCGCCACTCTTCTGATGCTTTCACGTCTCCCAGTTCGAGAACCACTGCACTGAAATGTATATGCAATAGCACAAAGCTCATTTTCTTAGTCGCTGCCTTCCGAGCAGTGTGCACTGTGCAGGTTAAATAGCCGTTATGTTGAGCGAAGCTTGCAGTTTTTCTGAACTTCGCCCTCCCTTGACCGAGTGTTTCGTGCTTTTGTCATAAGACCAACTTTAATCAAAATCCTTTGTCTCGACGACATGATCGGCAAAAACTGAAAGGATAGGTTTAACCCTGACTCCATAGTATGCGAATATTTAGTACTCCAAATTCTAAACCTAAGCCTTCTTTGAATTTCAGTTTTCGGCTTTCTTTCTTTTTTTGGCGTGCCCGTTAATCCTTTATGGGTGATAGATATGATGAGTCATAGTAATTGCGAGCCCTGATTGACTCGTTTTACGAATTAGGGATTTGGGAACATATCACGTCACAAATTTGAAACACATACCGTATAATGCGTAATGTGACAATGTCAACAAGGAAGGTTTGAACTAAACTATATGGAAAGAGTGATTCCTTGTGACTTCAATTGCTACTCATACTTTGCCACATTGCCTTTATTTTTAATCTGGATTACGCATGCCAGGTATACGTAGTCAGCGTAATCGAGGCATATCAATGAACAGGCTTCAAAGTAAACGAATTTCCTGTTCATTTGATACAGCCTATGGTTTTAGTCATTCAAAAAGCAAGTTTTATGTTTTGAATTCCAAGCAACCTTTCGCGGGCCGCACAGAATAGCTTCGCGGGCCGCACTTTACCCAGGTCCGGCCTAAATAAAAATACGCATCATGTGCAGGCGGGACCGAAACAGAACTTCGTCAGTCCCCCCAAATCGTTGGTATTGGGAACCCTATTGGGTGATAAACCAAACTTCTGGAGGCCGTTCTGGGAAGATCACAGACCGCCCCCCAGACTATAGGTTTTAGTCGCTAGTTATCATCGAGATTTTTATCCTCATTCTGCTCACGTAATCAGATTTATCGGTAGAGCAGAGTGAGGTATCTTGGAAAATGTAGGGCCCGTAAATAATAATTAAATATACCTTCGGGTGAAACCCGTTGGTATAATGACTTCGTTACCTGATGTTATTTCGTGACCTCCTGTCTGCTATCCCAAAAGATATTGAAATCGCCTAAACGTACATAACTAAAAGACGCATACGATTTCAAATTTACCAATTTGCCGGGATAGCATTTATCTCGTGGGGTTCAGATTGACCCGACAGGAACAATCGCCGCCAAAAAAGACACACCAAGGCCGATATAGTTTAACCCAACACGAAGTGCGACCCCATAAAGATCGCCAGTAATAATATCATAACTTAGCATTATGTCTGTGGAGGGAATTTATGTATGAAAGATCGCCCCAGATGTTGGCCGGATCCTGCCCGCGACGGGATTTTGTCCGGCCCGCGGACAGGTTCCCGTCTTATATGATAATGTGGCCCGCAGCCCCAGTCTGCCGAGATTTCCCATTGCTTGCCTACTACGTCAAATTTTAGCGATTGTATGTTGATATATACGTGAATGCGCAGCGTGCGAGAGTGGAGCTTACGCGTAAGCTCGTCGAAGCGAGAAGACTTGCATTATCGGCATTTACGATGTACTTAGTCCTAATGAATTAATATCTTGGTAAATTTGGGTACCAGGCATATCAAACGCCTTGAAATCTTAATTAAGGATTGCACCGTGCGTTAATTGATCACAGAGAAGCAGACATGGCGGCGCCTGTATGACAATGCTGGTGTCAAATTCACCTTGTATTCGTCATTTTCTGCGAGAAATGGCTTTGAAGTGACATTGCTGTCGTTGAACCACATTCATTAAATACGATTTATTCCTTGTATATGTGGATATGGATAAATGGGCGAATAATGTATCGATTCAGCAATCCGGCCCGCCGACTGCAGAAGTTGCCCGCCCCTGGCCTATATTAATGTACGTACACGATATCTAGCGACGATTCGGGCCACATAATGCCACATGCTGAAGTACATATTGACGTTTTAAACTTCGCCAAATGTATGAACTGGGGCAATCAGATGAGATAATATTCCCATAAAATGCCACCAATTTCGACGATGACTTGCAATAGGGAATATAAGCTTATGCCTTAGGCCAGACTTGAAAATGTATTCGACGTACCATTGAATCGCGTACTGCGCAAAGAAAATTTCGATATTAATTAAAATCTCTCCAGAAATCGAGAGTCAATTCGTAAATTCAAATTGCATGTCGACGACCGCCAACACGTACTAATTGAATTACGTGTCCACGGCCGCACAAAATTTCCTTCTACGGCCGAAGGTTGGCCACCCCTGGTGTAGGTAATAGAGATGCTTTTGTTTGTTTGTGGTATTTATGGTGTTTGTCGACTACTGTGGTCATTTGCACCAGGCCGATATTGCTCATTATTTTCCGTAACTGCCGACTTACAGCACGGCCCACCTCTAGGCTTTTTGTAAGACACTGCTTACGCAGATGAGGTGGCGAGGAGGAGCCTAGGTAAACCTCCAACAATTAGGTATCGGAATTCTGAAGTCGACCTCGGACATGCTATTTGACTAATTCCTAAATTTCGTTTCTGACCAATGTTTATTAGTAGTAAGAAGGTGTAATGAGAAAATTAGTAAGTTACATCTCTGTATTGGTTGCTAACTCATACACGTAAGAGCTACGTAAGGTCAAAATTTGGTCAAGATTAAGTTTTTTCAGGTAAAAATCTTTCCTTTTTTTTAGGTAAAAAAAATTTCCCTAGTTATGAGATAATCATTTAACAGTCACTGTGGGATATAATTTTCGAAATAAATTGGTAATACTGTCTCCGGGAGGAAATCCTAGAATATGCGTAAATATCCATAATTTTGAAGGCTTTAAGTAGGCTGAAAAATTTTTCGTAAATCAACATCAACAATAATATTTTTTGAGCAGATTTATGATACTTGAAATTTTTCTTCGCGCGTGGCGCGATTTAATGCTATGGATATTGATTCTATTATCGGGACCACCGCCCTCGCAAAAATACGATAAAAAATAAATCAAAATAACTATAATTTACTGAAATAAGTTTAAATGTAATCTCAATTAAAAGAGAACGGTGTATTCCTAGAGTTGGTTGAGACCGTTTGCGGGTCGTTTGTCTTTATTCCAGGGCAAGGTGATACTTGGTTGTACACCGAAACGTTTCTTCCCTCGATATTGTCGAAGAGAAGAATATCATTCGAGTGGGCGTAGTCGGTTTATCTACGGCGAAAGACTATACACGACTCTCAGTGGTCGACTCGAAATAGACCCACTACCGTAAAATTACATGAATGCCATCACGAATTACGATCAAAACCCTTAAAATGTCACGCTCTAGCACCATATACTTGCGAATAAACGATTGCTTACATTTTTTATTGATGCCAATTTTTGAAAGTCCACCGGTCCGCCAGAATTTTCTTAGGTCAAAATCTTCCGTTTTTAGTTGAAGAAAAATCGACCTAACTACCAATTATATTTTAGGTGTGGTGGCAACGCAGTCAGCACCTCTTGCGGCTCTCCCAATGTTGAGTCTATTTTGAAGTCAATTTGTCAAGGCAAGAAGCAGTGTACTGTTACTGCTAGTAACGCAATTTTTGGCAGTCCTTGCGCCCCTGGGGTGGATGAGTATCTCACATTTGATTATGAATGCGTACCCGGTAAGTACCTTGTTTCAGGGTGGTTTTTTAGTCTTCATGTAAGCAGAAGAACGGCAGAACGGTGCAGTGTTGCAATTTAGTAATGAATCGCGCCAACAGCCCTTGCCTCTATAATTATGACTTTTTTGATTCTTAGGTCCTCCAACTACTACTACTGCTGCCTTGACGACGGAAGCAGAATCAACTGCTGCTGCCGTGACGACATTGCAATCCACTGCAGAACCAACAACTGATTTCACGACAACATTGCAATCCACTGCAGAACCAACAACTGATTTCACGACAACATTGCAATCCACTGCAGAACCAACAACTGATTTCACGACAACATTGCAATCCACTGCAGAACCAACAACTGATTTCACGACAACATTGCAATCCACTGCAGAACCAACAACTGATTTCACGACAACATTGCAATCCACTGCAGAACCAACAACTGATTTCACGACAACATTGCAATCCACTGCAGAACCAACAACTGATTTCACGACAACATTGCAATCCACTGCAGAACAAACAACTGATTTCACGACAACATTGCAATCCACTGCAGAACCAACAACTGATTTCACGACAACATTGCAATCCACTGCAGAAACAACTACTGATCCTGTAACCACTCCACAATCCACTGCAGCACCAACTACTGTTGCTGTAACTACACTACCATCTACGTTAGAGCCAGTTACTGATCCAGTAACTAATCCGCAATCCACTGCGCAATCGACAAATGTACATGGGTCCACTTCGCAACCCACTGCAGAACCAACCATTTCTCCCGTAGCTAATACGCAATCTACTGCAGAACCAACTGGTATCCCAGTAATGAATTCACAGTCCGTCGTAGAACCAACTGCTGTCTCCATTACCTCATCGCAATCCACTACGCTCCCTGTCGCTCTCCCCTTGTCCACACTGGAGTCTAACGCAGAATCAGGAACAACGAGAGAGCGAGCTACAACTCTGAAATTTACGGAAGCAGGAAGTGAGAATTTTTCATCACATCACCTCTTGAGCCGTCATTTTGACACCCTTGATTTTCTGTTGATCAAAGATAGTCATGCCATGTGTATGGATTTTGACCCCTTAAATTGTATGAACGGCTCTGCGAGAAAAATCGTATCCGTTTGTGAAGGTCAGCGATATCTCCCTGATGAATTAATAATTTCCAAATGACGGCGTGTCTATTTGATTTAATCCAAGTCTGTTGCAGTCAACACAGCATTGCCAACGACTATACAGACATCGTCACTTACAACGGGCTCACAGTCAACTGTACGGAGGCTACCACAGCGCACTTGGTTCGGAAATAGGTTGAACCGTTTGTCTTAAATTATCTTTTATCTTTATATTCAATCACCATGGAATAATATCCAGGCTACGATCTGGAAATTCATGTTCTGCTCTGCCATGTTATTATCCTTCATTTATATTTCAGGTTCTGGTGCGGCAATGTCGAGCGCGGCTCTGGGTGGCCTTCTTGTTGGAATCTTTGTTGTCCTGATCATGGTCGTTTTGGTACTGATATTCAGGAAAAAGTAAGTTTGGCTTGATATTCTCGCGGGGACGTTCCATCCTGTTGTTTCGACTTCTCTATATCTCTGATTATTTGTGATCTTTAAAATATACAAGATTTTCATCGCTGATTATTGTCAATTCCAATGATTGAAAGATTAACGCAATCCTTTGCACAGCGTTCTACAAATTTGTCAGTATACAGAGTTAAGTGCTCCCCGAACCCCTTTTCTCGCGGCCAATATTATTCATAAAAAGCTTAGATTCTAAACCAGTGGTTCCCAAACCTTTTCAGCTTGTGGTAGCCTACACAAGAAAAGTTGGTTGAAAAAAACTATTGCCATGTGTTAATGCGATGAGGGTTCTTATTTATACCAACGTCCAAGATATACGACTGAAACGAGGCCGTATTCTTGACCAGCACGCCTCATTTGTTCGTCGATTTCAATTGAAAAGTCTCTCTCGTGCACAGCTTCTAATTTCAGTCAAAACAGAATCGCCATATCCCCATAGCCATGAAGACGCAAATGGCAACTAAACTCTGGGGGGGGGGGGGGTCGTTCGCTAACCGTTGTCTTTTAAAAGTGGCACGCACCATCTGACTGGATGAACTCAGCTCTTTTAAGCAGCTATTCATTGATGTGGTTATAGTTTTAATCAGAGATGACCAAAGTAGCCAGATTTGCTTAGGGTTGCATTTAAAACGAACGATGTTTTAAAGCAGTGTTTAAAACAAATGCCTTTTTTAAAACATTTTTTTTAAACGTTGTCTAATAATGTCATATTGCAAATAATTCCGAAAAAACCTGTTATATCAGCCCACGGGCAATTTGCACCCAACATAGTCTACATGGGGAGGCTGAAACCCTCGAAATCGTCACCGGCACAACATGTACAGCAGGTAGATATAGATCAGGGGTCACCAACACGCAGACCGCGGGCTGCATGCGGCCCGCAACGTCGTATTTTGCGGTCCGCGATCTGATTTCAGATTTCAGGAAAACGCTAAGTCAAGCATTTTGAAAAGCTGAAATTGATATCAGTTTAAAAATATTGTTCTTGTTGTTTGAAACTAAGCTATTCTCATGTGCCCAACGTCCATACTCCTCACTAACTGAAACGTCTTCGGCGATGGCAACAGCATTCCATCAAGGGAGAGTCAGCTGATATGTATAGGCATATTGCCGTTCCAGAAATTGCCAAGACCGAGACGCTTAGGACGTACCCACACGACCAAGCGTTACAAAGAGATAGTCTATCAGCTAGTAAAGTGTCTCTCTAGCCCCGATATCGATTCCTTAAGTCACCGAAAAGCGTTGTAATTGTCAGGTATTGTACGCAGCTCATAGTTCAAAATAAAATGAAATTAGTGATATGATCTTTTTGTTATAGAATATTTGTATTTCTTTATCAAAAGATTACTTCTTTTGTAGTAACTATGCCCGTCGCTCATGTTAGCGAGCAATGAGTTGTACTGACTTAAGGATTTTAAAGAAATACGCGTTTGCTAAAAGGGTGACATCAATTTTGTCTCGATATTGCATTCTTGCTGCCCACGACCCGTTTTGAGTTGGCGACCATCGGTATAGATCATTGGTACGGAATGGGTGTTTTGATGATGAAGACCGCCGACCGTAAAAATGCTGCATAACGATGCAGTCCTAGTTGAAGATATTTTTGGTCTGTTTATGACAGTGGTTGGAAGCTCTTTTCGTTGACGGAGCGATATTTACCCTATATTTTCAATTGTTAATATCAACCCACTGTGACGCCAAAATGGAATATTCGTGACGCCATGGCTAAAAAACAAAACAAAAAACAATAAAAACGATGTTTTGAACAAGAGCCGTGTTTCGAACACGTTTGTTTTAAATTGATTTTTGGTTCAAATGTATCCCTAGTGTTGCTACTTTGAAGTAGAAAAGGAGGTTCGAAGAGTACTCAAGTAAGTAGTTTCAAGTAGCATACTTATTACTAACAGCTGATTTTGGGTGGCTTTTTTCGAAATTGCAATGGGCATCTTCTCGACTACTACAAAAAGATTATAATGACACGTCATATTATAGGTGCAATTTTCTAATATGTACTCAGTTATTACGGAGTGGAACTATTTTAAAACATAACCACCCGATTGTGTTGAACATGTAGGCAATACCCATACTTGAGTACCACAAAATAATAGAAGTACTACATTATTGACCGTTGCATGTTCAATCGTGAGTTATAGACTATAGTGCATACACTTGAGTCATTTTTCAGACCCTTTCATTTTCACCTTCCACTCGAAATAGTCTTGCGTATCCTTTAAAGAGCTATTTCTAATTGTTATTGAGAAGAGTTTCTCGGCAATATTTCTACTTATACTTTGACCACCTCTTGCTTTATACCGGCATTGTCCGCTTTCAGCAAAGTATACGCGCAGGAATATCACGACGAAACATCGGAGCAGGCGGTTGAAAACGGTCTCGACGATTCGACAGTCGGAGAGAAGGAAAGCTTGATCGCAGAAACTGCGCGCGAACTCCCGCAGGTTACCGTAACGTCAAAATCAGGGCACGATGTTAATAACAGTGTTAAAAGTTCGAGGCAGGAAGCATCACAGTCGCAGCTGTTTGAAGCACATCACGTCAGCGACGACGGGAGTGAACCGGAATGTCTGTCCATAAACGAGAGCAGGGAAATAGCAATAAGCGAATGGTACTTGGACGACGAGGAATATGATGCTATCGAAGACAAGTGTCAAGAAGCTCAGGTTAGATCTTCCCGTGGATCCGTTTGGACGTACGTCTCCGTTCCGACGTCTCAGGGCAAGAAATCAGCCTCGGCTGAGAACCGTTCCGAGTCCGGTAAAGATGCGTTAAAAACCGCGCTCTCGCTGAAATCCACGACCAGCGTCAAGTCACAGGTACATATAGAACACGATTCTGCTGAAGTGGAACGTTCTTCGTCGCAGAAATCTGTGCTGAACCATTTCGATCTCGGTAAAGATGCGATAGAAACCGCGCTCTCGCTGAAATCCACGAGTAGTGTCAAGTCAGATGTGTCAATAGAACACGCCGCTACTGGGAAAGAAAGTTCTCTCTCGCAAACATCTGCTGCCGACTTGGCGGCAGTTGATTGCCAACCGCAAGGCGTGTCTCTTCAGGATTCTGCTTCTAACGGTTCGATCGCAACTGGAGGAGATTCGACCAAGTCCAAAGCCGCGATGCAAGATTCCGCTGGTGGGCAAGAGAAAAGTGATTAGTCTACGGAAAAAGAATACCATACATGGCGCTGGAAAATACGGAGGTGTTGCAATGACCTTATTCAAAATCAGTGTAGTGCAGTGACCATGAAGTTAAATATACATTCATATAAGTGCAAACGTAAGTTCATAACTGTGCGTAATCTGCGTATATTTGATATGATTGATTGACAGGACAGTCACTTTAACAAGGCTCGTGTTCAGGGCTGTGGAGTCGGTAAATTTTACCACGGACTCCAGCTCCTACTCCAGACATTTTCATTATACCGACTCCAACTCCGACTCCACACATTTCAATATACTGACTCCTGAGTCTTTAAACGTACCGACTCCGGCTCCGACTATTTTCTGAGAGAACTCCGACTCCAACAGTAGGCCTACTTCAAAAATTTACTTCAAAAATTATATGTCACAGTGATGTTTAAAGGACTAGCATATAGCCATTAACATCAAACATTTAACATATGCAACATATGTTTTACGATGGCATGCAAAATTGTTTCATTGTGGCACAGCTCGAATTATTGACTATGCAATTAACAAGAAAGAATGCCTTTCTAAATATCGTTCATTTTTTAAAGTTTTTATAACATGGACTCTCCAATATCCTAATATGTATGAATCATTCGAACATGACATATTTCCAATCCTGTATAATTAAAACGTAGATAAAGCAATCGAAGGGTAGCTCTTGTGTATTAGTCAGAAACTAATACAGAGATCTAACTTACTAATTTTCTCATTACACACTATACTAATTATACAAGCACACACACACTCGTTACTAATAAACATTGGTCAGAAACGAAATTTAGGAAGTAGTGAAATAGCATATATATATATATATATATAGTCTAAATGCACTTGCTCAAGTATTCAAGGACTAGGGCATGCAGTCTCTCCTAATCATTTGTTCGAACCAAGCAGCTAAGCTGCACTACAAATATTTCAAATTTTGCCAAGTGGGAAGCAGCGTTTGGTTATATTTTCATCCATTTTACAAAACCAGACGATGTATTTATTCTGTCACAGTATCATGCTGGTATAATTCCAAAAAATGCAACAATTTGTGAATGCATCGCGAAGATGCATATTGCGAATTTCTTCCTTTATGCAACTGAATTGTAATTTGCTAATAATGTCCAATTTTATCTATATCATTACTAATAACAGTGATTGATGGTACATAAAAATCCTCTTTTAGTTATTACTTAATATTAGTAATCTAAAGATAGCTTTGAAAGCAATTGTTTTCGTAATAAAGAAGTCGGAGTCAGGGTCATTTTCACAAACTCCGACTCCAGTCAGTATTTTTCCACGACTCCGACTCCAGCCACTATAGTTTTCACGACTCCGACTCCAAGTCATGTTTAAAAGAGACTCCGACTCCATTAAGCGAAAATTAGCCGAACTCCAACTCCGACTCCACAGCCTGTCGAGCGCAAACTTCTGTTGTATCGAAACTCATTCAAAAACTGGGTAGTGAATAGGGATCGTTCAAACCGCTGAGAATTTCTGTTTCGTATGAACTTGAATCTTTTTGAAAGGTCCCATGTCTGAACGCGAACGTATACACGAATATATGACGTCCTATGTGTCGTCTTATTGCTAATTTCAATCCTACATTTCCGTGCAGTAATATATTAATGTCCCACACGATATCTAGTGACTCGGGCCACAATGCCGAAATATGCATGTTAATTCCATAAAATCATTATCTTTCGTCGCTTTGCCAACAATCTCGACGAGGACTTGCAGGGAAATATATGGTTATGCATCGACGGTTCAGGCTTTTCACACAATCATCAGGGTTGTAGCTGCCTTACAGTGTTGGGATCAAGTCACTACCTTCGAGTCACGAGTCGTTTCGAGTCATTGAACATTTTGACTCGAGTCAAGTCAAGCCAATCAATTTTCTAAAGTGACTCGAGTCGAGTCAAGTCACTTGATTTTTGGAGGTGACTAGAGTCAAGTCGAGTCAAGTCAAGTCAAGTCACGAGTCAAGTCACAATTCAAGTCAAGTTGCCTTTTCGAAGTATGACGCATGATTACGTCATTGCATTTTGCTAGCTGTCTGAAATACAGATTGAGTGGTAATTGATTCTGAACCGAACAACGAATATAGAGTTAAATATGCACGCAAGAAGGCGCTGTATCGCTCACATATACGTAGAACTGTTGAACTACGTAAGCAATTGCATAGCCTCATTTCATAGTTACCAGCCCAAATAAAGAATTAAACGATTTGATATGATGCAATACATAACCCATTTACAAATTGATATGATAAAATTCAAGCCCGCACCAATAATTGAGAACTATATAAACTATATTCGAAATCAATTTCAATAAAATAAGAGGTTTGGTGAAGGTGAGAATCAGAAATAGACATTTTACTATTCTTTACTTTACCACTAGTTTACGACAACATAACCTGTAAGATTCGATCATTTCGTTTGCGTTCAATTTATTTGTGAGAGAACAATAGAGGCAAGTAAAAGGCACGGTGATGGAATGATTGGTCGCTCTTATGGGTTACACCAGCGATTCCCGAACAATCCGAACATATGCGAGCTACAGATTTTTATCGACACCGATTACTTGATGACTTGAAGTTGACTCGTGAATTTTGCTCCGAGTCACGAGTCAATCCACATTTCTGATACGTTGAGTCAAGTCAAGTCATTTCAGCAAAGTGACTCGAGTCAAGTCAAGTCATACGGAAAAGGTGACTCGAGTCATGACTCGGGTCATCCCAACACTGCCAGCAACATATGTTATAGCATCAAACACACGGTAATTTGACTAATTTTATCCTGTACATATATAAATCGGATGAACCGTGGGTGCATACAGTGGCGTAGGAACATATGCTGCTGCCCCTGACCTTCGTTGAAAATGCCGCCCGAATTTTGAAATAGTTTCAATCTGTTCCATGATATCTACCGAAAATCTTGGTGTATTGCAATGCTGGAATGACTCGAGTCAACTTTTTCGTATGACTTGACTTGACTCGAGTCACTTTCGAAAAATGACTTGACTTGACTCGGAGCTTCAAAAATGTGACTCGGACCCAAGTTTACGAGACAATTTGAAGTCATCGAGTAAACGGTGTCGAATAAATCACTGTATCTTGTGTAGGCCTATGTCCGGATTGTTCGAGATCGGCCGGTGTCACTTGCGAGAGCAACCAGTCATTCACTTATTGTACGATGCACTGGTCCTCGATTGTTAGATCACAAATAGATTGACCGCAAACTAAACAATCAGTAGTAGCAATAGTAGTAGATTATTCTAAATAGCAATTCGTCTCTGTTTCTTAGACGGCTCTCCATGCTTACGTTGCGCAGTGCTCACCTTTACCAACCCTCTTGTATTATTTAAATCGAACAAATATGGTTTGTGCGTTTATATTCTCACGGATGTGTAGATGGGTAGTGTAGGCAATTTTGCCACATCAATTTGTTTCAACTTCTCGAAGCTTCGTATTAGGTCCTATATTTTGGCTGATAATAACTGACTGTAGCATGTAGCTGTACATATACAGTTACACACGTATTTTATTAGCAGTTTTACGTGTGCGTGAGGGATACAACGTCTTTTTTGCATGTATATTTACCTAGATATTCGTTATTTGAATAAAGATAAATGTTCAATTAATCTGTCTTTCACACAGCTAGCAAAATGTAATGACTTTGAATCATCGCTCCTATTTCGAAAATTTAATTTGACTTGTATTGTGACTCGACTCGTGACTTGACTCGAGTCACCTCCAAAAACGAGTGACTTGGCTTGACTCGAGTCACATTTGAAAATTGATTGACTTGACTTGACTCGAGTCAAAATCTGCAATGACTCGAGATGACTCGTGACTCGAAGGTAGTGACTTGATCCTAACACTGCTATACAGCAGAACCTTTCGAATATCTCATACCCAATTAATTCTGAAACATGGACATGAATGCAGGGTTGTAACCAAGTCACAAAGGCTCCGAATCACAAGTCAATTTCACGTTAACAGTTTTGGCTCGAGTCGAGTCATTTCAATTCATGCTGCATCCAAAACTGTTATCCGTTTTCTTCAATCAGGTCTAGAGTTTTGGCAAATTGCATTTGAATTTTCGAAAACTGCAGCTTTCAGCGTTATGCGATTGAGATTTGTGACGTCATAAAAAGGATTTGGCAATTATGCTGTGCTGAAAAGTTTGGAAAATATTTCAAATATGACGAAGACATTTCTCTATAGCGGTGGTTCTCGAAATGGGGGACGCGAAAGCATCTGAAGGGGGGCGCGAAGCCGCTGTTAACTGAGATTTTATCGCGCTTCGCGCGATTTCTCACCATCTCATGGTATGACTATTGTCTATTGTCCGAATTTCACATTTGAGAATTCTCTCCTCAATAACAATAACCTTCAATGCCATCAAACTATCCGTTGGCATTGCTAGCAATCTGATTTCTCTCTTTAATATTTCATGATATCACGAAAAGGGGGCGCGAAATTTTTCACTATCAAAAAAGGGGTCGTGTCTAAAAAAGTTTGAGAACCACTGTCCTAAGGTAGAAAATGCCGTAAAGAAGTTTCAGGATTAATATCACCTTTGGGCATAAACCACAGATGTGTGAACTGATCAAAGACGAAGGTTTCACTGCACACATGAGTGCAGTAGAAAAATGACCATGTGCAGCTTTTCGAGTAGTCATTTGAAACTTCCCCGGAAAGCATAGAAGCCCTGATTACGAAGCACCGGTCGAAGAGCTGCTTGAAAGCTTTCAATCTCTTGGAGCCCTGGTGTCTGTGAAAATGCACTTTCTGGCTTCTCATTAGGATTGTTTTTCAATCAACTGTGGTGATTACAGCGAATAACAAGGAGAGAGATTCCACCAAGACTTTCGCCAGATGGAAGAAAGGAATGAGGATACAGAGACTTAAACATGTTTGCAGATTACCGCTTAAAGAGAGATCCACATAACTTCACGCATGTAAGAAAATCTTTAAAGAGGCATTCATTGTCAGCATAAATAATTTACATCATGAATTGTTATTGTATTTATCGTAGGAATGTCAGTATCAATTTAATTTACCATAATGTTGTAAGTGTCTTGTTTTCAATTGTGTTATTATATTTTTGTAGTATATAAAACGGCATTCATGGCAAAAACCTTGAATTCAAATAATATATTATTCATATATATTCAAATATCATCTTGCAAAAATTTACAACATGCATAACGAATTAAGCTACCATAGAACCTAATTTCTTTGTGTACAGTACAATAATGACCAAAGCTAGCATAATTGAATATGTGATGAAGAAAAAACTGGTTGCATTTTTGAGTTCGGCGACAAAATTGATTCAAAAATATTTAAAACAGCTTTGACCTTTAAAAAATGATTTTCAAACGCAGCACAGTGT
Source organism: Botryllus schlosseri (assembly GCF_051294905.1). Classification (NCBI taxonomy): domain Eukaryota; kingdom Metazoa; phylum Chordata; class Ascidiacea; order Stolidobranchia; family Styelidae; genus Botryllus; species Botryllus schlosseri. Next base: position 9,706,023 of record NC_137245.1, on the reverse strand, counting down.
AATTAATAGACGTAGGCTAATACCAATAGTGTTATAACTTTATTATTCTTCGAAATTACAGTGAAATGTCGGTTAACGTTGTTTGCGGTATTAATGGTGTTTGTCGACTACTGTGGTCATTTACCCCAGGCAGGACCGTAACTGCCGCACCCCAACCATCCGATTGGGGCGAGGGAGGGGGGAGCTTGAAGGGGACCCAAAATTATTTCGTGAATTAACATATATGATAGAGTAGTTTTTTGGAAATTTATGCAACTTTTTAATGTTGTCGGTTTTTCTTGAGCGTACTGTTCTCACAAGAAAAAAGAACCCAGATTTATAAAAATGGGCACTTCGGCCTCGGTAATTACCGCGCCACTACGCAGCAAGACGTATGAAGTAAAAGATCATGTAACATGCAGATCCGAGGAATGTGCCAGAACAATCTGCAGCGAGAAGATCATGTCCTACAAGGACTGCTCTTATGCTGACCAAAAAGTTCGATATATTTACAATTATTTAAAGACCTTCTTGGAGCTACAGAACTTCAATATACAATTAATGAATAGTATATTCATATTAAAATGAACCCGAATGTTTTCGGCTGACACTCGTAAGGGGTAATCGTCAGCAACTAGTAGAGAATTGGAAAGAACATTGCATATCGAAATATGACGTCACCAGCATGAATTGAGATCTAAAATAAGAGAGCGTTCAATGTACTATTTTAAAATGGTACACGAGCCCCCTTTGTTGACGAAGCTTGGGCTGATGTATTTTAATAAAGGTACACAGATGAAAGTGTGAGCGGCCCCTCTCGATGACACGAAATCTGCCGTCTCGATAATTTTTCGCACAGGCGGGATTATCCAACAGATGTTTGCCAATAGCAGAATTTATGTCCATCGAACGCTCAGCGTCAAGCTTAAGTGGACAAGTCAAGGGTGAGCTTTTCACCAGGCGTGATGCAAGGATTTGATAAATCTAGTGACATGCTGGTTTATGCGTTCCTTCAAACGCTTCGATGTACTTCCTACGTAACCACAATCAAAGTGGCACTTAAATTCGTGCACTACATTACTTTGTTGAAGTGCAGGAAACACGTCTTCACGTGTTGAAGGGAGCAGTTGCGTTGTCGTGAAAATCACGTTAGTTTTCACTGAGTCGTAACACTTATTGACTACAGAAATCAACTTGTTATTTAGCGCGAATCTATTGCATGAAACATAAAATATGAAGAGGATGCGTTGATTAACACCAATGAAGTTACGAGAAGACTTAACAAATGACAAATTCCTCATGTTTTCTGCAATCTTTTTCACATCAGACAATGTTCATAATTATATATTTTTCCATTTCAAATTCAATTTTTTCGACCTTAAACTAAAACAGATTCTTACGAGCATAAATAATATTCTTTTTATCCGATCCAATCCGATAGAGGGATATAAAAATTGGTCGAGCGTCATACATTCACATATCAATGATTGCTTTTACAGCTTTTCCACAGTCAAAGGATCAGAGAACGCTACAAGACAGGGATATTTTAATAAATTAAAAATGTCGAAGCCAAATCACTACAGGCAAGCAAGAATGTCCAATGTTCATGCAAAGTTAGACTTCAGCGTTATGACGTCACACCATTTTTCAATTCAAATATTGTGGGTCGGTGGGTATTTGTGTTGTATGGTGCTTCGCTGCTAAGACTTTATGCACCAGAACCGTGTTTCCTGCTTATTCCTTAAATCCATTGTTATATGTCTCTTCCGGTCAATATAACACAGTCGATTAACGGTTGAATCGTTCTCTGATTAACTATGAGAGAAAATACTGTGCAAGGTGTTCGATACTTTAGTGCGTCTCTGCTCAGCTGGGTCCGTTCTACGGAATATTTATCACAGAAGAGCACGAAATGGTCCACCATTTCCGGCACACCACATTCCGCACAGAGTCCACTTTCGTGTAATCCGAGTTTGTGCAGGTGTTTGTTTAGCCTGCAATGACCGGTGTACAATCGGGTCAAGATCGAGCTCTCTCTTCGGCTCCGATGGGTTTGCTTATGAAAAGTTACTTGGAGCGACTCCATTTTTAGATTGCCGAGTTCGTTCATTTGTTGAGTGGCATTACGTCGTATGTCCCTGTAATATTCTGCTACGATGGCTTGACATTCTTTTACTGTAAGTGGGACTATGTTTGGATAATCGACGGGTTCCCTGGATGCTTCAGTAGTGTAGGCTATAGAAGCTCCTTAAGGGCCCGCAATTGAGATTACGCCACGTGTCCAGTCACGCCCACATTCAAATTTGAATTATCCCACTGTATTTTCAAATTTCAACTTTTTTATTTATTTTCGAAATTCTGCCCGCCATTTCATTCAGAGATCTCTTTTTTTCATTTTTATTTTTAATTCATCTTTTTATGCCATTATTTTTATTTTCGAATTTTTAATTTAATTTTGTCACCTCACCGTCACCGTTTTTTACTTTCGATTTTCGGATTTCTTCGACCACCAGTGTATTCAGAGATCTTCGCAGCACGAAAACGCACCATCTACAAGATTCGATCTGAGGCAACGAGCCGCCCGTAGAAATGCGTTACAAACAGGCGTGTGCAAATTACCGGTGTATCATAAGATCACAAAGATATCACCCCTGTACTTCGGCCGTCCAGGACTCTTGGCACGAAATATTTCCAGACTCTATACGATTTCAAACCTTTAATATGGTTTCAAAGGTTGGATGCTTAGAGGACATGGCAATAGAATGTATACAATATTCACAAATTCCTCCTTGGACGTCGGTAAATAGCACTTGTGACCTTGATCTAGAAATGAAATGCCGCGAGCTCAATAATCCCCAAGCTACGAATATCGAATGCAGGGAAGTGATAGTAGAGCGATACAAAAATTATTGTGCTATTTATACAGACGGCTCGAAAACTGACGCCGGATGTGGATCAGCATTCTATGTACCCAGTTTTGAATTTTCGTATAAAAAATCACTGAACAGACTTGTGAGTATATTTACGGCGGAGCTGACGGCTATCAGAGACAGTTTAGCATGGGCTTGTAACAATTGCGAACCTAACATACAATTAGAAATTTTCTCGGACAGTAGTATAGCTCAATAAAAGCAAAGACAATGGCTTAATCAGGGACATTCGCTTACAAACCATCCATTTATCGGCAAGAGGATCAAGAGTCACGTTTGTTTGGATACCCGCACACAAAGGACTTGCATATAACGAAACCGCCGATAAATTGGCAAAGGAGCAAGTAGTGCATAGAAGCTCCTTAACGAACGGCCCGCCAATGAGATTACGAGACGTGTCCAGTCACGCCCACATTCAAATTTGAATTATCCCACCGTATTTTCAAATTTCAACTTTTTTATTTAATTTCGAAATTCTGCACGCCATTTCATTCAGAGATCTCTTTTTTCATTTTTATTTTTAATTCATCTTTTATGCCATTATTTTTATTTTCGAATTTTTAATTAAATTTTGTCACCCGTCTTTTACTTACGATTTTCTTCTACGATTTTCTTCAACTTCAGAGATCTTCGCTGCACGAAAACGCACCAACTACAAGGTTCGATCTGAGGCCCTTATTACCATTAGAACAGACCTGTAACCATTACACTATCGCGATCGTTGAAAGTCATTGTCTGTATTGAAGGTTTTAACAGGCTATCAGCGACTTTAGATTTGAATTTTCCTAAAAGTTTACGAATTCCACGCAAATTTTGTTATTCATTGTTATTATTCACCGACAATTTTTTATTTTCGAAATTCTGATCGCCATGTTATTCAGAAATCTTCGCAGCATATAAACGTACCCTTGTCGAGAATCGAGCCGAAGACCTTGTGACTGGTGGAGCAGAAGTGTAACAGCTACGCTACCGTAACAGATCGAATTAGCTGTCTGTATTCGAGTTTATATAAAAAGGTGTAGCATATCGACTGGTGTCTAATAAGGCTCATCGTAAGCAGACATTGAAACACATTTCTCCAGTTATTCTTATATTTTTGTGATATCGTGGCATTCATTAGTTATTACTTGCTATATCCACGCAATAATGTGTGCGATAATATTTCTCGTCGGCCTCAGAAAAAGATTCAGGTCCAATTTCCGGCCTCAAGAGAACTGCCATTAAATTATAGAGACTACCGCTCACGCTTCCGAGCCCGCCCTCTCAATTGTAAGGCGAGGCGGCGAGTGTACCATTAAATTACATTAGAGACGTACACCGAGAGATCAATGATAAATTGCTCTGTAAATCATGAGCAATAATAAGCGAGGAGTGTGCCATTAACATTATAGACGTACAAACGAGCATATTCAACTAGCATTGATGCTATATCGACACAGTGTAGTTATGTATAGCTGGATGCAAACGAATTCACATTTAACAATGCGACCCGCGTACAATTAAGTAGCCCGATTTTTGTTGAATATTGACGACCCCAACAAATCGAATGAGCTCTTTCAGCATGCGGCTCGCGAGTCGCAGTTTTCCCACCCCTGTTATAGACTGAGGCTATACCGCTATACTTGCGTAGTTTGACATTTCTACGTATGTATGAGCGATAGAGCGCCTTCTTGCGTGTACAAGTACAATCAACTCTTTATTCGTTACTCGATTCAGATGGGGACCCAATCTGTATTCAAAACAGTTAGGAAATTGCAATGTCGTTGACTTGACTTGACTCGAGTCACCTTTGAAAATCGGGTGACTTGACTTGACTCGAGTCAAGATCTGCAATGACTCGAGATGACTCGTGACTCGAAGCTAGTGACTTGATCCCAACACTGCTGTATACACGTCCAGTTTTTATTTGCAGTGTCATCGTCGCCCGTCGATGCGATAAACTCTTAACAGCTGACACATAGGGCTTCAATGTATTACCACCATAACTTTTACAGGTCGAGAATAAGGGTAATTTAATTGCAACTAAAACGCCTGCGGTGATTATAATTCGAAGCTTGTTTTGGCTCGAGGGTCGGATGAAACATATGAATCCATTCGCGTGGCGCACTATAGCTAATTTATGATGATGAACCAAAACACGTAGGCGAGCGCATGGAGATAATAACAATATATTTCGAGCAAATCAAGTATTGATTTCATGATAAAGTACTCGCGTCATAAACATTTACCGAGTTTTATAAGCTGCTTAGCCGAGCGAGATAGTGTAATGGTTATGCGTCCGGCTTCTCGAGCGGTAGGTCGTGGGTTCGATCCCCGGCCGGGTCATACCAAAGACTCGAACATTGGTATCCGCTGCTATCCTGCTAGGCGCTCAGCATTCACGGATAGCATGGAGGAGAAAAAAAAACGGGGTCGCAGACTAGATGACCTCATGGGGCCGTATCGCAACTCCGTCGTCAAAGCATCTCGATGGTGCAGGCAAAAAAGAATATCATATCTCTCTCTCTCTCTCTCTTATCCTCAATAACCAATTTGTGGAAATTAATGATGAAAGCAGATCGTGCAGATCCCATTGATGGTGGAGGCCCCAGTTTGATTCATGGCAGCGCAGAAGCAAGTTACGAAGCGTGGCAGATTTATTTGATTCTCCGCCCCTATGCTGTGCTGTGTTCAGAGCGTCTTTACAATAAAAAGCTCAGAGAAAGACCCAATCCATGCCCTAATTGGGATATCATATTGTGGTACTAGATTGAGATACCGTAACTATGGTCGCCTCGACATCCTTATATCTATTCACTGCATCCGATTGTCTGTTCACTGCATCGGAGTGTGCAACTGCATAGCGTGTCTTGACCGGGTAAATTCAACAGAAAAACCAACGATGACTCACTCAAAAAATTTGGATTTTTGTTATACTTCGACATAGTTCACCACATTTGCTCGCGGCACACCTGGGGAGTCCAATTGGCACACTAGTGTGCCGCGGCACACCGGTTGAGAACCACTGAGCCAATGTCTTACAATGTTACTATGTAAAACATGCTTTTTGCACGTTCTTTTGTGAAGACAAACGTAATTTACTGATGTCCTAAATATTTTATTAATTCGGCTACTTTATGTGGCAGTTCATAATTTGAAATCAGCAACGACTTCATTACATTACGAGTCCTACATTTTACGTTACTCCCTACGTCCAAATAGAAATACTGTTTACTTGATTCTTTACTGAATAAAAAGCGTTTATATCCAACTCGTCGCATTTTAAATTGCTTGGAGTCATGACAGAAGTTATGAACGAGTTGTGCCTACTGTCCAGTGAACCTATAGAGGCGCAATCTACTTAACACGTGCATGGATCGCTTATTCCCAGTCAATCGCTGAAAGTAATGAACGTGCTTGAGTTGCTAATCGAAAATCACATTCATGATACGAAATAAGTCATTGCCATTTTAAATTTATGGGATGTTTATGAACTACCTTTGAAATGCTTGGCCCCGAAGTCAGGTTATTGCACAAGCAATAAAAAAAAAGTATTATAGTAAGTTTAATCAGCTCGATAAAATAATCATATTTTTTGAATAAATTTCATCAATATCTTCAAAATATATCTTGATGCTATCGTGAACCGCTAAAATGTTGTTCGCGTGCGATCCGCTGACCGTAGTTTGCTCATACCCGGTTTTAAGCATAATCTTTCGAGTAAGTACTGTTGGTAGGCAAACCCTACCAGAATATACTTTGATAAAGGCAGGAGTAAGTCGTTACCGAGCACCTTTCATCAGCAACTTCTTCAGTAACAGAAATGGCTGACCAATCGAGACCTATCGAAATAAATGAACAGCATGCGATATGAACAGGACATAAGCTACGATGTCCGATAATTCCTTTGAATTAAAGTAGAAGTATGGCTATTTCCGTAAAAAAAGTAAAACGTTACTCGACATTCCGCTGATGATAGTGGTGAGTAATGATATTCGTTTTCTTTCGATAATATCCAACATGCGGACTCATGTCGAAGGGTGATTTACAGAACCCTAATAACGCATAGCGGAACTTTGTAAAATTTTTGATTTATTTGGCTATGTTTTCCTTACGATAGCCATTCAGCATCTCGAAAATATTGTGCAATTCAGAATAAACTGCTATCTTTCATCAAATCTGTTGAAAAAGCACTTTTCATGATTTGACTTTCATGACATAGTAAATTTCTACTTAAGTACAAGAAGTAGTGATTGCGCTGTTGATCGTAGTGAGTACTTTCGATAATATCCAACATGCGGGCTCATGTCGAAGGATAATTTTTAGGGCTCTAATATCGCCCAGCGGAACTTTGCTGAATTTTTCGATTTATTTAGCTATGTTTGCTTTGCGATAGTCATTCAGCATCGCGAAAATTCACTGTACAATTTAGAATAAACTTCTACCTTTCATCAAGGCCGTTGAAAAAGTACTTTTTAAGATTCGACTATCATGGAATAGTAAATTTCTACTCAAGTACAAGAAGTAGCGATTTTACGGTGATTAGAAAATGAGTATTATGGGTCCAGTTTGACCTTAAACCTGAAAAGGCAGTCTAAATCACAACACGTTATCTGATGCCTTCCGAATGACGAGATCGAATAACCCTGAAAAATGAATAACAGTTATAATATCGAGTCGCACATTGCTATACATAATATTTGCTCTGACATCCGCCACAGTGATCATTTAAAATTGGATAGTCAAGAAGTCGAAATTTATTCGATGCGCCTAGTGCACTAATTCGAGTGCTGAAATCCGAATCGACTATATTTGTTATAATGATTCGAGTCGAGTAGTAAAATTTAATTTGCGAGCACTGAAATTACAGTAATATAGTTATATGACCGATACGAAATTTGGTTGACATATCCCTGGAATAGTAATCAATCCGAAACATTATGATTATGATATAAAAATATCATAAACAGGGTATGTATTATGAAACTGGAAATATTGTATTCGAGGTAGCCCGAAATTAGTTTCTAATTCGTAATTTCAACCGCATCGGCAGCTTTTACATAAAAATAAATGAACAAATACTTTGATACCAATTTCAAAGTAACGTAAATCTCTGAATGAATTTCCCTCGAATAGTAATCGATCCGAAACATTATCACGCAAGGTTTGAGAAACAGCCAAATATCATTAATGCGGTATCTATTGTGAAACAGGCAATATTTTCTTTGCGGTGACCGGCGAATATGTTCTAATTCATATTATCAACCCCATCATCACACATTTACACATTTCGCTCACGGTCACGGAGCATTATAAACCCACGTTCAATTTAAGCATGTTATCCGTATAATATACAGAGCTGGCTTTAAATAAACTTTCATCATCACCGAATAGATTCATATTGATATTGTCATTACGCGTGAATTGAAGGTATCGTACCGAACAATGCTTAATTGCGCACCGGTGTAGCCATTTATCGCAATAGTCGTACTAGACTAGTGAGAGTTGATGAGGGTTTAATTATTCATCACCTCAATTACCGTTTTATGGGGAAAACTTTTGCACTCGTACAGGTCTAATTAAAAAAACTCAGCGTCACAGCCCACGATGGTATTGACAAACTCCTGCCAGTCATCTGCGAGTTGATGAAGGAGTGTGGTTCGACGGAACTCAATCTGGAAGAAAGTAGCGGATCTAACGATTTTCTGATCGTTTTGAGTCAACTTATCAGCCAGCATCAGGTATTGGCGATGGAAAAATCCGGAGACTAATCTAGTATAAATCCTTTCCAAATGAGATTTTTAATACCTCATTCTCATAGGTGAAATTGCAAAAACTCGATCTCAGCTGCGTCGACAACATCAACTTTACGCAACTCGGGACTATTATTTCAACCGATCTAACCTATTTGTCACTTGTGAACTCGCACTTGCAGTCCAAGGATTTCGTCTCCATGCAGGTCAAAACAGTAAGGTATGGGTCTTGTCTTTAGCGATTGTTGTTGAGTAGTGGTCACATTCTTTATAACTGGTTGCATAGAGTCCATTTGAGACGAATCACTGAAATTATATTTTAATCTCAGAACATTTCGCCAATCTATTATGACGTGACTGACTAATCAACATTTCTCCGTTATAAGTTTGTAATGTTTGTCTTCATCGCCGATTAATTCTGATTGTAAATTGTCAGTTTCCCATATTCGTTTAGCTCCAATATCTCGACATCAGTTATAATCATCTGGATGAAGAGTGTGTGGCTGCACTGCCGCCCTTATTTTGTAAAGACAAAGCAGTCACTCTTGTGGTGAAAGGATGCGACCTTACACCCGAGGAAATTGATGCTTTTAAATGTTTTGGTGAAATCGAGGTAGCCACTCGTTTCCACAATTTTGTGTGTCTTTTTCGGAATAATTCGCTGTATTTTGTAGGTTGACAAACTCGATCTAAGATACAATACAGATTTGGAACCGGTAGGAATGCTAGAAATAAGACGCTTCGCGAAAAGGCATAACACGAAGGAAGTTCGACTTTCAGCTTGAGATTTGGATGAACAGTCATTAACGTCGTTGAATAATGGTCTCGGAAATCATGAGGTGATCCATTTTACCTAGATATGTTTTGTTTTCTTACAAGTGAAATAATCAAGCATAGAGTAATACTAATGTGAGTTCCAATCAGCACCGTAACTGCCGCACCCCAAACCCCCCAATTGGGGGGGGGGGCCCGAGCTCGAAGGGGGCCCCAAATTATTTCGTGGATTAGCATAAATTATAGAGTATTTTTTGAAAATTTATGTAAATTTTTCCAAAATTTTTCGCGTTGGGCGCGATTTAAAGTTGCCAAATATCTTGATTATTTGGTACTCTTCCACCAAGAAAAAACACGCAAGATTTATAGAAATGGACATATCGGCGTTAGCCATTAACACGCCACTACGCACCAAGATATATAACGATTTAGGACTTATTACATGCGACTCCAAGAAGTGTGTCAGAACGATCGGCAGCGCGAAAAGCTTTTCCGAAACGGACTGCCCTTACGCAGACCGAAAACTTCGTTACATATACAAAATAATAGGTTTAATTGTCCATAGGCGCCTAAATGACTGGCGCCATATGTTCCTGTCTTGGCAATCTGAATCTCAGAAGACAAATACCATCCAGCAGGGAAAAAATATACGCTAGTGAAGAAATACCAATTTGAAATCGTGTGCGTCTTTTAGTTTAGTACGTTTGAGCGATTCTATATTTTTGATAGACAGGAGGTCACCAAACAAAATCATGTAACGAAGTCGTACCAACGGGTCCGCCCGCCCGAAGATGTTGAATTATTTTTTACGGGCCCTACAGTTTCCGGTAAATCTGATAACGTATGCAGAGAGGACAAGATATTGATAGCAATATATATGCAATTCCCGATCTTATTGGCCGATTGTATCATGTATAATCGAAAATTTTCGCGCTTCGAGCTGACTCACTAAACAGTGCAACTAATTTCGTGGCAAAAGCGAACACTGTGATGAGGGGTCGGTTTATCACCCTATGAGAACCCAAAAACCCAAGTTTTTGTGGGGGGGGGGGCTGACGAAGTGCTGTTTCGTTCCTGCCAACGGGTATACGCCCGAAGATGTCTAATTATTATTGGGCGGTCCTACGTTTTAAAACAGACCTCGCTCAGCTCTACCGGTAAATCTGATTACGTGAGCAGAGAGTGGATCAAAATTGATAGCAAGATATACGTAATTCCCGATCATATTGCCCGATTCAATCATGAATTACTGAAATTTTTCGCGCTTCGCGCGTCTAGGCGGGAAAATCTGTCTCACCAAACGGACAGCCAATGGAGATGTCAAATACCGTCAAAAAGCGGATAGCTAAAGGGGGGTCTGGGGGGAGAAGGCCCCCAGAAGTTAGGTTTATCACCCCATGGGGGGCCCAAGGCCAACGTTTTTTTTTTGGGGGGGGGGGGGCTGACAAAGTGCTGTTACGGCCCTGGTTCCAATCATAGTCAGGCATGGTATTTCATTTGGCGAGCGAATTTATCATCAATAAGGCATTGGGCCTAATAAACCAATAAGGTAATGGGCCTAATTATAAGGATTACCAAGCTATAGGAACTGCTAAAGACTAATTAGGGCTCGAGATTACCTTACTATCTAAATTGTAATATATCGATAAAGCGTAACGACACATGTCTGTTCTGTCACTTTTAAATACATGTGTTGTACATGTTTTTTATCTAAATTTTATCTAAAAGGGATCTTATTTAATGACTATTCGCAATCTTGTGGCATTCGTAATTGATCAAAATGTTTATATAACGAACGAATTTGTGGACCACTGTACATACAAATACAAAATACTACACCACAAAATAATACCAGACATACACCGTTGCTGCTGTATTTCGTCTGCCAGCTGCGCGAAGTTAGGCAGTAGCCTTTTGTCGAGTGCTCCTCTCATAAGCATATCAACACCCTTGATGCAATTTCTTTTTTTCGATTTAATTTGAACAAGTGCAGAAAATTTTTATACCTTTTCCAGAATACTGCAATGAAGGCGTTGAAGCACTAATCGAAACAAAGCCAGCCCTCATCTGGCTAGCAGAATTCTCAAAGTTATCCCGGATGAAGCTATGACTCGACACGAAACCTGATATGATTGTGTGGCTGACGCAGAGACAGTCTTGGTTGACTATTTATGATGCATTTAATATTTTCAATAAAGCTATTCATTCACAATGAAGCATTGCTATAAAAGTTCTTTGAAAGCACTAGTATGTCAATTTGGATCAGACAGCAGTAAATTTTACAGTACACGCAGACAGGATTTTCCGATGTTTTATGCGGTCGCAGAAACCCAACATTCAGTAAACAATATTCATGTATGCAGTGTATCTAACTTCCTGAAGGTATGATTGTGCCAGGAAAATACCTGGCAACTGACTCGAAGTCTCATCACGCTCATGAATCGTACTCGATGTTAACATTCTGTAACAATATATTTCTGTTGATATCTATAGTAAGACATTTCCATTCTCCGATACATCAACATCCAGACAAACTTATTGAAATCCTGGTGATGCTGTCAGTGTCATGCAGTTCCTTTTCATTCTGTTGGTAACTAGAAGAAACTCCTTGCAACAGAAACTCCAATAGCTGGCACAAGCTGGCAACCTTTGTACTGACACCTGTAATTGATAACAACAACATTCCTCATTGGATCGAGGTATGGCATTCAATTAAACACAGCACACTGACTGTATTTCATTTAGTCTAGACGAGCGGCTCACGATCGATGATCAATGATCATACGCAAATGACCCATCCTTATACGAAGGTGCTCTGGGTTCCACTTACGCATCAACACTAGTAACGTGTCCGCATTTGAACGTTAATTTTGTGAGTATGTGCAAAAGGGATACTACCGTAACTTCCGAGCAGACTCAGTCTCAAGATCACTTGACTAAAGTGATTTTTTCACTATGCGAAGCTCGCTGACCCCTCTCCTCCTCTTAATCCATATGTGTTACCACTTACCACTCATAATTCTCCGTCGATTTTATACCTCAATTTATTTATTTTTCTTGTCACCGCAAACGTAAACAGAAAGAATACCGATTTCTATAACAGGCGACTTTCTGCAGGCGGAATTCATCCGTGACGGCGGATTTCTGTGACTCAACATACCCCTTGTTTGTTTATTATACAATCGGGAGAGTGCGACATCTAGGCTTTCTTAACCTAAGCATGCACATTGCACGTGCACATTCTTCAGTTCCATATTGTACAGAATACCGAAGAAGTACCGATGAATTTCGTAGTTGTTGTTGTTGTAACGGCGTAACAAGTTATTTTAACGTAGGGTTACCATATTTCTCTGAACCAAATACCAGACATGGGGTGATTACTTTATGAATGTAATCGATTGCGATTACGATTACTTCGGAATCACGCGATTACGATTACGATCACAGCAAAATCAGGAAGTAGTCGATTACGATTACGATTACATTGGGAAAGTAATCACGATTACTCACGATTACATTTGTTTTGCTTCTTAGGGCTGTAATCCTAAATGATATAATGGAAGACAATACAAGGATTGCGATGAAAAGGCTTAATGAGATATCAACTCTCTTCATACATCATGCACCATTTGTTTATTACGTCATAATATACCAATTGCCCAACTTTGTAGTGGATGATTTATCGCATCCAACAATTTGCATTATTGCCAGGTCTTTACCTGCCGCACCCCAAGTTCCTTAATAGGGTGGGTAGCGTGCTCGAAGGGTACTCAAAAGTATTTTCGAGCGTTGCGATTCAAATGTCTCTAGTACAGGGGTCACCAACAGGGACCAAATGAGTTGCCCGCGGTCGCTGTAGCAGTGGCGGCTTTTGGGTTGGGCGAGGTGGGCAGTCGCCCCCCCCCGGTCTAAGGGTCCCCCTATTTGGATTATGCGCTTTTTTCAAGGATAATAACGAATAAACATGGACATCCGTGTAAAGCAAGAAAAGGATTCCGTACAGATGTGTCAATCAACATCAAATCTCTGCATTTGTTAGAAAATTTCCATTCCCCGATAATCATCACGTCTCTGCATGTGGTAGAATTACTTAGTTTTGATGTAGTATATCATTGCACACATGAAAAAATAGACATTGCCGAATACAACACCTGGCCAAACCTTGCCGTGGTGAAAGATAGAAAGTTGCGAAAGGGGTGTCTGGGGGGCGAAGCCCCCCATAAGTTACGGATAGATACTTATGCGTGGCCCCTCGGTAAGTCTCGCCCGCCCGCCCCCCTCGTTCGTAAGGCCACCTCTGCGCTGTAGCAAATATCAAAATGAGAGATTTGAAAGTTGAATATGGTTTCATATGAGCAACAGTTGAACATGGGTCGGTCGACCCCAAGAAACATACGAACGCAGTCGCTCGGGGCATTGCTTGTCTTCGCCCACGCGGTGGCTCAGCGGGAATATATAGTTAATATTCCCGAGTCTCGACGCGGAGATTGGCGCTTCGGCGCGCACTGCAGCAACGCAACTGAGCCCGGAGGAGCTGGTGTGAGTCCCGGCGAGTGAGCGTTTTTTGTTCTTTGTAAGGGGCGGAAACCCGGCCCAGTGCTATATAATTGTCTTACTCTAAGTGAAGAAATCCAACTGAACACGGATAAACGGCAGGAGTAAGTGGTAACCCGTCGGTCGTCGCAATAATCAGTACACACTACACAAGAAGTAGCTTGTTTCAAAACGGTTGGTGACCCCTGCTCCAGTAGATAGCTGGGTTTGAAATGCATACATCTTCCCCTCAAGAAAAAACATTCATAGACTATTTTATGGGAACAGGCATTTCGGAGCCGGTCATTACCGCGCCACGATCCCACAACACACTAAAAGACATATGCAGTTTCGGCCAACACGCAACTCCATGGGATGAGATACCAAAAAAACTTATGGTATTTGTCCATTGTCAATATAGCCGCGCTCGGTGGGCGTGACTAATAACTCCTGTCCTTCCAATCTGGGCCCACAATGCAAATGTCACCCGGCGCATCCCCAAAGGAATAAAGCCATGACAATTTTTGTGTGCGTCTCACAAAAGATATTCTTTTAGTCTGCTACGTTTGGGCGAGTAAAATATCTATTGATTATACAACAGACTGGAGGTCGCGAATGAACAACATACAATAAAGTAATTATGACAACATGACAGATGCTGTGATTATGAATTACGTGCCCCAGCTCTATAGATAAATGCGACTCTCGGGGCTGAGAGAGGTTATAAATGAATAGTAATATAATGCAATTACCAATATTATTGACGAAATTCAATTTTGAAAATTGACCAACGGTTGTACAGGGGGACGAATTGCTGTTTTGGTTGAATTGCTGATTCTAGCTACAACCCACGCTTACATGTCAGGCTATATAAGCGGATGGTTATGGCGGCAGGTCCAAATGCTAAGTAACGAACTGTGAAATAACGATTGACGCCCGTTTCAAGTAGTTATATGAGAATAAGATATAGTGAACATAAAAATTCTGCCTTCAACTTAATACATATACTGCGAGCTGCTGTTACGAGAAACGGCTAATCACGGCTCGGTTATGATAAATATCAGCAGCTGTGTATTTGTAATGCTTCGTTGTGGAAACTGCAATGTTTTATTCGACGAGTACAAAATTCCGAATCTTCGTCAGGTGCACGTGCGTACGTAGGCCTCCTGCTCGCCAAGCAGCAACGGTAAACTGCGTTTAACCAAGCAAAACCAAACATCAATACATAAGTTACTATTTGAAACTATATAGGCAGAGTGGTGATCAATATCCTGCTGCGAGGTAGGGGCTTCTGTAGTGTATTGATAACCTGATATCAGGGCCGTAACAGCACTTCGTCAGCCCCCCACCCCAAAACTTTGGTCTTGGGCCCCCCATAGGGTTATAAACCTAACTTCTGGGGGGCTTCGCCCTCCAGACCCCCCTCCGGCGATACACTGTTTGCCGCTATTTATCATTATCATTGGGAGTTTGTTTGGTGGGTCAGCTTTTGTCGCCTAAGCGCACGAAGCGCGGAAAAATTTCTAGAATTCATTATTGAATCGGTCAGTATGATCGGGAATTGCCTATATTGTCATCAAATTTTATCTTCTCTCTGCTCACGTAATCAGATTTGCCGGTGGAGCTGAGTGAGGTGTGTTTGAAAAGGTAGGACCACTCCATTAATAATTAAACATCTTCAGGCGTATACCCGTTGGCAGGAACGAAACAGCACCTCGTCAGGCCCCCAAAAACGTGGATCTGGGCTCCCATAGGGTGATAAAACGACCCCCCCCCCCCATCACGTTGTTCACGTTTGTCACGAAATCAACTGTACTGTATTGTGAGCCAGCGCCAATCGCGAAAATTTTCGATAATTTATGATAAAATCGGTCAATCAGATAGGCGATTGCATATATATTATGCTATCAATTTATTTTCCTCTCTACTCACGTAATTAGATATACCGGTAGAGCTGAGTGAAGTGTCTTGAAGACGGGGAGGCCCGTAAATAATAATTAAACATCTTCTGGTGGGCGGACCCGTTGGTATGACTTCGTTACATGATGTTATTTCGTGACTTCCAGTCTGCTATATCAAAACATATAGAATCGCCCAAACGTAGGCTTCTGAACTAAGAGACGCACACGATTTCAAATTGGTATTTCTTCACTGGCATAAATTTTTTCCCATCGGGATGGTATTTGTCTTGTGAGGTTCAGATTGCAAAGACAGGAACATTCGACGTCTGTCATTTAGGCGCCTATGTACCATTATACCTATGTGTATTTTATATATAGAACGCCGTCTTCGGTCAGCATAAGGGCATAGACCTTTTCGGCCAAGGTTTTCTCGCTGCCGATCGTTCTGGCACACTTCTTGGAGTCGCATGTTATATGGCCTAAAACTTGATTGTAGGTCTTGGTGGGTCGTAGCGCGGTAATAGTCTAATACCCAATAATAAAGATAAATGGCTTCTTGAATTCGCGCGCAGCGCGAAAAAATTTTGAAAAATTGGCATGAATTTTCAAAAAATACTTTATGATCTATGCTAATTCACGAAATAATTTTGGGCCCCCTTCGAGCTCGGCCCCCCCCCAATTGGGGGGTTTGGGGTGCGGCAGTTACGGTGCTGCCTGATATACACCACGGGAGGTGTTCTTACAATCACACTACAAAGTTTACTATGTGTGGATACTTCTTACGCAATGATGAGCGGAGCTCATACATATGACGTAATAATGAGTCAGTGGCGTTTGAAAACAGATGTTTGTGCTATCGCTAACGTGGTATATTATCTCATTCTTGTTCACGAATATTCAGTTTATGTCATAGTCCTTGTACAAACAAAAAGTAATCGTTCTTTCATAAAAAAAATCGATTAGATATGGAAAGTAGTCGATTACGATTACGATTACTTCGGATTTTTTTTCGAATGTAATCGATTGCGATTACGATTACTTCAAAATGCTGTAATCGTCGTAATCGATTACGATTACTAATCGCGATTACCCCATGTCTGCCAAATACCGGACACTCTTTAGCGCCCACTAGTGGATTTTAAAATGAGTCATGAGCACATTGTCTGTCAATATGACGTCACACTAGTAAAGACCAGAGATGGCCACGATCCGTTTCAGAAGTATGTGCTGGCTGTGTGTTGCGTAACCGGGACCAAAACCGCAATTTTTCAGCTCCTTCCCGCCCAATTATCAATCATTTTGGGCCCACCATCGGGTAATTGATGCAACTTCTGGAGGGGCTTGCTATATGCAGCTGCATGGTTTCTACATGCATCTAGTCGTTCAATTTTTTGAATGAATTCTGTCAATAATATTGGTTCTTCCATATTACTATATAGTTTGATCCTCTCTCCGCCCACATGATCAGAGTTAGCGGTAGAGCTGGTGGAGGATAATGACTTCGAAAATACAGGGAGTATACAATTGTAAATCGTTAAGTCATGTTCATAGATTGTTTATCAGCCTTATGCCGGTGCGCACCACGGAACTTTATCAACACCCAATATCCAGTGGTTTACAACCTTTTACGGCCGCGACTCCAATTTGAATATGTTTCGTGGTCCTGATCAAAATTTGACGAGCTATGATTACTAACAGAAGTCAGGACCTTTGCCCAGACTTACTCAAGGGCTATTTTGTAAGCTGGTTATGTTCAACATCTTCGCGAACCCCAGAATGAAGGCAAACGACCCCCACGTTTTGAACCGCTATCTTTGAATAAAGTATTTAAACGGCCTTGACCATCTTTAAGGACTATACCGTTCTGCTTTAATTGCGATTACAATTAGGCTTATTTCAGTAAATGAAGTTTATTTTTATTTATATTTTATTGCATTTGCGAGGGTGATAGTCCCCATATTAAAATCAATAAATGTGATAGTAAATCGCGCGCAGCGCGACGAAAAATATCATGTAGTATAAATATTTCCCAAAATAATGTTATTATGTTGATTTACGACAAAAATTATTAGCCTATTAGCATTCAAAATTCCGGACATTCAGGCATAATTTGGAAATTCCTCCCGGACGCAAGTCGCATCCTAACAGTGAAATTCCGGAGATGTCCGGGAAATTCCGGACGTATGGCAACCCTATTGTAACGAGTCTCGAGATACTGTTTCACTAGTAAAATAACAGGCCTCGGCGTGATGTGATGGAGCTTCCTGGAATACTAATTTCCAGGTCGCAGAAAGTCATGTTCATTAAAGGGCAACTCCTTTGAACCGTTGTCTGATACAATTTAAAACGATTAAGGCTTGAATGCAGGTATCACTCCAATAAATTTGTCGTGTATCAATAAGTATAGCATGTATCTGCTGGACACCACCAGCAATTTAGTTGGTCACTAATAGTCAGAGAGGTTGGTTATCATCAGCACATTCGTATATATCCTGTATTTCATGATTTGGCAGTTTTTCGACTATTCCAGTCACAATACCCCATGATTTATCAACCGTGCAGCAGTAGTGAAGGCTTTGGTTGTCCTGTACTGTTCCAAGCTCTTCAATTCACAGTGGAATTGCTGCGTGCAATATACGTGGAAACGACAAGACAGACGTTCGTCCTAGTAGCGGGTATATGAGTCTCACATTATTCGAGAAAACGTTCGAGTTTATACTACAGCAGTACGAAACAATGGTTGTTAAGTTTAGCCGACGAGAGAACGAATTGCGGAAAAGTCGCAGGACGAAATAATGGATTTGTGAAGTATTTAGCCAATAGAAATAAGGAGCGCGAAATAGTCGCGGTACGAAAAAGGCGGTGATATTTATGTATAAATTCAGTTAAGGAAAACAGGTAGTTTATTTTTGTCTTTGATGTTTTTTGCGGCATATACACCGACTCATGATACGAATACACACGATTTGTGCATATGCATATCATGAATGCATGATGTGCATATGCCGCTGGTAAAGGAAGTGCAGATATAGCCCTCACGGCTTTCTGAGTCATGTACCACCCCTCCATGCTATCCCAGTAATGCATGAGCGCCAAGCAGGAAAGTCATGGATCCCAGTGTTACTAATCAGGTCTTTGGTCTAACCCGGTCGTGGATCGAACCCACGACCTACCGATCAAGAAGCCAGACGCTTCACCATTATACTATCATGTCGGTTTTACGTAACAGTGGTTGTGAAGTTTATCATATATAAATACGGATCACGAAATACTCGCGACACGAAAAAGGCAGAGATATCTATCAGGGCTTTGGACTCGGAGCCGGAGCCCCGGAGCCGTGCATTTTTACCGGAGCCGGAGCTCTACATAAAATTCCGCCGGAGCCGGAGCTGAAGCCAGTTATTTGCTGAAGCCAGTTATTTGCGGGGTAGCTCCGGCTCCGACGTATTTCATAAGAGGCTATTATATATGCAACAACCATATCTGCTGATTTCACACAATTCAACAGCAGGCCTTCGCGAAATTAATAATCTTTTCCTCTTTGGCGCTACCTTTTCCGACTCGTTCTTTCGTGTTAGTTCTTTAATCTCGCGCCGCGAAATTGGACAGTGTTATTGAGTATGCAATTATGCATGCTAATTGGAATTCATAACTGCGCATGATCGTCATTCACTCTAGTAAGGATTTTCGAGCGTAAATAAGGGGGGGGCAGAAGAGTAGACCAAAAACGCCATTACACTCAGCAAACAATTGTCGAGGTGCGAACTACTCAATGCAATATCAGGAGTCAGGACCCCATGGTATTTTATGTTGGAGACAAATTACTAATTTGATACGCGATTTCCAATTTGTAATCATCTGTTTCGTAAATTCATTCTTGATGTCTGCTTGATACTCCAGTATTTCCGTATTATCGCGCACTGTGACTTGTAAATGTGCAATGGGCATGCTGCATAGTTTAATTCGTTATGGGTATGGCGCAATGTGCACGACAGAGTGTTTAATTCGGTTATTCGATTCGTTTCAACGGGAAAATATTATATTCCGATAAACTCGATCGACACCGATGGACTGGTAACGGGTGCACCAATATCGAACGTCAAACCATTGGCCATTCGGTACAAATCGAATTTCTATTGATCACGTCGTGATATCCGCCCATATTCCTCTTACTACAGTTACAGTTGAATAATAATCGCATATTTTTAAAGATCGAATTGAGCTGTATGGCCTAAAGTGAACAATAAACAGAATTTCGACAATATAATGGGAAATTATCTCGCGGGCCACTCAAAACCTTCTCGCGGGCCACATATGGCCCGCAGGCGCAGGTTGCCCACCCCTGATATAGACAGAGCCCTTCGATAGTTTTCAGAGCCGGAGATGGAGCTGGAGCCGGAGCAGTGGTAATAATGTGGCTCCGGAGCTGGAGCCGGAGCTAATGCATGATAGAAGAAAGCTCCGGAGCCGGAGCTGGAGCAATGCAAATTTACGGCTGCTCCAAAGCCCTGATATATATGTAGAATTTTAGTTTTGCGTAACAGAGATGGTGAAGTTTGGTCACTAGGAGTACGGATCGCGAAATAGTCGCGGTACGAAAAAGGCTGAGATATCTTCCTGAAACTTCCGCAATACACAAAAATGATTCTGGCTTTGACTAGTTACAAGATGTACGATAAAATATATGTTGGCCACGCATAATAGTCCAAATAATACTCTAAAGTACAATTCACGTTGACAGAGTCAACTACGACCGGAAGATACTTTCAACTGGTCAGGTCACTACATGGAAATACCTGAAAATCCCCCACACAGAGAGGAATGGCATTGTTACGAATATTCGCGGCAATACGTTGAAAGGAAAAGTACGAACAGTCGTAATTTCAATACCAAGGGCTAAAACTGACTTCTATTACTGTAATAATGACTGTCAGTTTCTAGTTTTACAGCTATATCATAGCATAGCCTTTATAAGATAGTCGTTACACTGTAGAGTCATACTCTATAGTTACACGCCATTGTTTTCCGTGGCAACTATAGGCGGGAGCGAGACACCTAGCGACAGAGGTGTAAATCTTTATTTTGAGTGCAGGGTTATCTTCTAAATCTGTTGCATTGGTTACTAAGGTTAGGTTAGTAATCTTACGTAGGTTAGTAATCTATAATAGGACGCTGTTAGGTATTTCAAGCCACGAAAAAACAAATGGCTGCAAAATCGGGAAGTAGTAAGCTAACGAGTGGGAAGTATTGCTGTATTCCGCAATGTTCTAGTGCTGCTGCAAGCGGAATTCGTCTATACGTTGTTCCAACTGGTGATAAACCTCGGTTTGGAGTTAGTACTAAAGAATGGGCCAATAAATTTAAGCAGGTGAGTGTGCGGATCGAGTTAATATACTCTGTGTTTTCATGTTTTATTCGATGTTCTTTGCATATTTAATCATCTTGTCTTATATTCGAACGGGTTGGGTTGGTCATCCGGCATGAAGGGACACCGCGTGTTGCAAATTTAGATCAGCAGTGTGAAATATTACAACATTACACGGATAATATAGTATTTTTGCAGTGATTTTGTATACTACCATTTTTTCATTATTTGTAATCAATAGTCTCAAAAGTTTAAAACATGCCAGAAAGAAGAAAGTGATGATCAACCCCTACAGTTTTTTTTACCATATGATACTATTATAAAAATAACAATAATATCCTCATTTCAGGTTATTTTCAAAGTCTGCTACAACACTGACTTTAAAAACAAAGTCGACTCTGGTAAAGCATACATTTGTGAGAAACATTCCGAAGCATCAGACATTCATGTCTCAAATAATTGTCTTGCCATCAAAAAAGACTCTCTGTTTGAGAAGAAATCAATATTTTTGGTCGTGTAACATTGGCTTTCAGAAGAAATTCGCTGATGAAATAGCCGAATCAGTAAGCAAGTCTACAAAAGAATGTGACAAATTCATGATTATTGCAATTGATGAATTATCAATCAAAGCTGTATTTTTGATTTATTGATATTATGCATTTTCTTTCTGAAAATATTCACATTAGTTTACAAGTTCATCAAATTTTTTAGAGGAGCTTGTCTATCGATCTTTCACCGAAGGTATAATCGGCTATGTGGACTTCGATAATGAGGTCTATAATGACATTTCAAAAAATGCAAGTAAAGTGACCAATCATATCCTTGCTGTTTATGCGAGAGGTGAGCACCAGTGCTCTTTTTAGACATTGTAGCCGTGATCAAATTGGTACTCCAGAGTGGGGCGGAATATGTGTTGCCTCGCCGGATCAATCAAGATCCTCTTGAGGGATATTTTGGTAAACAACGAGAAAATGCAGCTCTCACCCGAAATCCTTCGGCTTCTGCATTCATGTCCAATAACAAAAATATAGCCGTGCAGAAAAGCGTGAAAAAATCCCGTTGATCTCCAAAATTTGTATTTTGTTGAATATTTTTGATTGCGTTTCATGCGCTATCACTAAGGCGATTTTTTTACCCCAGAAAACTATATTTTTACCTCATTGCATGCAAATTAGGTGTCTTCACACATGATGAATGATGATAGAATTGTACTACTTACCTTGATTCTGGTTGGGACTGTCTGTCCTTACAAAGTAGTTTCGCCTGAAAATTTTTTTTGACTCAATAACGGACACATTTTTTCATGAATAAACTATATTTTTATAAAATCTGGACCTAGGAAGAATTCCAAGCTACATCACGCATGGTAGAAATAATTAAAACATTTTGTGCAGTCTAGCTTCAGTTAGGATATCGCGGTACTTCAAGAATCAAATAGGTTCGCCGATAGTGTGTATAAACATCTACGATACAAACGAAATGTAGGTTGCTAGAAAATATTGAGTTTGCGAACAATTTTGACTATTTTTAGACCTAACGCTACAATTTTGACATGTCAAAAAATATCGCCCAAGTTATCACTTATCAGTACAGCAGTACAAGATACTTCGATGGTTCAACACCGGTGTAAACTACATTTGGTTTTCACATTTTACTATTTTGAACATAATATAGTCACTAAACGGCAAAGATGTTTATTCATCATTTGTTGTATTAGTGGGAATATTTCTTCAGGGTGTCCCGCAGACTTGCAGATGATGATGACATAGTGCTTGTACGTGTACGACGTGCTTGTACGTGTACGACAGTGAATATAAACCCTTGCTCCAATATACTTTCGTATCAGAGCTTCCACCACATGTCGGTCTCTTTCATTATAATATTGCGCCCAATCTGTTCTACACAAGATAGTGCGCATGCCAATAAGTCTGGCAGGCAACTGTTTACGAAAATTGTATTCCACTTGTTTAAACATACGGATGTAGTCATCTCTTGGGACTATCAAACTTCCCCTATTTGTTGATTCGTACTCCTCTGGCAGGCTACCGTTTTTTGAAATTTGATTTCGGCACCATTGATTGTCCTCCCCCTGAAATTTCTTCAACCCATATCGAAGAGTTGCCCCGGCAAGGTACTTCAATACCTTTTCATCATCGGCCGTTAAACCAATCTCCCGACGGCACTTGCTTTTCTTCCAAGAAAGCTGTTGCTGGATGATAGTCGGGCAGCATTCCTTTGAAACACGTTTAATAGACGTCTCCTGAACCAAACTATTCGAATAGTGCTTTTGAAGTTTCCTCGAGAGAGAAGAGAGAGAGAGAATCTTTATTCGTATACATTACATATCAACATAACACTACAAAAATGTTACAGTGAAATGCGACATGCAAGGTAGACGGGAGGCTCGATATGACAAAGTCTTCAGAGCCGAGCCACCCGGGACAGGAGCAATTTTCACAGTCGATAACTAATGAAAAAAAAAAAATTAAAATAAACTAACGAACGAAAGGGAAAATAAGACACAGTATCATGGACCAATTTGAAATACAACGCAATTACAATTTAGCGGTAGTTAGAGATAAGAGATTGAAAACATTGTTTTTTAAAAGCACAAGAGTCTAAATTGCGGAGATTAGGTGGCAGCTTATTCCAAACATTGACACCAATAAAACTGATTGAATTTTGCACTAGACTGGTAGAGTGGTGTTGCACAGACAGAGACAAGTTAGAAGAAAATCTGGTATGATGTTGGTGGGTATCTGAAGGTATCTTGAACAGATTATCAAAATATAGTGGCAGTTCACCCTGATGATAGCTATGCATGAATTTCATTACCTCAAATTTGAAAATGTCTTCCACTTTCAATATTCTAACGCTACGATACATGCTATTACAATTCTCATATCTAGATTTCCGACAGAGAATTCGCATGGCTCGATTTTGCAAGACTTGCAGTTTCTGCAGATGTTTTTTCGCAGCAGGTCCCCAAACTAGGATCCCATAAATGAGATAGCAGTGAATTAAGGCATAGTAGACTGATCTGAGAGTTTGATGAGGAATTAAATTTTTAAGGCGATAGAGAGCCCCGACACCACGCGAGATTTTAGTTTTTATATTGTTGATATGATCAGACCATCCGAGTTTATCATCAATGATAATGCCAAGATATTTAACAGTTTTATGTGTATCAAGATGTGCGTTATTTACTATAATTCTACTGCGATTCACTTGTGTATGAAATACGCGAGCATCATCAGTTGCTTCGTATGGCACTCAGCAACACAGAACACATCTTCGAGAATTTGGTCTTGGAAGATGGTTGGTAACTCAATATCCATTTTTTTTAGCTTCATCCAAGGCTTCTTGACAGTAGGTCTTATCGCAGCCAACCAAGACTTCAACGGCATTGCAAAGTTGATTTGCAGTGTCTTCCGCAGAAAGACCAGACCCTGGGTCCTCTATACAAATTTCCTCTTCGTCCTAAAATCGAAAATGTTCGGTAGTTGCATCCTTCTACGGTCAATAAGCGCAATGAGAAAGGTACAAAAATCAGTTAGGAACAGATAAGATGAGACGGCTCAAAATAGAATGGCCAGCAACTATAGCAAGAGCACCAAACCAACCAAAGGGTAACAGTTGGTATTATCCGTACGTACCAAGCCCCGAACTACTGCCATCTCCGGCTAAGCAAATTTGCGTGATCACCACCTTACAGATGCATTGTGGGTAGTAGGCTGGACCACTTAGTACAGGCGCTTATGGAAAAACGTCCAGTGTTAAAATATATTTGATTCATAATGGGTTTGTAGTATTTTATACGAATGGAGCTTTGAATGAATAGGCTAATCATCGTAACATTCAGGATTTGTTTCAGCCCAATATCTCGTGATTATATCTGTGTTATCTGTGTATTTCAAAATGTCGAAGACATCTCGTTTTGGTGGTAGTGTTTGTTGCGCCTATGGGTGCAGTAAAAGGCAGAAAAAGATATTCACGGAGTCATATATGAGAAGTGATAGCGATGGTAGTAGCGATGAAGAGACTTTGGTAAAG
The DNA here is from genome assembly GCF_051294905.1 of Botryllus schlosseri. Lineage (NCBI taxonomy): Eukaryota > Metazoa > Chordata > Ascidiacea > Stolidobranchia > Styelidae > Botryllus > Botryllus schlosseri. Next base: position 9,680,756 of record NC_137245.1, on the reverse strand, counting down.
CGTCGGCATCCAAGAACATTTCACCGGTGAGTGAATGGCAGAATAATCGGGGCAGCAAGGCTATCTTTGAAGAATCAGTTTTTATTTTTGATATCACCTGACCATCACAGTCTATCAATATCCAGATAAGCCACAGCATTAATGAATAGGCCATGTTAAAGTGTCATTATACCAGAACATTTTGTCACAAGTATATGGATGTTGGTATGATCAGAGCAGACTATATCAGCAGTCACAGCACAATGTCAGTTCATCAGTATACCTGTAATAGCATGATCAGCTAGTTCACTGTTTGTATTATGTATGGGCAGTACAGCCAATAACTAGCTTAGTACCCAATCCTTCCTTAAAATTGTCGGGAAGGTTGGAGGTAGGACTAGAAGGAAAGGTATAATTAACGGCCACACGGTTTTGTCCAGCATAGTTGAGTAATAATTCTATTTTTATGTTGCCAGATGCCCACAATACAGTTCACATTACTAATTCCGCGGTCGAGGTCATTATAGCTTCGTGCGTGCGAGACGTTCGATTTGTCTCGAAAGATGTTTTTTTCTAGGTTTACCTTTGGCTTTGAAAGATTACCTAATTGTCTATCCTTCTGGGGTAGAAAGTAACAGATATATTTAAATCAATCAAGATAATTTCACATATGTTCCTGCTACTTTTATCATCGTTCATAACAAAGAATGGTCAATTTGGTGTGATTTGCATCATAGAATTACTTGTGAACTGATGCAATGTTCCGTACAACGCTGTTTTCCTACCAATGATTCCCTGAAAGGAAGGTGGATAGAATGTATTAGAAGAAAAGACTGGGTGCCAGCAAGATTGTCGGTCATCTGCTCTGATCATTTTCCAGAAAGTGATATTTGCCGTGTTGGTTGGAGAATTCGTTTAAGGACGAATGCGGTGCCAACAAGATTTATGATGCCAAAGGTACGGTATAGACACTAGACAGTGACTATATATTTATAAAGTTTGAGTTCCCATTACTACACCTTTATTTTAGCCCTAGTTAATGTAAAATTCACAAATTTTAGGCATCGAACAACCCACGAGTGAGACCTGCAGCAGTTCCAGATAAGATTCGGCATTATGAAGCACAAACCGCTGAACCTGAAGTAGTTATTCACGACCACAGCTACTGTGCGCATACGTCTCCTCGAAAAGTCGTTCAACAGCAATGCCGTAGGGTGGCAGAAATTAAAAAGAGGTTACATGCAGCCAGAATGAGATAGATAGTAAGCCCTAACTTCTCCCACTTTTTATTTTCAGATCACCCTCAATTACGTCGAGGGCGACGTGAAGTCAATTACCATTAATTAATTATTTCTGTCTGTTTTTTCATGTTCTTTTAATATCATTCAATCATTCCAAACCTTGCGTTTCTTATAACTAAAGATGTTGTTTCTGAAAAGGAAAGTTCAGTATTTTGGTACGAGCCAGTAGAGCGCGTTATTTCGTGTGATCACATAAATGGTTGATCTAAAAAGCCAGGTTGGAGTGCTTCATCTAGTAGGTTAGCCAAGTATCGTGGGCAGAAAAACTGCGTGTGAAAGGTTCACATGTCCAGTTAGTTTTGAATCTAATCTAATTTCTGGTTTCACGAAAGTGCAAAACGAGTCAAACTTCATGTACTCGCGTATATGGGTAGCTATAGGTGTAATTATGATCAAATACATGTAGGCCATCTAGATTGTATCTTGTGCCGTATTGATCCGATAAAATTAATATTTATTATAAACTCCTACAGTGCACAGATTGTTGTAACCAACATAGTTCAGTGTGAATAGGCAATTCTGGCTGCATCTGAATAAGAACCCATGCATTTCTTGTTTCTCTCATTCAATGAACTCATTCGGTCACTTCTGCAGAAATCAATACCCCATTGCACATCTTTATTTTCTCTTTAGATTTATTTAAATACGCTGAAACAATGAATACGTAGAATAACCACAATATGGCATTCAATTGATTTCAGCAGTGCCTTTTAATATGTCTCATGATGCTGAATTTTCTCCATCAGCAATATTCACAGCCACTACGTAGCTGGCAGTTAGAGCATTTACATCAGCTCCATTGCAGTATGAAGATTTTGAATCCAGGATAGGTAATTCCGAGGCACTCTCCGGTAATAACTTCAAGATGGCGATTGTAGATGCTCTTACTTCCTATAGATACGTATATCTGAAAGATAACTGAACTGGCATTACCGTATAATCTTTTGACAGGTTGGTTATTTCTGTACACGTAAACTATGCCAGTTTGTTGCTATCCAACATTAGTAATAAAAGCAAACTGCAATGTGTATTTGTATCATTGCATACACGGTGACCTGAAACTGAAGGTAAGTAGCAAGAAGACAGCATCAGAAAACTCCCTCAGGATTAACGGTATCATACCCAAGTCAAATTGTTAATGCCATGGCAATCGCCTTATCCAAGTAATTGTGATAAAGGAACTCAGCGACCATAGAAATTTCTGAACATAAGTACGTGTATTTAGCTGGATACAACGAGTAAAGCAATCTACATCAGGAATATAACCACAAATAAATACATACGATGACACATAGACAACTTTATTTTACCACGAACAATCGAAACCACTTATATCTTCGACATGTCGAACTACACAGATAACACCGATATAACCACGAGATGTTGGGCTGAAACAAATCCTGAATGTTACGATGATTATTCATTCAAAGCTCCATTCGTATAAAATACTACAGACCCATTATGGATCAAATATATTCAAACACTGGGTGCTTTTCCATAAGCTCCTGTACTAAATCGTCCAGCCTACTACCCACAATGCAACTGTTTCTAGTGACCACGTAAATATCGCGGGTAGCGCACTCCAGTGTTTATATCGCTCAGTGGTACGTACGCCATACGGTATCAATACTCGTTGTAAAGACAACAAATTTACAATATTTTAGCAATCGATGCCTTCACATTGTTGCTAGTTAACGCATATACTCAGTACTCACATTACAAAACAATTCCATAAGCTCAGCATCTGATATATCCATCGTAAACATTAATGACAAATCTTCGGCAGTAGGCAAACTATAGGCAAATAACGACTGAGCTATATGAAACTGCTTCGCGGTACCGTAGGACCACTAGGTGTTGCTGTCCCGCCATAGTTGACAATGGAGTATAACGCCTATCTTATAAAGGCTATGATCATAGCAATTTGAGTGGAATATCGGATCTGGGATTTTCTGGGCTCATTTAGCGTTCACATCTGCGTTTTGCCGAAATATCTCAGTGGCATCCCTGGAACCAGCTAGTTATCATAGTTCCGTGGAGTGTCGATATCTCTTTCATCATCATCGACATTAGTTTATGAGCAATTTAGCAATTCTTTACTGTACAATATGATGTCACTATCGTATCCTAGCAACAAAATCAGTTAATGATTTATCTTCTTTGTCTTGCCGCTATTCTTCGGCTGCTATCAAGTTACGACCGACCGACTTCTCCAGCAAAGCGGCTAAGCGTCGACTTCTCACAAAAGCTGGATTCGGTATTATGCAAATTTTAGACGTATGCCTTGACCAGACTGGCTCGACAATAAGGTGCAGTGGAAATGACGTTATAAACATCGTGTGGTCTTACTGGGGAAGACATCGTGGAAATAAGTCGTGAGTATAACAATATACCTACGGTGCTTGTAAGCTCATCTGTTTATGCAATATCGGTTGACAAGTTCTGTTTTGCCTACTTGATACAATGCTGTGAAAACTCCTCAGGTAGGCGATACGACATGGTATGTCTGTTTATATGGCTCAGTGTTGCCAACCACCACACCATCGAATGTTGACATGGAATGGTAACGACCATTCTGCTTAGTTCCGCTTCGCCGGGGCTGTAGTCGGGATGCATTCGCGGCAGCGACTGCCGACGCCGACTATATGCAGTGATCGGGTACCTATGGCTCGCGAGCCATATATGGCTCTTTTGGGTATAAGATATGTCTTTTTACCGAATATTTGTTTTTGTACTGAATTGATCAATATTGCAACGACTTTTAGCAAATTTTCATCACGGCCAGAATAATCATTCTCGTGGCAGTATAAGCATGTATTTGAGAGGTAAAGACAATGCTGTTTTCAGAATTAGGGGCTCAGACCATTCTTTTCAAAATCCTCAAATTTAAGGTACTGTCACGTCGGCGACCAATATCACTCGCGAATTTAATGTACCCGACTTGAAATCTTGGATTGTGCGATACGTTGATTAATCAAAGAGCGGAGCAGACATGGCAATGCCCATATCACAACGCAGTTTTCAAATGCACATTGTCTTCCTGATCTATGGCACGAAATGACCTGCCGTGGACGTGACATTAGGGTTGTTCAAAAATATTTTATTTTCCAAATTTCACTCGCTTTAGTGATATAATTGCCAGGTTGCCCAAAAAAACGCTACACATTTTTTTACTACATACGCTACACACCAAATTTCAGTCAATTCCAACCAGTAAAGGCCGTGCAATCCTAAATTGAAATTTCGACCATTTTTGAATTTATAGTATTTACGGTGGCAAATTTCGTCACTTCGATTTGACCAAACATCGTGTTCCAGGTATGCCTGAAGGGAAAGTGATGCATTTTTCAAAGCTTTTATCTTGAAACTGACCTGTGATAGATTTGAGATGATGAAATTGCTAATTAACGAAAAAATAATTTGACACTGATTTGCTGGTAATGAGTCAACGAAATTAAATAGTCTCGTTAAAACGATGGTGATATATTAGCAAATAAAATACTTTTAAGCCTGAAATCGGGCACCATGAAGAGAAAATTAACTGAAGCATAGGTAAAATACAGCACAATATATTTCCCACGTTAATATCGATACCATAAAGTATCTTTTGTCGAGCCGATGTAGATCTGAAGACGTTGTGGCTGTTTTCTTCGCAATGCGTTATTATATTTGCTTTTCACGACTCCTCTATACCTCTACAAGGCGAATTACGAATGCTGAGTCATTATATTTTCGAATTTTAGCGGATCCGCATCATAGGGCATTTATATGAACTGTAGTGAACTCGCGCCAATGAACAATGGGATGTTTGAGGTATATGTCATGTGACCTGTTGGTTGATAATAATGATGACATATCTTCCTCATATCCATAAATCTTCTGAACCATTTCATATCATTGTGTGTGTCTTGATTGGATGAAAATACAATCTCCTGATTATTGATCCACATTCAAGTCGAAATACAAGCAATTACTACTAAATAAATACAGTCCATCCTCAAGATTACCGGACCACGACTGACCTATCGATCTCGCTTCCCATGACATGCCGCCCTATTTATTGTCGCTTTCTTTTTCTATACTATCTTCTTTACTTTCATTCAGTGTGCATGCCTCCTCTTTACATCGCCTAGGCCAAGGTGGGTGTCAGATTCCATAGACTGCTCCTTGTCGCTTCGACACCTTCCTGTCTTTTCATTGTATCGCATTTTTTTGTGGTGTATTGAACTGATAAAATTGCTAATAAACCAATGATGATGATGATGATCATTGTCTTACCATACAATTGTCTTCACTTGGCCTAGTAATACGGCAATGCGCTTTATTGCACTACTGCAAAAAGAGTTTTGTTTTTGCTGATAGTGAAAGATCCCATAGATGATTAATACGCTCTATAAAGTTGGTATGTTACAATTTGGTTTCCCTGGATTTTGGAGCAAATAACAATCATATCTGAAGTACCATTTATGTCATTAATTGGTGTGTAGACCAATTTCGATTGCAATCAGCAGCGTTTGTCTGGGCCGCTGACTGATGCTAGTGCTTGTGGAACTGCGATTTTGGAATCAGTGAAAAGATAGAATCAATCGAAATGGAGTTTGTTCGGTTCTATTAGCAATAATTATCAAATCTCTACACCACAAGATTACGGTCCAATTAAAAGATGAGGGGTAAGCAAACATTGCACAATGAGTTCTTCATGGCGTATCTAAGGGGTCGTTGTCTCAAATACCGAAACTTGAGACCAACATCGCTATCAACCTAATGATGGCCTGAGATTCCTTGAATGTCTGGAGAATGATGTGTGATCTCTGAAACTCGATGTGGTGGTATATTTATCCGTTAGATGTCTAACTTCTCTTTATTTCCGCTAGTAATTATTTTGTGCGTTTGCCTATCAGTTAATTTATCATTCTGGTGTAGGGCATTCTGAGAGTAGCATGTGTTGCCTGATTTTCTTCTATTCTAACGTTTATATTCTTTGAAGCATAGTCTACACTTTTAGTGAAAAAAAGCTTAGAAAACCGTATGGCCATTGGTGGGTTTTCCTCGCAAGGTCACGACAGTCGACACAATGTCTCGCAAGTAGTAGTTCGCTTGCTAGAGGAATATAGACATTCTACGCAGGATATCGAAAAAATGTCATAATGCGCTGTTAAGACAATATCCACAAGCTTATTTGCTCTGAATATATGTGAAATTCACACTGAAGTGACAAAAGATATCGCCAAAAATATGGGAAATATATTTACTATATTTTACCTGCCTGCCAATTTATTTTCTCTTTATGGTCCCGGATTTCAGTGCTAAAAGTATTATTTGCGATGCATATCACAATCGTTTTAACGGGGCTCTATCAATTTAGTTCTAGATTATCAGTGTCATATTCATTTTTCATATATTAGCCATTTCATCATCCAAACTCTATCACATGCCTTCATCAAGATGTACGTACACACGTGAAAAAAGCATCATTCTCACTTCAAACATGCCTGGAACAAGATGTTTGGTCATATCGAAGTGTCGATATTTGCCACCGTAAATACTATAGATTCAATAATGGTCGAAATTTCAATCCAAGATTGCACGGCCTTTACTGGTCGGAATTGACTGAAATTTGGCGTATAGCGTTTTTTCAGGCTACCTTACAATTTTATCACGAAGCGAGTGAAATTTGGAAAAAACAGTTATTTTTGAACAACTCTAACGTAACATTCACAATTACAAACTCGAATTACAAACAACGCCATAGCTTTCCACGTTCTTGATTGGGAAGTAGCTCTGTGGTACCGGCGATAAAATGTAGTGTTGCGCAACGTTATGTTGCCGAATACTTTGAGAATTGAGAAGTCTATCAGTATTTAGATTTTCGGAATCAGCGTTACAGTTACTTCCGATAGATATCAGACATCAGTTATAATAAATTTAAAGGTATTAACGATGAATTGCGTTATCAATGGTGAGGCTTGGACCGTCTGTGACTTACCTCTCGTTTTGGGCTTAGTTTTCGAACAATAAATTCCAGTTTTTACAGAGAGAATGTGGCGAACACAACGAATCTCATGTAGCGAGTTCGAATTAGCGCTGCCATGATGTCACACATTTTCAATTAGCTGATAGGCATGTATGGCTCTTTAAGAGTTAAAATGGAAAAATAGGGTCAATATGGCTCTTCCGACAAAAAAGGTTCCCGACCCCTGATAGGATTCCTGGCAATCCAAAAGTTATCGTCCCATCCATAGCGCAGAATATACTGAATCTGGTCTTGATCGAAAGCTACTGTCGCACTGATTCCGAATATAGATATTTTTCCAATTGTTGCGTATACCCGCCTCCCGATAAAAGATTGAATTAATAGGCCTAAATCAGGGGTGGGCAATTATTTTCCTCCGCGGGCCAAATGAGAAAAATAAATACGTTGGCGGGTCAACTGAAAAAATGTAGCCAAATTCTCCAGTGTGTTTTAATTTTATTTCTGAATTACATTTTTAATAAATACTGCTCAGTGAATGTGTTGATATTAGGTAATGAGAAAGTGGCGGATAATTTAAAAAAAATATCTATTAGCTGTAATGGTTCGAAACCATGCTAAACGTGATATATTTTATCTCTCTTTAAACCCCTATCCCCGTTCTTCTATTAAGACTCTAAAACTGTGGTTCTCAAACTTTTTTAGGCACGTCTCCTTTTATGATAGTGAGAATTTCGCGCCCACTTATCATGATATCACAAAATAATGAAAAGTGCAACCAGAATGCTAGCAATCCCAACGTCTGATGGCATGTAACATTATGGCTGTTGATGAGAGAATTGTGAAATATATGAAATTGGACAGTACACAGGGCAACAACTATAAGCTGGTGGTATATCCCGCCGAGCGCGAACATTTTTTTTCAGTAAGCTTCGGCTTCGCGCCACTCTTCTGATGCTTTCACGTCTCCCAGTTCGAGAACCACTGCACTGAAATGTATATGCAATAGCACAAAGCTCATTTTCTTAGTCGCTGCCTTCCGAGCAGTGTGCACTGTGCAGATTAAATAGCCGTTATGTTGAGCGAAGCTTGCAGTTTTTCTGAGCTTCGCCCTCCCTTGACCGAGTGTTTCGTGCTTTTGTCATAAGACCAACTTTAATCAAAATCCTTTGTCTCGACGACATGATCGGCAAAAACTGAAAGAATAGGTTTAACCCTGACTCCATAGTATGCGAATATTTAGTACTCCAAATTCTAAACCTAAGCCTTCTTTGAATTTCAGTTTTCGGCTTTCTTTCTTTTTTTGGCGTGCCCGTTAATCCTTTATGGGTGATAGATATGATGAGTCATAGTAATTGCGAGCCCTGATTGACTCGTTTTACGAATTAGGGATTTGGGAACATATCACGTCACAAATTTGAAACACATACCGTATAATGCCTAATGTGACAATGTCAACAAGGAAGGTTTGAACTAAACTATATGGAAAGAGTGATTCCTTGTGACTTCAATTGCTACTCATACTTTGCCACATTGCCTTTATTTTTAATCTGGATTACGCATGCCAGGTATACGTAGTCAGCGTAATCGTGGCATATCAATGAACAGGCTTCAAAGTAAACGAATTTCCTGTTCATTTGATACAGCCTATGGTTTTGGTCATTCAAAAAGCAAGTTTTATGTTTTGAATTCCAAGCAAACTTTCGCGGGCCGCACAGAATAGCTTCGCGGGCCGCACTTTACCCAGGTCTGGCCTAAATAAAAATACACATCATGTGCAGGCGGGACCGAAACAGCACTTCGTCAGTCCCCCCAAATCGTTGGTATTGGGTCCCCTATTGGGTGATAAACCAAACTTCTGGGGGCCCTTCTGGGAAGATCACAGACCGCCCCCCAGACTATAGGTTTTAGTCGCTAGTTATCATCGAGATTTTTATCCTCATTCTGCTCACGTAATCAGATTTATCGGTAGAGCAGAGTGAGGTATCTTGGAAAATGTAGGGCCCGTAAATAATAATTAAATATACCTTCGGGTGAAACCCGTTGGTATAATGACTTCGTTACCTGATGTTATTTCGTGACCTCCTGTCTGCTATCCCAAAAGATATTGAAATCGCCTAAACGTACATAACTAAAAGACGCATACGATTTCAAATTTACCAATTTGCCGGGATAGCATTTATCTCGTGGGGTTCAGATTGACCCGACAGGAACAATCGCCGCCAAAAAAGACACACCAAGGCCGATATAGTTTAACCCAACACGAAGTGCGACCCCATAAAGATCGCCAGTAATAATATTATAACTTAGCATTATGTCTGTGGAGGGAATTTATGTATAAAAGATCGCCCCAGATGTTGGCCGGATCCTGCCCGCGACGGGATTTTGTCCGGCCCGCGGACAGGTTCCCGTCTTATATGATAATGTGGCCCGCAGCCCCAGTCTGCCGAGATTCCGCATTGCTTGCCTACTACGTCAAATTTTAGCGATTATATGTTGATATATACGTGAATGCGCAGCGTGCGAGAGTGGAGCTTACGCGTAAGCTCGTCGAAGCGAGAAGACTTGCATTATCGGCATTTACGATGTACTCAGTCCTAATGAATTAATATCTTGGTAAATTTGGGTACCAGGCATATCAAACGCCTTGAAATCTTAATTAAGGATTGCACCGTGCGTTAATTGATCACAGAGAAGCAGAGAAGCATGGCGGCGCCTGTATGACATTGCAGGTGTCAAATTCACCTTGTATTCGTCATTTTCTGCGAGAAATGGCTTTGAAGTGACATTGCTGTCGTTGAACCACATTCATTAAATACGATTTATTCCTTGTATATCTGGATATGGATAAATGGGCGAATAATGTATCGATTCAGCAATCCGGCCCGCCAAGTACCTAATTTTTCTATATCCGGACCGCCGACTGCAGAAGTTGCCCGCCCCTGGCCTATATTAATGTACGTACACGATATCTAGCGACGATTCGGGCCACATAATGCCACATGCTGAAGTACATATTGACGTTTTAAACTTCGCCAAATGTATGAACTGGGGCAATCAGATGAGATAATATTCCCATAAAATGCCACCAATTTCGACGATGACTTGCAATAGGGAATATAAGCTTATGCCTTAGGCCAGACTTGAAAATGTATTCGACGTACCATTGAATCGCGTACTGCGCAAAGAAAATTTCGAGATTAAATAAAATCTCTCCGGAAATCGAGAGTCAATTCGTAAATTCAAATTGCATGTCGACGACCGCCAACACGTACTAATTGAATTACGTGTCCACGGCCGCACAAAATTTCCTTCTACGGCCGAAGGTTGGCCACCCCTGGTGTAGGTAATAGAGATGCTTTTGTTTGTTTGTGGTATTTATGGTGTTTGTCGACTACTATGGTCATTTGCACCAGGCCGATATTGCTCATTATTTTCCGTAACTGCCGACTTACAGCACGGCCCACCACTAGGCTTTTTGTAAGACACTGCTTACGCAGATGAGGTGGCGAGGAGGAGCCTAGGTAAACCTCCAACAATTAGGTATCGGAATTCTGAAGTCGACCTCGGACATGCTATTTGACTAATTCCTAAATTTCGTTTCTGACCAATGTTTATTAGTAGTAAGAAGGTGTAATGAGAAAATTAGTAAGTTACATCTCTGTATTGGTTGCTAACTCATACACGTAAGAGCTACGTAAGGTCAAAATTTGGTCAAAATTAAGTTTTTTCAGGTAAAAATCTTTCGTTTTTTTTAGGTAAAAAAATTTCCCTAGTTATGAGACAATCATAACAGTCACTGTGGGATATAATTTTCGAAATAAATTGGTAATACTGTCTCCGGGAGGAAATCCTAGAATATGCGTAAATATCCATAATTTTGAAGGCTTTAAGTAGGCTGAAAAATTTTTCGTAAATCAACATCAACAATAATATTTTTTGAGCAGATTTATGATACTTGAAATTTTTCTTCGCGCATGGCGCGATTTAATGCTATGGATATTGATTCTATTATCGGGACCACCGCCCTCGCAAAAATACGATAAAAAATAAATCAAAATAACTATAATTTACTGAAATAAGTTTAAATGTAATCTCAATTAAAAGAGAACGGTGTATTCCTAGAGTTGGTTGAGGCCGTTTGCGGGTCGTTTGTCTTTATTCCGGGGCAAGGTGATACTTGGTTGTACACCGAAACGTTTCTTCCCTCGAAATTGTCGAAGAGAAGAATATCATTCGAGTGGGCGTAGTCGGTTTATCTACGGCGAAAGACTATACACGACTCTCAGTGGTCGACTCGAAATAGACCCACTACCGTAAAATTACATGAATGCCATCACGAATTACGATCAAAACCCTTAAAATGTCACGCTCTAGCACCATATACTTGCGAAAAAACGATTGCTTACATTTTTTATTGATGTCAATTTTTGAAAGTCCACCGGTCCGCCAGAATTTTCTTAGGTCAAAATCTTCCGTTTTTAGTTGAAGAAAAATCGACCCAACTACCAATTATATTTTAGGTGTGGTGGCAACGCAGTCAGCACCTCTTGCGGCTCTCCCAATGTTGAGTCTATTTTGAAGTCAATTTGTCAAGGCAAGAAGCAGTGTACTGTTACTGCTAGTAACGCAATTTTTGGCAGTCCTTGCGCCCCTGGGGTGGATGAGTATCTCACATTTGATTATGAATGCGTACCCGGTAAGTACTTTGTTTCAGGGTGGTTTTTTAGTCTTCATCTAAGCAGAAGAACGGCAGAACGGTGCAGTGTTGCAATTTAGTAATGAATCGCGCCAACAGCCCTTGCCTCTAGAATTATGACTGTTTTATTCTTAGGTCCTCCAACTACTACTACTGCTGCCTTGACGACGGAAGCAGAATCAACTGCTGCTGCCGTGACGACATTGCAATCCACTGCAGAACCAACAACTGATTTCACGACAACACTGCAATCCACTGCAGAACCAACAACTGATTTCACGACAACACTGCAATCCACTGCAGAACCAACAACTGATTTCACGACAACATTGCAATCCACTGCAGAAACAACCACTGATCCTGTAACCACTCCGCAATCCACTGCAGCACCAACTACTGTTCCTGTAACTACACTGCTATCTACTTTAGAGCCAGTTTCTGGTCCCGTAACTACTCCGCAATCCACTGCGCAATCGACAAATGTACATGGGACCACTCCGCAATCCACTGCAGCACCAACTACTGTTCCTGTAACTACACTGCCATCTACTTTAGAGCCAGTTTCTGGTCCCGTAACTACTCCGCAATCCACTGCGCAATCGACAAATGTACATGGGACCACTTCGCAATCCACTGCAGAACCAACCACTCCTCCCGTAGCTAACACGCAATCCACTGCAGAACCAACTACTGTTCCTGTAACTAAACTGCAATACACCTTAGAGCCAGTTGCTGGTCTCGCAACTTCTGCGCAACCGACTTATGTACATGTGACCACTTCGCAATCCACTGCAGAACCAACTGCTATCCCCGTAATGAATTCACAGTCTGTCGTAGAACCAACTGCTGTCTCCATTACCTCATCGCAATCCACTACGCTCCCTGTCGTTCTCCCCTTGTCCACACTGGAGTCTAACGCAGAATCAGTAACCACGAGGGAGCGAGCTACAACTCTGAAATTCGCAGAAGCAGGCGGTGAGAATTTTTCATCACCTTACCTCTTGAGCCGTAATTTTGACAATCTTGATTTTCTGTTGATACAAGATTGTCATGTCATATGTATGGATTTTGACCCCTTAAATTATAAATATGAACGGCACCGCAAGAAAAATCGTATCCGTTTGTGAAAGTCAGCGATATCTCCCTGATGAATGTTATGAATAATTTCCAAATGACGGCGTGTCTATTTGATTTAATCCAAGTCTGTTGCAGTGAACACAGCATTGACAAGGACTCTACAGACATTTTCACTTACAACGGGCACACAGTCAACTATACGAAGGCTATCACAGCACTTGATTCGAAAATAGGTTGAACCGCTTGTCTTAAATTATCTTCTATCTTTACATTCAATCATCATGAAATAATATCCAGGCCACGATCTGGAAATTCATGTTCTGCTCTGCCATCTTATTATCCTTCATTTATATTTCAGCCTCTGGTGCGGCAATGTCGAGTGCGGCTCTGGGTGGCCTTCTTGTTGGAATCTTTGTTGTCCTGGTCATGGTCGTTTTGGTCCTGGTATTTAGGAAAAAGTAAGTTTGGCTTGATATTCTCGCGGGGACGTTCCATCCTGTTGTTTCGACTTCTCTATATCTCTGATTATTTGTGATCTTTAAAATATACTAGATTTTCATAGCTGATTATTGTCAATTCCAATGATTGAAAGATTAACGCAATCCTTTGCACAGCGTTCTACAAATTTGTCAGTATACAGAGTTAAGTTTTCCCCGAACCCCTTTTCTCGCGGCCAATATTATGCATAAAAAGCTTCGATTCTAAACCAGTGGTTCCCAAACCTTTTCAGCTTGTGGTAGCCTACACAAGAAAAGTTGGTTGAAAAAAACTATTGCCATGTGTTAATGCGATGGGGGTTCTTATTTATACCAACGTCCAAGATATACGACTGAAACGAGGCCGTATTGTTGACCAACACGCCTCATTTGTTCGTCGATTTCAATTGAAAAGTCTCTCTCGTGCACAGCTTCTAATTTCAGTCAAAACGGAATCGCCATATCCCCATAGCCATGAAGACGCAAATGGCAACTTAATTCTGTGGGGGGGGGAAGGGGGGTCGTTCGCTAACCGTTGTCTTTTAAAAGTGGCACGCACCATCTGACTGGATGAACTCAGCTCTTTTAAGCAGCTATTCATTGATGTGGTTATAGTTTTAATCAGAGATGACCAAAGTAGCCAGTTTTGCTTAGGGTTGCATTTAAAACGAACGATATTTTAAAGCAGTGTTTGAAACAAATGCCTTTTTCAAAACATTTTTTTTTCAAACGTTGTCTAATAATGTCATATTGCAAATAATTCCGAAAAAACCTGTTATATGAGCCCACGGGCAATTCGCACCCAATATAGTCGACATGGAGAGGCTGGAACCCTCGAAATCGTCACCGGCACAACATGCAGAGCACGGAGATAAAGATCAGGGGTCACCAACACGCAGACCGCGGATTGCATGCGGCCCACAACGTCGTATTTTGCGGTCCGCGATCTGATTTCAGATTTCAGGAAAACGCTAAGTCAAACATTTTGAAAAGCTGAAATCGATATCAGTTTAAAAATATTGTTCTTGTTGTTGAAACTTAGCTATTCTCATGTGCCCAACGTCCATACTCCTCACTAACTGAAACGTCTTAGGCGATGGCAACAGCATTCAAGGGAGAGTCAGCTGATATGTATAGGCATATTGCTGTTTCAGAAATTGCCAAGGCCTAGACGCTTAGGGCGTACCCACACGACCAAGCGTGACAATGAGATAGATAGTCTATCAGCTAGTACAGTGTCTCTCTAGCCCCGACATCGATTCCTTAAGTCACCGAAAAGCGTTGTAATTGTCAGGTATTGTACGCAGCTCATAGTTCAAAATAAAATGAAATTAGTGATATGATCTTTTTGTTGTAATAGAATATTTGTATTTCTTTATCAAAAGATTACTTCTTTTGTAGTAACTATGCCCGTCGCCCATGTTAGCGAGCAATGAGTTGTACTGACTTAAGGATTTTAAATATATATGCGTTTGCTAAAAGGGTGACATCAATTTTGTCTCGATATTGCATTTTTGCTGACCACGACCCGTTTTGAGTTGACGACCACCGGTATAGATCATTGGTACGGAATGGGTGTTTTGATGATGAAGACCGCCGACCGTAAAAATGCTGCATAACGATGCAGTCCTAGTTGAAGATATTTTTTGTCTGTTTATGACAGTGGCTGGAAGCTCTTTTCGTTGACGGAGCGATATTTACCCTATATTTTCAATTGTTAATATCAACCCACTGTGACGCCACAATGGAATATTCGTGACGACATGGCTAAAAAACAAAACACAAAAACAAAAACGATGTTTTAAACAAGAGCCGTGTTTCAAACACGTTTGTTTTAAATTGATTTTTGGTTCAAATGTATCCCTAGTAGTGTTGCTACTTTGAAGTAGAAAAAGAGGCTCGAAGAGTACTCAAGTAAATAGTTTCAAGTAGCATACTTACTACTAGCAGCTGATTTTGGGTGGCTTTTTTCGAAATTGCAATGGACATCTTCTCGACTACTACAAAAGGATTATAATGACACGTCTTATTATAGGTGCAATTTTCTAATATGTATTAAGTTATTACGGAGTGGAATTATTTTAAAACATAACCACCCGATTGTGTTGAACAACTAGGCAATACCCATACTTGAGTACCACAAAATAATAGAAGTACTACATTATTGACCGTTGCATGATCAATCGTGAGTTATAGACTATAGTGCATACACTTGAGTCATTTTTCAGGCCCTTTCATTTGCACCTTCCACTTGAAATAGTCTTGCGTATCCTTTAAAGAGCTATTTCTAATTGTAATTGAGAAGAGTTTCTCGGCATTATTTCTACTTATACTTTGACCAACTCTTACTTTATACCCGCATTGTCCGCTTTCAGCAAAGTATACGCGCAGGAATATCACGACGAAACATCGGATCAGGCGGTTGAAAACGGTCTCGACGATTCGACAGTCGGAGAGAAGGAAAGCTTGATCGCAGCAACTGCGCGCGAACTCCCGCAGGTTACCGTAACGTCAAAATCAGGGCACGACGTTAATAACAGTGTTAAAAGTTCGAGGCAGGAAGCATCTCAGCCGCAGCTGTTTGAAGCACACCACGTCAGCGACGACGGGAGTGAACCGGAATGTCCTTCCATAAACGAGAGCAGGGAGATAGCAATAAGCGAATGGTACTTGGACGACGAGGGATATGATGCTATCGAAGACAAGTGTCAAGAAGCTAAGGTTGAATCCGTTTGGACGTACGTCTCCGTTCCGACGTCTCAGGGCAAGAAATCAGCCTCGGCTGAGAACCGTTCCGAGTCCGACAAAGATGCGTTAAAAACCGCGCTCTCGCTGAAATCCACGACCAGCGTCAAGTCACAGGTACATATAGAACACGATTCTGCTGAACTGGAACGTTCTCCGTCACAAAACTCTGTGCTCAACCATTCCGTACCCGGTGAAGATGCGGAAGAACCCGCGCTTTCGCTAAAATACGCGAGTAGCGTCAAGTCAGATGTGCCAATAGAACACGCCGCTACTGGGAAAGAAAGTTCTCTCTCGCGAAAAGCTGCTGCCGAATTGGCGGCAGTTGATTGCCAACCGCAAGGCGTGTCTCTTCACGATTCTGCTTCTAACGGTTCGATCGCAACTGGAGGAGATTCGACCAAGTCCGAAGCCGCGATGCAAGATTCCGCTGGTGGGCAACTGGAATGCGATTAGTCTACGAAAGAAGAATGCCATACATGCCGTTGGAAAATACGGAGGTGTTGCAATGACCTTTTTCAAAATCAGGCTAGTGTTGTGACCATGAAGTTGATTATACATTCATATAAGTGCAAAAGTACGTTCATAACTGTGGATAATTTGCGTTTATTTGATATGATTGATTGACAGGACAGTAACTTTAACAAGGCTCGTGTTCAGGGCTGTGGAGTCGGTAAATTTTACCACGGATTCCAGCTCCTACTCCAGACATTTTCATTATACCGACTCCAACTCCGACTCCACACATTTTCAATATACCGACTCCTGAGTCTTTAAACGTACCGACTCCGGCTCCGACTGTTTTCTTAAGAGAACTCCGACTCCAACAGTACTACCAATTTACTTCAAAAATTATATGCCACATTGACGTTTAAAGGACTATCATATAACCATTAACATCAAACATTGAACATATGCAAACATATGTTTAACGATGGCATGCAAAATTGTTTCATTGTGGCACAGCTCGAATTATTGACTAAGCAATTAACATGAAATAATGCCTTTCTAAATATCATACATTTTTTCATAATTTATAACTTTTTATAACATGGACTCTCTAATATCGTAATATGTATGAATCATTCACACATGGCATATATCCGATCCTGTATAATTAAAATGTAAATAAAACAATCGAAGTGTAGCTCTTGTGTATGAGTCAGAAACTAATACAGAGATGTAACTTACTAATTTTCTCATTACATACTATACTACTTATACAAGCACACACACTCTCACGCAGCGCAGACGCGCTTTATGATGGCACGCTTGAACCTCCGAAACTATCGCGTGAAATATTTCTTGAATTGTTGCAAACTGCTACTAGTAGCGTTGAATTCAGCTTTAATGACACGATGTTCCGTCAATGCAATGGTATTTCGATGGGTTCACCGTTGGGACCTAGTCTGGCCGATATATTCGTGGGATACCATGAAAAGAAATTGTTTGAAAACGTCGCAAAACCTCTCCTCTATTTTAGATATGTCGATGACACCTTTGTTGTCTTTAAAAATGAGCGAGAGTGTAATAATTTCTTCGAAAAATTGAATTGTCTCCACCCAGCTCTACAATTTACCGTGGAAAAGGAAACTGATGCTGCCCTTCCCTTTTTAGACGTCTTAGTAGAGAGATCAGGACAAACGTTTTTAACGTCGGTGTACAGAAAACCTACTTTCACTGGTCATTATATTCGTTGGGATTCATTCTGCCCGAAGCGGCGTAAATTAAACCTCATTTCATCTCTCGTTAATCGCGCCTTGCACCTCTGCTCACCGGAAAAACTGTCACGCGAATTGGATGATATCCACTTGATTCTCTCCAAAAATGGCTATCCGGACCACATATTAAAATGATCCATCTCTAGGGTATTGAAAAAATCGGATACAGCTCCAAAGTATGGCCCAGAAAAATGCCCGGCATTTTTACACCTACCTTGGCTAGGTAACGTGTCTAGCCGATTTGAAAAGCTTATTAAATCGGCTGTTCACCGTTGCTACTACAGCATTAACACGCATGTAGTGTACACGACAAAACCCTAGTTACCCAACTCTCGAAAAGATGTACTTCCTGCCTTTGATGCAAGTAATGTTAGTAGTTAGTATGATCGGTCGCGATTCGCCATTGGTTCTTATGGGTGCACCCGACCGGTGCCGCGAAAACTCGACCGGTGACCCTTTCAGACCCCCCTTCCACCCGACCGGTGCCTGGGTTGGTATAGGCATCTCTCGACCGGTAACCCTTTTCGGTATAGGGATCTCTCGACCGGTGCCTCGAAATTCGTCTTGAACCGGTGACCCTTTTCGGTATAGGGATCACTCAACCGGTGCTAGTATAGCCATCTCTCGACCGGTAACCCTTTTCAGCATAGGGATCGGTCGCACGCGGCTTCGTTGTTGGCATATCGTACTTTTGGGTATAGACATCTCTCGAGTGGTGGCTTATGGTTGTGTTGACATGTCGTACTTCGTGTTGAATGTGTATCAAGTAAATAGTCACGTGATTGATTCTTAGTTAAAGTGTATATCCCAAATTATTTTATATGACCGATTCGAGGTAATCCCAACGTTTACGGTGAGTACGACAATGATATATCGTTATTCTTACGGACGCGGCGATGATTCGTACTTTCGTTGATAGAATGCTAGCGGCATGTCGTACTTTCACCAAAAAGGGTGTGAAATAGTTTGCTAAATCTAGGAATCAGTCGCTTGGTTTACCACGGAACCGTCGTAGACGGCGATTCCAATACCAACAATAGCCGCGTTCACATATTAACACTCCAAATAGGTGTGAAATAGTTTGCAAACCCTGCGTTCGCTGACAAGATAATGTCTCAGACATACGCGACTTGATGTTACAGGCATATCGATCGCTCACGCGGTGAAATTTTCGTAAGCAGTTTGGCACAGAGCTTGATTTCACTCGTACGATTTAATAAGTAACGAATAACAGACCGCCAGTGTCGGTAACTTGAATAGCGACAAATTGTCACTTATTTCCGCTCTAACCCTAATTCTTTGTGAAGTGAACGCTCATTCAAATAGGTGTGAAATAATTTTAAAATCCTACGACACTGACAGGGTAATGCTTCGGACAAAGCGATCCCTCATGCCCGCTCACAAGGTAATATTTCCGTAATTAGTTTGTCACAGAGTCGTCACAGACGGTGATTCGTAAACCAACAATTTGACACTTTCTGGTATGGTCGCTATATGTTTCTGACACTTTGTCCGTGTTTGACTTTAGTTGTATGATAAGAATCATGCGAATATTCAAGCAATGTATCAATTGAATGAAATGAAACTTACTACACAGCTCAAGTTGATTCGTATTTGAATGTGTTGATCCGGTACAATTCTAATTAATTTGAGAAATCTTTTTAACGTGATCTTTTGATTCGACCGTAACCTGAATATTACTGACGCCGACTTTCAGTCACATTGAATTATTCACACATTCCACGCCGCTGTTTTAACAGTTATAGAATCAATACCAACTATCTCTAACCCGATAATATTCAATCATTTTGGTAATTTACCAACTTTAAATCCATTCGCGGATGTACTAAAGGTAAATCCAAATAATCCAAAATGAAATATTTGGACTTTGACATAGTCTGAATTGAAATAGATTGACAAACATGACTACCAACTTTCCCGCAGTCCCATTTCGATATTATATGCACATTGATTTGACACAAGTAATGAAACATTATAACTCTATTCGCGATCCCGCTTTCCGTTTGTCAAAGAGATATTTTAACATCTTACCATACTCAAAAGAATTCTTCACAACATTAACAATTGTTAAAAATCTAGTTTTCACTTACTTGATTATATCACTACAACTCACAAACTTGAATTAATTCATCCTGGCTGTATTCGTATGATCGGTCTTTTTTATTCGATTGTAAAGGTCGTTACTATTCTGAAGACAAAGTATTTACTAATCGGTACATATACGATTTGACTTGGACATATTATATTTTGAGTATACGAGATTTGAATGTCCGAACAATAACTGAGAATTAATTTATCACAATTAAATCCGTATATTACAGCGTAAAAGATATTGGGGGGTCAGCAACTCTGTACGGTCGTAGTTACAACCACATTAACTAATCTACCCAGGCAACTCGTCATGATCATTCTTGAAATCAACACAAACACGACCACTGACTTGAGTTAACCGCGAAACAGCATCAAGTTTTAAATCCGCTTGCAGCTGACGGATTATTCGAATGCATCGATGGAGAATATTATTGAACTCGTCGGTATTGTTACTTCAACAAATTACACCGACTGCGAAAGTTAATATCGAATGGTAAGACTTGATCACATATTTGTTGATCACAGACATGACAAAAAAACATTACCGAGATTTTATAAACTAGTCATATTACTCTACACATCTATCAATATCAAAATGCGAGTCATCCAATTTTTCTACTAAAGTAACATTGCACTTTCGGATTCGGTATAGTCATACAAATTGTATTAAATCCAACATCAAAACAAAAGGATTTTTTTTTAGTTTATTGAAATCAAATCATTCGTCTTCGACTTGTGCTTTTCTAGATTGCACGCAATAATTCGTTACGAACGAGCTGTAACCAAAGTTAAGAATTCTTTGTGTCCACAGATATAGAAGATGAATATAGCTAACACAATCGCGAATCGATGTTTCAGAGTATTTCACGGATGTAATAAACTTGTTAGTGTCGCCTATCTAAAAGTATGCATGCGTTCGATTTCCATACCGACTGTTGCGATGTTTAGGATTCGTTTACAATGACCAAGAGTGAGGATTTAACATCAATGTCGTTACTGGAGGTATTCACAACAGAGAATCGAAACATTACACAGTGTGAAAATATATCTTTGATATCAAAGCACTATCCCAAGTACACGATTAATACTCAACTTCGTTCACACTTTCTATAGAACGTGCTAAATGTAAAATATCACGAGGTTGCACTCTAAGACTTTGATCATTACAAAAGTAAATTGAATATGTTTGCTCGACGCATTCAATTCAACTAGAAATGTCTAGTGCACAACAATCGTAATATTAAGGAAGTACTTGCTACACTGTAATTCACTAAACGTGTTTTGCATTGTTGTTCATTTGTAGCATTGATTGAAATTGAACCCTCAAATAATAATTCCCGACACGAAACCAAACCGCTGAAAGTCGTTACCAACACAAAGAAACACTTTGTACGATGTTTGCCAAATGTACCCTATGGCTAGGTGTACTAGAATTATTTGTGTAACACATACACCGACAATGTAATCGAAAATTTTTCCGTTGTCATTCGCTAAAGTAAATGTCATCACAATACTCTGTCACTAAAGATCTTACTTGTATCTGATTGAATCACCGATAATTAACTCGCTAAATCAAACCATAAGGAAATTTCACTCACTCATCAGATATGAAACAGCGTCGCTTAATCGGTGTAGATCGTTTTTCTAAATGCAAATCATACCTGACCAACAGAAAACAATTTTCACTCACCTTGTAATGAAACCAAGTGGCGGACCTTCGTTCAATATTTTGTTTGTGTCAAATACTTTGCAATAAACACAGTGGAGTGGTCGAGCTTTACATCAGCAGACTGTAATCTGTAAATCAAGCTTACATCCGACTTGTAACTGTATCGTTTACCTAACCGAGTTGTATGCACAGTTTGATATTTTTTGTTATTTGGTAATTGCTGAATATACAACTTCGAAATACTCCCTTGAACGTAATTTCCATCATCGTAATAATCGAAGTACATTTGTGTCGAATTCGTAACAGCCGACTATGACATGATAAATTTTTGACAAGTTATGCTTGGAAGATTGGTTGTATATCACGAAAAATAATTACCGCTCATATTGATACTGTTATCCATTGTTCGGTATTTTCAAACGAGTAAAATTTATTACTTGAGTAACTCCGCTTAATGCAAATGTAAACACAACCGTCTTTCAACATCACAAAGACATCGATACAAAGTATACAATCAAACGCAACAAGTTTTACTTTTGTAGGTTGTGTATGGTTATCCTGCATAACTCATTTCTTACCAAAGCCATATGAAATATATTCATGTTACACGAAAATATTCACTCATGCTACAAACCTGTACAATGATTGGTGGTGCTTTCAAACTGTTTCGATACCTCAAGAACTTTATTGTCTGAATGGTTGTTCATGTATCGTAATAATCAAGTAGTTCAACACAGAACTAGTATTAACAGAAACACCAGAGTTGTTTACACAAAAGCTTGTATGTGTACAGTATACGAATACCATGTGTAAGTCCAGCACAATTGTGGTATCCATACGAGTTTAGTTAACACAATTTACGACACCGAGGTCGCGTCATCTTTCGTAAGACAACAAACCAAGGCTTCAGGATATGTCCATGTCATAGCAATGAATCGGCTACTCCAACAACAGAGTGCATATGTTTTCTAGTTACGGTGCTTACATCTTACACACAAATCAATCTACTTTGCTAACGAAAAGTGGTGAGTCATCATATGGTTATCCTCACTAGTAAAACATACTATCATACAAAATGGTCGTTATAGTTTGCACACCAACGGTACATCGTACAAGTAACAAGTCTCGAGAATCCAGTTATTCAAAAAACGTTAAAGTATTTCTACACCAAGTCGTTATGTTGACGAAAGCGTATATTGTAATATCATGATCGATTTGCATTCGTTGGTCACAAACTCTCACTACTCTAAATAATTCTTTTTCACTCAAACACAAACGCATACTTGTCACCATTCGTTTTCATCAAGTACGAGTTCAAGAAACTTACTACGACATGAATTTTTATTTTTATGTTGTGTAAATAGGTAATAATTAATTCAAGTAACACTATATCAACATCATCGAGTTGTGCTAATAGATTTACATGCGGTCTTGTGGTTTTCATCGGGACATACAGCACGAACTAACTGTAGACTCCTCTCTGTTGTACAGCTACTCGGTAATCGAAATGCATTAACATGTAAACAACGATCTTGTTTCGTCACACCAAAAATATGTTCACTGTCGCGATACTCCGCACAAGACGTGCATAGCCTTTTCACACTCGTAATAGTATACCAACGTCAAGCGATAACGTTTAACAAGACCAACGACACTGAACCCACGACGTTTACCTATGTAAAATTACCACTTTTACTTGCCAGTCCATCGTTTACCTGACTAAACATATTATTTTCCTTTGGAGATCTGATGTTTACCCAGAGTAAGAAACCTTTTTCACTTGGAAATCTATTTTTTCCTTGGCTAACAAACCTTTTTTCACTTGTAAATATGTTTTTTCCTTGGCTAACAAACCTTTTTTCACTTGGAAATCTATTTTTTCTCTGGTTAACAAACCTTTTTCCTGGGTAACAAACCTTTTTCCCTGAGCAACAAGCCATTTTCACTTGGTGGTCCGTCGTTTACCTGAGTAAAAATATCATTTTCCTTTGGGGATCTGGCGTTTACCCGGTGTAACAATACATTTTCGCTTGGAAAAATACTTTTACCTAGAGTAACTAATCATTTTCTCCTGGGTAACAATCCCTTTTCGTCTGGAAACTATCATTTAACTGAGTACCAATACCGTTTTCACTTGGAAATACATTTTTTCCCTGGGTAACAATACCATTTTCGTTTTGAAAACTGACAACCACACCGGTCAATTTGATATTTTTGTATATTGTTACAACGAACAGTGACGGAAATATACACAGACTACCGGTTTCAGAGTACACCCCATCGGTCGTATCACGTCAATATCATCGGTTAACCACATACAATATACTCTTGTACACCGAAATGCACGCTTTGGAAAATTGGACAATAGACTGCGATAGTTCTGTGATGTCCGGGTTCGTGCTTTAGATTTTCCAGAGTCAAAATGTCTGAATAAAACACCTCCTCGACGACGGTTGGTATGTGGATAACGGTGTTCGGAAAACGGTTGGATTTATGTCGCCCATCGCGATAACAATTCCTGGTCGAGTTTTCCTCCGGCATGTTTGCTATATTGTGTCTTTATTGGTCAATGTATGTCTCGACATTCAGTTTGAAATCGGAAATGATAAAGTATGTAACCGGATCCGGATATCAACTCTGAATCGATAAACCAATGAACAATATTCAAAGTAAACATGTCACACCCTGTGTTTCCACGAAAAAATACCATCCAGACATACGTCGCGCTTGTTTGCCCACATCAGTATACGCGCAAATGGAGGTGTGTGACATTGCATGCAATGTGTTGGTATACAAACATCGATCCACAGACATTATCATAGCCGGTAGTTTTGATGTAGATCGAATGTCACCCGATAACAATACCAATAAGCCACATTGCAATGACTCTGAGTCCGTCTGAGCATGACATACAGACACACAAACATGGAACCGTAACATGGGTTATTCGCACGACGGTGAAAGTGAACTGCACAGAATATACCAATAGAGCGTTCACAGACATTCACCGTGCACAAGCATATACCTTAGTTTTTGTTGGATATGTACGAAACCAATAAATCGATACATTTCTGTTCCTTCGACGTCAATAATACAAGCGTCGTTCCAATGTATCGCTCGAATGTAAGGTTCTTCAGGTGTAAAACCCATGTCAAATAACACCAAAGTGTGCCTTCTGTGTTTTATTATTTCCACCGATGCATCTTGCCTGTGTCGTAACACTATGGTGCAGGGACTCGAAAAACGGTACTTTGTAAAACGGATTGACATGACCAACTGAAACGACGTCGATAGCCTTGTGGTGATGATAGTTTCAAAATGTTACCGATCTCCTGTGGCGATGACCGTTTCGAAATGGCACCGGGTGAAATGGACCCTTACGATGATGTGTTTTTTGATTGCGTGTGAAATCACGAGGTAGTGTTCTATTGTGGTGTACGATTGCAGTCTTCACAGAGACACACCTTATTGGATCACAGTATCAGTCCGAGATTTGCACGATATTTATCTGGAGTCGTTATGTGGGAGTAGCGACATCCATGCATCGTGACTGAAAGACTGATCGCAATCATTTCGAGCACCGTACTTCGATAGTTCACATTGGTCAAACGCTGCAGTCTCAGCAGAAAACTTCGGTGTCGACAACACGACGGATATCGACCGATGTATCCGATTGGTCTGGGTGATCTGTCCGGAGATAGGGTCATGACTATCTTGCAATGTAACAACACGATAACACCATCGAGTAAATCAGCGAATGGTGTCGAAATATCGATGTAATAGCGCGGACTCAGAGTCATTGCAATGTGGCTTATTGGTATTGTTATCGGGTGACATTCGATCTACATCAAAACTACCGGCTATGATAATGTCTGTGGATCGATGTTTGTATACCAACACATTGCATGCAATGTCACACACCTCCATTTGCGCGTATACTGATGTGGGCAAACAAGCGCGACGTATGTCTGGATGGTATTTTTTCGTGGAAACACAGGGTGTGACATGTTTACTTTGAATATTGTTCATTAGTTTATCGATTCAGAGTTGATATCCGGATCCGGTTACATACTTTATCATTTCCGATTTCAAACTGAATGTCGAGACATACATTGACCAATAAAGACACAATATAGCAAACATGCCGGAGGAAAACTCGACCAGGAATTGTTATCGCGATGGGCGACATAAATCCAACCGTTTTCCGAACACCGTTATCCACATACCAACCGTCGTCGAGGAGGTGTTTTATTCAGACATTTTGACTCTGGAAAATCTAAAGCACGAACCCGGACATCACAGAACTATCGCAGTCTATTGTCCAATTTTCCAAAGCGTGCATTTCGGTGTACAAGAGTATATTGTATGTGGTTAACCGATGATATTGACGTGATACGACCGATGGGGTGTACTCTGAAACCGGTAGTCTGTGTATATTTCCGTCACTGTTCGTTGTAACAATATACAAAAATATCAAATTGACCGGTGTGGTTGTCAGTTTTCAAAACGAAAATGGTATTGTTACCCAGGGAAAAAATGTATTTCCAAGTGAAAACGGTATTGGTACTCAGTTAAATGATAGTTTCCAGACGAAAAGGGATTGTTACCCAGGAGAAAATGATTAGTTACTCTAGGTAAAAGTATTTTTCCAAGCGAAAATGTATTGTTACACCGGGTAAACGCCAGATCCCCAAAGGAAAATGATATTTTTACTCAGGTAAACGACGGACCACCAAGTGAAAATGGCTTGTTGCTCAGGGAAAAAGGTTTGTTACCCAGGAAAAAGGTTTGTTAACCAGAGAAAAAATAGATTTCCAAGTGAAAAAAGGTTTGTTAGCCAAGGAAAAAACATATTTACAAGTGAAAAAAGGTTTGTTAGCCAAGGAAAAAATAGATTTCCAAGTGAAAAAGGTTTCTTACTCTGGGTAAACATCAGATCTCCAAAGGAAAATAATATGTTTAGTCAGGTAAACGATGGACTGGCAAGTAAAAGTGGTAATTTTACATAGGTAAACGTCGTGGGTTCAGTGTCGTTGGTCTTGTTAAACGTTATCGCTTGACGTTGGTATACTATTACGAGTGTGAAAAGGCTATGCACGTCTTGTGCGGAGTATCGCGACAGTGAACATATTTTTGGTGTGACGAAACAAGATCGTTGTTTACATGTTAATGCATTTCGATTACCGAGTAGCTGTACAACAGAGAGGAGTCTACAGTTAGTTCGTGCTGTATGTCCCGATGAAAACCACAAGACCGCATGTAAATCTATTAGCACAACTCGATGATGTTGATATAGTGTTACTTGAATTAATTATTACCTATTTACACAACATAAAAATAAAAATTCATGTCGTAGTAAGTTTCTTGAACTCGTACTTGATGAAAACGAATGGTGACAAGTATGCGTTTGTGTTTGAGTGAAAAAGAATTATTTAGAGTAGTGAGAGTTTGTGACCAACGAATGCAAATCGATCATGATATTACAATATACGCTTTCGTCAACATAACGACTTGGTGTAGAAATACTTTAACGTTTTTTGAATAACTGGATTCTCGAGACTTGTTACTTGTACGATGTACCGTTGGTGTGCAAACTATAACGACCATTTTGTATGATAGTATGTTTTACTAGTGAGGATAACCATATGATGACTCACCACTTTTCGTTAGCAAAGTAGATTGATTTGTGTGTAAGATGTAAGCACCGTAACTAGAAAACATATGCACTCTGTTGTTGGAGTAGCCGATTCATTGCTATGACATGGACATATCCTGAAGCCTTGGTTTGTTGTCTTACGAAAGATGACGCGACCTCGGTGTCGTAAATTGTGTTAACTAAACTCGTATGGATACCACAATTGTGCTGGACTTACACATGGTATTCGTATACTGTACACATACAAGCTTTTGTGTAAACAACTCTGGTGTTTCTGTTAATACTAGTTCTGTGTTGAACTACTTGATTATTACGATACATGAACAACCATTCAGACAATAAAGTTCTTGAGGTATCGAAACAGTTTGAAAGCACCACCAA
Organism: Botryllus schlosseri; assembly: GCF_051294905.1. Taxonomy (NCBI): domain Eukaryota; kingdom Metazoa; phylum Chordata; class Ascidiacea; order Stolidobranchia; family Styelidae; genus Botryllus; species Botryllus schlosseri. Next base: position 9,652,969 of record NC_137245.1, on the reverse strand, counting down.
TCATTGTACAGGTTTGTAGCATGAGTGAATATTTTCGTGTAACATGAATATATTTCATATGGCTTTGGTAAGAAATGAGTTATGCAGGATAACCATACACAACCTACAAAAGTAAAACTTGTTGCGTTTGATTGTATACTTTGTATCGATGTCTTTGTGATGTTGAAAGACGGTTGTGTTTACATTTGCATTAAGCGGAGTTACTCAAGTAATAAATTTTACTCGTTTGAAAATACCGAACAATGGATAACAGTATCAATATGAGCGGTAATTATTTTTCGTGATATACAACCAATCTTCCAAGCATAACTTGTCAAAAATTTATCATGTCATAGTCGGCTGTTACGAATTCGACACAAATGTACTTCGATTATTACGATGATGGAAATTACGTTCAAGGGAGTATTTCGAAGTTGTATATTCAGCAATTACCAAATAACAAAAAATATCAAACTGTGCATACAACTCGGTTAGGTAAACGATACAGTTACAAGTCGGATGTAAGCTTGATTTACAGATTACAGTCTGCTGATGTAAAGCTCGACCACTCCACTGTGTTTATTGCAAAGTATTTGACACAAACAAAATATTGAACGAAGGTCCGCCACTTGGTTTCATTACAAGGTGAGTGAAAATTGTTTTCTGTTGGTCAGGTATGATTTGCATTTAGAAAAACGATCTACACCGATTAAGCGACGCTGTTTCATATCTGATGAGTGAGTGAAATTTCCTTATGGTTTGATTTAGCGAGTTAATTATCGGTGATTCAATCAGATACAAGTAAGATCTTTAGTGACAGAGTATTGTGATGACATTTACTTTAGCGAATGACAACGGAAAAATTTTCGATTACATTGTCGGTGTATGTGTTACACAAATAATTCTAGTACACCTAGCCATAGGGTACATTTGGCAAACATCGTACAAAGTGTTTCTTTGTGTTGGTAACGACTTTCAGCGGTTTGGTTTCGTGTCGGGAATTATTATTTGAGGGTTCAATTTCAATCAATGCTACAAATGAACAACAATGCAAAACACGTTTAGTGAATTACAGTGTAGCAAGTACTTCCTTAATATTACGATTGTTGTGCACTAGACATTTCTAGTTGAATTGAATGCGTCGAGCAAACATATTCAATTTACTTTTGTAATGATCAAAGTCTTAGAGTGCAACCTCGTGATATTTTACATTTAGCACGTTCTATAGAAAGTGTGAACGAAGTTGAGTATTAATCGTGTACTTGGGATAGTGCTTTGATATCAAAGATATATTTTCACACTGTGTAATGTTTCGATTCTCTGTTGTGAATACCTCCAGTAACGACATTGATGTTAAATCCTCACTCTTGGTCATTGTAAACGAATCCTAAACATCGCAACAGTCGGTATGGAAATCGAACGCATGCATACTTTTAGATAGGCGACACTAACAAGTTTATTACATCCGTGAAATACTCTGAAACATCGATTCGCGATTGTGTTAGCTATATTCATCTTCTATATCTGTGGACACAAAGAATTCTTAACTTTGGTTACAGCTCGTTCGTAACGAATTATTGCGTGCAATCTAGAAAAGCACAAGTCGAAGACGAATGATTTGATTTCAATAAACTAAAAAAAAATCCTTTTGTTTTGATGTTGGATTTAATACAATTTGTATGACTATACCGAATCCGAAAGTGCAATGTTACTTTAGTAGAAAAATTGGATGACTCGCATTTTGATATTGATAGATGTGTAGAGTAATATGACTAGTTTATAAAATCTCGGTAATGTTTTTTTGTCATGTCTGTGATCAACAAATATGTGATCAAGTCTTACCATTCGATATTAACTTTCGCAGTCGGTGTAATTTGTTGAAGTAACAATACCGACGAGTTCAATAATATTCTCCATCGATGCATTCGAATAATCCGTCAGCTGCAAGCGGATTTAAAACTTGATGCTGTTTCGCGGTTAACTCAAGTCAGTGGTCGTGTTTGTGTTGATTTCAAGAATGATCATGACGAGTTGCCTGGGTAGATTAGTTAATGTGGTTGTAACTACGACCGTACAGAGTTGCTGACCCCCCAATATCTTTTACGCTGTAATATACGGATTTAATTGTGATAAATTAATTCTCAGTTATTGTTCGGACATTCAAATCTCGTATACTCAAAATATAATATGTCCAAGTCAAATCGTATATGTACCGATTAGTAAATACTTTGTCTTCAGAATAGTAACGACCTTTACAATCGAATAAAAAAGACCGATCATACGAATACAGCCAGGATGAATTAATTCAAGTTTGTGAGTTGTAGTGATATAATCAAGTAAGTGAAAACTAGATTTTTAACAATTGTTAATGTTGTGAAGAATTCTTTTGAGTATGGCAAGATGTTAAAATATCTCTTTGACAAACGGAAAGCGGGATCGCGAATAGAGTTGTAATGTTTCATTAATTGTTTCAAATCAATGTGCATATAATATCGAAATGGGACTGCGGGAAAGTTGGTAGTCATGTTTGTCAATCTATTTCAATTCAGACTATGTCAAAGTCCAAATATTTCATTTTGGATTATTTGGATTTACCTTTAGTACATCCGCGAATGGATTTAAAGTTGGTAAATTACCAAAATGATTGAATATTATCGGGTTAGAGATAGTTGGTATTGATTCTATAACTGTTAAAACAGCGGCGTGGAATGTGTGAATAATTCAATGTGACTGAAAGTCGGCGTCAGTAATATTCAGGTTACGGTCGAATCAAAAGATCACGTTAAAAAGATTTCTCAAATTAATTAGAATTGTACCGGATCAACACATTCAAATACGAATCAACTTGAGCTGTGTAGTAAGTTTCATTTCATTCAATTGATACATTGCTTGAATATTCGCATGATTCTTATCATACAACTAAAGTCAAACACGGACAAAGTGTCAGAAACATATAGCGACCATACCAGAAAGTGTCAAATTGTTGGTTTACGAATCACCGTCTGCGACGACTCTGTGACAAACTAATTACGGAAATATTACCTTGTGAGCGGGCATGAGGGATCGCTTTGTCCGAAGCATTACCCTGTCAGTGTCGTAGGATTTTAAAATTATTTCACACCTATTTGAATGAGCGTTCACTTCACAAAGGATTAGGGTTAGAGCGGAAATAAGTGACAATTTGTCGCTATTCAAGTTACCGACACTGGCGGTCTGTTATTCGTTACTTATTAAATCGTACGAGTGAAATCAAGCTCTGTGCCAAACTGCTTACGAAAATTTCACCGCGTGAGCGATCGATATGCCTGTAACATCAAGTCGCGTATGTCTGAGACATTATCTTGTCAGCGAACGCAGGGTTTGCAAACTATTTCACACCTATTTGGAGTGTTAATATGTGAACGCGGCTATTGTTGGTATTGGAATCGCCGTCTACGACGGTTCCGTGGTAAACCAAGCGACTGATTCCTAGATTTAGCAAACTATTTCACACCCTTTTTGGTGAAAGTACGACATGCCGCTAGCATTCTATCAACGAAAGTACGAATCATCGCCGCGTCCGTAAGAATAACGATATATCATTGTCGTACTCACCGTAAACGTTGGGATTACCTCGAATCGGTCATATAAAATAATTTGGGATATACACTTTAACTAAGAATCAATCACGTGACTATTTACTTGATACACATTCAACACGAAGTACGACATGTCAACACAACCATAAGCCACCACTCGAGAGATGTCTATACCCAAAAGTACGATATGCCAACATCGAAGCCGCGTGCGACCGATCCCTATGCTGAAAAGGGTTACCGGTCGAGAGATGGCTATACTAGCACCGGTTGAGTGATCCCTATACCGAAAAGGGTCACCGGTTCAAGACGAGTATCGAGGCACCGGTCGAGAGATCCCTATACCGAAAAGGGTTACCGGTCGAGAGATGCCTATACCAACCCAGGCACCGGTCGGGTGGAAGGGGGGTCTGAAAGGGTCACCGGTTCAAGACGAGTTTTCGCGGCACCGGTCGGGTGCACCCATAAGAACCAATGGCGAATCGCGACCGATCATACTAACTACTAATGTTGTTTACCAATACAAGTGCCACTGTGATAGTAGGTATGTAGGACGTACATCTCAAAGATTGTTTGAGCGTATTAAGCAGCATATCCCAAAATTGATTCGGTCAAAAACATGCGCAAATGATCGCACGGAGCTCACACGTCAGTGCAAATTGGCTGCAAAAACAGACTGCTATGATGATTACCAAGCATATGCTTCGTCAATCGGTCAGCATCTGAGCGAAAACCTTGCCTGTGCACAGCACTATGATGACAATATGTTCACTGTCATTGCGCGTGGTAGGTCTGTGTTTCATTTAAAAGTGTTGGAGTCTACTATTATTCAGTTGAGCAAACCTATTTTATGCAGACAGAAAGATTTCCTCTATAACCTACAAATTTCTCATTAGTGCGTGTTGTTCCGTGCGTGTAATTGTTCATTTACAAATTGTGCTGCTACTATAGTACCGTATGTCCGTATACTTCGTAGTTTGTTATTGTCGCCATTGATACGATGCGAATTTCATGGTCTGTGATTTTGATTGTTGCGTCATACTTTACCTTTTTGGTTTTGCTTTTAAATCTGTTAAAATCCCTTTAGTGTGCCGATAACTCTTGAAAAGAGGCACCCGAAAAGTCTTCGAGTTTAATAAATATACTGCTACAATGGATGTTGTATTGAAAGCTATATTCAAGTTCTGTACCACGAACCAACTCTCACTATTAATAAACATTGGTCGGAAACGAAATTTAGGAAGTAGTGAAATAGCATATGTCTAGTCTAAATGCACTTACTCAACTATTCAAGGACTTGGAAATGCAGTCTTTCTTAATCATTTGTTCGAACCACGCAGCTAAGCTACACTACGAATATTTTTAATTTTGTCAAGTGGGAAGCAGCGTTTGGTTATATTTACATCTATTTTACAAAACCAGACGATGTATTTATCCTGTCACAGTATCATGCTGGTATAATTCCAAAAAATGCATCAATTTGTGACTGCATCGCGAAGATGCATATTGCGATTTTTTTCCTTTATGCAACTGAATTGTAATTTGCACATAATGTCCAATTTTATCTATATCGTTACTAATAACAGTGATTGATGGTACATAAAAATCCTATTTTAGTTATTATCTAAAGATAGCTTTGAAAGCAATTGTATTCATAATAAATAAGTTGGAGTCGGGGTCGGAGTCAGGGTCATTTTCACAAACTCCGACTCCAGCCACTATAGTGTTCACGACTTTGACTCCAAGTCGTGTTAAAAAGAGACTCCGACCGCATTAATCGAAAATTAGCCGAACTTCAACTCCGACTCCACAGCCCAGTCGAACGCAAACTTCTGTTTTATCGAAGCTCATTCCAAACCTGGGTAGTGAATAAGGATGGTTCAATACCCTGAGAATTTCTGTTTCGTGAACGCGAACGTGAACACGAATCTATGATTTCATATGTGTCGTCTTATTGCTAATTTCAATCCTACATTTCCGTGAAGTAATATATCAATGTACCGCACGAAACCTAGCGACGACTCGGGCCACAATCCCGAAATATGCATGTTGATTCCATAAAATCATTATCTTTCGTCGCTTTGCCAACAATCTCGACGAGGACTTGCAGGGAAATATATGCTTATGCATTGACGGTCTAGGCTTGTCACATAATCATCAGGGTAGTAGCTGCCTTATCGAAATAGACTATGTATCGGTGTGCACTAAATTGAAACTAGCCTACCGCAGAGCAGATCAGGTGAGTTTGGCGTACTGCGAGATCTGAAGTAAGTACTCAGTCGATGTTCTGCATGTGAGTCGCTGCGAACGATTCGGACGCAATTCAACACAATCAGGGGTTGCGACACACGAGGACTTGTAAAGAAGTCACAGAGATCTTGGGTGCATCTGAAATTCTCTTGAGGTTTAAACAGCACGTAGTCACAACGCATAAGCTATATAGCACAAATCTGTCCTAAAATATGTTTATGTTGATTTACAAAATAATTTCGAGCCCCCTCCGACTTGGGGGTTGGGGTGCGACAGTTACGGTCTTGGTTGTAACGCCTCGCTTTCAAACAGTTCCTCCCCACTTCCGCGCTCCACACTTTAAGAACCCCTGCACTAGAATAAATAAACCAAACCCTATTGCTATATATCTTGGAAGTTACTATACACAATAACCTGCACGTCATAAGAGCGTTGTACACAGCATACAGTTTTGACGAGCTGAGAATTTTCGCGACATAGAAAAGTTGGGGGTGGAGTTGGAAGCTGACAGCCCAGAAACAACCTGAAATACAATTTCAATAAATTCCGGACATTTAAGAATATTCTAGCATTGCATTATTTTCTTGCTGCGTACCGGCAAAAATGTAATTTTCGCTGGTCTCGCCAGGCAGTTCGTGAAATGGGAAGGTACCAAATTTGACAGCTCGGCAAGAGCTGACAGCGAAATGTTTTCATGTAGGTTTCGTTTCAAGCCTAATGAAGAAAAAAATGTATGCATGATCGATTAAATAGCGAAGAAAAAAACGGAACAAGCAGACATCCTGAAAATCCCAAACTGTTGGGCTATACAGCAGAACCTTTCGAATATTTCATACTCAATTAATTCCAAAACATGGACCTGAATGCAGGGTTGTAACCATGTCACAAAGGCTCCGAGTCACAAGTCAATTTCACGTTTATAGTTTTAGCTCGAGTCGAGTCATTTCAATTCATCGCCTAGTAAGTCTAAATCCGAGTCGGCAAGCAGAGGGTCGAGTTCGAGTCGTATTGTTATGACCTGAGTCCAAGTCATTGTGTTTACTGTTCAGTTTCTAGTTAAAGTCTTGATAGACACACTTTTTACAACTCTGCTTGGTGACATCGAATTCTTCGAATTCATAATAAACTTATTTTCCTCACTCTTAACAGTTTCTGGTCGCATTTTCAAGTACCTTAGTTTTAAGGTTACTAAAGTATTGAAGGTTCTCAGTGTACTTTTAGATGCTGAATCCAAAACTGTCATCCGTTTTCTTCAATCAGGTCTAGATTTTTGGCAAATTGCATTTGAATTTTCAAAAACTGCAGCTTTCAGGGTTATGCGATTGAGATTTGTGACGTCATAAAAAGGATTTAGCAATTATGCTGTGCTGAAAAGTTTAGAAAATATTACAGTTATGACGATGACGGTTTTTTCGCGCTTCGCGCGATTTTCCACCATCTCATGGTATGACTATTGTCTATTGTCCGAATTTCATATTTGAGAATTCTCTCCTCAATAGCAATAACCTTCAATTCAATCAAACTATCCGTTGGGATTGCTAGCAATCTAATTTCTCTCTTTAATATTTCGTAATACCACGAAAAGAGGGCGCGAAATTTTTCACAATCAAAAAGGGGGTCGTGTCTAAAAAAGTTTGAGATCCACTGTCTTACAGTAGAATATGCCGTAAAGAAGTTTGAGGAATAATATCACCTTTGGGCACAAGCCACAGATCTGTGAACTGATCAAAGACGAAGGTTTCAATGCATACATGGGTGCAGTAGAAAAATGACCGTGTGCAGCTTTTCGAGTAGTCATTTTAAACTTCCGCTGAAAGCATAAAAGCCCTGATTACGAAGCACAGGTCAAAGAGCTGCTTGAAAGCTTTCAATCCCTTGGAGCTCTGATGTCTGTGAAAATACATTTTCTGGCTTCTCATTAGGATTATTTTCCAATCAACTGCGGTGATTACAGCGAATAACAAGGAGAGAGATTCCCCCCAGACTTTCGCCAGATGGAAGAAAGGAATCAAGGGTACAGGGACTTAGACATGTTTGCAGATTACCGTTGGTCCTTAAAGAGAGATCCACATAACTCCACTCATGTAAGAAAATCTTTGAAGCGGCATTTATTGTCAGCACAAATCATTTAAATCCTCTATTGTCATTTGTATTTATCGTAGGAATGTCAGTATCAGTTTAATTTATCATCATGTTCCGCACAACGCTTTCTTTGTTAAGCTATTCTGAATAGTTCGTTTCCATTTCACACTTCCAACATTGATGTTGGCAAGTATTTCGAATTTAAAACACATTTGTGATGTTAAAAGTGTTTACGTGTCTATAGTGTATCATATCAACTAATACCTTCTTCTGTTAGGTTGAGCGTCATTGAACAAAATTATGATTTCTTGGTTAGTAGTTAGTGCCTTGTTTTCAATTCTGTTATTATATTTTAGTAGTATTTAAAACGGCTGTCATGGCAAAAACCTTGAATTCAAATAAAAAGGCCATCTTGCAAAAATTTACAACATGCAAAACGAATTAAGTTACCACAGAACTTAGCTTGGGCTCGAAGGGGACTCAAAATTATTTCGTCAATTAACATAAATTATAGAGTAGTTTTTCGGAAATTTATGCAACTTTTATCGAAACAATGTTTGGTTTGTTTTAAACAAGCACATATATTATCTCCATGTCTTTACTATATAATCAAATAACAATATGCGTTTTGGTTCTTATTCTCAATATTATATAGTGCGGCCCGCGAATCGATTCAGATGTTGAATGCGGCCCGCGAGCTCAAAAGTTTGCCCACCCCTGATCTAGGGACATGCTGGTTTATGCGTTCCTGCAAACGCTTCGATGTTCTTCCTACGTAACCACAATCCAAGTGGCACTTAAATTCGTGCACTACATTACTTTGTTGAAGTGCAGGAAACACGTCTTCACGTGTTGAAGGGAGCAGTTGCGTTGTCGTGAAAATCACGTTAGTTTTCACTGAGTCGTAACACTTATTGACTACAGAAATCAACTTGAAATTTAGCGCAAATCTATTGCATAAAACATAAAATATGAAGAGGATGCGTTGAGTAACACCAATGAAGTTACGAGGAGACTTAACAAATGACAAATTCCTCATATTTTCTGCAATATTTTTCACATCCGGCAATATTGATAATTACATATTTCCCCATTTCAAATTCAATTTTTTTCGGCTCTAAACTAAAACAGATTCTTGCGAACATAAATAATACCCATTATATTCGATCCAATCCGATTGAGGGATACAATAATTGGTCGAGCGTCATACATTCACATATCAATGATTGCTTTTACAGCTTTTCCACAGTCAACGGATCAGAGAAAGCTACAAGACAGGGATATTTTGAAAAATTTAAAATATCGAAGCCAAATCACTGTAGGCAAGCAAGAATGTCCAATGTTCATGCAAAATTAGACTTCAGCGTTGTGACGTCACACCATTTTTCAATTCAAATATTGTACCCCAAGACATTTACATGCTTGGCAGCACCAGGGATATATAACTGAGTGTCCCAGGGCTGCACAGAATATGTAATCATTCATGCATTGGCACAGGCAATTTCGGCAAGTTATCATATTCCCTTCTGTCACTGTCGTCGGTTCCCTTTTGGAACTTAAAAACCGGTCTCAGGCTAGGATATTCACTTTGACAATGATAGATATGAGCGACAGTACGGCAATTTACGTACGGTGTTTGTTCTTGTGCTAAACGTGCAAGTTCAGACTGCAGACGGATACTAATTATTATTCTTTGAAATATATATTATTTAAAGCACATCAAAATAACATTTTCATTTACATGTATGAAAAAACACTAGATTTGCAGAATTTTGATAAAAATACACTAGAGCACTAGGTCAAGTCAAAATACACTGAATCTAGTTAAAAAACACTAGGAGTGGCAACACTGGTCCTGATACCAGGCCAATTTTCTTCATTTTTATTCCGACTTGTAGTATCCCAAATCGCACTACTGCCGATCGGATAGAGTGAAGACCAAATTCCAGTTGCTCCGTCGCTACTAAGTAGCAGAAAATTAACGCAGTATGGCTCACTTTCAGGCTTTTATTAGACACCGCTTACACGGATGAGATGGCGAGGAGGAGCCTAGATAAACCTCCAAATGTCGGTCAAGTCGAGTCAAGTCGAGTCAAGTCGAGTCAAGTCGAGTCAAGTCAAGTCGAGTCAAGTCGAGTCACCAGCAAAATGACGACTCGAGTCGTGACTCGAGAGCCGAGTCATTACAACACAGCATGAATGCATCTTTTTACTTCTGCTTTTACTTCACTTACCATGCTAACAAGTAAACAACACAGTTTGCACGATATATACGTAGCCCACCGCTATACTTTGAAAATGTTTGCTCAAAGCCGTTTTTTGATATCGACTCCAACCTCACACCGTCTTAAATACCATGTAACCCTTAAAAGTACAACTCAAAAAGGGCGCTAATCCGACTGCAGTCGGGCTCAAACTCGTTCTCGCTATGCCAAATTGTTAATTAGCTTGATTACATCGGCGCTTTATGTAGAGTGGAAACGAGTTTTCCAATACCTACACGCGAAACGATTTGACGTGATAGGCTCGTCGCTCCAAATAATATCTGCTAAAATACAGCATCCCTAATAAGATTCACATCAGTTTGGCCACAACAACACTGTCGTGCGGGCTTGTTGGCTAGTACCAAAGAGCGAAGCGAGCCTTTCGCCGTTCAGAGTCGGACATGTCAAAGCATCCACTTACACAGCAACATATGTAGGCTACCAATGAACAGCGGCGTAGCAGAATGGGCTTCCACCCATGGCTTTCTTTGAAAATGCCCTCCCCCTAAGTGCACCGCAGCAAATTTCGACATAGTATCTTTTCAATAAAAATAATTACAAATAATATACCGCATCTCTGAAGTTCCATTGCTTGAGAAAGAAGCCTCAGCGTTTATAAGGTCAAAACAATAAAGATGAGAAATGCTGAACGAATGTATAAGGCCAGAGCCGGCCAACCGGTCGCTCGCGAGAAGATTTTTAGTGGCCCGCTGGATAATTCCCGAAATTAGCTGTAATAATAATAGTAATACCATGTACTTCATTACGTTTATATATATCGTCTGCTATCGGCGCGACAAAGTATGTTTTTTATTTTGAATTTGCAAATTTTGATTAGCTTAACCGCAAAATTTGGGTTGTTGATGACTTAAGCATGAGTTCCGACGCATTGGTGTAGCCAGGCGCCAGCCACATTTTTCGTAGATCTTCGTATATGACCATCAAGTAGAATAGGCTATTTGGTGGTAGATTTATTTGACTTGATATTTTTATTAGCATTTATTAGCGCGATTTATTGCCACTCAATTTCTTGCTTTTGGTACCTCCTGAAAATTTACCGAATTAAGTCTGAAAATACTCGCAATTATAAGAGAACCTGTCGTCCAACATCCGACTTCGCATCTGCACTTGCAGAAAGGGTAGGCGATAAAACCTTTGCACAAAATGATAGACACATCTACGCCTGAATCTTCGATATTTATATGTCTAAGCGTCGAATAATCCTGTCCTTGTCAAATGAGCCCGGCGGCATACAGAAGCGACCCACAATATATGCAAGTGACATTAGTGTTGGCCGAACTCATTCATTAACTTTGATAAATGTTAGCGCTTTGCGCGGTTATGACTGCAATATGCACGCTGACTTTTCATGACATCATTGTTATCGATTTTGATGCGTAATAATATAACTATTGTTTTCACCGTTACGTATAATCCGGCTCGCTTCTATCGAACGACTAAAGAAAGGTCATCAACATTCAACATCCAAGTGGCCCGCGCAGTGATTCGCAAATCTCATGTGGCCCTTTGGCCGAAAAGGTTGGCCCCCTGTATTAGACAAATAAAAAATCAATAGCCGCCTCAAAACTGAACTTTTCGGGCTTTCGCCGAAGCGAAATCAGCGACAATATCCCCAAAATCAAGTTTTTGAACGTAGTCTCTTTCTATAGAAAGAACTGATAGAGCTGATAGCCGATCATCATTCATGGCGGTACGTCAATAAGACTTTATCAGTTTGAGCTTTGAGAAGCTCCTCTCACAGCTCGCAATTGAAACACCAATGGTCAGACAGAGTTTCTAACACTAGCAAAAATATGATGTCGTATCAAGCAGGTGTGATTCAACTAACCAACGTAAAATACCAAACGCTGTTGCTATACGATCAAACGTGGTTTCACTGCTTCGCACCAGCATCTGTCAATTTCCGCAGCTAACTCCAATTTAACAACACTGATCCTAATCGAAAGCTATTGTTGCCCTGATTCCGGAGATACAATTTCAAAGCTTGTCGGGGCAACGGAACCACCCCGAAATAGCCGTCAAAGTCTGGAAATCAGCATTGTTTCGAATAATCGCTCCATACCATTTCCATTATCATAGTCAATTGGTCATTGTGATGCGGCGCTCCGATTGTTCGGAACGACAGGCCCTGACGGCTATTTCGGAGTCGTTCCATTGCCATGCTCACATTTTATTGCGTGTTCTCGGAATCAGCTTTCGATTGGGACCAGTTTGATTAAGTTTTAGCTCTCGGGACTACCAATCACGCTGATTTAGCCGGCTGTGTACACTGTACAGTACACTGATGTGCACTGTGCCGCCTCATTTGCCGCCCCTGGGGCAGTGCCGTAACCGCTTAGTGGCTGCTACGCCACTTGCTCCGAGATTGTTCAATGTTCATATTTGGACTTTCGGAATCTGTGCGACAACAGCATTTCATTGATAGTAGTCATGAATTCTGAGCTGTTTATGATGAATTGTATTGTCGCAGGTGAGGCAAGACCTACCGCTGCCTCAGCTCTCATTTTGTGCTGTATTTTTGCGCAAGAAATATGAAAATTGGTGATGTTGGATGAAAAATGTTCAAATTAAGTTATTCATGAACGTCGACGGTAAATATCAATAATAATCATAGGTTTTTACAATTTTCCTTCACTCATCCTGGCGACAGGTGTCGAGGCACCGCCCCACTTGCCTCCCCTTACCATATGTCAATGAACTAATGCAGTGTTGTAGAAATTTTCTCACTACCCACTTTACTAATGAAAAGCATACACTCTCTCACTATTGATAAACTGTGGTCAGAAACGAAATTTAGGGAGCAGTCAGAAAGCATATGTCTACAGGCACTTAGACAAGTACTCATGGAAGATAGGCCTACTCGCACTCTTTTAGACATTTATTCGACCCAAGCAGCTGTCGAGTCTGTGAGAGTGCATGTGGAGAATGCATAAATACCACGATTCATAATTGCGTGATTATATATTCGAACTAATTTCCAGGAAATAACGGTGCTGACTTTGATGCCTCCATTGAATAGAGTGCGTTTGAAAGAAATAATCGACGAGCAAGTCCACATAGCAAGGTTCATCCATTTAGCACATAACACGTAACCGTGCAGAGCGTAAACGACTCTCATTTTCGCAGGGGCGATTTTTGATCAGACCAACTCGCACCACCTCACTACGCCAAGGAGTCGCGGGCCTCGGGGATAAATGTTCTAGCGTATGACCTTCACGCCGTAGCTTCAGGAACATTGCACCACAGCATCCTTTACCCAATACATAAATCTCTCCACCTAAAGCAAACACGTCATATGACAACAATTCAGTTGGCAAATTTGTCACGGGCCTTGACCACTCATCGCGTGCAAACATTGCATCGATCCATATCACGGATTCAGCTTCATCTCCACCAACGACGTACACCCTGTCATTTACAAGTACCAATCCAAATGATTCACGCGGTGTCGGCATATTCCTAACGGATATCCAGTGATCTGTCGATACAGTGTAGTACTCCACTGTTCCCGTGCACTCTACACCTAAAGTAATGTCGTCCAAGTAGAGGCCGCCCGCGACGTAGATCCGTTCTCCAACCACACAACTCGCGAAGAAAGATCTTGGATGCAACATTGGTGCGCGCGCCCGCCATTGTTCTGGAGGCCGTAAATTTTCGTTGAATTCCTCGACATTTTGTCCACTGAAATTCAAAGCAAAGTTCTAAGCGACCATGGGTACGTTATGGTACTGGTATGAATTAAGGTATTTACCAACGCTCTATTTTCAGTTCGGAAACCGAAAGATTTCGACAATCACGTCAAAAAGGCATTCATGCATTTCCACCCTGGCCACGTCAATGGAAACTGCGACGAAGCCACCGTATGCATATTATAAATATATATAATTCGTTCCTTGTATTGTTCGAAGACGACAGCTATAGAAACGGCTGAGTTTTTTCTTCATGCCAGGCACACTCTCATAAAACACAGTAGAATCTTCTTTTCCTCGACCTGGTGGCTATAGGTCAGTGGTTCTTTATTTTTTTTCCTTCGCGGACCCCTTTCGGACCGTCACGGACCCCACGAAGTTTTAGTTCAAATTTAGATCAATTATCGTGCAATCGTCATCTGTCTAATGCAAATGACAACTGCGTGTAGGCTCCGTGATAATACAACAGCAAAATGACCTTTCTGGAAAATATGATCATACTATTTCATGTAGAAATTGGGTTGACTTCTATTATTTCAAAGCAAACTCTGCAAATGCATTTCTTGGAATACGTGGTCGTGTCTCGAAAATACGCGCCTTCGATTTGATATGAACGAGTGCCGAAAATCCATTGTAACGCTTCCGACGACACATTTGGGTAAGATCTCAACAAATATTGCTCCAAAATTGCTAAACAATTCGATCTAGCGGCTTATCTTGAAGTTATTATGGAAAGTGGTTGTGTATATCTCCGGAGAAAATGGATTTTTGTAAACCTTTCGTAGTCACCGTGATTGACGTTATACTCAGCACCGTAACTGCCGCACCCCAAACCCCCAATTGGGGGGGGCCCGAGCTCGAGGGGGGGCCCAAAATTATTTCGTGAATTAGCGTAAATCATAGAGTATTTTTTGAAAATTTATGCAATTTTTTCAAAATTTTCTCGCGCTGCGCGCGAATTAAAGTAGCCTTTTATCTTTGTTATTGGATATTGGGTCATTACCGCGCCACGACCTACCAAGACATGCATTCAAGTTTTAGGCCATATAACATGCGACTCCAAGAAGTGTGCCAGAACGATTGGCAGCGAGAAAAGCTTGGCCGAAAAGGTCTATGCCCTTATGCGGACCAAAGGCTTCGCTATATATACAAAATACATATAGCTTTAATTGTCCATAGGCGCCTAAATGACTGGCGCCGAATGTTCCTGTCTTTGCAATCTGAACCTCACAAGACAAATACCATCCCGCTGGGAAAAATGTTATGCCAATGAAGAAATACAAATTTGAAATCGTGTGCGTCTCTTAGTTTAGAAGCCTACGTTTGGGCGGTTCTATATTTTTTGATATAGCAGACTGGAAGTCACGAAATAACATCATGTAACGATGACATATCAACGGTTCCACCCGCCCGAAGATGTTTAATCATTATTTACGGGCCCTCCCGCTTTCAAGACACTTCACTCAACTCTACGGGTAAATCTAATTACGTGAGTAGAGAGGACAATAAATTGATAGCATTATATATGCAATCGCCGATCTGATTGACCGATTTTATCATAAATTATCGAAAATTTTCGCGGTTCGCGCTGGCTCACAATACAGTACAGGTAATTTCATGACAAACGCGAACAACGTGATGGGAGGGGGTCGTATTATCACCCTATGGGAGCCCAATACCCACGTTTTTGAAGGCCTGACGAGGTGCTGTTTCGTTCCTGCCAACGGGTATACGCCCGAAGATGTTTAATTATTATTGAGGGGTCCTACCTTTTCAATCACACCTCACTCAGCTCTACCGGCAAATCTGATTACGTTAGCACAGAGAAGATAAAAATTGATAACAATGTATGCAATTCCCGATCATACTGACCGATGAAATCATGAATTCTAGAAATTTTGCGCACTTCGCGCGCTTAGGCCACAAAAGCTGATTCACTAAAGAAACTCCCAATGATTATGATGAATAGTGGTCAACAGTGTATCGCCGGAGAGGGGTCTGGGGGGCTTCGCCCCCCAGACGTTCGGTCTATAACCCTATGGGGGCCCAAGACCAAAGTTTTTTTGGGGGGCCTGACGAAGTGCTGTTACGGCCCTGGTTATACTCATCCAACTTTTTTCCACAATCCCAACAAAACATCTCTAAACAGCAGAATGTTTGTATCAGTGGGCTATTGGCAATTTAGCAATTAAAATGAGTCTGCACAGTAGGATATCTCGCCTCAGATGGCTATTCTGTTGATGTGAGCTCTGGAGTTTTACTAATAATGAAGCGAAGCTACCTCGTGATTTTCCTTTAAAAAATACAAATTAGGTTATCAACTATTTTGAAGCTTCGCGGACCCCCGGTTGAGAACCACTGCTATAGGTCGTAGGCTCAGGATCAATCTGATGATTCCGACTTGTGTATCACTGTTCTGCAGAAATGCTATTCGTATAGGGTGAACGAACACGGTCTGAACATGCTCAAAGAAACATTGCTTATATGCAGAGGTGGTCAGTAACGAAGTAGTTCTACTTTTTGGAAGTCCTCAAGTAGTTTTCCTCTACTTCTGATACTTACTCGAGTAGATCCGATTTTCTCTACTTTTATTTCTACTTCGTAATATTTTGTGATCTACTTACTTACTTTTCGCTATTTTCAGTTTGTCAAGTATAGAAGTAGTTTAATCCCCCAATATCAAAGATAGCCTGAGGAATTTCGGGGCTGTTTTCACGAAGTACCAACATTTAATTTTCATAAAAGTCAAGTAAATCCCCGAAATTTTGTTGTGCATCGCGCATAGTAGTGGTGGAGTGACAAATATGTTTTCATAAAAGTATCAGTGAATATAATTTAGGTACCGGATTGCTTAGTTCCTCTCACGCCTCATTGTCGCCCATATCAAATATTTTATCACAGTAAATATGGCCCATCATGACGTTTGAAACTACCGATTCGCAATCTAGCAGTTACCTATCACATCGTGATCTAGCAGATCTTGCTAATCTGGAAAATGCATTTTTTTTTATCGTTACACCTGTTTCAGCAGATCACCTTTGAAGCTTTATGGACAAAATACATGAAATACATTTTCTGCTTTTCAGAAGTGGTATTTGTATTTCACTTTCAATTGCGAGTATCATACTTTGAGTTCTGATTATTTTCAGTTCTCTTGTCTGCAGAACATACATGTTGAAGATTAAAAGCAAATGCAGCAATGCCTCTGTATTCCAAAAATAAAGGTACACTAAATATAACTTTTACGATCAACAATATTTGTTATTAACGTATACTAATCGCGAAAAGTGATGAAACCGTATCCGATACAACTTCTACGTATTGCTCTTCGCCTAAACATGGGGCCTTATAATATGGGGTAGGGTGCCATATCTAACGGGGTTGGAATTGAATTCTCATATCTAACGGGGTTAAAATTGAATTCTCATATCAATACTATAATTTTCGTCCCATGGCGCGAAACAATGCTTATGCTGTCGGAAATTGATACCTCCTGGAATGCATCAATACGAATCAAGCTCTTTGCACCTGCCGCATAGCTCAATTCGCAGTTTATGACAATCCATGCGAACGAATTAAAACTGTTTTCAAAACTACTTACTTACTTGAGTAAATTCACAGTCAGTCAATTTTACTTCTACTTCAAGTAGTTTTAGGTGGCTTATTGTAGAAGTACTTCTACCCGTACTTGAGTAGATTTTTTCGTCGCTACTTCTACTTCTACTTGAGTAGCTTTCTTGACTACTTTGACCACCTCTGCTTATATGTATGCAGGGTGTTCACATTTTTGATGATGGCCTGAAATCACAATAACTGTCGTTCATATTTGCAAAGGTTATGCTTCGAAATTAAATGTGCGCACGTGCGCATGATTATACCCCTACACTTTTGATATTCAACATGCCTGCACTGAAGTCATGTTGCGAGTTTAACTACGTAACACTCAACGAAAATCGTGTTGTCTTTATAAACTTACACCCTATAGCGTGGTCGACTGGTCGCCTTCACTTTCCGGTACAAAATTAATTTCAGACCCGTTCCAGTTGGTGTAAATGATATAAATGCTAGGGATAATTGTCTGACATCTGTATGCAGGTGTAGTGAATTGTGATTTCGTGTACCATCAAAATGATTCGCAAAATGGTGGTGTAGGGGAAGGTGGGGTACAATGGGCATAAAATCACATATTTAGTAACGAAAAATATTACGAATCCAGAAATACCAATGAACTGTAGCACAACCATGGATGAACACAAACCCCATATTTCAAAAGAGAAATTATTTGAAAGAAGAAACAACGACAGCACGGCCAATTGAAACACGTACCTTTTTTCCATTGTGCCCCATATGCGGGGTACAATGGGAAAAGCAGCGGGGGGGGGGGGGACGGGACAGTATTTGCAAAATCTGCACCGCGTCAGTTAGCAAGAAACTGAGAAGTGTTGAAAAAAATGATGGATCAGCGGGTATTATAGATCAATTTTAGTTTACATCACGAAGCTTGGAATCGTAATGAGACTGGCATGAGATCGCTGATGCCGGCTCGTCGATCCACATTGATTATAAGGGGTGATAAAATAACCTTAATGTCCTACATTTACTGCGTGACACTTCAAGAGATGTTTTAAAGGGATTGTTCATGACGATCTTGCTTCTGCGCACTCTTCTGTTGATTTTTATATGTTTTGTAAAAATTTGCCTTTGGATATGAATGGAACATCGTGCTCCAACTAAATTGTCGTCCCAAAGTGCCCCACGCACTTCTTCAGAGCAAACAAAAATTTTAAAACCGCAATCCTATGCCCAAAATATTATACAGGGCCACTATTACCTGCTCCGACTAAGCTGCGTACTAATTTCATGCAACACAAACGTGATATATTCACCTAAAACATGATCGAAAGGTAGCGATTTAAGTTTACGCAGGTTAGCAAAATTTAGCAACCCGTCCTTCTCTCACCAAGGCATAGACGCTGGCTTAATCAAACTACATCAGGATTGCGGCTGATATGACACTACTAGATCATCAAAGACGATGTATACTATTCCTGTCGGATTTTAAAAATATTCACGATCTACCATTGTGCACCTGTATCCACTGTACCCCACCTTCCCTATACAACAGCAGACCCGGTTATGTCATTGAGGACGCGGGTTATCTTTTGTTCGAGGTTGGAATTTAGCAGAAATATTGGAAAAGCGAAGTTCCGTTTCCTTCCGTTTCCTTACTGCATTGCAATATTGCTACACACTATTTCCTCGGCGTCCATGGCGTCCCCATTACTGTCATAATAGACCCTGTCATAATAAACGACGGGGATAGTCGCTTCTATAAAACACGTCACGGTTTACTTCGCAGAATTTGAAGCGTTGCAGTGCTGCGTTACGACCACAATGGCTAAATAGAACTAATTCATGAATATGAAAATAACATTTGAGTTTATGCCATTCAAACCCACCATATAACTAAGCTGATATACCGTGAGCAACAGTAACCCCACTACCAGCACTTGTGAAGGCCGAAGTGACGATAAACATCACTACTTAATATCACTCTGCGTTATTTCAAATGCACCTTTGACGAAGATGGTCGCTGGGCTACTAGCTACTCGCCGTAACAGTGCAAGCTATTGACTGCGTCATCGCCGCTCAACAGCAACATCATTCGCTTTTACAGTAGTAACAAAACCTACTTTTTATGCCAGATCCTAGTTCATTGCCGTTTCCGCCGATCGCGTACAACCTGTCCCCCACGACAACAGCACCGAAATTCGCCCTGGAGTGATTCATGGACTGTTTTGTGGTCCATATCTTTGAGCGGGGGTCAAACGCAAACACACTCTTGTGGTATTTCCTTCCATCACCCTTCCTAAGACTACCACCAAAAAGCCAGATTTTTCTTTTGAAAGTGACGACCGCAAAGCCCGATCTGTAAACAGGAATTTCTGACATTCACGGCACTACCTACTCGAAAAAATAATCGCCGCCACCTTGTACTGCGAGGAAGCAAGTTATCCACCAGGGACCATTCTTTCTCGGCGAAGTCATAGCGTTGGAAATCATTCGTTCTATTATTTGGCCCACGTCTATGCGATCCGACGAATCCAAGCATGTACAAGTCGTAAGAGTCGCAACTGCATTCTGTTTTTAAGGAAGAAAACAATGTCTAACGAGCTCTATTTCAGACATGGAAAAATTCACTCTCGATTTAAATTTGAAACCTTTTTACGCCCGCTAAACATGTAATCCGCCACGTTGGATCGAAAATGACTTAGAATTTTGTGTCCTATGAGAGCTCTACAATAGGGTTACCATATTTCTGTGACCGAAATTCCGGACACTCTTTGGCGCCCACTAGTGGATTTCAAAATGAGTTATGACGTCACACTAGCAAAGCTTTGCTCATAGACCAGAGGTGGTCACCAACCGGTTCAGGAGTATATGGCTGTGTGTTGTGTAACCGGGACCGAAAGCACATGCTTTCAGCCCCTTCCCGCCGAAATAAACAATGATTTTGAGCCCACCATACGGTAATCGATGCAACTTCTGGGGGGCGGGGGACTTGATATATGAATCTGGTTTCTATATGCATCTGGTCGTTAAATTTTTTGAATGAATTCTGTAAATAATATTGGTTGTTCCATATATTACTAGATAGTTACTACTCTCCGCCCACATCATCAGAGTTGGCGGTAGAGGTGGAGGAGGATGGTGAGTTCGAAAATACAGGGAGCGTAATTGTACATCGTTAAGTCATGTTCATGCCCCACCGATAAGATCGTTTATCAGCCTTACGCCGGTGCGCACCACGGAGCTTCCGTGGCCCAGATCAAAATTTGACGAGCTGATTACTAAAAGAAGTCAGCGCCTTTGCCCAGACTTACTCAATACTCATGGGCTATTTTGTAAGCTGATTACGTCCAACATATTCGCGAACCCCAGAATAAAGGCAAGCGACCCCCACGTTTGGAACGCTATCTTTGAATAAAGCATTTAAACAGCCTTAGCGATCTCTAGGAATATAATATATTCCTATAATATATTAATACAATTGCGATTACAATTAGGCTTATTCCAGTACATGAAGGTTGTTTTAATTTATATTTTATTGCAGTGTTTGCGAGGATGGTGCAGTCGTCATATTGAAATCAATAAATGTGATAGTAAATCGCGCGCAGCGGAAAGAAAAATATCATGCATCATCATACATATTCCCAAAAATAATATATTTATGTTGATTTACGAAAAAATGATGAGCCTACGTCAAGTCTTCAAAATTCCGGACATTTGGCATGTTTTAGAAATTCCTCCCGGACGCTAGTTTGAACAGTGGACATGTCCGGGAAATTCCGGGGGTATGGCAACCCTACTCTACGATCGATATTAACCAGCCGTACCAAGATTTCGATCCGGCATGAGCATCAACGTTTCAAAGACAGCATGACCCGCGCATTAAAACGTTTTTGATACACATTTGTGACATGTAACGCGATTTGTCGCCTAACGGCCTAAATCGTGGTAGTCCTAATCGTGTATTTTATACCCTCCGGCTCCACAAAGTCATATATGTTTCTCGAAGTATATAGAGGCGATCTTGAATTTATATATAGCTTAAAAGTGCGAAATAAATTGATTTCCTTTATGTCCATAAGGTGCAGTATATCAAAACCGAAGAGATCCGGTAATACCGAGAAGAATGTTCGGTGGCCCGATTAATACACAGGACACCCTAGTGTTGTATTTAAAAGAAAAATAAATTTTAAAAATCATGTTTAAAACATGACCTTTGTTTATACATGTTTTTTTGCAGCCATGACTTCATGAATATTAAATTGTGACGTCACAGTGGATTGGTATTGACAATTGAAAATTTAGCACAAATTTGGCTTTTTGACGAAAAAGGCTTCAGACCCATGTCATGAACGGACAAAAACTATCTTTAACCTGGACCAGCTCGTTATGCTGCATTTTACAGCCAATGATATATACCTACACCTGCGATAACTGTTGAACCAACGACGATTTCTAGGGTTCTAACCATTCCTTGTTGTATACATACGTTGACCAAATCGGGTGCAAATCATCCGTAGGCTCATATCACATGCTTTTTCGAAAATATTTACACAATTAGGGCATAATTATACAACATTTGATAAAACAAAACACGTTTTTTTCAAGTCATTTTTTATAAAACACTGTTTAAAACATGTTCAAAGCACAATTTGTTTCAGATGCAACCCTAAGACCCCATGACAGACATCCAGAATATCTCCTCTGTAAATGTACGAGAAACGTAGCAAAAGCTGCGGCATCTGGCTTCTGAATGATAATAATGATATGTAATAAGTATGAGATTCCGAGAGTAACAACTCGGTTTGAGGATAAAGCACGATCTTTGCAACATTTGGTTAAAAACCGCTCCGACTCGCACGCGTGGTATTTTGACAAGTAAGAGAGAGAAGGGAGTGACATAGAAAAGAGAAGTAAAGTGTAACAGACTAAACAGAGAGGAGTGAAAGAAAAAGAGAAAAAGAGAGAAAGAGAAAAAAGAAAGAGAGAAGGAGAGAGAAAGAGAAGGAGAGAAAAGGAGAGAGAAAGAGATAGAGAGAGAAAGAGATGGATATGGAGAAAGAGAAAGAAAGAGAAAAAGATGGAGAAAGAGAGAGAAAGACAGAAAGAGAGAGAATGAGAGAGAATGAGAGAGAAAGAAAGAAAGAGAAAGAGAGGTAGAGAGGATAGAAAGAGAAACAGAGCAGAGAGAGATAGAGAGAGAGATACTACTGATACTACTTCTCCGTGTTGCTCTTCAATCGAATTACGGCCTTGTAATATGGGGAGGGCGCCATACCATGATATCTTCTAAGTCGGGGTGTTCGAGTAAACCAAGGATTAGTATCGCATTCCCACATCAATGCTACCATTTTACTCCAATGATGCGGACTAATACTTATGCTGTCGAAAATTTGTACTTTCTTGGAGGCATCAATATGAATCAAGCTGTGCACCTTTCGCATAGCAAAATTTGCAGCTTTACTTCAAGTAGTTTTAGGGTGCTTTTGAAAGGACTACTTCTACTCGTACTTGAGTAGATTTTTGGATCGCAACAGAATTCTTTCAGCCGATTCTTTATTGAAAGCGAAGCATTCAACTTCAACTTCACGCATTTCAGACGCACGGATCGGATTTTCCATGTACGACTCTTAAAAGTAAATATCTTGCAGGAGTTGCCAATCTAAAACCGTACTCGTGATCCGAATAGAATGGTGAGGCTGACTTATTTTGTTGTCATTGGCTGACTTATTTTATTATCAATAATACTACGTATAAATTCGCTTAGTAGCGCTTTTCTCATCTAATATCCTACCTAATTGTAATCGTGGTGAAATATATTAGAAAAATGATTATCTTTCGTGGAGCACACAAAATGTTGTCGCGGGCCCCCATATAGTCATATCTACTCCTGCTCTAAGTGTTACGCTATGTATACAACGATCAAATATATTGAGAGGAACAGTTTCAGTAAAGCTCACGGCCTCAGCAGTAGAAATGCTTCATTAATCTGCGTTTCTACGTAGATCACAATTTGAAAGTGCATACTTCTAGTATTGACAGTTTTATCATCCATTTATCTTCATGCATAGTATACTGTACTTGCTTAGTTCCAAGTAAATTAGACTTCCAAATACATACAAATACAATGAAACGAACCTACCAGTGTCACGGATAATAAAAAGTTACACCAAGCAGGTCGTGTAGAAATGATCTCACCTCATTTGTCACAAACGATGAAAAATACTAAATTGATATGCACGGATAATACAATGTCGGACACGGCTTCGCGACATCGGCATAGTATGAAGTGAATGCAAGATTACAATGATAAGCGTTGACAATTTCCGATCCGCGAGTGATAAAAGCACCTACTTAACTACATAGTTACACACACATTTTAAAGAAAAATCTTTCACTGTTTACCCTCACTGTCAGTCGAGCTAAGACTAGTCTGAACTCCGCTGCATAATACTATATCCGTTACGGACAACTGTTTGGTGGGCTCAAGCAGACATGAGAAGAATAATCATTGTGCGCCCCTCCAATTATCACGATTTTACCTCGCTGAAGCCATTTACATAATATAGTCTGGAAAAAATCTACAGATAGACAGACAGACAGACATTTATTGTTTCGTCAAACATAAAAATTTGACCGGAGGTGACTATATGATCTACAAGGACTTACTCGTCACCTCGAGGATATCGCTTAAGTAACTGAACTGAGGGGTTCATCGGATCCATTTCCCATTAGGACACGAAAACACGTATGTGTACAACTGCAAGCGTGACGCCGCAAACCCCGAAAAATGCTTCATACTGACAAAGTCGCCTCGCACAGAACAATCTCTGCAACGCACAAAAAGCCGAAGTGATGCCTTTTTTTATTCGTTAATCGGTGTTGTCCAAGGGACCGCGCAGTGACTTGGTGAGTGCGCGCAGACTCGTGAAAAATTAGAGGGAACATTGCTTGCGGCCGAGTCACATAAGGTCGGCAATTTCCCGATCCTCAATTTTAAACTGCTCCGGCTTCAGAAACTATCGATGGGCTCAGTCAATAGTCAGTTTCAACAGTTGAAGCTATAACTTAACACAGGGGTTCTCAACCTGGGGCGGGCGCCCCCCTTGGGGGGCGTGGGAGGCTCTCAGGGGGGGGGCGCGAGAAATTGACGAAGTCAGTATAGGGAGGGCGCGAGAAATTGACAAAGTCAGTATAAATTGTACGTGTCTGAACATGTGTTTCACATCCATTATGAGAAGACGATTAATTAGGATGAAATTTATTACATATTCAAGAAAGCTTGCAAAATGCAAACTCTAGCAACCGCGCTCAACGGAGTATAGTCTGATTTCAACTTCATTTGAGGAAATTTTTGAAATTTTTTGGAGATATAGAGAGCAATTCCCACGTGTAAGTCATTCATTGCTTCATAGCTTTGACAGTAGCCTAAAGCTTGGCGTGCTGGGCAGCTCTTGTTAGTAGCTTGCGAACTGCACTGCCTAAGACAGACTTAGATGCAACATAGGTTGCCCGGTTTCGCCCTCAATTAGGCTATAAATCAACACAATTTAATTAATTTCCAAAACTGATCAAATTTAGCCTGGCACGACGGAACGACGCCTTGTTCTCTGTACTCACGACCAGCATCAGGATTAGTCTCAGGGTGACCTACCTTGAATTTAATTAACGGATGTCTTGTTCAATGTTTTTTGTTATTTTCAAACAAGTTTGGAGAAATTTGTCATGTAAAAGACTCAACAACGGGAATGCAGATTCAAAATTGACGTAAGATATACCTTATGTATACTATTAGATCAGGGGTGGGCAGCCTGCGGCCATAGAAGGGAATTTGAGCGGCGGTCAACGCCTAATTCAATTAGTATGTGTTGGCGGCCGTATAGACATGCAAATTGCAATTACGAATTCACTCCCGCATTTTCGAGAGATTTTCATCAATCTTGAAATTTTCTTCGCCCTCCGCGCAATTCAACAAGACTTCATTTTTCGATTTTAATGCAGTAGCGCCCTTCTTAATCTGAGCCGGAATGGGAATTGGCAAGAAATAACAATTCGTTCGCGGCCCTGAAAAATTTGCGCGCTTCGCGCGACAATATCCACCTCCCGGCAACTATTCATAACGTTGCCACTCAAGACTTCGGTGCGTACAATAGGCCATTGTGAAAAGTAGAATACTCCGGAGGTCACCGGGAATGGATATGGACAGTTTACCATAGGAATTTTGCGTCCAGATCGTTCATTGCGGCTATGCCCTGGAATGCGGCGTTACGCTACATAAGCAATCTAAATGCGGCCATGATTATCAAAAACGTTGTCCACCTCTGTATTAGATGATGTGCTCTTTTTGACATGACGATAAATGCAGGGGGGTGCGATTTTTTTGACCATCTCTAAGGGGGGCGCGAGTCAAAAAAGGTTGAGAACCACTGACTTAACACATGGCCGGCTGTCGCGCCGAAATGTCAATTTGTGTGGGTTGGGTATGCAAAGTCATGTGACGTCATAATCACTCAGTTTCGACTGTCAGTGACGTCATAGTCGGATGAGAACGCACTTTACTGCTCCATGCCATTGCTACTTACCAGAGATGAGCATGAGCATGGATTAGGGTTAGGATTTGAAAAAACGGATTTGTGAAATTTTGTCGGATTAGGATTGGATTAGGATAAGAGATTTTTTTGGAACGGATTAGGATTTGGATTGGATTTACCGATTTTCTGGGAGATTGATATGTCGTGTCTCGTGTGGTGACTCAATCAATCAATCAGGTTTATTAATATTTTCATCGTTTCAAAACATCACAAGACTCCGATACAATGAAAAGATAGGAAGGTGTTGAAACAACTTGGAGTAGCGACAAACTTTATTCAGATCAGTTATTAATCTACTTAGGGCTCATCACACTATGGTACACTCGGTGCCAATGAACATGAGAGGTACATCCCTATGCTAAGTTATCTTCAATCACGAGAATTGTTGGTTGTCAAAGAAAATATTCCAATTCCTCCCTTGCATAAATTATCATTTTTTCTAAACTTTTCAAGTTAGAATCGCATTAGGATTGGACATGGATTTCAATATACGAAACTTATGGATTAGGACTAGAATTTGGAGCTTTCGATTGGATTGGATTAGGACATTGATATTCCAAATCCGCTCATCTCTGCTACGTATGCAGCAGGGGTCGTGAACCATTTTCGACCGAAGAGCGATATTGGCCCAATATTTTACTCACAAAGAGCCATACATGTCAATCAGCTGTGACGTCACCATTGTAAATTCGTGACGTATTGGTAGCACTAATATATGAGATTCGTAGTGTGCGTCATATTTTTCTGCTCACATGCGTAGGTGGAGCTAAACATGGTCACTTGCAGTACACACCCACTGCAGGGTGTGATGCGTCAGTGGCGTCGGGGTTAGGGGAGGCAAGCGAGGCAGTGCCTCTCATGTCGTCAGGGATGAGTGAAGGAAAATTGGGGAACCTTCAATGATTATTATTGGCATTTTCTATCGATGTTTATGAATGACTAGATTCTGAACATTTTTATTCCCAAAATATCGGAATTTTCATATTTATTGTTCGAAAATAAAGCACGAAAGGGGGGTAAGACACAGATGACGCACATACTGGTCAAGCCTCGCCTGTGATAGCGCAACTCATCGTAAATAGCTTAGAAATTTTATTAACTGATATTGATCAAATCTAATTGTCGCGCAGACTCCGAAAATCGAAGTAGGCTATTGATCGACTTCTAACGTATTCGGTGTAACGTTGCGCTACACGACGGTGATAGAAATAACATGGATGGCTATAGCCATGTTTTTAATGTGATTTTGTAATTTTGAATGTCACTTCGAAGGCAGTTTATTTCTTGGCGTAGTTCAGAAAGACAATGTGTATTTGAAGACTGCATTGTCCTACAAGCGTCGCCATGTCTGCTATTCTCTTTAATCCAGTGGTTCTCAACCTGGGGGCGCGCCCTCCTTGGGGCGCGGGAGGCTCACAGGGGGGAGGTGGCGAGAAATTGACAAAGTCTGTATGAATTCTGATTAAACATGTGTTTCACAACTATTGTGAGAAGAAGATGATTGAAGATGAAACTTCTTTCGTATTCAAGACAGCTCGTCAAATTCAAACTCCAGCAGTCGCGCTCAACAGAGTATATAGGCTGATTTCAACATCATTTGAGCCACATTTTGAGATTCAGAGCAATTCCCAAGTGTAAGCCATTCATTACTTCATAGCTTTGGCAGTAGCCTATAGCTCGGTGCGCTGCGTAGCTGTTAATAATAGCTGGCGAACTGCGCTGCTTAAGGCAGACTTGGGTGCAATATTGGTTGCCCGGTTTCGACCTCAATTAGGCTACCCTAAATCAATACAATATAATTCAATTCCAAAACTGATCAAATCTAACATGGCAGTACAGAACGACGCCGTGCTCTCTGTAGTCACTACCAGCATTAGGATTAGCCTCAGTGCAACCTACCTTGAAATAAATTGATGTCCTGTTCAATGTTTTTTGCTATTTTTAAACAAGTTTGGGGAAATTTGTCAGAGATGTTGAAGACTCAATAACTGGAATGCGGATTAAAACTTGGCGTAGCATATACCATATGTAGCTATTAGATCATGGATGGGCAACCTGCGGCCGTAGAAGCGAATTTGTACGGTCGCCCACACCTAATTCAGGAGGCCGCCGACATGCAAATTGAATTACGAATTCTATCCCGAATTTTTGTGAGATTTTAATTATTCTTGAATATTTTTTCGCGCTCCACGCAATTCAACATTACTTCATTTTTCGATTTTAATATAGTAGCACCCTTCTCAATCTGAGCTGGAATCGGAATCGTGTTCTCCTCACGAAAGAAATTTGTTTATAGTACATTTGGGCGATTTCAACATATTTCCATTACCGATACATTTGACAATCCTTATGGGGGTCAAGAAATAACAGCATGCAACAAAGTGACTAAGAACAATTGGCCCACCCGAAGATGCATTATCATTTATAACTTGCCCTAAATTTTCGAAAGCACCCCCTCCATAAACTCTACCGGTTAATCTGATATCATGGGCTGAGAAAGGTTAAATATTTGATAGTGATATGTTGTACTGATACTATTAGTTATGGAATTCATTCGTCAATCTGAAATATTTTCTCGCTCCGTGCGACAATATGAAGTCCCAGCCACTATTCATAACATTACCACTCTCGAGTTTGGTGCGTAAAATAGGCCGTTGTGAAAAGTAGAATAGTCCGGAGTTCACGGGAGATAGATATGGACAGATTAACATCGGTATTTTGCGTCCAGTTAGTTCATTACGGCTATGCCCTGGAATGCAGCGTTAGGCTACATAAGTAATCGAAATGCGGCCATGATTATCAAAAGGTTCCCCCCTCTATATTAAATGATGTGCTCTTTTTGACATGACGATAAGTGCAGGGAGAGTCAGGGGGCGCAATGTTTTTGAGCACGACCAAGGGGGGCACATGTCCAAAAAGGTTCAGAACCGCTGCTTTAATCAATCAAGGTATCACGCAATCTAAGATTTCGAAGCGCGCGATGGCGGGTAGATCTAATTCGCGAGTGGTGTTAGTCGCCGGCGTGCCAGCAACTGAATTTGGGGATTTTGAAGAGGGCGGTACGAGCCCCTAACCTGGATACCCCACTGTCTAGACGTCTCTAAGACTTGTTTATGTTGCCACGAGAATAATTATTATGGTCGTCATGAAAATTTACAAGTTGCTGCAATATTGATAAATTAAGTACATAATTACAAATTTGTCAGAGATACATATATGGCTCGCGAGCCATAGGATCCCTTCCACTGCTATACAGCATTAACACTGATGTGAGCTTTTATTACAGTCACTGCACTGGTTAATATCAAACCATAGAGTCGAATTTAAGCTTGAAGTGGTGCTATTATTGCACCAAGTGCATCAAGAGTAATATGACCGCATGTTGCGATCAATTCAGTAGAAATCCGCTTTCTACTAAATACCCAATAGTTTTGAATTTGATATTGGTACTCTCGTGACCAGTCCGTCCGGTGTCGATCAAGTTTACTAGAATATAAAAGGATCCCCGTCAAACGAATTGAGAGAGAAGGAGAGAGAGAGAGAGATATTTATTGATTTGTCCAACCGTAAAGGAAACAACATTGGCACATGAAACAACAATAAATGAACTTAACGGTATATGACAGGGTGTGACCGGTATGACTCTGGGTAGGGTCAACTGGTCTGATCACACCCTCCATTAGCAAATAGGCTACAGATATTGAGTCATAAATATGGATGCATTTCGTTGGGATCAATCAATTCAATTCAGCTCAGCATAATAATAAAATACTTACTAACAAAAGACAAATTTGGTGGGAGACAAGCGGATCAGTTATAATGGGAGACAAGGTGACTGAATAATTCCTTTTTGAATGAGAGGTATGGGAGGTCCCGTATTGATGAGGGTATAGCATTCCATATGACAGGAATAAATTCAGAATTAGCGCCACTGAGAATCTGGCCTTGAATCATTATTTGACAACTTAATTCAATGCCGTGCACTGAACAAGTGCACAATCAACTATGTCAGTATAGAATTAAACTACATGCTCACAAGTGACATTATACGCGTCAATTCAGGAATGCGAGAGTATCAAGCAGACAAGAGTGAATACACAAAACAGATGAGTGTAAACTTGAAAGCGCGTTGGTTTTTAATGATTCGAAGTGAAAATCGTAATGTTTCATCTGACCAGTATACAAAATTCCAAATCTTTCGGTGTACAGTGTACATACTCATCGCTAAGCAGCACAGTTCAAACTGTGCTTAACTAAGTATAACACCATGTAACAAAATTTTGCAAAATTTCTAGTTAAGTAAAAATTTTCATATATTGTGTTCTGCTATTCTGAACTAAATACTAATATACAAAAAAACTGAAGTGTCCCTAGCCTTCGAGAAATGACACTTTTTCCGATTTCTCGTTTTACCTAAAATTTCCCTGTAACAATCGGCATAATTCCTTATTCGACGTACAAACACACGAACAAAAAGAAGTAATACGCACAAATATCGGATACTATAGATTATTTCTGAAAGGATGCAAACACTTCTAAAAACTTCGGAAATGTCTATTTTGCGTGATTTGCGTCTGTGAACTGAGAAATCCTCTCTTATTATGGACCTCAAACAAGCCCCCGTAATGATGCAACTCCATCTCCCTTTGTATCTTCTTTCCAAATCAGAAATATCCTCCTAAATATTCATAGTTTCCGTGATACAGGTGCTAATTCCAAAAACGGATTCCATTAATTCTGGTATTCCCAACCTTTTTAGAGTCGTGACCCGAATTCCGATTTGAGAACGCTCCGCGACCGCCTTTAAATTTGAGATGCATCTTCGATTAATGATTGTATATTGCAATTCCAATGTTTATGAATGATGCTGCTTATGGCATATATAGCCTCTATTATGGGTAGCAATATATACTATGCATAGGATTGACAACGACGCGTTCCGTTACCAACGGTATTGATTTGGACGCAACATTTTGATATGATTTGACTGGTACGACCAGCAAGCGATTATATGGTCTGAGTCTGAGTTTGACATCACTGCGATAGACATTCGAAACGTGGGGTGACTACAGCATCAGTGATATCGATTGCGATTCTGACTGCTTCTGAATCGTGCGATTGCGATTACAGTAAAACCAAAAAAGTAGATTACGAATACAATGGTAAGTAATCACAATTATTATATCTTTTACTTTCTTGAACTAGCCTTGAACACCTATTTGAAAACAATATAACGATTGCGATGACCTTGCCTCATGAGTGAAAAATTTCTTGAAAAGGTGGCATCCTTTACTTGTTACGCCAATGTATATACAAATTATACATTGCCTAATCTAATACCTGACGATTTCTGGCCCCGGACGATTTTTATTATAGCTACAACCCATGCTAACATGGTGTTTAAGCGGATGACGAGCCGCCACTGGTCATAATTGGTATTCGTGTCGTGAATTTCCGAGGTGGGCGTGCCACCTAGTTTGAGAATCACTGCTCTAATCTGTCCATTAAGCCTACATCTAGGATTGTAGTTGAAAGGAAAATTGTTTAAAGCAATCAGGATTAAGGCGTTTCTTTGGTCATGGATTCTTACAATTAGAATACAGCTAGTCGTAATAATGCTCAACATTGGATTCATGAATGTGGTTCTAGTATTCAAGAAACATTTCAAAAAATCACCGAGAGGAGACTATATGGCGTACAGCATTGCATAGAGCGGGGGGCTGTGGTTCGCAGATTCTGAGCCTTGATTGCGGCTCTTTAATGATTACACATGCGTTTCGCCATTTTGCGACAGAAGTTTAACCAGATCATAAAACTGATGCATTCCATCACGTAACAACAAAATGCGTATTGTTTTCGTGTTCTTTCTTTCCTTATGGCTTAGATAATAAATAAAATAAAATTCAGGGGAGGGTGCACTACAGAGTTAGAACTTTTGCAATGGCACACTCGAATCGAGTTCACACAAACGTTTCACAGCAACGATGTTGCATGGTCTTGTTCATCAATCAATGATAAATCAGTGTGATCAACAATGAATTTGATAAGTAATAATCACGGCAGCGCATGTCACGATTGTTTCCGGGAAAGCAATGGTGAATACGGCTCTTCCATTTGTATTGTACAGGCTAGCAATAATAACTGCAGTGTCTGACCAAGTAAATGTTGTTTAGAGAGCGAGCGATTCCCGAGTTGAGAACTTCCTCAAATGCTCAGCAGCACGTAAAAGCACTGCTCCGTACGGCTTTGACGTCATATCAGCCCGATTTCAAACACCTTGCAGCCTAGATGTAGACTCACTCTATCACTGCACAAAAATAAGCTTCATTCGATAGCCTACATTTCCTTGTGACGTAATAAATTCGTACTTCTGAATTTTATTTCGTGGCTCTTTATAACCTTAACCAGTGGCGTAGCAGACACTTGGTGGTTCTGGCTCTGCGCCAGGGGCGGCAGGCTCCAAGGGGGCGGCAAAATGAGGCTGCACAACACAGTGTACACACTACACAGCCGTCTAGAAGCAGTGTAATTGGTAGTCCTATAGCTGGCGTCCCGTGAGCTAAAATTCAATCAAACTGGTCTCAATCGAAATCTAGTGTCACGCTAATTTCGAAAGCACGAATTAATATGTTAACATGGCAATGAAACCATTCCGGAATAGCGATCAAGGCCGCTTGTTCCTAACAATGGCTGGTTAGTTAATTCAAAGCTACTTCATTCGACACCATATTTATGCCCTTGTCTGGACCTCCGTCTGACCATTGGTGTTTCAATTGCGAGCTGTGCGAGGAGCTTCTCAAAGCTCAAACTGATGAAGTCTTATTAACGTTCTAACATGAATGATGATCGGCTATCAGCTCTATCCATTCTGTCTATAGCAGTGGTTCTCAAACTTTTTGTTTTCGCGGACCCCTTTTGAACCGCCACAGACCCCCGCGGACCCCCTCAAGTCTTCGTTCAAAATCAGCTCAATTATCGTGCAACCTTCAGCTGTCTCGTGCAAACATTGATTGTAGGCTAGTAATAAACAGCCAGAAAATGAATTTTATTCAAAATAACATCACACTATATGTCGAAATTGGGTGAACTTTTAATATTTCGAAACGAATTTATTCCCAGCTGTATTTATTGTCTTGAAAATCATCGTCTTTGATTGGATATGAACGAGTGCCGAAAATCCATTTTCACAAAGATATATTGTTGACGAATGTAATATTAACGCGTAACGCAGGGGTCGCCAGCTCAAAATGGGTCGCGGGCCACTTCTCAAAATTTCTAGAGGCCGCGGGCCGCATGACTTCAATATCGAGATTAATATAGCCAATTAACGCAGCTTAACAACTACGTATGATAACTGTAAATACAATACTGTGCTCTCTTACATGGGCGATGGGCAATTGGGCATAGTCACCACAAAATGAATAATATTTTATTGAACAAGCACAAATACAGCAAAAAATATCATTCTCATCAATTTCATTATGTTTTGAACTATGAGCTGCGCACGATACCTGACAACACTCTGTAGCAACTAAAACAGGGGTGGGGATCCGTTTTGTTATTCACGGTCGCATTTCGATTACTCATGCATGTAGCCCGCGGCCGCATTATGGTGCATAGTGGTAATAAACAAACTGGGGCCAAATATCCACGTCAAACTCATCACGTCCATTGCTGGTATACACTCCAGACCAATCTATTTACGCATATCGGCTTATTATGGGCAACAAGATCGTGAATATAGTCATGTTGTGAAGAGCGACGGGGATTCGCACTGTAGTCGCGCGAAGCGCGAAAAAATTTCCATCTTCATGAGTGAATTTCATCATTTAATATTAGTATAGTTTCACATATTACTATCAAATATTCATCCTTTCTCGGCCCATGTGATCAGATTCACCGGTAGAGTTTATGCAGGGGGTGTCTTCAAAAACATAAAAGGAGTTATTAATGCTGTGGTGCATCTGTGGGTAGGCTGAGACTGACAACTGCAAATCTAAATTGCTATCTCCAACATTTCATTTTTCAGAAACCTTAGCAAAACATTTATAAACTGCAATATGTTTGAATCGGCATGCTATTGGTAAGTTGACAATAAAATGAGTTTGCACAGTCGGATATTTCATCTCAGGCGACCATTTTAATGACGTGAGTCCTAAAGTTTTATTAATTATGAAGCCGAAACTGTCCCATGCTTTTCCTAATTAAAAAAAAAAAGTAAATTAGGTTATCAATGACTTTGCAAATTTATAGGCTTCGCGGACCCCCGTTTGAGAACCACTGGACTACAGAAAGAGACTACGTTCAAAGTCTCGAATTTAAGGATATTATCGCCAATTTTGCTTCGGAAAAGCCTGAAAAGTCAAGTTTTGAGGCGGCCATTCATTTTCTATTTGCACAATACATTCGTTATATGTCGAAATTAGCTGCGTTCTACTTAGGGGGGGGGGCGTCATTTTAAGCGAGAGCCAGGGGCGGCAGCACATGCTGCTACGCCAGTGTTTATAACTAAGACTTTTGATATGTGGCTTGCGTATGAAGCAGGTCTGCCCATCCCTAGCATAGAGCAACAACTGCTCGACCTTTCATTTTTTTTCGCGCTGTGCGCGATTTATACAGTTGCTTAATTTTTGGGTTATTGGGTACACTTCCTCCAAGACAAAATACGCATTTCGCCGTCGGCCATTACCGCGCCACGACGCACCAAGACCATGTAACATGCGACTTCAAGAAGCGTGCCAGAACGATCAGCAGCGAGAAAACTTTGACCGAAAATGGTTGCTGATCTAAAATGCCGATATATACATATATATATATATATATACAAATGTTTAATTGTCCAGAGGTGCTTAAATGAATGGCGCCGAATGTTCCTGTCCTGGCAATCGGAACGCCATAGGACAAATGCCAACAAACAGGGAAAAATTGATTGTCGGTTAAGAAATACCAATTTGAAATCGTGTGCGTCATTTAGTTTAGTAGGTTTGGGCGATTTCAATATCTTTTGACATACCAGACAGGAGGTCACGAAATAACATCATGTAGCCTAACGAAGTAAATATACCAACCAGTCCGCCCGAATATTTTTAATTGTTATTTACGGGCCCTACAGTTTCCAAGACACCTCCCTCAACTATATCGGTAAATCTGATTACGTGAGTAGAGAGCAGGGCTGTGGAGTCGGTAAATTTTACCACCGACTCCGGCTCCGACTCCGACTCCACACATTTTCAATATACCAACTCCGACTCCTGAGTCTTTAAACGTACCGACTCCGACTCCGACTCCGACTCCAGGGTCTTTAAACGTACCGACTCCGACTCCGACTCCCGACTCCGACTCCAGCATTTTATTATCAATTTACTTCGAAAATTATATGCCACATTGTCGGTTGAATGACTATCATACAAACATTAAACATATGCATACGGTGACATGCTAAATATCCTTCCTTTTTCAAGTTTTTATAACATGGACGCTCTAATATACTGAAATGTAGGAATCATTCAAATATGGCAGATGTCCAATCCTGTTTTATTAAAAATGTAGATAAAAAACCCAAGTGTAGTTCTTGTGTATGATTCAGCAACTAATAAAGAGATTGAACTAACTAATTTTGCCATTGCACACCATCCTAATTACAAGCACACACACTCTTACTACTAACAGTTATTGGTCATAAATGGAAAGTTAAGTAGTCAAAGACCATAGCCTATGTCCAGTCTACATGTACTTTAATCAAGTATTCAAGGATTGGAACTTGCAGTATTTCTTAATCATTTGTTCGACCCAAACAGCTAAGCTACACTACAAATATTTTAAATTTTGTCCAGTGGGAAGCACCCTTTGGTCATATTTACATCATTTTTACAATTTTACAAAACCAGCCGATGCATTTGCTCTGTCACAGTATCATGGTATAATTCAAAAAATTGCATCAATTTTGACTGCATCGCCAAAACGCATATTGCGATTTTCTTCCCCTCTGCAACTGAGTTGTGATTTGCAAGTAATGTCCAATTTTATCTATATCAGGGGTGGGCAACTTTTTCGGCCAAAGGGACACATGAGATATACGAACCATTGCGCGGGCAACTGGAATGTTGATAGCCATTTTTAGTCGTCCGATAGGAGCGAACCGAATTAGGTAACATTGGAAACAAGACTTATATTGATACGCTCTAAAATTGATAACAATATATGTCATGCAAGTGTGCAGTGCGCAATGAGGGTCTGGTCGCGCCAGGCGCGAAATTTTTTTGCAAGATAATGACTGAATTATATCAATAAATATGTTGATAACATACATTGGGGGTCGCATCTGTATACCACTGGGCTCATTTGGCAAGGACAGGATTATTCGACGTTTGGACATAGCAAAATCGACGGTATCAGTGAACATGAACATTGAACACGCCTCTATCATTTTGTGCAAATGTTTTGTCGACGATCTCGCTGCGAGTGCACAAGCGAAGCCGCTTGTTAGACGACACGTTATCTCCTAATTGCGAATATAGTTAGACTCAATTCTGTGAATAATAGGTATTTATAATTTTCAAAAGTGGGCTTAAATACTAAATGCAAGAAATCTAGTGACAATGAATCATGCGAAGTACCGAAAATAATTTCAAGTCAAATATATCTGCTATGAAATATTCTACTTTATGGTCATATACGAAGATTTGGGATAAATGTGGCTGGCCCCTGGATACGTCAATGCTTCAGAACTGTTGTTTTAGTCATCATCAAATGTCGTGATCATGCTAATCAAATTTTGGTTGGCCTTGCAATTGTACCTGATGTCATAAATAATTTCGAGAATTACCACGCAGTCCACACCTAACTTTCTCGTGTGCCAAATTGGGCCTGCGTGCCACGGGCTGGCCGCACCTGATCTGTATGGTTATTAATAACAGTGATTAGTGGTACATAAAAAAATCTATTGAAAATTCTTCGAAAACAAATGTTTTCATGATAGAGAAGTTGGAGTCGGAGTCGGAGTCGAAGTCACGGTCATTCTCACAAACTCCGACTCCGACTCCAGTCAGTATTTTTCCACCGACTCCGACTCCGACTCCAGCTATTATAGTTTTCACGACTCCGACTCCATCAAGCGAAAATTACCCAGACTCAGACTCCGACTCCACCGACTCCGACTCCGACTCCACAGCCCTGGTAGAGAGGGTAAAAAATGGATAGCAATATACATCCAATTCCCGATATTGACCGAATCAAACATAAATTATTGAAATATTTCGCGCCCCGCGTATTTAGGCGAAAGAAACCATAACTAAACAGTACAAAAAATTCGGTGATAAATCGTGGCAAAAAGAGAGCAACCTGATGGGTTCCGGTTTACACCCTATGGGGGTCCCTAGACAACGTTGTTGATGTTGTTTTGGGGGGATCTATATCTGCATCATTGGTAACTGCGTTTTGTGAGCCTTGCTATAGAGTGCGATCTAGAGAAAGAATAAATATCACGATTCATGATTGTTTGATCATATATTCAAAAAATAGGTCCAGAAAAAAGGTGCCCACTTTGATGTCTCTTCCACGACCGCTACCCATTCAACAGAGAGCGTTTGAGGAAAATCGTCTATACGTGCAAGTCCATATATCACGGTTCATCTTTTACCGTACAGAGCGTAAACGTGAAGAGCGTAAACGCCTCTCGTCTTCGCACGGTCGATTTTTGACCAGAATAACTCGTATATCATCACTAAGCCAAGGAGTCGTGGGCTTCGGGGATAAATGTACCAACGCATAATCTTCAAGCCGGAACTTCAGAAACGTTGCACCAGAATCTCCTTCACCCACTACATAAATCTCTTCACCAAACGCACACACGTCATACGACAATAATTCAGTTGGTAAATTTGTCACGGGACTTGACCACTGATTGCGTAAACACATTGAATCGATCCATACCACAGATTCCTCTTTATCTCCACCAACGGCGTATATCCTGCCATTTATAGGTACCAATCCAAATGGTGAACGTTTAGTCGGCATATTCCTCACGAATATCCACTGGTCTATCGATACAGTGTAGTACTTCACACTTTCCCGTATAATCTAACATGCCTTCCGATTCATAGCCGCCCGCGACATAGATCCGTTCTCCGACCACACAGCTCGCGAAGGAAAACCTGGGACGCAACATTGCTGCGCGCACCCGCCATTGATCTGGGGACCGTCGATCTTCGTTAAATTCCTCGACACTATTTTGTACTGAAATTTAAGGCAAAATTATAAACGACACTGGTTATGGTATGGTACTGGTATGAATCTCGACGTTTAAAAAAGTTATTTTCTCCAGTCCTGACCAGAGTTGGATCAATTGTAATTTGTAATTGAGCTGAATGTAATTGATTACATTTTTTCATGTAATTGTAATTGTAAATGTTATTGAAGCATTTCTATTTTGTGTAATTGTAATTTGATCAAAATTTGCTCAATTACAATCTCAATTACATTTTCATGGAAACCTCACAACCACAACATAAAATAATCATTTAATCAATCATTTAGTCGTCGCACCAGTGAAAATCCGGTACGAACCAGGATGACGACGAGGGGCCTTAAGACCTTAGTAATCAGCCACCACCTGTAATAATTAGCCTATTTACATCGGTGCTGCTGCGTTATAACTAGATAATTCTGTCACGCTAAACTGTTTCCCATACTTCAGTAGCAACAGAAAACCTTGTGAATTACAATATAGGCTAAACCAGTGGTTCTCAAACTGGGGGCGTGCACCCTTGGGCGGCGTGAAAGCATCTGAACGGGGCGCGACGCTCCAGTGAACTGAAATCTTTTCGGCGCTTGGCCCGATTCACCTCCGTTTTATGGTTATTGCTCGGTGTATAGTCTGAATTTCGTATTGGAGAATACTCTCATGAACAGTCATAACCTTCCATACCATCAAACTATATGTAAGGATTGCTAACTTTCTGGTTTCATTGTGTGCTATGACGATAAGGGGGCACGAAATATCCACTGTCATAAAGGGGGCGTGTCTAAAAAAGTCAGAGAACCAGTGGGCTAAACTAAATCTTAATATTTCAAAAATGGATTAACAGCAAATAAACTCTTCTGAAACCTGTGCTGAACCATTTCCTACACTACGGTCAAAGTTATTTTTTAAATCTCTGACCAGTGCCGAGGCTTGTTGCAACAATAGCAAAAAAAATTCAAGTTTCCAACGAAGGCTTCGTCAAACTTGATCACGCATTTGTAGAGATGTTATCCTGGCAATCTTACCTCCAATCTTGGCCAAATTTACTGGGACCAGAAACTTTCCGCACCCTAATGTTCATCAAATGCAATCTAAGAGTTTCCTAGCTAGTGAAAATGTAAATGTGAACCAAACATTGTAACTCTTAGTTATCAGGAGGTTCTTTCCTTTTGCATTTATTTTAATTTTACGCAATTTATCGGTATCATACTTATCGCTGACGCTTTACCAATTACATTTCATTATCCTGACTAGATGACCTCACGGCCGTATCGCAACTCCGTCGTCAAAACATCTCGATGGTGCAGGCAATACGCAATATCATATCTCTCATTGCTCATTTAACATTCGACAAATAGAAAAAAATGACTCAGGTCTGAGTAGCCTAATCGTTTGATTACATTTCATTGACTGTCCTGTAGCCTATTCGCTGTTAGTCGCTCAAACCTGTGGTTCTTAACAGTCGCTTGAAACATTTTTCTGTGCTTCTAGTTTTCAGTACTCATGATTAGGAATAGTTCGAATACGTTCGAGTTGTTTTTAATTAAAGCGTATTCTACATATCAGGAATGGAACATGAATAGCTTGAGATTGTTGCTAGTTACGTCGCTATACGGTTGTCAAAGAACACCTCTTTACTGAATGAATTACCTGTTGTTTAAAAGTAATTGTAATTGTCATTATAATTGTAATTAATTACATTTTTAACAGTAATTGTAATTGTAATTGTAATTTGATATTTTTAGCATTGAGTAATTGTAATTGTAATTGTAATTGAAACATGCAAGGAAGTAATTGTAATTGTAATTGATCCAACTCTGATAAGTATCGAGAAATTGGATATACTGTCGGAGTAAGTGTGGAAAGATGAGAAAAACACCCAGAGTGTACTCCAAAAAGTACAAGTATCTCGATATTGACCGCCCTTTTCGTTAGGATACTCGCTACTCTCCATAATAATGCAGGCTATATACGACTGTATTATCTCCGTGAACAGCAACATCGTAGACCAGTGGTTCCCAACCTTTTTTTAGACACGATCCCCTTTAGGGTGTCTTTATTTTGTGCTAGGAAACTTATGAAACTTATGAAAACTTATGAAACTTATGAAAACTTATGAAAACTTATGAGACTTATGAAACTTATGAAAACTTATGAAACTTATGAAAACTTATGAAACTTATGAAAACTTATGAAACTTATGAAAATTTATGGAAACTTATGAGATTTATGAAAACTTATGTAACTTATGAAAACTTATGAAAACTTATGAAAACTTATGAAACTTATGGAAACTTATGAAAATAAAGAGCTCTTGTATGAAGAGCCGTTCAACATACAATTTAAAAATATCTTCCTATTGAAATGAATCCGATTATTTTCGGCTGAAACACGTCAGGGGTAATCGTCAGTAGCTAGTAGAGAATTGAAAAGAACACTGTAAAGCAACAATCGCAATGACATAATGAATACAAGCCAATAAATATTCAATCAATTTTAGTTGAAACCGTCCAGATATGTCGTACCTTATTGTCAGTGGTGGCTTTTGGGGTAGGCGAGGTAGGCGGTCGCCTAGGGCCCCCCTGGTTGATTTACGCGCTTTCGAGCCCCCCCCCCTCCTCGGTTGACGCGCTTTTTCCAACTATTTCACCGGTTTACGCTTTTTTTTCAAGTATTACCATTTTCTGAATAACCGCGGAATCCTTGTATCCATAAAGAATATTGTATTGTACCGTAAAGACAGGTCAATCATCAATTCTCATTTTTTAGTAATCATTTTATGAATAACCACAAAAATCCATGCACCAATGTAGAATATGGTACCGTAAGCAGTAGTCGATCATTAAATTTCTGCACTCGTTGCAAGAGCTCATTTTGATTTTATGATCTCTATCTATTTTGCCATTAGCTAAAGGGCCCCCCTACATTTACGTGAATGTTATCATTTTGCAAATACCGCACACAGTAGTCAATCATTAAATTACTGCACCCGCTAAAAGGTTACTTTGATTTTATGAGCCCCCCCCCCCCCTTCTTCATTCACGCGATTTTTGGTTATCATTTTACGAATAACCGTGAAAATATATGTACCCATGTAGCATATGGTACCGTAAACAGTAGTTGATCATTGAATTTCTGCATCCGATAAAAGAGCTTACTTTGATTTTATGAGCCCCCCTACATTTATGCGTATTTTAGTTATCCTTTTGCGAGTAACCGTGAAAATATATGTAATGTACCGATGTAGAATATGGTACCGTAAACAGTCGATCATTAAATTTCTGCATCTGCTAAAAGAGCTTACTTTGATTTTATGAGCCCCCCTTACATTTATGCGAATTTTAGTTGTCATTTTACGAGTAACCGTGAACATATATGTACCCATGTAGAATATGGTACCGTAAACAGTAGTCGATCGTTAAATTTCTGCACCCGCTAATAGAGCTTACTTTGATTTTATGAGTCCCCCTCCTACATTTATGCGAATTTCAGTTTATCATTTTGGGAATAACCGTGAAAATACATGTAGGCCTACCCATGTAGAATATTGTACTGTAAACGGTGCTCTATAATTGAATTTCTGTGCTTGTTGAAAGGGCCTACTTCGATTTTATGTTAATGAGGTTATATTGTAACATGGAATGAATTATTATTGAGTATATACTTCCTAGTGGCAGCAGTGTATATTTCAGTGCATCAAAATTTTCAAGTATAAGTTTGTGAGATTCTACTTGCTAGCTCTTGATGCCAGCTTTCATATGATACCGTGAAGCGTGTCCACACTGAGCCTGAATATCCAAAATATCAAAGGAAATAGTCATTTGAAAGCCAATGAAAGCATGTAGGCTATTATATAGCCTATATATTGTTGTTTACTGAACCATTCTCATGACTCAACATATTAGTTGTGAATTAGGCCTTTTCTGAATGGAAATCCATTCCCAGGGTTGTCATGATGGTAAATTTGTTCATTTCGTGTCCGTGGATTGGCAGCGTATTTTCAAAGCTTTACCAAGCTATATGTGCACCCAGTACAGTCAGTAAGAAAGTGTTTATGGTGTTGTCACAAAGCGTTTTTTTTTATCACAGGTGGATGTCTTTTAATTGGTGGTGTACTACAGATAGATATGCAATAGATCTTGCATGCAGGAAAGTTTTTAGCGGCCTAATGCCTGATATTTTATGCCTCAAAAATCTATGTCGATATTTGAAAGGTTTGAATGGCTATCATTGAGAAAGGTGTACGGAAGGCTACATATATTCAATTTGTTGTGAGGTTGATAATTTAATATGATGTCACAGAAAAAGACCAAAATATGACCAAACAATTTAGCAATGGAATCAATTTCAGCAGGGCAGAGGAAAGAATTGAATGATCACAGGGCAAGTTTTGCCAACTTTATTTACAGCTTCTGGCAGCTTCCTAAATACTCGGAAGTTATGTAGTATGGTGTTTTAAGCAGTTTGGAGGAATCTTATATTGCAACTTTGCTTCATTTTTTCAAGCAACTTTTTGCAGCTTTTTGATTTTTCATGCAACTCACTTTTTACTGGAAATATTTGGTACTTCATGTAAATAGATCGCTTGATTATCACTGTCGTTTAAATTTGAGGTCATTTCTCATTTGACATACATTCAGGCTAGAAGGCTGTAAATTATATTACTACTGGGTCAATTTTTTCAGGCTATTGATTTTGTTGAAGGCGCCAACACTGAGTTTTGCGTCAGTGCCTCGGATACGCATCGATTCAAGTATCTCATACCTTAATAATTTCAAGAAACTTATCCATGAATGTACCTTTTTAGTGTAACTTTAGTGAAAAATGAATGCGACTTTTTACTTCTAAGTTTTAT
The DNA here is from genome assembly GCF_051294905.1 of Botryllus schlosseri. Lineage (NCBI taxonomy): Eukaryota > Metazoa > Chordata > Ascidiacea > Stolidobranchia > Styelidae > Botryllus > Botryllus schlosseri. The sequence continues at coordinate 9,609,852 of NC_137245.1, read as the reverse complement.
GAAAAATATGTGCAACTTTCCACGGACTTGACTGCAATCAAAATTTGCCCTAAGATCAGGTGTTGCACAAGACAATTTTGACCATTACATTCTTGAAATGGGCTACCAGTTCAATATAAATATGACTCGGTAAACAGCATATTTAGTAAGGCGCACTCGTCAGTTGACAACCGTACATTTCATTAGCTACGACGAGTTTGGTATCACTCAGTTATATGTTATATTGTAATTGGTAGCATCAGTATCTCCTAATTACTGCAGTCAAGTATCTGCTACAATGCCGCGAGTACATGCTAAATGTAAATCAGGATCTCAGAAAAGGAAGTGGTTCAGATTTGGAAAGAAAGCGACAATGCAAAATTCGAACTACTACACAAATATTTAACCATCTATGTCAGCTCTGGAATGTTCTGCAAAGATTGAGGATGATGCTGTTTTTCCACCAACTATAATGCCTTATAGACTTGAATGATGTAACAGTGCTTTCAAATACGTATATTGTATTTGATTGTAGTGGTCTCTTGTCTATGCTATTTGTGGCGTTTTAAGTTTAATCCAACCAGGCAAGTTCTTACAGACGAAAATATTTTTTCTATAACTTACAATTTTCTCATTAGTGCGTGTTGTTTCGTGTGTGTAACTGTTTACTTACAAATTGCGCTGCTACTATAGTACCGTATCTCCGTATACTTCAAAGTTTGTTGTTGTTGTTGTCATTGTGACAATGCAAATATCATGGTTTGTGATTTTAATTGTTGCGTCATACTTCGCCTTTTTGGTTTTGCTTTTAAATCTATTTAAATCCCTTAGGTTGAAGTTAACTCTTGAAAAGAGGCACCCAAAAATTCTCTGAGTTCAATATTATATTCAAATATTATATTACAATGGATGTTGTATTGAAAGCTATATTCTTACAGATCGTGCTACTAGCTCTTCACAGGTGATACCAGTACTGATGTGTTCCTGTGGTATTACTGGTGTTGTACCACATTGTCGCACATTTTGCTTCTATGCCTTATCATGCAACAAAATCTTCTTTGTAGCAAAAAGATAGGCCCAATCCAGCACCTGGCTGAAACCTTGCATGGTGTGCTGGCTTATTACTAATGTCAGCCGACAGCTTTCCGGATTGATGTGGTCTATGCAGTTGCCTTGTTATACTATTATGTCGTGCTACATAACATAATTTTTCTAAATAGGTAGGTCTCGAAACACGCTATAGTTCACTTGAGTCACTTGTTTTCGAATATGCCAAGTCGTTTATTGTACTCTGGCATGACAATATAATTATTTTATATGCTGAAAGCTTTATCATGAAGTACAGACAAAGCACTACCGGAACAGTGTATACGAGGTGCAGAACAATAAAAGTATCATCAAGCGTTAGTGAGGGGGGTCTGGGGGGCTACGCCCCCAGAAGTTGCGATAATTTAGATAAGGAGGGCCACCCTCGAAGTATCGCCTAGGGCCCCCCCAATCGTAAGGCCACCACTGCTTATTGTCATCGCATATGTGCTGTGTCGATGTTTGATATGAACGCATGGCATCCCGCACACCAATGCTACTTAGCCTATTTCATAGCGTAATGGTGAGAATTCAGTATGCATCACGCGCTTCATATTATACCATAAACCTGACTGGAAAGAAAATTTATTACCGTGAATTATACTAAACTCATTCACCTTTACTTTGCTTAAGTTTATTTCGAATGCCAAGTGAAAACCGTGGGCGTTGTCAGTGTGAAGTAGGATAACTAGGAAAATTTTCACGACCAGTTGTGGAAATTGAGATAAGTCCAGTTCATAACATAACAAGTCAGAGCTATTTGTCATAAGCACGAGAATGGCAAATGCCCGTACAGCAACCTCGGTTCGTTTCGGACTATACAGTTCAGTAGTATTTTCCGGAAAACCAGAAGTAGATTAGATTCAAAATTGTAAAGCATTGAAAAATATCAGAAATAAATTATTAGAGATTACCAGCATTTCGCTCCAAGTAGACAATTATGTCGGAATCAGGGTATCTGGTATTCTCCTAAATTAACATTGCAATTTACATAAACATTGTTCGTAATTGTGGAAGAATTAAAGCTTCGTCCGGAGAGTTAGCATGTTTATTTAATCTGTTGTGAAGAACAGAGAGTACATCAAAACAATGAGACGTCTTCCAGCGCATCTGAGATATTGCGCACATTGCACAATCTTGAACTTTCCCCGCGCGGCAATCAAATTGGGTCACGCGTTAGCACATGAAGATTGCGACACAGCCGCGGTTGTTGATTGACGCTGAATTGGTATCTTGGAAATAATAGTCGACGAAATGAAGTGTCGTCGATGTTCAAGTTTATAAATTCATATTGCAATCAGAACAGTCCCCATTCTCTTGTTAGGCGTGCTGGCACTTAGTTACCGCATGGTTATACGTATAGTACAAGAAGGCAAAGCCTACTCGTGGTCACCGAATAGGTAAAATAGCTTCGTCAGAGATCACCTCCGTGTGTCTATCGGTGCTGTCAAATCTTCCGCTAGTTTACAGTGTGGTGTTAGCCAAAAAGGTCGGTAACCACTGTGCTAGGGCTCTGCTGACTATTTTCCGAATACAGAGGGTGCCGCGAGGTTGAAAATTTTGTCAACCACTGGTCTATGTAAATCTGGATTGCCATTATTGCAATCACGATTTAAAAATCCCTATTTGGAATCGAATACCGAGACAATGGTCTCACAATAAAATTCGAATCTGAATTAATTTACCTCATGTTTTATAAGTTTCATAAGTTTCCATAATATTCATAAGTTACATAAGTTTCCATAAGTTTCATAAGTTTCATAAGTTTTCAGAACTTTACATAACGGTTGGTTTGTGGTACAGAACTTGAAGATAGCTTTCAATACAACATCCATTGTAGTAAAATATTTATTCAACTCGAAGACCCTTCTTGTGCTCAAAACTATAATGACCGAATGTTTACAGTCATTGCGCGAGGCAGATCCTTGTTTCATTTGAAAGCCCTAGAATCAACAATCATCCAATTGACCAAGCCTATTTTATGTAGACAAAAAGATTTTCTGTATAACTTACAAATTTCCCATTAGTGCGTTCTAATTCGTGTTTGTTATTGTTTGGTTTCAAAATGCTATGTTACTAGTATCGTACTCTTCAAGTTTGTTATTGTTGCCATCGTTACATTGCGGACTTCTTGGTATGTAATTTCTGATTGTTGCGTCATACTTCGCCTTTCTGGTTTTGCTTTTCATTCTGTTTAAATCCCTTTAGTGTGCCGTTAACTCTTGAAAAGAGGCACCAGAAAAGTCTTCGAGTTGAATAAATATTTTACTACAATGGATGTTGTATTGAAAACTTTACATAGGTTTCCATAAGTTTCATGAGTTTCATAAGTATTCATAAGTTTTCATAAGTTTTCATAAGTTTCCATAAGTTTCCATAAGTTTCATAAGTTTCATAAGTTTCCATAAGTTTTCATAAGTTTCATAAGTTTCATAAGTTTCATAAGTTTTCATAAGTTTCATAAGTTTCATAAGTTTCATAAGTTTCATATGTTTTCATAAGTTTCATAAGTTTCCATAAGTTTCATAAGTTTCCTAGCACAAAATAAAGGCACCCCCCCCCTTATGAAAGTGAAAAATTTAGCGCCCTCCTTATCATCATATCACAAAATCCAACCGGGATGCTAGCAACATAAACAGATTGTTTGATGGCATGCAAGGTTATGACTGTTGATGAGAGAATTAAAAAATATGAAATTCGGTCTATATATAGAGAAACACGCGTGAATTGGAGGTAAATCGCGCAAAGCGCGAATTTTTTTTTCAGTTGACCGCTTCTTCGCGCCCCCCTTCCCAGGTTGGGAACCACTGTCGTAGACTCTGCGCTTTTACAGTAGTAACAAGACTTACTTATGATCTGAGATGTTCCTTGGCGATTGCTTCTACCGCCAATCACGTACAAACTTTCGCCCACGACAACAGTACCGAAATCCGCCCTGGTGTGATTCATGGACTTTTTGTTGGTCCATATCTTTGAGTGGGGGTCGAGCGCAAACACGCCCCCGTGGTATATCGTCTCCCAATCCTCGTTCTGGCCACTGCCGCCCCAAAGCCAGATTTTTCTTTTGAACGTGACGACCGCAAAGCCCGATCTGAAAGCAGGAATTTCGGATATTCACGGCACTGCGTAGCTTACTTGGAAATTTTATGGTCGCCACCTTCTACTGCCACCAAGCAAGTCATTCACCTGGGACCATTCTTTCTCGGCGAAGTTATAGCGTTGGAAATTATTCGTTTTATTATTTGTCTGACGACCATGCAACCCGATGAATCCGAGCATGTACAAGTCGACGAAGTCGTACGACTCACAACTGCATTCTGTTTCTACGGAAGAAAACAATGTCTAATCACTAATCGGCTCTATTTCAGACATGGAAAATTCACTCTTGATTTAAAGTTGAAGCCTTTTTACGCCCGCCCAAAATGTAATCTGTCACGTTGATTCGAAAATGGCCTCGTATAATGTGTCCGCTGAGAGCTACTAGTTAACTCAGGGGTGTGCAAACTTTCGAGCTCGTGGGCTGCATTCAACATCCGACTCCATTCGCGGGCCGCGCTATATAAAAATGGGATTATAAGCCAAAATGCAATATTAGTATTTGATTATATAGTAAGGACATGGAGATAACATATGTGCTTATTTAAAACAAAACAAACATTGCCTTGATGATATCGTACACGCGTCAGAAACACAGTGACGAGATTTCATAGGCTGTGGTCGACCTCAATAACCAATTTGTTAAAACTATAGAGATGAAAGTCGGTTGTCCCGATTCTTAGAACAGGATTGAAATTTAAAATCTGTGAGCTGCGATCTGTTCATCGATTTACTAATTCTACTTGTGGTTCAGTTCTAGAACACATAATTCTGACAGCATCATATCCATGTTAGGTTCAAACGCGCTTCTACTATGTGTAGATAAAATATAAATACCCCAATTCTACGCATGCAGAAAGCGAATCTACCTAAGACACGCGCGAATCGTTTTTATAAGCACATCACTGAAATATTAATAAAATGGAGTGGCCAATCTGAAATCCCACTCGTGATACAAATTGTGTCAATCTCGTTTAGGATTTCTGTGATGTTTAGCAGTTGAAACCTTTCAAACTGCGTGGGCCTTGAGATCGGGCTGTCGCTCCGGAGATTAAACATAAAATAATATAGGAAGTATTTACCGTAGAACAGTGGTTCTCAAATTTCTTGAGACACGCCCACCCCCTTATGATGGTGAAAGTTTTCGCGGCCCCCTTATCGTCATATCACAAAACGCAACCAGGATGCTAGCAAACCTAACGGATAGTTTGATGGCATGGAAGGTTACGACTGTGTATGATAGATATTTAAATATGCAATTCAGACTAAATACAGAGCAATAATTAAGAATCGGATGTTTTTTTTGGGAATTTTTTTTTCTTCTGAGCTCAGCTTCGCACTCCCTTTCAGATGCTTTCACGCCCCTCAGTTTGAGAAACACTGTCTCAAAATTATCATGGTCAAATACTAAAAAAGGTTAATTAGGTCCCTGCAATAATTCGATTTTTAGTACCGATTTTATCAATATTTTTAAAAAGTTATTTTAGACTCTCGCGGGCCGCACAGAACGGTGGTGCGGGCCGTAGTTTGCCCATCCCCGAGTTAACTAAATTACCACGTATCGTTCGCTACAAATCAATAATAACCAGCCGTACCGAGATTTTGATCCGCTTAGGCATGGGCAGCATAGTTTCCAAGACAACATGACCTGCGCATTGAAACGTTTCCAAATTCACATTTGTGATATATACCACGGTTGCCGCTTAACGGCTTAAATCATGGTAGTCCTATATCGATCGTGCTTTATACCCCCCGCACCGCAAAGTCCTCCATATGTTCCTCGATGTAAATAGACGCGATCTTGATTTATATATTGGTTGAAAGTGTGAAACAATTTTTTTTTATATCCACAAAGCGTATAGTATATCGAACCCGAAAAGATCGGTAAATACCGTTAGGAATGTTCGGTGCAGGGCTATGGAGCAGCCGTAAATTTTAACTGCTCCAGTTCCGGCTCCGGAGCTTTCTTCTCTCATACATTAGCTCCGGCTCAAGCTCCGGTGAAAATGTACAGCTCCGGGGCTTCGGCTCCTTGCTCCGGCTCCAAAGCCCTGGTTCGGTGGGCCAAATATTCACTAATAATAGACGGGATACCCTAGGGTTGCATTTAAAACAAAAACCAATATAGAAAAAGATGTTTATAACATTGGTTTTTTCCTCTTTCTTTAGTCATGGCTCCATGAATCTTCATTTGTTACGTCATACTTGATTAGCATTGAAAATTGAAAGTAATCGGTAAATTTGGCTCCTTCGACGAAAAAAGCTTTCGATCCATGTCATAAACGGATAAAATAAATGTTTAACCAGGATTAATTGTTATGCTGCGTTTCTACCCATCGAACCAGACTATCCCCGTACTACCGCAAATACAAAATTCTGAAATTTGACGATATTCTTATGTTTGAAGTAGCTAAATTTATGCATCAATATTTTTCAAATGAATTGCCTCCTGTGTTTAATGATTTCTTCGTCCTTGCTCAGACCGTTCACTCACACAATACCAGATTTTCTTCCCAGGGCAACATCTATTTACATCGGTCCCACCAGTAACCTCACAAAGAAATCGATCGACTATGCCGGTCCTGTCATATGGAATTCTATACCCTCATCAATACGGGACCTCCCATACCACTTCTTTAAAAAGGAATTATTCAGTCACCTTGTCTCCCATTATAACTGATCCGCTTGTCTCCCACCAAATTTGTCTTTTGTTAGTAAGTATTTTATTATTATGCTGAGCTGAATTGAATTGATTGATCCCAACCAATTGCATCCAAATTTAAGACACAATATCTGTATTTGTTAATGCAGGGTGTGATCAGACCAGTTGACCCTACCCAGAGTCATATCGGTCACACCCTGTCCAATACCGTTAAGTTCATTTATTGTTGTTTCATGTGCCAATGTTGTTTTCTTTACGGTTGGACAAATCAATAAATCTCTCTCTCTCTCTACAGACTAGAGGTCTAGAGTTCGACGTATATTGATTTTTGCAGGTCGATACCGATTATCGACACACTAACAAGGCAAGGTGGAACTTGTACATGCCACAGAAAGTTGAACAACAAACGAGAAAATTGAAATTGAAATGAATGATTGTTTAAATTATGCGCATACAGTGAAATTTGGGATAATCTAAAAAGCAAAACGTGATACAAAATTGCTGATCAGTCCAGTAGAGGCAGATTGTAATGCAGGAAGCATAGTTTCTCTGCATGCTCAGCTCGCCCAACTAAACTCGTCCTGCAGGGGTATATCTGTCACGTATCGCTCTTTGCGTCTTCGATTTCTTGATATTTCGAACACGGAGCATTGAATTTACAATGTTTTTGAATTTTTTATATATAAAATATCGGCCGTGATATCGGCCTTCCTAGGCCAATATCGATAATCGGGAAAGTTCCAAATATCGGCCTCGAGGATAGACCAGATCGCCCACTATTCTGTACCAATGATTTATATATACACGACACACGTGCTGTAACTGTTAAACGGACGACGATTTCGAGGGTACTAACCATTCTTATTATTAGGGCTGGGCAAAATCGAGTACCTGAGTGATTCGATTCTGAATCACGTATTACGCTTCGCGTCAAGTCGAGTATTGGAGTAATACTCATTATGACGTCACAACTGAATGTACTGTACCAAAGTTCAAATATGTTCCTTTTATGCCACCAAAAAGAACCTGTTATCCGTCACATACCGATACCGACCATACCGATTTCATTGCATTTCTTGACAATGTTGTGGGACGATCATGACTTCGTAAATGCGTTATTTCCAGTAACGTTCGTAGCTTTGTACTATGTCTCGTATGCTGCGACACGGCCGATCAAGGTTTCAAGGCTTCCGCAGTGGAAAATAGTATCAAAACAATAATTCTCGTTAGCAAATTAACTTAAGTTGTGGGGATCGTATAATGTCGGTACTCGTAAAAAATTGTCTTTTACTACTCGACTCGAATCATCAAAATTAAGACTGGATTCAGATTCGAGTACTCGAATCAATTTGCCCAGCCCTACCTATTACATGTTTTTCTGAAGTATTTACACAATATGGCATTTATTCAACTTTTTAAGCAATATGCTTAATAACTCTGATAGTACGACCACATGAATTTCTGGTTCAAAGTTATAAGGTATGATATATTGATGCTTTCAATACAAACCAGCTGTCGGCTCAATTGACTTTCGCTTTTTGTGTGAAGATTCCCTCTCATCACATGTAGGTAGGTGGCGTCTTTTCCGAAATGTTGATGGAGTCGCCATAATTCAAGCAGGAACGAACGGGTTTTAAATGCTAATAACTTGATTAAGTTTTCGAACATATGATGGTTGTTCGGTGAGAAACGATTATTTCAAAACTGTCCGTCTCTGGGCAATACATAGCTACTAATTACCACTTGCTCAAATTCTAATTCAGGGGTGAAACACTTTTTAGCTCGATGGCCGCATTTAACATATGGGTCCATATGTGGGCCCTATTACATTATAAGGCAAAACGAAATCTTTTAATTGATTTAAATAGTGACCGATGACACGGACATAATATATATGAATATGCCGATTCTGAGTATAGGTTGGAAATTTAAATCTGTAATCACTGAACAGCGATCTGCTCATAGATTTGCCGATTCTACTTTGGTTACCATCCGGACACGTGATGGTGCCAGCATCATCACCATAGTAGATGTTACCTATAAATACGCTCAAGCAAATGGCTTACTGTGATAACTTGCCGTCATCACGTTCTTTTGTGAAGATGAAATCAACATAATTTGCTGTAGTCTCAAAAATTTTATTAATTCGACTGCTTTAATTAGCTGCAAATAATTTGATAAATTTTTCTTATGATTGGGATGTTAGATTGAAAGTATTGGTGTTTCAAATTACAACATTATCTGGCAAGTCATAGCCTAGGCCTACATGTTGAGAGTTACCTCCGACGCTGAAACAGAAATACTTTCAGTCGATTATGTATTGAAAGCGAAGAATGTGAGGGATTTTCCATGTACAACACTAAAAATAATAATCTCGCTGGAGATGCCAATCATACCCGTGATACGAATTCATTCGTATGCGTTTGACTTCCTGGAATGTTGAACGACCGATGCCTATTAAATGAGGTCTGGCTATTGCGCCAGCAGTAAAATAAAAATGCTACAGAAAGATTGACTTACCATTATTAATACGTATAGATTCAGTTATTGGTGACTTTCGCATGTTATCATACCGTGTCATAATCGTGATGGTGCAATATATGAAGAAAAATTAATCCAAGTCGCTACAGTAATTAGATTTTGGTACGCATTTAATCAATATATTCTATAACTCGTTGGCCGCACAAAATGTTGTCGTCGGCCGTAGTTCTCCCCATCTCTGCCCTAATTGTTACGCTATAGATATAACATATAACTATCAAATATATTCAAAGGTAAAGCTCACGGTTTCGTAGCAGTAGAAACGCTTCCTTAATGTCCGTTTCCACCTAGGTCACAATTTGCAATTCCCCTCTGAATTATTGCATACTTCCAATATTAACACTTTAATCATGCATTTTGATTCATGCATTGTCTTGGACTGGCTTTTCGAGTTGATTAGAGTTTAAAATAACTTACACAACAAATACAGCACAACGAGCCGGACAGTGTCAGGAATTATAATAATAAGTTACAGCAGACAGGCCGTGTCGAAATTATCTTGTCTCATTTGTCTTAAACAATAGGAAATAATTAATACATATATATGGCTAACCCATTATCGGACTATGGTCGGACACGGCTTCGCGATATCGGCAAAATACGAAATGAATGCAAGATTACAATGAAAAACGTTCAACATTTCTGATCCTCGACTTGAGTGATAAAAGTCCCTGCTTCACGTATGTTTTTAAGAAAAATATTTCATTGTTCACTGTCACTGTCAGCAGCGCAATCATTCGTTTGACCGCCGCTACAAAATACTATATTTCTCAGGTCTGAGTTGCCACAAAGTATATTAGCATACCGTGTCAGTTCCAATTTGACAACCCTTTGGTGCGCTCAGGCAGACATGAGAAGACTAATAATCGTGCGGCCCTTCAATTATCATGATTTGACCTCGCCGCAGAAATCTCCGGAATCGAGAATATCGCTAAAGTATCTTACCTGAGGGTCTCATTGGTTCTATTTTCTCTTATAGGATTGGAAACTACAGTAGTATGTGCAAATGTGACGCCGAAAATCTCGACAAATAGGTGTGTCTTCGTAGTTCATATCCTTCCGAACGAGTTGCGTAACGTCGGCGATTTCCCGGCCTTCACTCACATCATTCCAGCTACTGAAGACATGATACTCGCGAAACTGACAACAACCGTTAATATAGGGTGCAGATGTGGCCAGTGTCGTAGTTTTTTCGTGCTATTTATTGTGTTTGTCGACTACTATGGTCAATTGCACCAGGTCAATTTGCTTCATTTTAATTCTGCAGCTACCGACTTGTACCACGGGCCACTTCTAGGTTTTTATAAGACACCGCTTACACGGATGAGATGGCGAGGAGGTGAATCTCGGCAAACCACCAACACTTTAGTAGAAATTCTGGAGTCGACCTCGGGCGGACTCGAACCAACAACCCATTGGTATTGCAGCTATGGCTTATACCACTACGCTATCTCGCCACCTAGTGACGTAGTACTTCTACTTTTCCGAAGTAATCCAAGAGTTTTCCTCCACTTTACCTAATATAAAAAAAAATAGAAATTAGGTTATCAACCATGCTGCAAATTTAGAAGCTTCGCGGATCCCCGGTTGAGAACCACTGCAGTAACTTAATATTTTGACAGATTATGCCCAGCACAAATACAATTATTTTTTCAAATATTTAAATATGTGATTTATTGGGGGCCAAGCGTGAATAGTACAATAATAAATTACATTTTCACGACGTTTGTGGAATGCCAGCCTGCAAGGTCCCGTCAAATAAGACCTACTTGGAAATTACACATTGAATACCCCTATTATTGATGCTGCGGTCCGCGGCTTCATCGAAATAGGAAAATGACCCGCGAGCACATTTGAGTTTGACCCCTGATTTGAAGCAATATATATGCAATGACAAAAATTATTGAACGATTTGAACTATTAATAATAGCATTATCACCGAGCTTCTAGCTGTAAGACTGACAGACTGACTTAGACAGACACCTTTACAAGCCGAACTCAAAGTGTATTCCTTCCGCAGACCACATGCCTGTCTGCTATCAAAACAATACAGGAGCCCATCGCCGGTATCAATCAAGCATATCATAGCATCATATTAATTAATCTTAATTTGCCGGGTTCCTCGAGACCAGGGACCATAACTCGTTAATAACTACTGAGTCCACTAGTTGATTGTTTTTGTTATTATTACGTCATACAGACAAAATAGTTCCTACATTTCGAATTTGATAACCCTATCACTGACGTTCGCTACTGATGAGAGTCAGTCGAAAAGCTTTTAGCGCGATCTTTTATCAACTCCGCCACAATCTCTTCATGCGCCTTGCGCAGGTCTTTTCCATCCATGTAGCCGTCTATGAGAATCTGAATCATTTTGAAACATTATCTCATGAATTCATTGTGTAGGCTACTACTTACTGAGCGCGTCGTCTCTTCATAATGCAAATCTATTTTATTTCCTTGCGCTCGAGAGATATCGAGAGTTGGTTCTAAAATACGAATCAAGATTGCCTACATCAGGGTTTGTTATACTTTTTCAACGCGAACCCCAAACTACATGTATTGGGTGTACGTGGACCCCATTCGTGACCTATTCTGAGAGGATCATTGTCGGTGCAAGATATAAAACACTGTGGCTTTTGCAATCGCTTTGAGTGATGAAAAACAGAGGAAACATTCACCCGTACACCGTAGGTCTACTTTTTTTTTTGACATTGCTTGACAAGGTATCATCAGTTAATTGGATACATGCCGCCCTATTTCTTGTCGCTTTCTTTTTCAATACTATCTTCTTTACTTTCATTCAGTGTGCATGCCTCCTCTTTACATCGCCTAGGCCAAGGTGGGTGTCAGATTCAATAGACAACCTAGTCGCTTCGACATCTTCCTTTCTTTCATTGTATCGCATTTTTTGTGGTGTATTGAACTGATAAAATTGCTAATAAACCAATGATGATGATGATGATGATTAGTAATTTTTGCACATCCACATCCTTTTTTCCTTGGGAAATAATTGCCGTATTATGTTTGCTTATGACATAAAAACATGCAAAATCTTAGTTATACCACCATAACTTCGGTAATGTGTTACTGAGACTACTTTGAATCTATATTTAGGGTGATATCATGGCTAATCAACCAAAAATAGATTTGTTACATCAAATTTGTTTCTTATCTGGCTAAAAATTGTCTTAAAACATTGTGAAGTCTGTCTGAGCAAATAACAATTTATTTCAAGTCAATTGCTAAAGTAAAGACCATTCAAAGTGGATTGTCTTGATACGATACAACACATATATTTACACCATCTGTTTTTCGAAATAGTTGGCACTGAATTTCCATTTTTGACAGAGCGAATGAAAGTACCCCGAATTTCCTGAATGCACATTGTACAAATGTACATGGATAGTGGAGTTAAATGGAAATTGCTAGGCCATGTGAAGGTTATTCCACGTATTTGTGTGCCGACACAATGAGCTAGTAAATAGGAATCTTGATGTTCTCTCGGCTGATTGATGAAGTTGAATTTTAGTTGTTCCTTATTCGCGATGAGAAGGAACTTTCTATCAATAGGGGGTGAAGTAAATTCAACCGTTCTCTCTACTAATCAAAGTTATGCTCGGTTGATCAATAAGTCAACTCGTAGGTCCTCCAAACAAGATTTTGTTGTTAAAGCAGCAATGTAACAAATTGTAACATGCAAATTGGCATTGCACACTTGGTAATACCAACCGACATTTTATTGGTGGCTTAAAAATCAATAATTTGCTTGTAACAAATTTTCATGGAAGTGAGATAGAAACATGTTGCTTCCGCAGCTTTTGAGCCCAAAACTAGCTTTCTAGCATAAGCGGGTATCAAGATATGACAAAATTAGCTATTTTCGGCTCGTTCGGCGAAATTGCACGGCCACTAGAGGGTGCATGAACCTGAAATTATGATAGAAGTAATTCTCAAGGTACATTTAGAAATTCAATTTTTTCTTTTTTTCGCTCCACCCTAGAGCCTAGCGGTATACAGATGCGACCCACAATATATGGAACTAACATTAATTGACACAGGGATATATAGAACTCCGGGATGGCTGACTTCTTTTTGGCCTATACATAAGTAGGGCTATATATCAAGCTGCAATCTACCTAGAAATCTTCACTTTTTTCGCAAGTTAGCGATGTAGGTGTTTATACAATCAGGTTCCTTCACCTTTTGCCGCCTTCCTGGTGAGTAAGCAAGACATTCTAGAAAACATGGGTCTTCCCATACCTCATTCTTTATGCTATATAGACAAATAAGCAAACTCTTACAACGTTGAATATCATTAATTTCAATCAGTAAATAAATCATGAATACAGTTTATCCAGAGGTAATACATAGAAAGGTGGATAACGAAGAAAATCAGCATTTTCTAAACGTTCAATACATTGTTTTCCAAACTTTTTCAGTGCGGATGATATTTTTGAAAAGTATTTGGGAGAAGTAATATAAGTCAATCTGGGAGGAGTAAATATATGATGACCGAGACTTTTTGAATTGTACGGGCTCTTTCGAATACTACAACACGCCAAATATTTCTCCACTTTTGCATCAATAGACATTCCTGAGCTTTATCGTCATTGGGTGTGCAGTACATCCCGAATCAAGCTTCTGAAGGGTTCGATACTAATTCACAAGTATTTGAAATTATGTGTAATGGTGATGCGTCCGGCTTCTCGATCGATAGGTCGTAGGTTCGATTCCCAGTCGGGTCATACAAAAGACTCGAAAACTGGTATCCGCGGCTATCCTGCAAGGCACTCAGCATTCCCGGATAGCATGGAGAAGAAAAAGAAACGGGTGCAGACTAGGTGACCTTACGGTCGTATAGCATCTCGATGGTGCAGGCGAAAAAGAATATCATCTCTCTTGAAGATTTTCGGATATGATGATAGCTGATTCAATGGACTGAATAGATATTAAAAGTGTCGCTGCTGAGACACAAGACACAAATTTCCAGATGGTAACGCGAGTATAGTATAGCAGGATATCCACTGAGGATGTGCTGTACAGGATGGAACATCGCATTTCGTTTCAGGAATCTGCAACAAAAATTAATAATTTAGAGATACAAATCAACCATAAACCCAATCATTAAGAATAGCTTGATGTGGGGATTCAACCCAGTGGTTCTCAACCGACAAATATGTTATAGTTTTCCAATTATAAATGCATGAAGCTGGACACTTGTCCATTAAAGAATGGAACATCAAATTTCAAATTGAATCGGATTTTTCTGCATGGTGTTGTAATATAGAGTTCATAGTCTACTTTAGTCTTGATGTACATCACAATGCTGCAAGTTTACGGAACGAAATATCCTACACCTCTTTTAGCAACAGTTATATGGGAAAGCTATAAGGCTATTACAAAAAAATATTTAAATTTGGACAGTACGATTTAGCAATCCTTAGCAGAGGAATAGAGGGACTAGATAACTGATAAGCTGTTGGTATTTCTTTCAAAAGCAATCAAACAGTCAAACTGAAGTTGGTGGCAGAAACCTTGCAGAAACTTCATTAGCACCACATATGATATCAAAATACATTAAATGTTGTTTCCAATATTTGGTTTTTATTTGCCTACATTAGTCCTATATGCAATTTAAGTTGCAAGGTGTGCAAGATCAAATAGGTCGAGAAGTGCCAACCACTGATTGAACTGCCATAATATTCCAGCTATTGAGTATAATGAAAACAAAATGCACAGTTGATAAAGTGACAGGATGATCTTTACTGTAGCATACTACCTCAAGCCATAAGCAGTTGATTCGCTCAACACACATACAACAATATATTTAGATGGATTTCAATCCTTCATCTGATATAGCTCACCAGAATCAGACAAACTTACCCATGCATGCTGAGGAGAGGTCCTGGCTGTGTTGCAAGGATTTGACAAAACCTTTTAAACTTTGATGTAGTTTCCAGATGTAGTTTCCAGAGTTTTTCCCACAGCTTTTCCCAATTGCCACATCCTGACGATACAGTTAACTTATCCATCATGAGGGAGTGGCCGACATCAAGTCGATTGATGTGATGAATAGTCCTGTTTTGTATCTTCAAAAGTTTCAGTGGCCAGCAAATGCTATATTTTGTGTCCGTCATTCTTTACATTTCACTGCAACGGAGGTTTCTTTCCAGTATAGTGGCATTTGATTGCCAGTCATGAACAAACATATTTATGTGTCACTAGTAGCCTATCGGCACCGTATCTGTAAAAACAGATTGAATTTAAATGGTGCCTGGACTGTTATACGATTATGTAAACTTCCAACTACCATGTATTGTATTCTAACACTACCATGCTCCTAGGGTTTGTATTTTACGTAAAAGTCTAAAAACCATCCTGACTGTCTGACTGAAATGTAACTTGCATACCGGTACTAAGAGGCTGCAATTTTCGGTCATTTCAAGCTATACAACTATATAACTGTATTATGGCAAACCATGGGTAGGTATAGAATCGTTACGCTCGTTCGATACTCCTTCCTTTCCTTTGTTTTGCATCATGTTAACTACAAATAGGAGCGCAGCATGGACAAACTCTAATCATCGATTAACCTATTACATAAAATCCTAACAGACGAAGTCACTCTAAACTGGCGGCAGCTATTGTACTGTACTGTACAGCCTAGGACTTCAAGGCTTATTATGCAGTTCTATAGCATCAGATCAGTCATTAATGCATTACGTAATCAATATTAGAATCATCCTGAAATGTAATTCTCAACATTCTGCTACATTCTGATATACAGTAACGGTTATCAATGTAGCAAAACATACTCGATAAGCAGAGATATTCCGAATACCAGCGATATATCGTACGGTACCGACATACCGGTAGCGCCGTACCCTGCAGCTAAAGCTACATACCGACAATACTGCTAAAATTATTAACTACCTGAACATCACATGTGTCCTCTAGCTTTATAAACAATTAAAAATATTGATATCATACGCATCTACCAGCAATCACAAACCAGAAAGGTAATTCCAAGTCTCCAAGTTACGCACAGACAAAGCGCTGTCAACAATCCTATCTGAAGTGAGTGCGCGAAAATGACCCTACTTGTGTATGACCGTGATGACGCAATCGACGGAGTCAGCCATCCCGGAGTTCTATATATCCCTGAATTGACACAGAGTTTTCATGACATGATTGTTATCGATTTTGATGCGTAGTAATATTTTTACCGTTACCTAATCTGGCTCGTTCCTATCGGACGACTAAAAATGAACATCGACATTCAAGTGGCCCGCGCAATGGTTCGTAAATCTCATGAGGCCCGCTGGCCGGAAAGGTTGACCACCCCTGCACTACGCTATGTCTCGCCACGTTTTGCCTTATCTGTCAAAGCCAACGATTTTTTCCTAATGGCGACTAGAGGGAAACTACAAAATGGCTGTTGGATGGTTATAATGTTACCTATGAACATTGAACGGAACATAGGCTACTCGATGTTTGCTGTCTTGAGGGAATTGGTAATAGAAGTATTTCTTACCATCAAATCTCAATATCTGTGTCTAATATGCTGGATAATACGAGCATTTTTCAATCTACTCATATAATTGTTTCGCCGGTCGGATGAAATCGTCTGGCCCTGGCGGGCAATAGTTCGTTGATGCTGAAATACTAATTTCTCTACAGGTCATCAAAGCTTCACTTGCAATTGCGGCGTTTCGTGCGCTTGTCATCGTTGTTTAGAAAACTTTCACATGAAAGGTTGAACCTCACGGTTCCCACTGAATTCGCCACTTGGTAAATTCACCATTGCACATGTAATAACTAATATTACTATAAAAAGCGATGCATCAATATTGTATTAATGAATTTGAAAATAAACGTGAGCGGAAATTGCGATATAAGAGTACTAAAGTAAAATCATACGCCGCTTTCCACTGGAGATTATATTTATCAACAAGAATTATATAGTTTCGATGTTTATTTCCAACGCGGAAGCCTTGAAAACTAAATTCGACCTGATACAGAATCCAAGGTATGCCATACGAAGTTATGAACGGAAAGCCAATTCTCTAAAGTCTAAATTCATGATCATTTTATCAACCAAGAGCATTGCGGCAGAGTAGGCATGGCCACAAACAGGCATGTTCGAAAAATATCAATTAGTCTTCATGCGATGCACATTTGCACACTGGGATTGCATTCCTTTTGGTCACATAAAAGTTACATTTTTGAACTGTCCATATCATCCATGACGTCATCATGAGTGATCCTTGAACCGACTAGCAGTCAAATACTGGATTCGTGATCGAATGACTCGGTCACTCTTATTTCGCTCAGTCACAGCAATGTATACGGCGTTGGAAATGTACATCATGATGACACATCCATTTCCTGAAGAAGGTATGTAGTAATTCATTATCACAATCACCAGATGTCGAACTAACTCATAACCAATCTCACAATGCTATCACGGCTTTACTGCAGCCGCTTAGTTCGGGGGCATACTATAAATCTATGGGTGGGAAATAGGTGTATTTATCTCATTTCCACCGCAGCGTACGGTGCAAATAAGGTATTGAATTAGGGTTACCAAATTTTGGAATCGGGAAAGGAGGACACATTTTCAAAATTTTCAAACTTAGAATACGGGAGGATAATCTGGAAAAATGGTAAATCTTTCCCACTTCGTGGTCGGTTGACTATTAAAATAAAGGTCAGCTCCCGAAATAGCCGCCGGAACGTTACTTCAGTGCTGGTTATACTGTATCTCAGTCGAATTTCGCCCTATCTTCAACAAAAATTCTCAAAAAAGAGGACAAAATCTCAAAAAGGAGAACATTTAGGCGTCCTCGGAGGACATTTTCAAAAACCTGAAAAAGGAGGACAAATCCTCCCAAAGAAGGACATGTTAACCCCAAATAAATGGCACTCTGATGAACAAAATTGTGCTTTATTGAGGTCATATTTCATTAGCGGTAGGCCTACACGAGAACTGAAGCCAAATCACTCCAGGGAAATATCTCCGTAAGAATGGATCTATATTTGGTAT
The DNA here is from genome assembly GCF_051294905.1 of Botryllus schlosseri. Taxonomy (NCBI): domain Eukaryota; kingdom Metazoa; phylum Chordata; class Ascidiacea; order Stolidobranchia; family Styelidae; genus Botryllus; species Botryllus schlosseri. The sequence goes on along the minus strand of NC_137245.1, from coordinate 9,591,439 downwards.
ATATTGGAGGGGTACGAAAGCACAATTTGTTTACTGAAAGTAGGGGGAGAATCATCCAAATACACGATTTACATTCACAGTGTAGGTCAGTTATGAGCATCGGAGCGGATCGAGTCGGAGTGGATTCGGAGCGGAGTTTTGTTGATTTTGTGACAGTCGGAGCGGAGTCGGAGTTTACTACAGATATTTTTCCGGAGAATTCGGAGTATTGTAACTTTTGTCTCCGATATCTTTGGATAGCTCTGACCAGAATACACTCTTGATTATGATTACAAACCAACACACAGACAGTTGACACCTTGTAAAGTTGTAATATGACGGGCAACACGCTAAAATGATTGCCAAGTGCATATAAATCAGCTATCTGCACTGAAATTGGGGACTGGAGAGTAGACAATACTATGAGGCCAACCATATTATCACATTAATTTAGTAAAACACATTACCAAGTGTACCATGCTTGGGACTGTTTCGGATACTTGACGAGATTCATCGGAGTATCTCGGAGTCTGGGATTGAGCTCTTCGGAGTCAGAGGGAGTTTTCCTCAGACACTAAAGTTGTCGGAGGGCTTCGGAGTCTCGAAAAGCATTATCCGCTCATCACTGGTGTAGGTAACATCCTGCTCGTGAGCCGTTTACTTTGTTCCTTGCGCTATACTCGGACTTCAGCTTCTGCGCCTTTTATCCACCACTCGATCGTTTCACGTGACGCGCAGAAATATGGTATAAATATATATATCGACGCCCAAGCAATGCTTCTCCAACGAAAAGCATCGCCGCGGTCAACTCGGTATGACGCGCGATACGTTGACCTTCCAAGGTTTCCGCTACGGTTAGCAAATACTTCAATCGCAATACGAAACTAACCATGGATTTCGCTTTAACCGTATTACAAAGTGAACGTACGAAACATCTCGTCCACGACAACTTATCCGGAAGTCACACGGAGCCTAATACACATGAGCGGTTATAGTATAATATACAAAGACAGCAGCGCCAGACTGCTCTCTTTTTACGACACTGCTACATGGTCGAACTCAGAGTTTCAATAGCAAATCATATAACTTCACTGCACGCGACTACTCGAAACGAAAGGTTGAGAGCAGCGTAATTTTCGTTTATGGCTCGAGAATTGACAGTAAGGATGCCAGGGGAGCGATGTGATCATCGACAAACATTACCACATAACAAGAGCATGGTTGCATAATTTTGCCCACTACGAGGGATATATAATTGTATGTATTCTTCGACAGACATTAGTTCATTAGGGCTGCTGAGCACAATGATTCCAGTACTCGAATCTGAATCGAGTGTTAATTCTAATGATTCGTGTCGAGTATTAAAACGCGATTTTTTCGAGTACTGAAATTATACGCCCCTCGCCAATGAGAGTTAATTTATCAACGACAATTATAGTTTCGATACTATTTTTCACTGTAGAGGCCTTGAAATATTGATTGGCCGTATCGTACAAGCTACTAGCGTTACTGGAAATAACATATTTCTGAAGTGACGAATATAATCAACCCACAACATATCACAAAGCGCAATGAAATCGGTATGGTCGAAAAAATACCAAAGTATGTTCAATGTGATGGAGAACATGCATTATATTCTTTGTGGGAGCATAAAAAGTACAAATTTGAACACGGACAATGTACATCTTACAGTTATTACGTCATAATGAATGATACTTCGACTCGACTCGAAGCATAATGAGGGATTCAGAATCGAATCACTCAGGTACTCAATTTTGCCCAGCTCTAGTTGCGAGTGTAAGAAATTGTATATTAGACTTGAGATAACTCGTACCAAAACTTGTTGAATTGTGAATAATTGGTTTATCGTATTGGCGGCGATTGTCGTGATGGGTATAAATTTTGGTCGCTCGCGCACTAGACTAGACGCTTAAAATGTACATAATATTTGCATCATATATTTTAGTCCCTGTAATATTTGACGAGTACGTCTGTGCACACTCACCAACTCACTGCGCAGACTCTTGGACAACAGTGCGTAACGACAAAAAAAGGTCATCATTTGGGATTTTCTGTGCGCAACTTGGATTTTTTTGTGCGCAGAGACCACTCCGCATTTGCGCACGTGCGCAGCTTAGAGGGAACATTGGTTGTAACCATAGGACCTAGACAACATTTTAGCTCCCTGCTGCCCAAATAAACACTGATCTTGGCTCCGCCATAGGGCAATCCATGCAACTTCTGGGGGTGGGGTGGGGGTGGGTTACTATATACATCTGGTCGTGAAATTTTGAGAATGAAATCTGTCTATAATATTGTTTCTTCCATATATTGCTATACAATTTTGATCCTCTCTCCGCCCACATGATCCTAGTTAGCGGTAGACTTGGTGGAGGGTTATGGCTGCGGAAATGCAGGGAACGTGGTCATAGTCATACATCGTAGAGTCATATCATGACATACGGATAAGGCTACTTTAGAGCCTAAATGCTAGTCCGCACCAACAGGTTGCTCATTCGGTGGTTTTGAACCTTTAATGGTCGCGACTCCATTTCTTATTTGGAAATGTTTTTCTGCACAGCTCAAAATTTGATAAGCTGATTACTGAACAACGGTAAGCACCCTTGCCCAGACTTACTCACGGCCTATTTTGGAAACTGATTACGTTCGACATCTTCCGAACCCCAAAATAAAGGAGGCATGTTGATTGCATGTTTGCGACGGCGTTTGTTCACATATTAAAGTAAATGAATGTGACACTAAATTTCAAGAAAAATTTCAAGTGGCGTAAATCTGCCCAAAAATTGTATCGTTCATGTTGATTCAGGAAAAAAGATTTCCATATTGGAATCGAGGTTGCGACCATAAAAAGTTGTAACTCACCGGATGTGCCACTTGCTGGTGGCTTTTATAGTAATATAAGGAAGTACCAGAGTTTTATGGAAAATGGATCCAAACGTAGTTATTCACAGAAGCAAAAACGCTAATGCAGAACTGTTACATGTGGTTCACTAACAAGAGAATATATTAGTCATACAAAATATATAATTCAAATGTATGTGGTCGCACATTGGCGTCACTTCCGAATCAAAAGGTCCCAGGAATCCCGTTAAATCACTCCTCGGTCCTCACACACAAGACAGGACTAACGCTAGTGTCGCCAGATAACGACTAAAGCAAAGGTAGCATAGCAATATGCCAAGTCATAATGTCGGTATTCAACCGGCCAATCAATGTATTTTTTGCCAATTTCATTGATCGTGAATGAAGGCTGTTGTTGTTGTTTTGTGGTATTCATGGTGTTTGTCGACTATTATGGTCATTTACACCAGGCCGATATTCATTATTTTTGATTCCGTATCTGCGGACTTGTAGCATGACTCACTTCTAGGCTTTTTGTAAGACCTCGTTTACGCGGATGAGATGGCGAGGAGGAGCCTATGGATAAACCTCCGACACTTATATGGAATTTTGGTGTCGACCTCGGTCGGACTCGAACCCACCACTCATTGGTGCTGTAACTGTGGTTTATTCTGCCAGTACGCTATCTCGCCACCCGTGAATAACGGTGTAGCTACATGCTAGAAATAAGTCCCGATGTTCCGCGATTCCGTGGCATTGTGTAATATACTATTATCTATATATATTTGATCCAAAAGTATTCATTTGAAAATATAGGGCTTGATTTTGGAATCAGTTGACTGGTGCCGCCCGCGAGCGATTTGAAAGTTTGAATCCGACCCGCGACGCAATTTGAGTTTGACAACCCTGGTTTAGGACATGAAACACGCAACCAGATAACCGCACTGATCTAACAGTATAGCATGGCTGTCAAACACACGGCCGGCGGCCTGTTTACAGGCAGGGCATGGTATGGTATGGAAGTATGGTACGGTACACCGGACGAAATTTCGGTATGGAATATGGAAAAGTGCTAGTAAGGTATGGTATGGAGATTTCCAAGTACGGTATGGAACAATTTTTCCATACTTCCATAGTTTTTCCATACTTTGCCGGTTTTGCCAGAACCATGACGATTTGTCCTACTTTCGATTTGTCGAATTGATTGCATACCACAGAAAATCGCTCACTGTCATATCTCAAATTGTGATTCATGACTCACCCATCCGGTCAACATCTATTTGAAGACAACAAAGTTGCGCAACGCGCATATGAATGAAAATAACAGAAATGATAATTATTTCAATCTAAATATCATAAAAATGAATGATATTATACCGCTGTCGCGTGACAAATTGCATTTCGTTTATCATAACTTCCAATACGTTAACAACCAAAGGAGTTTTAAAATCGTAGACTCTGAGAATGCAGAAGTTACATGAATATTTTTATCAATTTGTTGAACTTGGAAATAATTTCCTGCGCTTTGGGAGGATGATCATCACGCAATATCCTTGTAATTCAAAAATATGTAGCATGTCTTTGAGCGACGTTAAGATATGCCGGCCTACAACACGCATCGTCACTTCATGAAATCTGGTTATTTCTGATATAATAGACAACGGACACCCCGATGTTGGTTAATGGAGCTAATGAGTGTGACCCACAACTTAGCGGAGGAAATGGACATTTAATCAGCTGTCGCAAAAGTATGTAAAATTATATTTTAAGATATATTCTAATGCATAGGTGTTTCCAACCGGTTGGGAATTTAGGGCCTTCTGGTTGGGAATGGACTAATTTTGAAAAAATTCTGGCTTCTATATGCATCTGGTCTTTAAATTTTTTGAATGAATTATGTCTATAATACTGGTTGTTCCATATCAGCGGTGGCCAACCTGCGGCCGTAAAGGGAAATTTGTGCGGTCGTGGACACGTAATTCAATCAGTATGTGTTGGCGGCCGTCGACATGCAATCTGAATTTAACGAATTGACTCCCGATTTCTTGAAAGATTTTGATTAAACTTGAAATTTTATTCGCCCTGCGTGCGATTCAATGTGACTTCATTTTCGATTTTAATATAGTAGCGCCCGTTGCAGTCAGAGTCCCACAATACAGATGTGAACAGCAAATGAAAATGATGGGCCTGATAGGGAAATACCAACTCGGAATCGTGTGCTCCTCACTATATCGGCAATCCTGATTGGAGGTCAAGAAATAACAGCATGTAACAAAGTGACTAATAAAAATTGGCCCACCCGAAGATGCATCATAAATTATAACTTGCCCTTAATTTTCGAAAACACTCCCTGCATCAACTCTTTAACGGTCAATCTGATTACACGGGTTAAGAAAGGGTAAATGTTTGATAGTGGTAAATGTTTGATAGTAATATCCAAACTACTAATATTAATGACGAAATTCATTGGAGAATCTGAAATTTTTTCGCGCTTCGCGCGACTATAACCAGTCCCTTAACATTACCGGTGACCACTCGAGATTTCGGTGAGTAAAGTAAGCCTGTATCATTAAATAAATTGGTCAAGAGTTCACCGGAAATGGACTTAGACACTTTAACATGGGTATTTAGCGTCGAGCCCGTTCATTACGACTATGCCCTGGAATGCGGCTGTAGGCTACATAAGTAGTCGAAATCCGGCCGTGAATGGCAAAAAGGTTGGCCAACCCTGCTCCATATATTGCTATATAGTTACTACTCTCCGCCCACATGATCAGAGTTAGCGGTAGAACTGGTGGAGCATGATGAGTTCGAAAATACAGGGAGCGTAATTGTACATCATTAAGTCATGATCATGTCCCACCGATAAGATTGTTTATCAGCCTTATGCCGGTGGGCACCACGGACCTTTCGAAACACGTCACATCCAGTGGTTTCACACCTTTTATTGTCGCGACTCCATCTCCAATTTGAAAACGTTCCGTGGCCCAGATCAAAATTTTACGAGCTGATTGCTAAAGGAAGTCAGCACCTTAGCCCAGACTTACTCACGAGCTATTTTGGAAGCTGATTACTTTCAACATATTCGCGAACCCCAGAATAAAGGCAAACGACCCGATTGCGATTACAATTAGACTTATTCCAGTAAATGAAAGTTGTTTTTATTCATTATTTTATTGCAGTTTTGGCGAGGGTGGTAGTTCCCATATTAAAATCAATGAATGTGATAGTAAATCGCGCGCATCGCGAAGAAAAATATAATGCATCAGCATAAATATTCCCCAAAATCATGTTTTTATGTAGATTTACGAAACAATTATGAGCCTACGTCAAGTCTTCAAAATTCCGGACATTTGGCACATTTTAGAAATTCCTCCCGGACGCTATTTTGAACAGAGAAATGGACATGTCCGGGAAATTCCGGACGTATGGCAACCCTAATATATATATTACAGCCACTAGAGATTACATGCACAAAACATCGTACCATTTATTTCCTCTTATCTCTATTTCACACGATGACTCGGTATCACAAATGTCTTATCGGGTTTTCACTTCAGAGAATTAGGTAATGTTTCACAAGATCAAATATTAAAATGTCGTTCAAATATATTCGGTTATTAAGTTCCCCTTTTTGCCCAAAGAACTTCGTGTAAAAAAACGGATATATTTTTCAATACCTTGAACCTAGGGTACTAACTAATCATAGGGAATGGAGACAGGTAACAATTTTATATGCAGGGGCAAAAGCAAACTTATGAAACGAAATACCATCCAAACGTGGTATTCGGAAACAATTTTTACATTACCATCCCGGAATGACTCGAAATACCATCATTCCGCCTTACTGGCTACTGAAATTCAGATCAACAACAGTTAGCGTTCAACACAAATAAAGAAATGAAAAACATATTAACTAGCACAAAAGCGGTACAATCGTGACATTTAAGGTCACATCGCATGCAATAACAAAATATCAATGCACAAATCACAATTTTCCCATTTTCACTACGCACATCTTTATTCTGCGCGATTTAACAACACATAATCTTTTAAATGTCTTGGTCTAACAATGATCTTAATCATATACACTTCACTCATACAGTGACAAAATGTTCAACATCGTGATGTTAGCATTTATTACTACTACGCTTACTTCAGCAACGAGCTTCGGTGACCACACCTTACATTCTGCGACGGGAGCCACAACGTGATACAGCAATCATGCATTTACATAACATATCAATGCACAATTTTTGAAGCATAACATATTAATGAAAGTGTATACATACGAGACGGAATAAGTCTATATGCAGAGTGCTGAAATACAAATCAACATCACTTACGACCTCAAAACAATACATACACGCTATTAGGGCAACATTAAATGATACGCGACATTCAGCTTCCAAGACACCGATAATATCACTCGCTCGCAAACTAATTACCAAGACACTGTTATGGGTATAAAAAGGACGAATTTTCACCTGCAATCATTTTATTCTAAATTTATATGAAACTTCCTAATTCATATCACGTAGCATTCAACATTGGTTTATACCAACAGAACAATAGTGTGCCCTATTTATTGTATTACATGCAAAGCAATGTTTCCAAATATCATGCACTACCGCAGTGCATATTTTTCTCAAGGATGTACTCAACATAAGGGTGTCGTTGTATGGCAGAGGCCGAATATCTCTTCAAAAGGCTTGCAATATATCATCATTCATCTTATCAGTTTTCATCGATGCCCTGGGCCCTGCGTGACTTCCACTATTCACATCGCAGACGGTTTTACTGCTACTGCACCTTCCACAAACCGCCATTCAAAATATTTCAAACGTGTATTGTACAACAACATGACCCTTCATGTTACCTTTACCAGCAGACCACTTCATACCAATATCATATAGGATTCATTGTAATTGCACATTACGCAAATCTGCAATTCAAAGGAAACTGTCATGTATGACCCCATGGTGCTTCAAGTCACCTTTCCGAGCAAATTGAGTTCCACAAATACCGGATCAAAAGGGCTTAATACAAACGTGAGTACGTATATGTCTATCCAAGGTAGATTTGCTGCAGTGACATTTTCCACAAATGTTGCATTCGAAGGGTGTCAAACAGCCATGTGCGACCATATGACCCTTCAAGCTACCTTTCTGTGAAAATTTCATCCCACTAATATCGCATCCGAAGGGCTTGCTGCCAGTGTGAGTGCGCATATGTCTATCCAAGGTGGTTTTACTGATACTATACTTTCCACAAATCTTGCATTCGAAAGGTGTGGAACAGCCATGTACGACCATATGACGCTCCAAGAGACCTTTACGTGCAAATTTCATCCCACAAATATCGCATCCGAAGGGCTTGCTGCCAGTGTGAGTGCGCATATGACTATCCAAGGTGGTGTTACTGATATAATACTTTCCACAAATCTTGCATTCGAAAGGTGTGAAACAGCCATGTACGATCATATGACCCTTCAAGCCATCTTTCTCTGTAAATTGCATCCCACAAATATCGCATTCGAAGGGCTTGCTGCCAGTGTGAGTGCGCGTCAGACATGGGGTAATCGCGATTAGTAATCGTAATCGATTACGACGATTACAGCATTTTGAAGTAATCGTAATCGCAATCGATTACATTCGAAAAAAATCCGAAGTAATCGTAATCGTAATCGACTACTTCCCATATCTAATCGATTTCTTTGTGAAAGAACGATTACTTTTTATTTGTACAAGGACTATGACATAAACTGAACATTCGTGAAAAGGGAAGAGATATTATACCAGGTTAGTGATGGCACAAACGTCTGATTTTCAAACGCCACTTCTCATTATTACGTCAGAAGCAATAGCTTTGCTCGGCATTGCGTAAGAAGTATCTCTACACATGGTAAATAGATATTCGATGTACAACGAACATTGTAGTGTGATTGTAAGAACACCCACCGTGGTGAACATGAGGTTTCGATACAGTTCAGACGCCACTACCTCGCAGCAGGGTAATAACCACCACTCTGCCTAGTTTCAAATAGTGGTTTACGTATTGATGTTTGTTTGTGCTTAGTTAAAAGCAGTTTGACCGTTGCTGCTTCGCGACCAGTAGGCCTATGTGGTGCGTACGTACACCGCACAAAGATTTGCAATTTTGTACTCGTCAAATAAAACATTACGGCTTCCTCAACGAAGAATTCAAAATTAACAGCTGCTGATATTTATCATAACCGAGCCATTCTTTGCCGTTTCTCGTAACGGCAGCTTGCAGTATATATTTATCAGTATTAAGTTGAAGACTGAATTTCGTCAATAATAATGGTAATTGCCTTATATTAATATTCATTTCTAATACTCTCTCATCCCGCGATGATCAGATTTACCTGTTGAGCTGGGGCACGTAATTTATAATTATAACATCTGGTATGTTATTATAATTAGCCTACTTCATTGTATGTTGGTAATTCGTGATCTCTGGTCTGTTATGTAATTAATCAAAGGATATTGTAGTCGCCTAAACGTAGCAGAATAAAAGAAAATCTTTCATGAGACAGACGCACACATAAATCGTCATGCTTTTATTTGTCTGTGGGTGCCTCCGGGTGGCATTTGCAGTGGGTGCTCGGATTGGAAAGACAGGACTATTCCTATTATTCACGCCCACCCAGCGTAATGGACAAATACCCGAAGCTTCGGCCAAGGTTTTTTCTTTGGTAACACATTCCTTGGAGTCACATGTTGGCTGTTGACTGTATATGTATTGTGGTGTGTCGAGGCGCGGTAATGACCCGCACCGAAATGCTTATTCCCATAGATTGTGTTTTTTTTTTCTTGAGGGGAGAGCGAAAAGTATGCATTTCAAAATCAAGCTATCTAAAGACATTTAAATTGCGAAGCTCGAAGAAAATTTTCAAGTTACTCGTAATTTTCAATGTATTTTCTCAAAATCGGGGGGTGCGTATTATGCATGGGTACAACAAGTCTTGAAAATGTCTCCTTCGAAATAATACTTAAAATCACACCTCTTTTCATGTTTGTTTTCAATCGCGCATCACATTCAGCCATCTTGCCCACTAATTCGTATTATTAGTGTTGCGCGCTACCAATTAAGCGAGAAGCGTGTTGTCACGTCTGCGCTGCACACAGCACGCGATCTCCTGTTAAGTTGGTTTGCCATTTGCACTCGAGCGAAATTAGGTCATTGATTGCTGCACGCGCGCGCGACAATCCGCGCTAATTTGTCGCGTCACCGACAGGCCTCCCGGAACAATCGCATATATACAACAGGCCATGTGCGCAAGATATAATCGCTGGCCTTTACAGTCGCATCTCCAACAGGCCTGGTGCGCACGATATAATCGCTGGTCTGAGCGATCGTATCTGTAATTTGCCTCGTGCGCAAGACATCCTCGCTGGCCCGAATTATCGCGCCGCGGCCCTCGCAGGTTTTGGCTGCTATTTACAATCGTTTGGAGACAATGCCGTTAACGTTAAATGTATAATGATTAGCGATGGTTATGTCATGATTGTTCGACAGTGATGTCGCAAAACAGAATGGCATCGAATACTTGAGCATAACCATCGCCAGTAACTTATCATACGCGCAAGGTTGTCAACACGAGAAGCCTGTACTGTATAATCGGCATTTCCGCCTGTACTTGTACTATTCATGTACTGCGAATGCAGGGTGCGTACTGCGTACTATACACGGGTACAGGCTTTTCTCCGGAATCTACACGCCATTTTCACGGTTCGCATTATACATGGAGGCGTACAATACATGAAAAATTACGGTAATTAAATCTCTCGAAAATACACTATAATCTATGTTGGTTCACGATATACTTTTGAGTTCCCTTCGAGCTCGCTCCACACCCTATTGGGAAGTTTGGAGTGCGACAGTTACGGACCTGGCAATGATGCAAATTGTTGGGTGCGATAAATCGTCCTCTATAAAATTGGGCACTGGGTACATGATGACGTAACAAGCAAATGACGCGTCATTTATAACGAAACCTGTTATCCCACTAGGCCTTTTAATCGCAATCCTTATATTGTCTTCCAATATATCTAAGATTAGTTCGAAGAAGCAAAATAAATATAATCGTGAGTAATCGTGATTACTTTTCCAATGTAATCGTAATCGTAATCGACTACTTCCTGATTTTGCTGTAATCGTAATCGTAATCGTAATCGCGTGATTCAGAAGTAATCGTAATCGCAATCGATTACATTCACGAAGTAATCACCCCATGTCTGGTGCGCGTATGTCTATTCAAGGTGGTTTTACTGATACTATACTTTCCACAAATCCTGCATTCGAAAGGTGTGAAACAGCCATGTACGACCATATGACCGTTCAAGCCATGTTTATGCGCGAATCCGACTCCACAAATATCGCATTCGAAGGGCTTGCTACCAGTGTGAGTCCGTAGATGTTCCACAAAATCGCCCTTAATTTTCATTCCGCATACGTCACACCCGTCAAGATTATGACCATCATGCCGTCGCAAATGGTTCCTCATTTGGCCTTCACCACTGAATCGTTTTCCACAAATCTCGCATTCTGGAGCATCACAATCACTATTCATTCGTATCTGTTTAGTTCTATCTGAAAATCGGTAAAAAAAAATTCCTGGATTTTGGTGGCGGCTTGATGATATTTCTATTACATATACAATACTGACCAAGCTGCTAATATTCGATAACACCTGTTCCATATTGTTAACACTAGAATGAACAAGTGGCTTTTTTGACGCATTTTCATTTTGGAAGAGCTGTAATTCAGTCAAATCCTACGCTGTTCGGCTGAAACTTCTTGACTTTTATTTATTTTATGTAGCCCACCTTACCTATGATTTTCATCACTACAAATAAAAAAGTTATACACAGAACTACCTAGAACTACCGAGTGGCTTTTTTGACGCATTACAGTTTTTCTACCTTGAAGCATCGCAGTTTCATGTTCTTGAAAGTGGTTATGTATCTGCTAAACGCAGAAAAGTCGTTTGTAACAACAGAACTTTGTTAATATCGACTTGGTCCGCTGTAATAGAAGGCCGTGGATCTTCCTCGTTCCGAGTCACCAAAGCTCTGTAATATTATACTTCTGAAGCTCAGCGTGTTACAGGACATGACATTTGAAATGTACCATTAGACCAAGCCGACATCTGTATTGTCCATACTAATATACTAGGGTTGTACCAGGGCAAAGGGCCTATGCTCTGGTCTACAAAATGGATCTTCAGGGGGAGAGGGAGCTGGATCTAGTATATTGAATGCATATGAGAACTGAGGGTATGAGTGCATTATGTTTAGTCAGACCCTCTCGAGGAACAGGTTTATGGAAGTCATGAGCTTTCTATTGACATAAGGAGTAAAAAAATGTGTAGACTCGATAAAGATATTATTGTCTTCGTTTATTACATGGTCGAAATGCCAGCATATAATTGGGGTAAAATGTCAGATGGTAGACGCTGCTGCTACCAAGTATTTGTACAAGGGCGTCTCATATTTAGGCAAGGATAGGAAAGGACACCTCTTCTATAATCTATACAGTGGTCGGGAACCTTTTTTGGCCGAAGAGCCATATTGGCCCTAGTTTTTCTATTTCAACTCACAAAGAGCCATGCATACCAATCAACTGTTACGTCACAATTGATAATTCGTGACGTCATGGTATCACTCATTAGAACTCACTACATGGGATTCGTCGTGTGCGCCACATTTTCTCTGTAAAGATTAGTACTAATCACGCAGGGTTGCCTTATTTTAGCATGCAAAACTTGAGTAACGAGAACGTAGGTTCGTCGTGATGCTCCTTTTAAATGAGAGAGCACATGATCACATGTGTAAGTGGAGCCAAGCATGGTCCCTACAGTAGTAGGGTTACCATATTCTGGAGTCGGGAAAGGAGGACCCTTTTTCAAAATTTTCAAACTTAGAATACCGGTGGGTAGTCCCGAAAAAATGGTAAAACTTTTTTCTCTTCGTAGTCGGTTGACTAAAAAAGGTCAACTTTCGCTCAGCTCCAAAAATACGCGTCAGTCACACCTGTGCGTCAGTTCAGTGCTATTTTATGGTATCTCGGTCGAATTTTGCCCTGTGTTTACCCCAAAATTCTAAAACATAGAACAAAATCTCAAAAAGGAGGACATTTAGGCGTCCTCGGAGGACATTTTCAAAAACCCGAAAAAGGAGGACAAATCCTCCTAAAGGAGGACGTATGGTAACCCGATACAGTAGTATATAGGCCTACCCACTCTAAGCTGTGCTACATCAGTGGCGCGGGGCCAGGGTAGGCAAGTGAGGCTGCACCTGTCGTCAGGACGAGTGAACGAACACTGTGAAACGTTCAATTACTATTGGTATTTTCTATTGATGTTCATGTTGATGAATGATCAGATTGTTAACATTTTCTCCTAATTTCATACAATTTGCATGTTTATTGCTCGAAATGAAGCGCGAAACGAGAGGTAAGGCACACAATGGCCAAGCCTCGCCATTGATAACGCAAGTCATCGTCAATAGCTTACAATTCATTTATAACCGATAATAATGGAATGTAACTGTGACACCGGTTCCGAAAATCTATATACTGATCGACTTCTCAATTCTCAAAGCATATTCGGCGGTAACATATAACGTTGCGCTATACGCCTACATTTTATCACCGGTATTATACAGAGCTACTTATCAATCAAGAACATGGATAGCAATTGCGTTGTTTGCAATTCGAGTTAGTACTTGCGGATTTCACGTCCACGGCGGTTCATTTCGCGCCGTAGATCAGGAAAAGAATGAGTATTTGAAAACTGCGTTTTGATATTGGCGTCGCCATGTCTGCTATTCTCTTTGATTAATCGAACTATCGCACAATCCAAGATTTCAATTCGGGTACATAGAATTCGCGATAGATATTGGTCCCCGGCGCAACGGTAACTTAAATTTGAGGATTTTGAAAAGAGGGGTCCGAGCTACTAAGCCGGAAGACAATATTGTCTTTACCTCCCAAAGACATGTTTATACTGCCACGAGAATAATTATTCTGACCGTGATGAAAATTTACCAACAAGCAGCTGCAATATTAACCAATTCAGTGCAAAAATTCATATTTGGCAAAGAGCCATATCTTATACCCTAAAGAGCCATATATGGCTCGCGAGCCATAGGTTCCCGACCACTGATCTATACATTTGCCAAGCATAGTAATGTGAAGAGTCTGATGTAATCCATCTTGAAACAATGTTGCGTGAATGTGCATGGCTGTATACGCCTGGAGAAGCAAACGAAGTCCCAGTTGTCACTATTGTCAAAAGTTGCTTGTAGCTACCCAGGACCAGAAGAAACACAGACAGCTTCATGTAGCCACACTTTTCAAAGCTATCATCTCGTTGATAAGCGTAACGGCGAGATGTCAGTGTAGAGACCGAAGTTGTAGACATATATATTGAGTTCACTCCAACCGGAGGTAACTGTTTCCTTCAGAAACAACACAAACAAGAAACCAGTGACGGTTGTATGTTATAACGAAACAAAACCAGGGAGATGTTATTGGCCAGATTGCAAGGCAGTATTCCATGAAGGTACCAACAAGTCGACCATGTTCCGTGCATGTTTTCTTAGAATGTGAATGATCTTCTACTTGCCAAAATGCTGATACTACAAAAATATGAAAATCGAGGATTAGTTGCGAGATTGCATTATGCAAATCTTATCTGATAAGCTTTGTGATATGTCAGCAATAACCAAGAATGGTGATGTGGCCAGACATGGGGTAATCGCGATTAGTAATCGTAATCGATTACGACGATTACAGCATTTTCAAGTAATCGTAATCGCAATCGATTATATTAGAAAAAATCCAAAGTAGTCGTAATCGTAATCGACTACTTCACATGTCTAATCGATTTCTTTGTGTAAGAACGATTACTTTTTATTTGTACAATGAATATGACATAACCGAACATTCGTGAACTAGGAAGAGATATTAAACAAGGTTATCGATAGCGCAAACGGTTGATTTTCAAACGCCACTGCTCATTATGACATCAGAAGTATCCACACGTGGTAAATATATATTCGATGTACATTGTTGTGTGATTCTAATTCAGTGGTCGGGAACCGTTTTTGTCCAAAGGGCCATACTGGCCTTATTTTTTTCCATTTCACCTTCCAAAGAGCCATACATGTCAATCAGCTGTTACGTCACAATTGAAAATTCCGGAAGTCATCGTAGCACTATAATTCGAACGCACTATACATGGGATTCGTCGTGTGCGCCACATGTTCTCAGTAAAAACTCGAACCAATCATGCCGGCGTCCTTACTTGAGGATGCGAAACTTGACTTACGAGAACGTAAGTTCGCCGTGATGTTCCTTTGAAATGCGAGAACCCATGATCACATGCGTAGGTGGAGCCAAACATGGTCACTACGGCAATCTATGTAGGCTTATCCACTCTAAGCTGTTAACAAAAATTTTGAAACCTTCAATTATTATTGGTATTTTCTATTGATGTTTATGGATGACTAGATGTTGTACATTTTTCTCGCAAATTCACACAATGTGCATTTTATTGTTCGAAAATAAAGCGTGAAACGAGAGGTAAGGCACAGACGGGCCAAGCCCCTGCTTTGATAACGCAATTCATCGAAAATAGCTTGGAATTTATTATAACTGGTATTAATCCAATGCAACTGTCACACTGATTCCGAAAATCTAAATATTGATCGACTCCTCAATTCTGAAAGAATTCGGCGGCAACATATAACACGCCTATTTTATCGCAGGTAGAGCTACTTGCCAATCAAGAACGTGGATAGCTCCTATGGCGTTGTTTGAATTCGAATTTGTAATTGTGAATTGTCCACGGCAGTTCATTTCGCGCCGTAGATCAGGAAGAAAACGTGTATTTGAAAACTGCGTCGTCATATTGGTGTCGCCATGTCTGTTATTCTCTTTTGATCAATCAACGTATCGCGCAATACGAGATTTCGAGTCGGATGGGCTACATCGAATTCGGGGGTGATACTAGTCGCCAGCGCGACAGTAACTCAAGTTTTAGGGTTTTCAAAAGAGTTCGAGCACCTAAACCTGAAGACGGCATTGCCTTTACCTCTTAAAGCCATGTTTATACTGCCACAGGAAAAATTATTCTGGTCGTGATGAAAATTTACTATCAAGTCGCTGCAATATAGATCAATTCAGGACAAAAATAAATATTTGGCAAAGAGCCATATCTAATACCTAAGAGCCATATATGGCTCGCGAGCCATAGGCTCCCGACCACTGTTCTAATGGATGCTTCTGACGTAATAATGATCAGTGGCGTTTGAAAATCAACCGTTGTTGGAACAGTGTAAGCCAGTGGCGGCTCGTGACAATATCGGGTGGTGGGGCAAGGGCTGCGAGCGACTTTTATCAACATGACGTCACAATGGCGTTTTCCAACGTAAAAAAGTAACTTTATTATGATGGTCACATGAATTTCCCGACAACAGTGATTTTAACGTAGGTGCCGCGAGAGGTTTGCCGGTGAGCCTTGACTTGAAGTGTGGTAACAAATGTTTTATTCATTTTTTTTTAATCGAAGGATTATTTTACATAATGTACGTGAACTAAGAATCGTCCCTATGCCACGAATCAATTATCAGGTCATCCTTAGTAGCATGCGTTATGATTTCATGGTAGAGTTAGAGATTACGCAAATCGATAGGCCGTCCGAAAGTGTTTCGTACACGATCCTGGTGTGTTACGACCACTGAGCTGGTGGTTACGAGTTACGACCAGGTGATAGGCAACCAAAGCGGAGGTACCCGGCGTACGATTGGATCAATGGACTGGACAATTTCTATCATCATCATCATTGGTTTATTAGCAATTTTATCAGTTCAATACACCACAAAAATGCGATACAATGAAAAGACAGGAATATGTCGAAGCGACAAGGAGTAGTCTTCTAGACCTTTAATTTTCGCTCTAAAGGCAACTGCGTAAACTAGCCTACGTACGGAGCAAAGATTCAATACGATTCATGTTCGCACTTGACTTGACCAGACTAATTCCAATGACTAGAACTCGAGAGATTGCGTAAGCCTAACTGCAAAGGTCAACGACTTCGGACACATACGCAATTGTTATCTCATAGATTGGGCCTGTCATATTGAATCCAGAACATCAATTTGAATGGTCTTTGAAGAACTAAGGACAGCAGCCTCGGAACTTCGGTCTCGGAACAACATCGTACATTTTGGCCTTGAAACTGGAGATTGTGACGCAACACATACGGCTTACTGTCTGCTGCCAAATCGCCGTTGGAAAATATATTAATCAATAAATACATGAATGAAAGCCGTAAACTTAGCATACTGTTACATGAAATCATCGAGAAGTAGCATTCGCAATCTCATAACCCATTCCGGCATGGTACACTGTCAAAATCACTACAAACAGACGAACACCGAACTTTGAGTAAAATAGATCGAGGAATAGGTTGATCGAATGATCAGCTGTTAGCCGACATCGAAAATGAAATAGCTATCGCATTTGACAGGGGATTGTAAGCAAATGGTTTGAAGGCCACAATTTCACAGTGAAATGCACATTGGCGAACATAAAATTATGTGAATATTTGAATGCAAACCGAGAATCTTAGTTAGCTGTTTCATGCGATCATCGAGATATACCATTGGAAATATCATCACCGATCTCGTTATGGAACGCAGACTAGATTAGCACAGACAGACACCGGCTTTTCCGTGAGATCCGCAATGATGTAGGTAGGCTAAGTATCAGATCAGCGCGCATCTCTACCATACTCGACCTCGAAAATGAAATAACTGCCTCCGGGGCCTACGATAAGTTATCGTAGGCCCCGCTGCCTCAATCATTGAGTGTCATCTTCAAGACTTGGCACCGTGTTCGATACTAAAATCAAGACATACCGTGCAAAAGTTCATGACAGATCTAGGTATGGAACATCGTCGAAATCAATGGAGACCAATACCGGCTTTTGAGTAAAATCTGTTTGCTGTACAATGTACATGATAGATCAGCACACACTGAACTTCGGAAACGAAATTACCACTCTTATCTTTGAGTAGCAAGCCTGAAACTTGGAGCAGTGCTAAATACTACCTTCACGACATATCGTACCAAGTTTCAAGAATTATCATGGTGCGAAACACCGTCAAAATCGACATATACCAGCAAAGGTCGAGTCAACGCATATCACGGTAACCGAGTTCAGATATAGATACGATTGTTACATCACACCTTAAGGGCGACAGGCATAGTTGCCCCACTTGCTCGGCCATTTTACGAATAGGAGAGAGTAAATCACCGTTTCTTTATTGTGCGCGGCTTTGAGAGAATAGATAGTGAAAGCTTGTTATGAGCGCTACCGGGGCAAGCCCCGGCTAGGCATTCACAAAGCGAAAACACAGAAGAGAATTCGATTTTCGCAGAGACTTCGCTATGTATGGGCATTTGTTAGCGAAAGCACAAGAATAATGCGGGTTTCGCCGTGATCTCGGTATATACTGATTGCTGTGCGTCTATAAATGGTTAAATTGTTATTGAACAGAATTTTAGGTGGGGCAATGCCCCAGATGCCCTATAGGACGAGCCGCCACTGGTGTAAGCCATGCTGCATATCGGGTTATCAATACACTGCAGACGCCACTACCTCGCTGCAAGATAATAATCACCACTTTGCCTAGTTTCAAATAGTAAATTATGTATTGATGTTTGGTTATGCTTAGTTTAACGCAGTTCGGCCGTTGCTGCTTGGCGAGCAGTAGGCCTATTCATGTAATACGTATGTATCGCACGCAGAGGTGGTCAAAGTAGTCAAGAAAGCTACTCAAGTAGAAGTAGAAGTAGCGACGAAAAAATCTACTCAAGTACGAGTAGAAGTACTTCTTCCATAAGCAACCTAAAACTACTTGAAGGAGAATTAGAATTTACTGACTTTAAAAGTACTCAAGTAAGTAAGTAGTTTTGAAAACGATCCTAATTTGTTCACATGGATTGTATAAAGGTGCAAATTGAGCTATGCGAAAGATGACGAGATTGATTCGCATTGATGCATACCAGTAGGTATCCAATTTTCGATAGCATAAGCATTCGTCCACATCATGGGATGAAAATGATAGGATTGAAATGGAAATGCGATACTTATCCTGTTTTCTTGAACAGCACGTTTTAGAAAATAGCATGGTATGGCGCCATCCCCCATATTATAAGTTCCGTGGTTTAGTCGAAGAGCAATACGGAGAAGTTGTATGGGATACGGTGTAAACACTTTGCGCGATAAGTAAACGTTGATAAGAAATATGGTGGACCGTAAAAATGCCATATTGTGTAGCTTTATTTCCGGAAATAAAAGGCATTACTACACTTGCTTTTATACTTCAACATATATGTTATCCATACAAAAGAACTGATATTAATTAGAACTAAAAGTATATGATACTGGGAATTGAAAATGAAACATAAATACTAGTTCTACAAGTGGAACACGTTTTTCATGCTTTTAATCTAGAAAGTTTCAAAGGTGGTATGCTGAAACAGCTCTAAACTAACAAAAAATGTCGGAGTCCACTTTTCCAGGTTAAGAACCGCCACGGACATGCTAGATTACGATATGACAAGTAAATGCTAGAATGCGAAACATCAGTTTCAGACGTTATGATGAGCCATATATATTGCGATGAATTATTTCATATGGGCAAAGACCGGCAATGTGGTGTGAACTCAGGGATATCTAGATATCTAGTTCTAGATATCCCTGTGTGAACGGAATCACTCCAACCCGCTACCTAAATTATATTCATCGATACTTTCGTGAAATGATACTGGTAACGCCGTATCCACTGCGCGCGAAGGGCGACGTAAATTCTGGGCTTTACTCAACTTTTATGGAAATTAAATGTTGGTACTCCGTGAAAACAGCACCGAAATTCCCCAGGCTATCTTCCTAATTGGAAGATTGAACTACTTCTACTTGACTAACTGAAAATAACGAAAAGTATGTAAGTAGATCACAAAATATTATGAAGTAGAAGTAGAAAAAAAATCAGCTCTACTTGAGTAAGTACCAGAAGTAGAGGAAAACTACTTGAGTACTTCGAAAAAGTAGAAGTACTTCGTTACTGACCACCTCTGATTGCACGTACACCGGATAAAGATTTGAAATTTTGTACTCGTAAAAAAGACATTACTATGTTTAAAATCAACAGCTGCTGATATACATCATAACCGAGCCGTTCTTTGCCGTTTCTCGTAACGGCAGCTTGCAGCATCTGTATTAAGTGCAAGGTCGAATCTTAAGTTCACTTTATCTTATTCTCATATGACTATACTTGAAACTGGCACCAATTTTTATTTCACAATTCTTCACTCGACATTTATACCTGCCACCATAGCAGGTGTTAGCGTGGGTTGTAGGTACAATCAGGACCAAAACAGTAATTCGTCCCCCGCTTCAAACGTTGGTATTGGTAGGGTTGTAACCAAGTCACAACATTCCGAGTCACAAGACAATCTCACTTTTATAGTTTTGACTCGAATCAATTCGAGTCATTTTCAATTCACCCCCGAGTCCAGTCCGAGTTCAAAGTCAGCTAGTATAGGGTTGAGTCCGAGTCCGAGTGTTTGACTCGAGTACGAGCCAAATCGTTATGATCACAGATCAGTTTTCAGATCAACCCGGTTCAACCCACTTTTTTCAACTCTGCTCGAGTGATATAGAAAGGCTCGTAGTAATTTTCATCAGTTTTCACAGTTTACGGCCCTATTTCCAAGTATCAGGACTGATAGACGAAATACAAATAATGTGGTAACTTTACTATTCTTCGAAGTTAAATAGAATGTCTTGTCTTGGCCGTTCTAGTCTCCAGTCATACGATTTGGTTCGAGTCAATACAAAAATTGATCAATTGCTATCAATTTTGATCCTCTCTCTGCTTACGTATTCAGATTTACCGGTACAGCTGAGCGAGGTGTGTTTGAAAACGTGGGACCGCCCAATAATAATTGAGCATCTTCAGGCGTATACCCGTTGGCAGGAACAAAACAGCACTTCGTCAGCCCCCCCCCCTCCCCACAAAAACTTGGGTTTTGAATTCTCATAGGGTGATAAACCCACCCCTCATCGCAGTGTTCGCTTTTGCCACGGATTTAGCTGCACTGTTTAATGAGCAAGCGCTAAGCGCGAAAATTTTCGATAATTCATGATACAATCGGCCAATAAGATCGAGAATTCCATATATATTGCTATCAATTTCTTGTTCTCTCTGCTCACGTTATCAGATTTACCGGAAACTGTAGGGCCCGTAAATAATAATTAAACATCTTCGGGCAGGCGGACTCGTTGGTATGACTTCGTTACATGATTTTATTTCGTGACCTCCTGTCTGCTATATCAAAAATATAGAATCGCTTAAAAGTACTAAACTAAAAGACGCACACGATTTCAAATTGGTATTTCTTCACTGGCATATATTTTTTTCCTGCGGGATGGTATTTGTCTTCTGAGGTTCAGATTGCTAAGACAGGAACATATGGCGCCAGTCATTTAGGCGCCTATGGACAATTAAACCTATTATTTTGTATATATAACGAAGTTTTCGGTCTGCGTAGGGGCAGTCCTTTTCGGCCAAGCTTTTCGCGCTGCCGATCGTTCTGGCACACTTCTTGGAGTCGCATGTAATATGTCCTAAATCGTTATATATCTTGGTGCGTAGTGGCGTGGTAATGGCCAACGCCGATATGTCCATTTCTATAGATCTTGCGTGTTTTTTCTTGGGGGAAGAGTATCAAACAATCAAGATATTTGGCAACTTAAATTCGCGCGAAAATTTTTTGAAAAAGTTGCATAAATGTTCAAAAAATACTCTATAATTCATGCTAATTCACGAAATAATTTAGGGCCCCCTTCGAGCTCGGGCCACCCCAATTGGGGGGTTTGGGGTGCGGCAGTTACGGTCCTGGGTATCTTAGCATACGAAACATATAGTACAAAGCTACGAAGGTTACTGGACGTAGCACATTCCCGAAGTCATATGATTATCCCAAATCATTGTCACCAAGTGGAATGAAATCGGCATGGGCGAAAAAATATCATAGTGTCATTTATTAGATGGATAACAGGCATTTTTATTTATTCTTTGTGGTGACATAAACGGCACATATTTCAACGTTGACGTATAACATTCTGTTATGACGTCATAATGAGTGATACTAGATTACTCGACTCGACTCGAAGCATATTACGTGATTCAGAATCGAATCACTCAGGTACTCGATTTTTCCCAGCCCTAGTTACGGACCTGGCAAGAATGCAAATCGTTGGATGCGACGAATAGTCATGCATAGAGTTGGGCAATGGGTGCATTATGACGTAACAAGCAAAAGACGTGTGATTTATAAAGAAAGTTGTTATCTCATTAGACCTTTTCATCTCAAGCTTTATATTGTCTTCCAAGATCTATTCTGGAATTAGTTCTAAAGAAAGCAAATGTAATCGTGAGTAATCGTGATTACTTTTGAAATGTAATCGTAATCGTAATCGACTAGTTCCTGATTTTGCTGTAATCGTAATCGTAATCGCGGGATTCCGAAGTAATCGTAATCGCAATCGATTACATTCGTAAAGTAATCATCCCATGTTTGGATGTGGCTAAAGCGGATCTGGAAACTACTCCAAATTTTTAAAGAACGTGCTCAAATACCAAATGCGCACCAGAACAACACTTATATGTTACACCAAAAAACGGCGATTTGTTATATAAGTGTTGCACTAAGGTGTGTCTAAAATATTGCAAGTAGCTGTGAGCGCAATAAACAATGGTTTCTGATGCCGTTTGTTGAGATTTGTGCTGATTTTTAGCTCCGTTGAATGCATTTAATCGAAGAAAATTCAACATGCGTCAAAAAAGCCACAAGGTAGTTCTAGGTAGTTCGAAGTTCCGGTAGTTCTAGTGTCAAATCTATCGTACCTTTAGATCAGAAACCTTATTCGTCTAACGAAATATATTGTTCCTATTCTTCGATTGTAATTGCAAAGGAGTTATTTAACAATGACAATAAAATATGACGTCACAATTAAAGATTCGCTATATCCACAACTACAAAATTGCCGAGCGTTTTTTTTAAATCCTTTGCAAATGTTCGTCTATGCCTGGTTGCCTGTGGCGATCATCAGGAAGAGTCGGAGAAATCTACGTTTGCTAATCAAGCATTTGAGATTAAATTTCTGGACGCGTTTTATTCCTGAATATTTTGTGATCTCTCAGTGCGAAATGGTGACAAACACTGTACTTCATTCTGAACGTAACAGCTCCAAAGCAGATGGGACATCAAGTTTGGTCATTGAACTCGGAAACCAGACAGTATCCCATTTCTCTAAACCAACCTATTATCCTCGTCTGTACGCTCGCTTTTCTTGGATATCATAATAATGAGAGCAATTTAATAAGACAACACGGGTATTCGAGTACGATGTGAATTCGTGGAAGATGAATTTACACCGATCCAATTCGTGATGCGCTTCGTAGCTTCATCGCACGAGTCTACCTAACACAATTCAATTACGCAATTCAACGCGCAATAAGCAGTGCGAGTTCGTTACTCAACTCACGTCAAAAAGTATGCTCATTGCTCACACTCAAATGCATCTGGATTGGCTCTCAAATTTAAGTCTGCTCATCACCAGACCTTATTAAGTGCAGGTGGCGTTACAAGACATTTTACAACGCTATCTGGCCAGCAAACCCATGGATTATTTGACTTGATTGTTAAGTTCAACGGCCGCTTTGAATGAATGCTTTTAAACCAGTGCTCTTCAACCTTTTTCGACGTGGTACACCCTTTTAACGTTTGCTCAAAACTCGTACACCCCTGTTCATTAGGGGTCTTCAAAAATGACTTTTTTCTCAGATCGTACTGGCTACTTGATAAAATTGTTAGGTTACCTAACTTAAGCCTACACACCAAATTTGGTTCAATTCCAACCAGTATCCGCATTGCTACGGGAGAAGAAAGTTTCTATTTATTATATAAAAATAAATAACGAAATATTTGAAATTTTTCTGTTCACCCCATGAAATTATTAGGTTGTCTATAAAAACGATGTTCTTCAAATTTGGTTCAATTCCAACCAGTAGAAGTGGAGTTATGCGGTCAAAAATTTTGGATATGAATAAAATAGTATTTGGGCACAGAGTCTATTCGCAGCCAGTTAGGCCGCCCGCCACGCAAATTGTAATTTATTTCGTGTCAGATCCAAAACAGCATGGCATTACTAACGATAATCAACCTAAATGTAACAGTATTGGGTCGAGAGTAGGAAAGCTACTGCTGCAGAAGCGGCAATTCAGATCAGCGATGATAGCATGCGCACCAGCCTACTGCGTATCAGGCCTGCGCCACACCATACACAGTCGATAGTAGCACATGGGCTGCAAGAGATGTCAGTAACCTCAGATCGTATGCCGCTATACACAGTCTATTGTCGCTAATTTGCATCACTAATACCAAAATACTAAATTGCAAATGTATGTCGAAATATTGGACATAAAATCGGCATTTTAAAACAAAAGGTTTCGATTTCAACATGGAAGCTGTTTCGACCCTGGCTGGCTACGTCACTTCATTTATGTGCATTGCGGTATTTATTAACGTCAGGTAGGAAGTACCGATTCAAGGAGTTTGAGCTATCGCGGCGGTTTCCTCAAAAATCAGTAAAAGACAAATGACTAGCCGAACACATGTTTGTTAACTGCATACTTTCCAACACCAAACGGAACCAATGGTCTATTGCCGACGGCTAAATGAATTGGGAGAAATATTTGCTTATGACATCACAATCAAGCGGTGTACAGTATTACACTTGAGATAACATCGTACCATATTGCTCATTAACCTGTGCGTCAACCTGTACTGGCCCATAAACCTGCCTTTGTGATAGCTAACCATCGGCTCATTGTAATTCGGATATGGTACACCCCTGTACACCCCATCCGAGTGGTACACCCTTTGCAAATTCTGGTACACCCTAGGGTGTACGACAACCCTGGTTGAAGAGCAGTGTTTTAAACCATTATGAAAACGTTTTCACGTCCTATTGTAGTTAATGTGGCCACTGAGCCTGTAGTAATTTACAACTTGAGTTGCTAGACATGCAATCAGATATAAAGACATGACAATTTGTTTATGCGTGTCAAGAAAGTTTTTCTTTTAGTCTGCTACGTTTGAGCCACGACAATATCTTTTCATTATATAGGCCTAGCAAACCGGAGGTCATTATTAAGAACATACACTAAAGTAATTATAACAAAAAACCGGAGGTCATAATTATGAATTACGTTGACCCAGCTCTACAGGTAGGTAATTGTGTGGTGAGATAGCGCAGTGGTATAATCTACGGCTGCAACACCAATGGGCTGCGCGTTCTAGTCTGGACGAGGTCGACTTCGGAATTCCTACCTAAGTGTCGTAGGTTTATCTAGGCTACTCCTCGCCATCTCATCCGCGTAAGCGGTGTCTTACAAAATGCTTAGAAGTGGGCGGTGCTACAAGTTGGCAGATTCGGAATCGAAAATGCATAAAATCGGCCTGGTGTAAATGTCTGTGGTAGTCGACAAACACCATGATTACCTCAAATAAGTAAACTCTACAGTTATATCCGACGATCGCGGACTGAGAGAGGATTAAAATTTAATAGTAGAATATTGCAATTACTAAATTTCTTGACGAAATTCAGTCTTCAACTTGAGATTACCACTCTACGGGGGCCAAAGACCAACAACGTTTGGACTGGGAGACGAATTGCTGTTTTGGTCCTGGTTCCAGCTACAGCCCACGCTAACATGATATATAAGAACATGGCCATGGCGGCAGGTTCCAATGTTGAATAAAGAGCTACGAAATAGCGATAGGCGCCCGTTTCAAGTAGAGTCAGCTCGCTTACGATGTATATATCACCAGCTGTTGATTTTTACTGCATCGTTGTGGAAACCGCAATGTTTTATTTGACGAGTACAAAATTTCAAATCTTTGTCCGGTGTACGTACGTACTGGATAGGCCTACTACTCGCCAAGCAGCCACGGTCAAACTGCGTTTAACCATGGCCTACTAAAAACAGTAGGCCATGGTTTAACTAAGCATAAGCATAACCAAACATCAACACATAAGTTACTATTTTAAACTATAGGCAGAGCGGAAATAAATTATATACTGCTGCGAGGGAGTGGCGTGTGGAACGCGTTGACAACCTGATATACATCACGGCGGGTGTTCTTACAATCAGACCATAGCAATTTACAGCGTAGCAGTAAATTGTTATTATCAGACTAATGTACGACGCAGGTACATCGAATATCTATTTACTGTGAATACTTCTTACTACACAATGACGCACAAAGCTGATAGGCTGCTTCTGACGTAATAATGAGCAGTGGCGTTTGAAAATCAGACGTTTGTGCTGTCACGAACCTGGTATAACATCTTTTCATTGTTCACGAATGTTCACTGTTCAGTTTATGTCATAGTCCTTGTACAAATAAAAAGTAATCGTTCTTTCACAGAGAAATCGATCAGATATGCGAAGTAGTCGATTACGATTACTTCGGAATTTTTTCGAATGTAATCGATTGTGATTACGATTACTTGAAAATGCTGTAATCGTCGTAATCGATTACGATTACTAATCACGATTACCCCATGTCTGGCCCATATTGCTCTTACTACAGTTACAGTTGAATAATAATTGCTTATTTAAAGATTGAATTGAGCTGTATGGCCTAATGTTAACGAGTACAGTGCCAGTGTTAAAACGCCGCATCAGAATTTTCATACTGTACACAGCAATGGCATGGAGTAAAGTGCGTTCTAGTGCAGCGGTTCTCAACCAGGGGTCCGCGAAGCAATTTCAGGGGATCCGCGAGACCTCTAAATTTTCAAAATGGTTGATAACCCAATTTTTATTTTATTTTTTAATTTGAGAAAGCATGAGGCAGTTTCGCACCACAACTGCTAAAACCTCATGACTCATATCATCATAATAATCGTCTGACATGGACTATCGTAGTGTGGAAACTCATTTTCATTGCCAATTTTCCAATAACCTGCTGATACAAACAAATTGCTGTTTAGAGACGTTTTGTTGGGGTTTGTGGAAAAAAATAAAAATATGGAGATAGTAACGTCAATCAGGGTGACTTCGTAATGTCTGCGAAACCTTCTCGATTTGAAGTTAGCAGTCTCATCAAATTAGTGAACAGTCGTTTGAAATAAAAATTTCCGGAGCATTTCCATAATTTGTCCCAATGCAGGGAACAGCTTCTTGGAGGTACAGAACTTTAATATACAAATGAATAGTATATTCATATTGAAATGAACCCGAATATTTTAGGCTGACACTAGTCATAAATCGGGCAATGATATACCTGCTCTTAAAGCTCGGCTATCAGATTTTGAGCATTTTTATTGCGGATGCCCTATCGACAAGGCTGATTTTTTGATGAACAAGGAGTGTTTCGTTGCTATCAAAGCATTATGTTCCAAACCTGAAATTCATATCACCAGTTATATTGGTATGCAGCCTTGTCTTGTTAATGTTCAATTGTTCATGGTCGAAAATATATATGTAAACCCGAACAGAACAAATCGTTTCATGACAGTCTTTCTCTGGTTGGAAAACTTGGATCCATTCTTTGGATCATAAAATTGGCCGGGCATAAAATTTGGCTATACTTTTAGATTAGGATTTCACTTAGATTAGGATTTCACTATGACGGTAGAAACTCTCTGCGGGCCGATCAAAATGCCATCGCAGGCCGAATCCGGCCAGCGGTCCGTATGTTGCCCGTCCCTGCGCTATGGACGTGAAATGTTCATAAAATATGTGTTTCTTCATTTTGGTGCCATAAATGTTGCGATCACACCAAAAGTATCGTCGGAAGCGTTATGCGTTAATACTGAATTAGCCTCTATCTTTGCGGAAATGGTTTTCGGCACTCCTCGTACATATCAACACGAAGACGCGGATTTTCAAGACACGACCACGTACTTCAAGAAATACAGCAGCAAAATTAGCTTTGAAATAATAAAAGTCCACCAATTTCTACATAAATAGTATGATGTTATCTTCAAGAAAAGTCATTATTTTGCTGTTCATCACAAGCCTTCAGCTCATATTTGCACAAACAAAACTTGAGGGGGTCCGCGAGGGTCGGTGACGTTCAAAAGGGGTCCGCGAAGCCAAAAAGGTTGAGAACCACTGTTCTAGTGCAACTATGTCCTATGATGTTATCGACAATTGACAAGTATATATTATGACATCACAAGTCGACACGGCGACACATTCATCTTCGTTGCCGCATCCGATGTTACTGACGGCTGACAGACTCTAGATTACTATAGATAACTAACCTATGGGTAAATTAGTAATCTATATAGACCAGGGGTGGCCAACCTTTTCGGCTAAAGGGCCACATGAAATTGACAAACGAGTGCGCTGCCCACTAGCCGCGCCAGGCGCGTAAAAATTTCAAAGGTAATATTATTATTGCTTCGGTATATTGCGGGTCGATTGTATACCGCCCGCTGGGCTCAATTTGCAAGGACAGGACTATTCGGCATCTGGACATATCGATATCGAAGATTTCCGCTAATATACGACAATCATTTTGTGCCTACATTTCATCGTCGACGATCTTTCTGCGAGCGCAAACGCGAAAATACTTTCTCTCGTAATTGCGAATATAGTTGGACCCAATCGGCTAAATCAGGCGATTTTTCAGTTTCAGTAAGGGGTAAGCTACAAAGCAAGAAATTGTGTGACAATTAAACACGCGAAGCGTGAAGAAAAATTTTACTACTCTTTTAGTTTATGGTAATGTACGACGATTTACTAAAAATGTGACTGGACCCTGGATCTGCCAATGCATCGGAACCGATATTTTAGTCATCAAGATCCCAAGCGTCGCGGCCAGACTAATCATATTTTTGGTTGGCCTTGCAAGTTCACAATCTGGGCAATTCAATTTCGATACTATAACAGGATTTCGATAATGTAAGGAGAAATTAGCTCGCGGGCTACTCACAACCTTTTCGCTGCCACATATGGCCCGCAGGCCGCGGGTTGCCCACCCCTGATAAGACAGACACCTTCGGTAGTTTTCAGATCCGGAGCCGGAGCTGGAGCCGGAGAAGTGGTAATAATGCGGCTCCAGAGCTGGAGCCGGAGCTAGTGTATAATAGAAGTATGCTCCGGAGAGGGGGAGCTCGAGCAATGCAAATTTACGGCTGCTCCAAAGCCCTGTAGGCTAGTGATAATAACTTCTCCAGCACATTTTCAGTCAGAAAAGCATATTAAAAAAAAAATACATTTGACTCGCTGCCACTGGAACTGGACAACAATGACCCGATAAACTGCCCGTTCACGTTGAACGAATTGAAGAGAGCGATATCAAAGAAAAAGCCCACTGCAACTGGACAAGACGAGGTTGGACATGAAATGCTAAAACACTTGAGTTCAACCGCCTTGGAACAATTATTACGATTGTACGACGACTCCTGGAACGAGGGGACGGTGCCTAAGGCTTGGCTCCATTCCATCATAATACCGATACTTAAATCCGGGAAAACGAAGTCATTGGCAGCATCTTACCGTCCCATAGCTTTAACCGGTCTTCTGTCTAAGATAATTGAGACAATGATAGCAAATCGATTAAAATGGCATCTTCAACACCATGATATACTGAGCCCCGTTCAATCTGGATATCGGACAGACCGGTGCACACTTGCCCATACACTAGCAGTAACATCAGGGGCGGGCAACATACGGCCCGCGGACAGTTACCCGTCTTGCGTAATGTGGCCGGCGGCCCCAGTATGCCAATATTTCCCACTCCTTGCTTACTACGTCAAATTTTAGTGACTACATTATTATATACGTGTGCGCGCAGCGTGCGAGAGTGGAGCGTACGCGAGAAGACTCGCTTAATCGGCATTTACGATCTACTCAACCCTAATGTTGTTTGTGGTAATCAGGGTGTTTGTCGACTACAATGGTCACTTACACCATGCCGATATTTCTTATTTTTGATTCCGTAACCGCCGACTTGTAGCACGGCACACTTCTAGGCTTTTGTAAGATGCCGCTTATAGAGATGAAATGGCGAGCAGGAGCCTATATAAAAC
This sequence comes from Botryllus schlosseri, assembly GCF_051294905.1. Taxonomy (NCBI): domain Eukaryota; kingdom Metazoa; phylum Chordata; class Ascidiacea; order Stolidobranchia; family Styelidae; genus Botryllus; species Botryllus schlosseri. Next base: position 9,561,381 of record NC_137245.1, on the reverse strand, counting down.
TCTAACACCGGTCAACCTCCAACCTCGGTTGGACTCGAACCCACAACGCATTGGTGTTGCAGCTATGGATGATATACCACTACGCTATCTCGCCACCTACTCAGCCCTAACGAATTGATATCTTGGTAAATTTGGGGTATACCGGGCTTATCGAACGCCTTGAAATCTTGCACCGTGTGTTGATTGATCAGAGAGATGCAGACATGGCGGCGCCTGTATGACAATGCTGTTCTCAATTCCATATTGGCTTCGTCATTATCGACGACAATTGGCTTTGAAATGACATTGCCGTTGTTAAAATACAGTCATTAAATGCGATTTGTTCCTTGAATGTGTGGATTAATGGGCGAATTATGTATCGATTCAGCAATCCAGCCCGCCAAGTACTTAATTTTCCTATATCCGGCCCGCCGACTGGAGAAGTTTCCCGCCCCTGCACTACATGACAGTGTTGGGATGACTCGAGTCATGACTTGACTCGAGTCATCTTTTTCTTATGACTTGACTTGACTCGAGTCACTTTGCTAAAATGACTTTACTTGACTTGACTCCACCTATCAGAAATGTGGATTGACTCGTGACTCGGAGCAAAATTCACGAGTCAATTTCAAGTCATCAAGTAATCGGCTTTGATCAAAATCACTGCATCTTTCATATGTTCGGATTGCTCGCCAAACGCTGGTGTAGCCCGTGAGAGCGACCAATCATTTAATGATCGTGCGTTTTACTGAGCCTCCATTGTTCTCTCACAAATGAATTGACCGCAAACGAATTGATCGAAGCTTACAGCTTACGTTGTCGTAAACTAGTACAGTAAAGTAAATTCTGTTCTGTTGTTTTATTGAAACTGAATTCGAATATAGTTTATATAGTCCTCAACCATTGGCGTAGGCTCGAATTGTATCATATCGATTTGTAAATGCGCAATGTATTGCATTTTATCAATTCGTATCTATTCTCTATTTTGGCTGGTAACTATAAACTCAGGTTTAGCAGTTCTACGTATATGTGAGTAATAAACCGCCTTCTTGCGTGTATATTTAACTCTATATTCGTTCATCGGTTCAAAATCAATAACCACTCGACCTGTATTTCAGACAGCTAGCAAAATGCAATGACGTTATCATGCCTCATACTTCGAATAGGCAACTTGACTTGAATTGTGACTTGACTCGTGAATTGACTTGACTTGACTTGACTTGACTCGAATTGACTCGAGTCACCTCCAAAAATCGAGTGACTTGACTTGACTCGAGTCAAAATGTGCAATGCCTCGAAATGACTCGTGACTCGAAGGTAGTGACTTGATCCCAACACTGTTACATGATGATATCTATAAAACGATTCACAATCAACGGTTCTGCAGTAGCAATATTTGTGGACTTCGAACAAGCATACGACACGGTCTGGCGCAAAGGCCTTCTGTCAAAAATTTTTGCCATCGGTCTACGGGGTAAAATCATTAGGTGGTTGTTGGCACTCCTATCGAAGAGAACCGCTCAAGTTCGTGTGGGAAATGATCTGTCACAGACATTCGATATCGAGACAGGCATTGTACAGGGCAGCGTAATCAGTCCAATTTTGTTTTTGATCATGATTAACGACCTTCCACAGTGTCTTTCCACCAAGAACGCGCTCTGTTTGCAGACGATCTTGTGTTTTGGGAGTCTGGACTGAATCTGAACGACGTATCCGACTCCTTACAGAATGACTTGGATTGTCTTAAACAGTGGTGATCAATGGGGAATGAAAGTCAATACAACAAAATCAGTGTCAGTTGTCTTTAGCAACAAAAGAAAAATAACAACTATCCAATTTTAATACAGTGATGGCCAGAACATAGCGACAGCTGAATCGGCAAAGTACCTCGGGATTACCTTCGACAAAAGGTTATTATATAAACTACATGTTGAATCTGTTTTACACGAATGCACTACTCGAATAAACTTTCTGCGGATGATCTCCGGAACCTCATGGGAGCTGCAAAGGAAACTATGCTAACCAGCTAACCTTGTATCGTACTCTTATTCGATCTATCATTGAGTATGGAATTGTGGCATTTCATTTTGGTCATCGACGATATCTAGAAAAAGTCGAGCGTCTACAAAAACTACGCGCTGCGGTTTTGTTGCGGAGGAATGAGTGGCACCTTTATCATTTCCATCCTGTCTGCGTGTGGGGAAATGCCCCTGGTCCTACGACACAGGTATTTATGTATGAAATTTAGATCCAAAGTGAATGCTGATCTGCAGATTTTCACTGACGGATCAAAAACTACGGCAGGCACTGCGGCAGCGTTTTATGTATCGCGAACCATCAACGGCGCGACCACTATCATAAAAGAATCGAGTTCCTTCACAGCAGAATTGGTGGGAATAAGCTTAGCCCTGCAATGGGCTGTGGAAAACAGCAATTCAAATATACTAATACTCGTGGACTGTTTGAGCGCAATTCAAGCCATTGACAATATTCATGGGCGATCGCATCACCTCATCGCACCAATTCTCGGATCGATCCATCGGATATCGGAGGCAGGATACGAGGTCGCTATTGCTTGGATAACTGGTCATTATCAAATTCCCGGGAATGAAAAGGCAGATGAATTGACCAGACAACGAGTGAGTCAAGCCAGTTCGCAAACGAATGAATTCAAACCTTCCGTAATAGACATCGCTCCCTCGCGTCGGAAGGCGTGCGTCGAACTATGGAATAACCGATATGCCCAGTCGGACAAGGCACAACAATATAAGGAATGTTTTTGATCCGTTTACCACAGAGCAGACGTGGTTGGACTACCGAAAAGGTATCAAGCTATTTTGTTCCGACTACAAACCGGACATTGCGGATTACAAGCGCATCTATTAGAATTGGGCATAGCAGATTCAGCCAATTGCTCAACGTGCCCTCAAGAAGAGAGTGTCACCCATTATTTATTGACATGTCGAAATTACAGACACTAGAGAAGAGTTCTCGAGGACACGTGTCGGAGAAAGAATATCGTCCCCACCGTAACGAACTTGTTGACTGACGCGCATATTTTTCCATACGTTGTGGAATTTGTTCTCGCTACGAAGCCATACATTTGAGTTTAAATTTTGTAATGTAATGTCCACCCCTAGATGTTTAATGCATTCTTGGATATGGCGAACAAAACCATTCGCGTTATAATCGCCAATCAACTAATAATCAACAACAAAGCGGATGCTAGGCGGCTCATTTCTGAAAATATTTGTTCATTTTTCAAAATAAAGAGACCTCTGAAGAATGAGAGCATGGCAAAAAGGTATCACAGGAGTCGAAGTGTCATTTTAAAGTGCCACCTACTAGAACGTACGTCTGTCCAGAAGATAAAAGTGTCGGGATCACAGAAATCAATAGGATTGTGACCGGTAGTGTTATAAACACATATCTGGATATAAATCGTTCCAAACGATCAACACAAGTTGCTATAGTCTTGATAGACTGACCGCCGCATGACTTCAATTTCGAGATAAAAATTGGCAAAGTAATTCAACAACCTCGTTTTGATAACTCTACGTCGGCACAACACTGGGCGACGGGTAGGTTCCGGTTAAAATCATTTTGCCCCAGATTAAAAATCTATTTCAATCAAATAAATAGTTTTGCAACGCTTAGTCACCAGTGAGGGAATCTTTTTGATAGAGACTCCGGATTGCGCTTCGTTTTCGGTATCCCGCCAGTGCCTTGCGACAACTAACTATCCGCAGCAAAAACAGTAACATATGATTGACTACCGCTCTTTCCTCTTTTCCCGTCTGTCTGTCAAATAGCTGAACTATACCGGTGCCGGTGACGAAATGCTATCTCCGGTTGATATAAAATGCACATCATTGTCCGATAATAAACCACGTTCACGCACCTCGTCAGATAATTTGAAATAAAAATCAATAAAATCAAGAAGTTGAAATTAAAATCAAAATTCAACGAAAAAAAAACGATTTAAACCAGAACCCTAGCGACGGACTCAGTTACCAGGAAAGAAATAGTATTTCATTGAAGAAATACATATAAAACAAAAAATATCATGATCATCAATTTCATTCTATTTTGAACTATGATCTGCGCACGATACCTGACAACACTTCAGCAACTAAAACGGGGTGGCCAACCTGTTTGCTATTCACGATCGCATTTCGATTACTTACGTAGCATACCGGATTCATTCCAGTACATAGTCGTAATGATCTAACAGCAGGCAAAACATCCACGTTAAACTGTCCAGTGTCCACTGGACTCCGGACTAATCTATTTACCCATATTAGCTTACTATGCGCACCGAAATCGTGAGTAATCATGTTATGAACAGGCAGAGGAATTCGTTATGTAGTCGCGCCAACGCCAAGCGTGAGAATTTTTTCATATTCATAAGTGAACTTCGTTCTTAATATTAGTATAGTTTCACATATTACTATCAAATACTTATCCTTTCTCAACCCATGTGCTCAGATTCGCCAGCAGAGTTGATGCAGGGGGTGTCTTGGAAAATTTAGGGAAGTTACTAATGCTGTGCTGCATCTTTGGATGGGCCAATTATTATTAGTCCCTTTTGTTGCATGCTGTTATTTCTTGACCTCCTATCAGGATTGTCGGTATAGTGGAAATATATTGGATTCGCCCAAACGTAGGTCTACCAGAAACAAATTTACTTCGTGATGAGGAGAACACGATTACAAATTGGTATTTTTTTATGGGGCGCATCATTTCTCTCTGCTGTTCGCATCTGTACTGTGGGGCTCATATTACAAAGAACACTACTATATTAAAATCTAAAATCAACTCGAATTGAACCGCGCTAGGCGCGAAGAAAATTTCAAAAATAATTCAAACCTCGCATTAATTGAGGAGTCAATTCGTAAATTCGATTTGCATATTGATGGCCGCCAACACATCCTAATAGAATTATGGGTCGATGGCCGCATAATATTCCTTCTACTTTCGCAGATAGGCCTCCCATCGACTAAAGAATCGATATTGGGGTTAGCTAGACACGGTACTTAATTGCTGGAAAACTATCCCCTCGTAAAGCTTGGTTTTTCAAGCGTCTAGGTCTTAGCAGTGGTGGGTCATTGCATGCCAAGGCAATATGTACTATGCACATTGCACATTCATATCAGCAAATTCTTCCTTCAAGGAATAACATTGCCATCACCGAAGACGTATCAGCTAGTGAGGAATAGTGATATTGGCATAGGAGAATAGCTTGAGCTTGAACAACAACAACAACAATATCTTGAACTGAAAGCAATTTCAGCATTTCAGAATGCTTTACAAAGCGTTCTTCATAAATTTCAAATCAGGACGAGGGCCGCCAAATATTACCTCGCGGGCCCCGTGTTGGTGACCCCTGATTTAGACTAATACTAGACCCCCGCTGTGAGTCCAATTACTTTAAACTACATGGTATAGCGCTATCAATGAACCTCATTACCTACGTGACATGTATAGATGTAACTATTTGCTCAACAATTCTATACCAAATCTATAAAAATGAGCTGTGACATTCAAGATGAGATGTTTATGTGATGTGTGTAAGTATAGTCACAATTACCGTGGAAATGGATTCGAAGATAATTTTCATAAGATCGCAATATTACCTCATATCATGACGCTCAGTCAATGCGTGCATTAGGCTATATGGCTTTTTCTAGGGATGGTGTGAACGTGAGGTTCACATTCGCGTTCTATGTGTGAACCTCAGAAATTTAGAGATTCAGGTTCACAAACGAACCTTGGTTCAACTGCGTGCCACTATATGCATGGCGCTGGCAGCATAAAAAAAAACACTAAACGAGCATGCACCTTTACTTGTCTTGTTACAAAAGTTTGCTCTAATATTTAGTGACTCTCTGCTCAGGGCTTGACCCGCAATCACACAACATCAAGAGCGAAATACAGTAGTCAGCGAATGATGCTTATTCAACCAATCAATGAAGTTGATATCGTTTTCTGATGTAACATATCTAGCAGGCGTACGGTGTCACTCTTGATTTGATATGTTTATTGTATCATAAAAACCAAATCCGTGCGAATGATGGGGTGTTTGGCTACTGTATAACTTGTTAAGGGGGTAATATCGGTAGCAAGTATAGAACGCCGTTGTACACTCTGCTCAATATCAACGTAGCAATACTCGGACGCCGAATACATTGTCCGATCTGGCCTAGACCGTTAAGGCGTAAGCTAAATATTCCCTTGCAAGTCCTCGTCGAAATTGTTGGCAAAGCAACGGAATAAATTGATTTTATGGGATTATTATATCCTTTGATTGCCCCAGTTGATACATTTGGCGGCGTTCGAAATGTCAATATGTACTTCAGCATTATGGCATTATGTCATTTATGTGGCCCGAGTTGTCGCTAGGTATCGTGTGCATTGATATAGCCTATCACTTCACTGAATGTAGAATTGAAATTAGCAATATGACGTCACGTGACGTCATGAGGTTCACGTTCGCTTTCACACAGAACATTTGAAAAACGTTCGCGTTCACACGAACCTGAACCTTTGGGAGGTTCACACCATCCCTACTTGTTTCATCACAAATTGTACGACGTTACAGGCCAGATGACTACCTTGACAAGGACAATATAAACCATTGGTCCCTAAAATGGGCGCCAGCGCCCGCCTGGGAGCGTTTTTGAGTGTGAAGGGAGCGCTGACGATGAAATGGGCGATTGGGGGGCGCTGGCTATAAAATTGGGAGGTAGGGGGCGCTGAGAGAAAACGGGAGCTGTATAGGCTTATAATGCAACTTCTCTGTAGTGTTGAAACGGTTGATGAATAAAGCAGCTAAATATGAAGTGAAATGCATTACCGATTCACTCTGGGTTGTTTGTCTCTATTTAATCAGCCGTACCGAAAAAGTCCATTGTTACTTGACGATCTTGGTCCTGCCCACCAATAGACTAATTTAGCAGTCAGCAGAATCCCTAGAAAGCTCGGTTCATTTTGTGCTGCGAGTAGTCTACTACAAAGTATTTGAGCAGCTATTGCTCCCTTGTGATTTTAATATCTGCTTTGAACGATCGTGGATTATCCACAGTGTTGCGACCGAGGCCTCCGACACGACGTTGTGGTTCCGAGAAGCGATATTCTTTCTAGGCCTACTTGACGGACATATTCTCCAAAATTTATGAGTAGAATATTTCCGTTCTTAGTAATAATCAAACCTGCTAAAGACGAAGACGGCACTGTCCGGATTTACTGATAAGCCTGCGATATTTCACGGAAATTTTTCAAGACGTGAAATGTTCCAATTCTCAAGCTTACATGAGATACCGGCCCAGCTCGAATACCAGATTTTGTTGGAAAAGCATAAATTAATCATCTTAGAAAATTGCACAAGGATATGGAGGTTTGATTCCGGGGTATATTCCAATTAGAAATTCATTACCGGATCATCAATACATTCTGTAAAGTTTCCGAATATGAAATGACTGAGGAGCTGATGACATCGTAGTGCAGGTAGAATAATTTTGAGTTCAAACTGAAGTTCAATGTGTCGAATAAATCGTCTTGGATACGCAATTAAATCAAATAGAAATACTCTCACTGGAGTCGGGTTGACTTATATTTTGCCGTTGCCCTTCCGTGCACATAGTTCCTAATCTTCCTATACCGTGTCTTCAGTACCGTGACAAGGTTTCTGACTCACAGCATAAATCAACATGTAAGTACGGGACGCGGAGAAAAGTTTGAAAGACACTAGATATAAACAATAACGTATCAATTTTAATGCATAACACGTGTTTCTAAGCATCTTCAAGGTATAATAATGACCAAATCATGGGTAAATTCAAGATACTATCGACATTCTACAAGCATGTAGGCTACTACTGTGATACTCAACTATCAAATCCTCGCGATATGTCAACCTTTGACTTAAACAAACACTTGTTTGCAATCTTACCCACTTTTTCTTCTAACCAGGCAATCATATGGTATGGCACTGAATTTCGGTTTAGACTATGGAAATGTGATATGAAAAATTTCCATATATACGTGCTTGACTACCGCTATCATTCCAAGATGAACATGGTACTGAATATCTTAAGTCAGCACCTGTCCATTACGCACCGCCTGAATCTAACGAAGCCTTGGTCAGAATCTGATCCTTTTACCTACTGCCACTTTCACTGATGTTACGTGCAAGCTAGTGAATCAGGGTTGTAATGACTCGAGTCATGACTCGACTCGAGTCAGACTCGAGTCACGATTTTTTTGTGACTCGACTTGACTCGAGTCATTTTCTTGAAACGGGAAAATGACTCGACTCGACTCGAGTCAATATTTGGATTGACTCGACTTGTACTCGAGTCATTACGCATGACTCGACTCAAGTCATTGACTCGGCTTATTTTATATGACTTGAAGATGAAGAAATTTGCGAATCGTAATAGTTAGATCAACGCATCTGACGAATTCTGCCCACATCGCTATTTGTCACCACTGTTTTCGTTGCACTCGTCTGATATCGGATATGCCGCCGGAAAAGCAACAGACAATGGTACAGAGTAGCAATGCATTGTACAAAATCATCCACTGATGAAGTGGTAATAGATCCTCTGCAATCAAAGTATTCAAGACTTTTCAATTTTACAAGCAAACAATCGAAGTAAAGTTCAATTAGAGCCAATGAAATGACTCAGATGGTCAAGTAGGCTACTTGGAAGAGACTATGATAACCTCATGTGTATAGATTTGAAGGCGATGATTCTTTGCATTTTTGGCGACTAGAAAGAATGAGTATTCATTGCTCTTCGTTGTCGTTTAAAAATGCCTGTCATTTCCTGCATCTAGTGCACCAGTGGAACGTGTATTCAGCAGATGTGGATTTATTCTAACGCCGTGCCGTTTTAACGTATCTGGGGTTCTCCTTTCTACTTTAGTATTTTTGAAGTGTAACTTATTGATTTGATCTGCTGTCTGTGAAAACACACAATACCCTCCGTCCATATGCCTTTTTGTTAGGTATGTGCATTGTACACGTGAGTAATAATGAATGGCTAATGTTATGTGATGTTTGTACAATAGGGCTAATCAAAAATAACTTCTTTTCTATTCTACTGGGTAGCAACTTGATAAAATTGATGTGTTGCATAAAAAGAACACTGAATCTGGCTTAATTTTAAAAAGTAGAATCAATGATATGTGTTTCGACGCGGAACTCCAATGTAAATGAGTGCCGATTTAGCAGGCGTCGAACCCTGTCTGCTGCACTAAAATCTGCTACCGTGGACTATGCAAACCTGACGTATCAGTCATGTATTCTATTTAATCCAAGCAAATGACCGCGGTCGAAGAATAATGTAGACTTGAGATTCCGTTGTTAGAAATACAAAAATACTAATGCAAGCGGGTTTCGCAATAGTACTTGCTCGTCCGTTGCTCGATGGAAATGAGAAGGATGCAACAGCAACAAGGAAAATATCTAGGCAAGCGAATAGGAAAATAGAACAGTAATCAAATTATCAGGATTAAAATCAGACAATTAGAATGATAGAACAGTAATCAAATAATCAGGATTAAATGAGACAATTAGAATGATAAAGCGAACTAGAAATATGGACAGTTGAATGGAAAACTGATTCCTCTAAAAACATCAGAAAGAGAACAAATAACATGCGCAATCGCAAACAATATGAGAGAAGAAAATTTTGAATTTGAAGTGACTGAGTGGAGTATTTTTAGTGAGAAATTCTTACTATATTCTATATTCTAATATATATTCTATTATATAATTACATACTAGTAGTAAGCCGACTATTTTTTCATCTCCAAAATATTTCACTCTAATAGCTTCACTTTTCTAGTTGGAATTGAGCCAAATTAGCTATGAGTCATATATTTACACAATCTAACAATATCATGAGGTACAGTCTCGAAAGTCTCTATTTGTATTAATCCAAAATTTTCTCTCATAGCATTGCTTCTACTGGTTGGAATTGAGCCAAATTTAGTTCTTTTAGGCAATCTAACAATTTTAAGAAGTAGCCTTCTTTTTGAAATTCTGTCCTTTTTTTGAGAATTTTTGGTAAATGTAGGGCAAATTCGACTAAGATACAGTAAATCAGCACTGAAGTAACGCTCCGGCGGCAATTTCGCGAGCTGAGCAGGAATGTTGACCTTTTTTAGTCAACCACCTGATAATGTGAAAGAGAAACTGTATCTCTACACTACATAAACAATAAACATGCATCTGTTGATACTCTATCAGCTGGTATCTAGACGTGAATTCGTTGGTTCTCTATCAGATTGTATGTAGACGTGAATTCGTTGGTTCTCTATAAGCTATTTGTGAGCCGTCGTCGATGTGGTCGTAATAAAAACTGAATGCTTGTATTTGGGATGTATCAGACTGACAAGACAGATATTTGATTGAAAGTTCTAAGATTAGTAAAGTTATCATATTGGCGGCCTGTCTCGTCTATCTGTAGCATCGGTAAATGAGGCCAGGAACTGTCGGTTATCTGCCTAAATAAACATATGCCAAGACTCTTATAGGGACAAAATAAGCATGTTTGGCAAGCAAGGAATTCGATATCACCCAAGCATGATTGAAAACATAAGTTGAACATGGCTTCAATGCTGTGACTTGGACTCGGACTCGAGTCATAACACTATGACTCGAACTTGACCCTTTAAATGGTGACTTGGACTCGGACTCGACTCGGTGATGCATTGAAAATGACTCGACTTGACTCGAGTCAAAACCACAAAAGTAAGATTAACTCGTGACTCGGAACCATGTGCCTTGGTTACAACCCTGTAGTGAATGTATGGTACGGTCGCGCGACGTTGCTACACCCGTTTTAAATCCACGGCTTTGGTGATGTTATACAGTAGCCAAACACCCCATCATTCGCACGGATTTGGTTTTTATGATACAATAAACATATCAAATCAAGAGTGACACCGTACGCCTGCTAGATATGTTACATCAGAAAACGATATCAACTTCATTGATTGGTTGAATAAGCATCATTCGCTGACTACTGTATTTCGCTCTTGATGTTGTGTGATTGCGGGTCAAGCCCTGAGCAGAGAGTCACTAAATATTAGAGCAAACTTTTGTAACAAGACAAGTAAAGGTGCATGCTCGTTTAGTGTTTTTTTTTTTATGCTGCCAGCGCCATGCATATAGTGGCACGCAGTTGAACCAAGGTTCGTTTGTGAACCTGAATCTCTAAATTTCTGAGGTTCACACATAGAACGCGAATGTGAACCTCACGTTCACACCATCCCTAGAAAAAGCCATATAGCCTAATGCACGCATTGACTGAGCGTCATGATATGAGGTAATATTGCGATCTTATGAAAATTATCTTCGAATCCATTTCCACGGTAATTGTGACTATACTTACACACATCACATAAACATCTCATCTTGAATGTCACAGCTCATTTTTATAGATTTGGTATAGAATTGTTGAGCAAATAGTTACATCTATACATGTCACGTAGGTAATGAGGTTCATTGATAGCGCTATACCATGTAGTTTAAAGTAATTGGACTCACAGCGGGGTCTAGTATTAGTCTAAATCAGGGGTCACCAACACGGGGCCCGCGAGGTAATATTTGGCGGCCCTCGTCCTGATTTGAAATTTATGAAGAACGCTTTGTAAAGCATTCTGAAATGCTGAAATTGCTTTCAGTTCAAGATATTGTTGTTGTTGTTGTTCAAGCTCAAGCTATTCTCCTATGCCAATATCACTATTCCTCACTAGCTGATACACCTTCGGTGATGGCAATGTTATTCCTTGAAGGAAGAATTTGCTGATATGAATGTGCAATGTGCATAGTACATATTGCCTTGGCATGCAATGGCCCACCACTGCTAAGACCTAGACGCTTGAAAAACCAAGCTTTACGAGGGGATAGTTTTCCAGCAATTAAGTACCGTGTCTAGCTAACCCCAATATCGATTCTTTAGTCGATGGGAGGCCTATCTGCGAAAGTAGAAGGAATATTATGCGGCCATCGACCCATAATTCTATTAGGATGTGTTGGCGGCCGTCAATATGCAAATCGAATTTACGAATTGACTCCTCAATTAATGCGAGGTTTGAATTATTTTTGAAATTTTCTTCGCGCCTAGCGCGGTTCAATTCGAGTTGGTTTTAGATTTTAATATAGTAGTGTTCTTTGTAATATGAGCCCCACAGTACAGATGCGAACAGCAGAGAGAAATGATGCGCCCCATAAAAAAATACCAATTTGTAATCGTGTTCTCCTCATCACGAAGTAAATTTGTTTCTGGTAGACCTACGTTTGGGCGAATCCAATATATTTCCACTATACCGACAATCCTGATAGGAGGTCAAGAAATAACAGCATGCAACAAAAGGGACTAATAATAATTGGCCCATCCAAAGATGCAGCACAGCATTAGTAACTTCCCTAAATTTTCCAAGACACCCCCTGCATCAACTCTGCTGGCGAATCTGAGCACATGGGTTGAGAAAGGATAAGTATTTGATAGTAATATGTGAAACTATACTAATATTAAGAACGAAGTTCACTTATGAATATGAAAAAATTCTCACGCTTGGCGTTGGCGCGACTACATAACGAATTCCTCTGCCTGTTCATAACATGATTACTCACGATTTCGGTGCGCATAGTAAGCTAATATGGGTAAATAGATTAGTCCGGAGTCCAGTGGACACTGGACAGTTTAACGTGGATGTTTTGCCTGCTGTTAGATCATTACGACTATGTACTGGAATGAATCCGGTATGCTACGTAAGTAATCGAAATGCGATCGTGAATAGCAAACAGGTTGGCCACCCCGTTTTAGTTGCTGAAGTGTTGTCAGGTATCGTGCGCAGATCATAGTTCAAAATAGAATGAAATTGATGATCATGATATTTTTTGTTTTATATGTATTTCTTCAATGAAATACTATTTCTTTCCTGGTAACTGAGTCCGTCGCTAGGGTTCTGGTTTAAATCGTTTTTTTTTCGTTGAATTTTGATTTTAATTTCAACTTCTTGATTTTATTGATTTTTATTTCAAATTATCTGACGAGGTGCGTGAACGTGGTTTATTATCGGACAATGATGTGCATTTTATATCAACCGGAGATAGCATTTCGTCACCGGCACCGGTATAGTTCAGCTATTTGACAGACAGACGGGAAAAGAGGAAAGAGCGGTAGTCAATCATATGTTACTGTTTTTGCTGCGGATAGTTAGTTGTCGCAAGGCACTGGCGGGATACCGAAAACGAAGCGCAATCCGGAGTCTCTATCAAAAAGATTCCCTCACTGGTGACTAAGCGTTGCAAAACTATTTATTTGATTGAAATAGATTTTTAATCTGGGGCAAAATGATTTTAACCGGAACCTACCCGTCGCCCAGTGTTGTGCCGACGTAGAGTTATCAAAACGAGGTTGTTGAATTACTTTGCCAATTTTTATCTCGAAATTGAAGTCATGCGGCGGTCAGTCTATCAAGACTATAGCAACTTGTGTTGATCGTTTGGAACGATTTATATCCAGATATGTGTTTATAACACTACCGGTCACAATCCTATTGATTTCTGTGATCCCGACACTTTTATCTTCTGGACAGACGTACGTTCTAGTAGGTGGCACTTTAAAATGACACTTCGACTCCTGTGATACCTTTTTGCCATGCTCTCATTCTTCAGAGGTCTCTTTATTTTGAAAAATGAACAAATATTTTCAGAAATGAGCCGCCTAGCATCCGCTTTGTTGTTGATTATTAGTTGATTGGCGATTATAACGCGAATGGTTTTGTTCGCCATATCCAAGAATGCATTAAACATCTAGGGGTGGACATTACATTACAAAATTTAAACTCAAATGTATGGCTTCGTAGCGAGAACAAATTCCACAACGTATGGAAAAATATGCGCGTCAGTCAACAAGTTCGTTACGGTGGGGACGATATTCTTTCTCCGACACGTGTCCTCGAGAACTCTTCTCTAGTGTCTGTAATTTCGACATGTCAATAAATAATGGGTGACACTCTCTTCTTGAGGGCACGTTGAGCAATTGGCTGAATCTGCTATGCCCAATTCTAATAGATGCGCTTGTAATCCGCAATGTCCGGTTTGTAGTCGGAACAAAATAGCTTGATACCTTTTCGGTAGTCCAACCACGTCTGCTCTGTGGTAAACGGATCAAAAACATTCCTTATATTGTAGTGCCTTGTCCGACTGGGCATATCGGTTATTCCATAGTTCGACGCACGCCTTCCGACGCGAGGGAGCGATGTCTATTACGGAAGGTTTGAATTCATTCGTTTGCGAACTGGCTTGACTCACTCGTTGTCTGGTCAATTCATCTGCCTTTTCATTCCCGGGAATTTGATAATGACCAGTTATCCAAGCAATAGCGACCTCGTATCCTGCCTCCGATATCCGATGGATCGATCCGAGAATTGGTGCGATGAGGTGATGCGATCGCCCATGAATATTGTCAATGGCTTGAATTGCGCTCAAACAGTCCACGAGTATTAGTATATTTGAATTGCTGTTTTCCACAGCCCATTGCAGGGCTAAGCTTATTCCCACCAATTCTGCTGTGAAGGAACTCGATTCTTTTATGATAGTGGTCGCGCCGTTGATGGTTCGCGATACATAAAACGCTGCCGCAGTGCCTGCCGTAGTTTTTGATCCGTCAGTGAAAATCTGCAGATCAGCATTCACTTTGGATCTAAATTTCATACATAAATACCTGTGTCGTAGGACCAGGGGCATTTCCCCACACGCAGACGGGATGGAAATGATAAAGGTGCCACTCATTCCTCCGCAACAAAACCGCAGCGCGTAGTTTTTGTAGACGCTCGACTTTTTCTAGATATCGTCGATGACCAAAATGAAATGCCACAATTCCATACTCAATGATAGATCGAATAAGAGTACGATACAAGGTTAGCTGGTTAGCATAGTTTCCTTTGCAGCTCCCATGAGGTTCCGGAGATCATCCGCAGAAAGTTTATTCGAGTAGTGCATTCGTGTAAAACAGATTCAACATGTAGTTTATATAATAACCTTTTGTCGAAGGTAATCCCGAGGTACTTTGCCGATTCAGCTGTCGCTATGTTCTGGCCATCACTGTATTAAAATTGGATAGTTGTTATTTTTCTTTTGTTGCTAAAGACAACTGACACTGATTTTGTTGTATTGACTTTCATTCCCCATTGATCACCACTGTTTAAGACAATCCAAGTCATTCTGTAAGGAGTCGGATACGTCGTTCAGATTCAGTCCAGACTCCCAAAACACAAGATCGTCTGCAAACAGAGCGCGTTCTTGGTGGAAAGACACTGTGGAAGGTCGTTAATCATGATCAAAAACAAAATTGGACTGATTACGCTGCCCTGTACAATGCCTGTCTCGATATCGAATGTCTGTGACAGATCATTTCCCACACGAACTTGAGCGGTTCTCTTCGATAGGAGTGCCAACAACCACCTAATGATTTTACCCCGTAGACCGATGGCAAAAATTTTTGACAGAAGGCCTTTGCGCCAGACCGTGTCGTATGCTTGTTCGAAGTCCACAAATATTGCTACTGCAGAACCGTTGATTGTGAATCGTTTTATAGATATCATCATGTAACAGTGTTGGGATCAAGTCACTACCTTCGAGTCACGAGTCATTTCGAGGCATTGCACATTTTGACTCGAGTCAAGTCAAGTCACTCGATTTTTGGAGGTGACTCGAGTCAATTCGAGTCAAGTCAAGTCAAGTCAAGTCAATTCACGAGTCAAGTCACAATTCAAGTCAAGTTGCCTATTCGAAGTATGAGGCATGATAACGTCATTGCATTTTGCTAGCTGTCTGAAATACAGGTCGAGTGGTTATTGATTTTGAACCGATGAACGAATATAGAGTTAAATATACACGCAAGAAGGCGGTTTATTACTCACATATACGTAGAACTGCTAAACCTGAGTTTATAGTTACCAGCCAAAATAGAGAATAGATACGAATTGATAAAATGCAATACATTGCGCATTTACAAATCGATATGATACAATTCGAGCCTACGCCAATGGTTGAGGACTATATAAACTATATTCGAATTCAGTTTCAATAAAACAACAGAACAGAATTTACTTTACTGTACTAGTTTACGACAACGTAAGCTGTAAGCTTCGATCAATTCGTTTGCGGTCAATTCATTTGTGAGAGAACAATGGAGGCTCAGTAAAACGCACGATCATTAAATGATTGGTCGCTCTCACGGGCTACACCAGCGTTTGGCGAGCAATCCGAACATATGAAAGATGCAGTGATTTTGATCAAAGCCGATTACTTGATGACTTGAAATTGACTCGTGAATTTTGCTCCGAGTCACGAGTCAATCCACATTTCTGATAGGTGGAGTCAAGTCAAGTAAAGTCATTTTAGCAAAGTGACTCGAGTCAAGTCAAGTCATAAGAAAAAGATGACTCGAGTCAAGTCATGACTCGAGTCATCCCAACACTGTCATGTAGTGCAGGGGCGGGAAACTTCTCCAGTCGGCGGGCCGGATATAGGAAAATTAAGTACTTGGCGGGCTGGATTGCTGAATCGATACATAATTCGCCCATTAATCCACACATTCAAGGAACAAATCGCATTTAATGACTGTATTTTAACAACGGCAATGTCATTTCAAAGCCAATTGTCGTCGATAATGACGAAGCCAATATGGAATTGAGAACAGCATTGTCATACAGGCGCCGCCATGTCTGCATCTCTCTGATCAATCAACACACGGTGCAAGATTTCAAGGCGTTCGATAAGCCCGGTATACCCCAAATTTACCAAGATATCAATTCGTTAGGGCTGAGTAGGTGGCGAGATAGCGTAGTGGTATATCATCCATAGCTGCAACACCAATGCGTTGTGGGTTCGAGTCCAACCGAGGTTGGAGGTTGACCGGTGTTAGAGTTTTATATAGGCTCCTGCTCGCCATTTCATCTCTATAAGCGGCATCTTACAAAAGCCTAGAAGTGTGCCGTGCTACAAGTCGGCGGTTACGGAATCAAAAATAAGAAATATCGGCATGGTGTAAGTGACCATTGTAGTCGACAAACACCCTGATTACCACAAACAACATTAGGGTTGAGTAGATCGTAAATGCCGATTAAGCGAGTCTTCTCGCGTACGCTCCACTCTCGCACGCTGCGCGCACACGTATATAATAATGTAGTCACTAAAATTTGACGTAGTAAGCAAGGAGTGGGAAATATTGGCATACTGGGGCCGCCGGCCACATTACGCAAGACGGGTAACTGTCCGCGGGCCGTATGTTGCCCGCCCCTGATGTTACTGCTAGTGTATGGGCAAGTGTGCACCGGTCTGTCCGATATCCAGATTGAACGGGGCTCAGTATATCATGGTGTTGAAGATGCCATTTTAATCGATTTGCTATCATTGTCTCAATTATCTTAGACAGAAGACCGGTTAAAGCTATGGGACGGTAAGATGCTGCCAATGACTTCGTTTTCCCGGATTTAAGTATCGGTATTATGATGGAATGGAGCCAAGCCTTAGGCACCGTCCCCTCGTTCCAGGAGTCGTCGTACAATCGTAATAATTGTTCCAAGGCGGTTGAACTCAAGTGTTTTAGCATTTCATATCCAACCTCGTCTTGTCCAGTTGCAGTGGGCTTTTTCTTTGATATCGCTCTCTTCAATTCGTTCAACGTGAACGGGCAGTTTATCGGGTCATTGTTGTCCAGTTCCAGTGGCAGCGAGTCAAATGTATTTTTTTTAAATATGCTTTTCTGACTGAAAATGTGCTGGAGAAGTTATTATCACTAGCCTACAGGGCTTTGGAGCAGCCGTAAATTTGCATTGCTCGAGCTCCCCCTCTCCGGAGCATACTTCTATTATACACTAGCTCCGGCTCCAGCTCTGGAGCCGCATTATTACCACTTCTCCGGCTCCAGCTCCGGCTCCGGATCTGAAAACTACCGAAGGTGTCTGTCTTATCAGGGGTGGGCAACCCGCGGCCTGCGGGCCATATGTGGCAGCGAAAAGGTTGTGAGTAGCCCGCGAGCTAATTTCTCCTTACATTATCGAAATCCTGTTATAGTATCGAAATTGAATTGCCCAGATTGTGAACTTGCAAGGCCAACCAAAAATATGATTAGTCTGGCCGCGACGCTTGGGATCTTGATGACTAAAATATCGGTTCCGATGCATTGGCAGATCCAGGGTCCAGTCACATTTTTAGTAAATCGTCGTACATTACCATAAACTAAAAGAGTAGTAAAATTTTTCTTCACGCTTCGCGTGTTTAATTGTCACACAATTTCTTGCTTTGTAGCTTACCCCTTACTGAAACTGAAAAATCGCCTGATTTAGCCGATTGGGTCCAACTATATTCGCAATTACGAGAGAAAGTATTTTCGCGTTTGCGCTCGCAGAAAGATCGTCGACGATGAAATGTAGGCACAAAATGATTGTCGTATATTAGCGGAAATCTTCGATATCGATATGTCCAGATGCCGAATAGTCCTGTCCTTGCAAATTGAGCCCAGCGGGCGGTATACAATCGACCCGCAATATACCGAAGCAATAATAATATTACCTTTGAAATTTTTACGCGCCTGGCGCGGCTAGTGGGCAGCGCACTCGTTTGTCAATTTCATGTGGCCCTTTAGCCGAAAAGGTTGGCCACCCCTGGTCTATATAGATTACTAATTTACCCATAGGTTAGTTATCTATAGTAATCTAGAGTCTGTCAGCCGTCAGTAACATCGGATGCGGCAACGAAGATGAATGTGCCGCCGTGTCGACTTGTGATGTCATAATATATACTTGTCAATTGTCGATAACATCATAGGACATAGTTGCACTAGAACAGTGGTTCTCAACCTTTTTGGCTTCGCGGACCCCTTTTGAACGTCACCGACCCTCGCGGACCCCCTCAAGTTTTGTTTGTGCAAATATGAACTGAAGGCTTGTGATGAACAGCAAAATATTGACTTTTCTTGAAGATAACATCATACTATTTATGTAGAAATTGGTGGACTTTTATTATTTCAAAGCTAATTTTGCTGCTGTATTTCTTGAAGTACGTGGTCGTGTCTTGAAAATCCGCGTCTTCGTGTTGATATGTACGAGGAGTGCCGAAAACCATTTCCGCAAAGATAGAGGCTAATGCAGTATTAACGCATAACGCTTCCGACGATACTTTTGGTGTGATCGCAACATTTATGGCACCAAAATGAAGAAACACATATTTTATGAACATTTCACGTCCAGCATCTAGCGCAGGGACGGGCAACATACGGACCGCTGGCCGGATTCGGCCTGCGATGGCATTTTGATCGGCCCGCAGAGAGTTTCTACCGTCATAGTGAAATCCTAATCTAAGTGAAATCCTAATCTAAAAGTATAGCCAAATTTTATGCCCGGCCGATTTTATGATCCAAAGAATGGATCCAAGTTTTCCAACCAGAGAAAGACTGTCATGAAACGATTTGTTCTGTTCGGGTTTACATATATATTTTCGACCATGAACAATTGAACATTAACAAGACAAGGCTGCATACCAATATAACTGGTGATATGAATTTCAGGTTTGGAGCATAATGCTTTGATAGCAACGAAACACTCCTTGTTCATCAAAAAATCAGCCTTGTCGATAGGGCATCCGCAATAAAAATGCTCAAAATCTGATAGCCGAGCTTTAAGAGCAGGTATATCATTGCCCGATTTATGACTAGTGTCAGCCAAAAATATTCGGGTCCATTTCAATATGAATATACTATTCATTTGTATATTAAAGTTCTGTACCTCCAAGAAGCTGTTCCCTGCATTGGGACAAATTATGGAAATGCTCCGGAAATTTTTATTTCAAACGACTGTTCACTAATTTGATGAGACTACTAACTTCAAATCGAGAAGGTTTCGCAGACATTACGAAGTCACCCTGATTGACGTTACTATCTCCATATTTTTATTTTTTTCCACAAACCCCAACAAAACGTCTCTAAACAGCAATTTGTTTGTATCAGCAGGTTATTGGAAAATTGGCAATGAAAATGAGTTTCCACACTACGATAGTCCATGTCAGACGATTATTATGATGACATGAGTCATGAGGTTTTAGCAGTTGTGGTGCGAAACTGCCTCATGCTTTCTCAAATTAAAAAATAAAATAAAAATTGGGTTATCAACCATTTTAAAAATTTAGAGGTCTCGCGGATCCCCTGAAATTGCTTCGCGGACCCCCGGTTGAGAACCGCTGCACTAGAACGCACTTTACTCCATGCCATTGCTGTGTACAGTATGAAAATTCTGATGCGGCGTTTTAACACTGGCACTGTACTCGTTAACATTAGGCCATACAGCTCAATTCAATCTTTAAATAAGCAATTATTATTCAACTGTAACTGTAGTAAGAGCAATATGGGCCAGACATGGGGTAATCGTGATTAGTAATCGTAATCGATTACGACGATTACAGCATTTTCAAGTAATCGTAATCACAATCAATTACATTCGAAAAAATTCCGAAGTAATCGTAATCGACTACTTCGCATATCTGATCGATTTCTCTGTGAAAGAACGATTACTTTTTATTTGTACAAGGACTATGACATAAACTGAACAGTGAACATTCGTGAACAATGAAAAGATGTTATACCAGGTTCGTGACAGCACAAACGTCTGATTTTCAAACGCCACTGCTCATTATTACGTCAGAAGCAGCCTATCAGCTTTGTGCGTCATTGTGTAGTAAGAAGTATTCACAGTAAATAGATATTCGATGTACCTGCGTCGTACATTAGTCTGATCATAACAATTTACTGCTACGCTGTAAATTGCTATGGTCTGATTGTAAGAACACCCGCCGTGATGTATATCAGGTTGTCAACGCGTTCCACACGCCACTCCCTCGCAGCAGTATCTAATTTTTCTCCGCTCTGCCTATAGTTTAAAATAGTAACTTATGTGTTGATGTTTGGTTATGCTTATGCTTAGTTAAACCATGGCCTACTGTTTTTAGTAGGCCATGGTTAAACGCAGTTTGACCGTGGCTGCTTGGCGAGTAGTAGGCCTATCCAGTACGTACGTACACCGGACAAAGATTTGAAATTTTGTACTCGTCAAATAAAACATTGCGGTTTCCACAACGATGCAGTAAAAATCAACAGCTGGTGATATATATATCGTAAGCGAGCTGACTCTACTTGAAACGGGCGCCTATCGCTATTTCGTAACTCTTTATTCAACATTGGAACCTGCCGCCATGGCCATGTTCTTATATATCATGTTAGCGTGGGCTGTAGCTGGAACCAGGACCAAAACAGCAATTCGTCTCCCAGTCCAAACGGTGTTGGTCTTTGGCCCCCGTAGGGTGGTAATCTCAAGTTGAAGACTGAATTTCGTCAAGAAATTTAGTAATTGCAATATTCTACTATTAAATTTTAATCCTCTCTCAGTCCGCGATCGTCGGATATAACTGTAGAGTTTACTTATTTGAGGTAATCATGGTGTTTGTCGACTACCACAGACATTTACACCAGGCCGATTTTATGCATTTTCGATTCCGAATCTGCCAACTTGTAGCACCGCCCACTTCTAAGCATTTTGTAAGACACCGCTTACGCGGATGAGATGGCGAGGAGTAGCCTAGATAAACCTCCGACACTTAGGTAGGAATTCCGAAGTCGACCTCGTCCAGACTCGAACGCGCAGCCCATTGCTGTTGCAGCCGTAGATTATACCACTGCGCTATCTCACCACACAATTACCTACCTGTAGAGCTGGGGCAACGTAATTCATAATTATGACCTCCGGTTTTTTGTTATAATTACTTTAGTGTATGTTCTTAATAATGACCTCCGGTTTGCTAGGCCTATATAATGAAAAGATATTGTCGTGGCTCAAACGTAGCAGACTAAAAGAAAAACTTTCTTGACACGCATAAACAAATTGTCATGTCTTTATATCTGATTGCATGTCTAGCAACTCAAGTTGTAAATTACTATAGGCTCAGTGGCCACATTAACTACAATAGGACGTGAAAACATTTTCATAATGGTTTAAAACAGTGCTCTTCAACCAGGGTTTGTTTGTTTGTTTGTTTTTGGGGTATTCATGGTGTTTGTCGACTACTATGGTCATTTACACCAGGCCGATATTCTTTTTATTTTCCGTAACTGCCGACTTATAGCACGGCCCACCTCTAGGCTTTTGTAAGACACCGCATACACGAATGAGGTGACGAGGAGGAGCCTAGGTAAACCTCCAACACTTAGGTATCGGAATTCGGAAGTCGACCTCGGTCGGACTCGAACCCGCACCCATTGGTGTTGCAGCCGCGGATTATACCACTGCGCTATCTCGCCACCTTCAACCAGGGTTGTCGTACACCCTAGGGTGTACCAGAATTTGCAAAGGGTGTACCACTCGGATGGGGTGTACAGGGGTGTACCATATCCGAATTACAATGAGCCGATGGTTAGCTATCACAAAGGCAGGTTTATGGGCCAGTACAGGTTGACGCACAGGTTAATGAGCAATATGGTACGATGTTATCTCAAGTGTAATACTGTACACCGCTTGATTTTGATGTCATAAGCAAATATTTCTCCCAATTCATTTAGCCGTCGGCAATAGACCATTGGTTCCGTTTGGTGTTGGAAAGTATGCAGTTAACAAACATGTGTTCGGCTAGTCATTTGTCTTTTACTGATTTTTGAGGAAACCCCCGCGATAGCTCAAACTCCTTGAATCGGTACTTCCTACCTGACGTTAATAAATACCGCAATGCACATAAATGAAGTGACGTAGCCAGCCAGGGTCGAAACAGCTTCCATGTTGAAATCGAAACCTTTTGTTTTAAAATGCCGATTTTATGTCCAATATTTCGACATACATTTGCAATTTAGTATTTTGGTATTAGTGATGCAAATTAGCGACAATATACTGTGTATAGCGGCATACGATCTGAGGTTACTGACATCTCTTGCAGCCCATGTGCTACTATCGACTGTGTATGGTGTGGCGCAGGCCTGATACGCAGTAGGCTGGTGCGCATGCTATCATCGCTGATCTGAATTGCCGCTTCTGCAGCAGTAGCTTTCCTACTCTCACCCCAATACTGTTACATTTAGGTTGATTATCGTTAGTAATGCCATGCTGTTTTGGATCTGACACGAAATAAATTACAATTTGCGTGGCGGGCGGCCTAACTGGCTGCGAATAGACTCTGTGCCCAAATACTATTTTATTCATATCCAAAATTTTTGACCGCATAACTCCACTTCTACTGGTTGGAATTGAACCAAATTTGAAGAACATCGTTTTTATAGACAACCTAATAATTTCATGGGGTGAACAGAAAAATTTCAAATATTTCGTTATTTATTTTTATATAATAAATAGAAAATTTCTTCTCCCGTAGCAATGCGGATACTGGTTGGAATTGAACCAAATTTGGTGTGTAGGCTTAAGTTAGGTAACCTAACAATTTTATCAAGTAGCCAGTACGATCTGAGAAAAAAGTCATTTTTGAAGACCCCTAATGAACAGGGGTGTACGAGTTTTGAGCAAACGTTAAAAGGGTGTACCACGTCGAAAAAGGTTGAAGAGCACTGGTTTAAAAGCATTCATTCAAAGCGGCCGTTGAACTTAACAATCAAGTCAAATAATCCATGGGTTTGCTGGCCAGATAGCGTTGTAAAATGTCTTGTAACGCCACCTGCACTTAATTAAGTCTGGTGATGAGCAGACTTAAATTTGAGAGCCAATCCAGATGCATTTGAGTGTGAGCAACGAGCATACTTTTTGACGTGAGTTGAGTAACGAACTCGCACTGCTTATTGCGCGTTGAATTGCGTAATTGAATTGTGTTAGGTAGACTCGTGCGATGAAGCTACGAAGCGCATCACGAATTGGATCGGTGTAAATTCATCTTCCACGAATTCACATCATACTCGAATACCCGTGTTGTCCTTATTAAATTGCTCTCATTATTATGATATCCAAGAAAAGCGAGCGTACAGACGAGGATAATAGGTTTGTTTAGAGAAATGGGATACTGTCTGGTTTCCGAGTTCAGTGACCAAACTTGATGTCCCATCTGCTTTGGAGCTGTTACGTTCAGAATGAAGTACAGTGTTTGTCACCATTTCGCACTGAGAGATCACAAAATATTCAGGAATAAAACGCGTCCAGATATTTAATCTCAAATGCTTAATTAGCAAACGTAGATTTCTCCGACTCTTCCTGATGATCGCCACAGGCAACCAGGCATAGACGAACATTTGCAAAGGATTTTAAAAAATCGCTCGGCAATTTTGTAGTTGGGGACATAGCGAATCTTTAATTGTAACGTCATATTTTATTGTCATTGTTAAATAGCTCCTTTGCAATCACAATTGAAGAATAGGACTCTAGGCGCGATTTCATGCTGCTAAATATCTTGACTTTTAGGTACTCACCCCCTAAAATATATATTCATTGAAATGGGCATATCGGCGTTTGCCATTACCGCGCCACGACAAACCAAGACATATTAAGTTTAACGCCGTGTAACATGCGACTCCAGGAAGTGTGTCAGAACGATTGGCAGCGAGAAAACGTTGGCTGAAAGGTCTGCTCTTATGCTGACCGAAGCTTCGTTATATATACAAAATACTGTCTCGGCAATCTGAACCTCACAAGACACATATCATCCCGCAGGGACAAATTATATTCCAGAGAAGAAATACCAATTTAAAATAGGGTACGTCTTTTAGTTTAGTAGCCTACGTTTGGGCTATTCTATATTTTTTGATATAGCAGACAGGAGTTCACGAAATAACATTATGTTACGGGGTCATACCAACGAGTTCTACAGTGTCCAAGACACCTCACTTAACTCTACCGGTAAATATGATTATGTGAGCAGCGAGGACAAGAAATTGATAGCAATATATATTCAATTCCCAATAATATTGACCGATTTTATCATAAATTATTTAAAATTTCGCGCTTTGCGCTGGCTCACTTAACGGTACAGCTAATTTCGTAGAAATAGTGAACAAGGTGATAGATAGGGGTAGGTTTTTCACCCTATGGAAGCCCAAGACCAAAGTTTTTTTGGGGGAGGGGGGCTCACAAAGTGCTCTTTCGTTCCTGCCAACGGATATACGCCCGGATATGTTTGATTATTATTGAGGGGTCCTATAGCTTTTCAAACACACCTACCTCGGCCCTCCCTGTAAAACTGATTACGTGAGCAGAGATAGAATAAAAAATGATAGCAATATATATGCGATTCCCGATCATATTGACCGATTCAATTATGTATTACAGAAATTTTTCGCGCTTCGCGCGTTTAGGCAATAAAATCTAACTCACTAAACGGCCCAGAAAACAGCATAATTGGTGTTCCTACAGCTCACGACCCAAGTATCCGAATAATTTGAAAGCTACTGTCGTACAGATTCCAAAAATACGAATTGAAATCTCGCCAGGGCAATAAAACTGTTCCGAAATAGCCACCAAAGGTCGATTGTTCTGAACAATGGGAGCGCAACAACACAATGACCATAACAATGACCAATGGCTTCGAGCGATTGATCCGAACATTGCCAATTGTCATATTTTGATGACTATTTCAGGCCGCTTCATTGCCCTGGTATTCGTGCGGCCCCGACCGTACTCTGAAATTCTAAATTTGGCCCCAACACCCAAAAAGGTTGGGAACCACTGGTCTAAGCCGTTATTGGTCTCTATTGATTTTAACTATGCTCCATACCTAGATCTGTCATGAGGTTTTGCACGGTATGTCTTGATTTTAGTATCGAACGCTGTGCCAAGTTTGTTTGTTAGTGGTATTCATGGTGTTTGCCAATATACTATGGTCATTTACACCAGGCCGATATTCTTCATTTTATTCGCAACAGAATTACAGATACAGTAAGCCGTATGTGTTGTGTCACAGTCTCCATTGCTAAATGTGAGAGTGCGCTCTCGCAGTAGGGGTCTCAGCTTTCCCGTGGCCACTTCCTGGCCACAGAAGAAGATCTACCTAAGTATAGTCAAGTTCATGGCCAGTTCGTGATATTTTCATATCTAGCATGATCAAAATCCGCCCTTTATATTCAATTTGACTATACTTAGGTAGATCTTCTTCTTTTGCACTATGAACATAAAACGAGCTAAAAATACATTGAAGTGGGGCGATAGTTACATTTCTTCGGGTTTCAATATATAAGCTCTCTGGTCGGCCCATATAACAGCTTCAGAGCAGATAAGATTTTGTGCGGCATCCATCTCACATAATTATCGTGTGCTGCAACAGTTTGCGATGACTAATATACTTTACCTACGCCCTCGGATTTATATCTAGTTCTAAAAGTGCACAATCATTCGCCGTTTCACCTCTGTCATGCCTGCAATTCTCTCTGCCAGTGCTTTTCAACCTGTGTGACGGTTCGCACTAGTGCGAATGAAAAAAATTTCAGTGCGAATGACGAGCGTGGTGCGAATGGTGCGAATGAAAAATCCGGATGAGTGCGAACGGCAAGCGTGGTGCGAATAGTGCGAATGAAAAATCCGGTTGAGTGCGAATGAAAATTGTCCATGTTTCTCACATTTTCCGACGTGGAATAATTCAAATAAACACGATATAAGTACAGTGAGCCCGTAAATTTTGTCGTTTGGAAGCAATTCCAAAAACTTGTTGGTAGCTAGGCTTTTCTAGTTCACAAGTGAGGAACGTTCCCGATGCGTGTATAATGCAAAGTTTGAGATAATATTTCCGCACGAGAGGATTACATCACTGCATGGAAAAAAGAAGGAGTTGAAACGGTATCAGTTGCTCACTTGCTCGGAAACATCCACCGTGTATGGATATTGTATACGGGCCTTGTATGAATGTAGTAGGTAATAGTAGCTGATGCCAGTGTTGACATTTGGCATATTTGAATGCAAAATATTGGAATTTTGGCACACATTCATGTTGGTTAACAGCAAAATTTAGCGTTTCTTCAACTATAACAATTAGCACATTAGATCTATAACAAGTGTTGTTTACTCGTGTACCTAACCAAGGATTAGAGGCCAGAGAGACCAGTGCCAAGGCCTGTTTGTAATGCAAACTCCACAATTTAGGCTTAGACACGCTTTCCTGTTCTTGGACTGATGATCTCAGGCCAAGTCTAGATCGTAAAGGCATAGGCCTATATATAACATATTGGTGATTCCACTAAGCTTGCCGATCCATAGGAAAAGTTTGCCTATAGTTCGTGTTCATACCGCCTTTGTACTACAAACTTTGTAATACTCCGAACTCTACCGGTTTAGCTTGAGCAGATGAGCAGTGAGCACCCTCTGCAGAGCAAAATCAAATCCACCAAGCCGTATAAATCTTACGATATTTCTTATGCAGCCTAATTTAAGCTTAATTAGACTGTTGAACCTTATTAGTCTTTATGTATAAGGATATTTGGGAAAGTAGAGATAATTTGGCATTATTTCAGTCAGTTTTCCAATATTGTACGATTGACCTAAGAGCCATCCCGCCGTTGACTACCCGGGCCGATATAACTGTGTGTTAATCATGAATCTTATGTGAGTGATAATTATTCAAGATGGTGAAAGTGTTGGCCTTGACAACACAAGGATCCCGAACGTTGTTATTGAAAGATATGTTGATTTGTGTACTGCATAGATAAGAAGTGAATGAAGCCTAAGCTTATCTATAAACAACAGTCATCAATTACTCGGATTATGTGGGTTTGTATAGCAATGCATTCCTGATTTTAACGCCCAACGTACCATCCAATCGTCTAACACAGAGGCGGCAACTTCTCCAGTCGGCGGGCCGGATATAGGAAAATTAAGTACATGGCGGGCCGGATTGCTGAATCGATGCAATATTCGCCCATTTATCCTCATATACAAGAAATAAATCGTATTTAATTAATGTATTTTAACGACAGTAATGTCACTTCAAAGTCATTTCTCGCTGATAAGTGACTAAGGCAATGTGGATTTGAGAACAGCATTGTCATACACCCGCCGCCATGTCTGCTTCTCTCTGATCAATGATCATTTAACACACGGTGCAATCCTTAATCAAGATTTAAAGGCATTCGTTAAGCCCGGTACCCCAAATTAACCAATATATTAATTCATTGGATTTGAGTACATCGTTAATGCCAATATTGCAAGTCTCGCTTCGACGAACGCACGCAGCGCACACACGTATATAATAACATACAGTCACTAATACTTATTGACGTTAAGCAAGTATAAGTGGGGAATTTCGGCAGACTTGGGCCGCGGGCCACATTATCATATAAAACGGGAAACTGTCCGAGGGCCGGATCCGGCCCGCGGGCCGTATGTTGCCCGCCCCTGGTCTAACATTAGGGTTACCATATTTTGGAATCGGGAAAGGACGACACTATTTCAAAATTTTCTAACACAGAATCTCAGTGGAAAATCCTGAAAAAGTGGTAAATCTTTACCACTTCGTAGTCGGTTGACTAAAATAACAAAAAGAAACTGTCAACTTTCGCTCAGCTCCCGAAATACCCACCGGAGCTGATTTACGGCATCTCAGTCAAATTTTGCAATAAATTTGACCAAAAGTCCTAAAAAAGAGGACAAAATCTCAAAAAGGAGGACATTTAGGCGTCATCAGAGGACATTTTCAAAAACCCGAAAAAGGAGGACAAATCCTCCTAAAGGAGGACGTATGGTAACCCTATCTAACATACCTTAGTACGCGAAGCATCTTTTCGAATGTTGTCAGAAAAATGAACCAAAGGTGCTAGTCGCAACATTGATGCTACGATTCAAGTGCAGTTTCACTATTTTGTGCGTTCTAAATGCAAACACATTCACATCGCGATGACGTAACATGTGGATTTAGTGGCAAAGTGATATGGTTGCGAGTGAATATTGTTCTTGGGTTCGCCCTTTAAGCTTCCAAGGAAATCACTGCACGATACCCCCGGAAATGCAACGAACTTCTTGAGAACAACGGTAGTGCGATATCTGTGATTTTTCTACTGCAGTGATTTTAGTGCTTGATTAGTCAATAATACGATACGCTGAATGCAAAATAATGAAGCTCTGTACCTCCAAGAAGCTCTTCGCATACAAAAGTGATAAGTTTAATCATTTTCTTTTCGTTTGCTAAATTTCGGCTGACTGGTGCGAATGAAATTATTTAAAAAAAAAAGTGCGAATGGAGCTCAAAAAGGTTGAAAAGCACTGCTCTATGCTATATAAGCAAACTGTCTTTTTAATGGTCATACCAGCATTGTCTGAGCTTACCTTTACACATTTTTCTGCGGCATCATTGCCGACTGTGACAGCACTTACGAGTGAATTCGTTTTGCTGTAAGAATCTGGTAATTTCCCAACATAAACGACTGATTCAGCCAATCCTTAGAGCAGAGGTCTCAAACACGCGGCCCGCGACGGCATTTTGGAATTTCAACTATTCAACAATATATTCAAGTGCATTTATCTTTTTTAGATATAACAACTTAAAGTTCACGCTAAAACTACTATAAAAATCACTGCAATCTCAACAAACTTGTTGTTTGTTCTCTTTATCCATGTTATTATCGGTGGCTAGTATATGGTAGTAGTTAGGGCTGGGCACAATGATTCGAGTACTCGAATCTGAATCGAGTACTAATTTTAATGATTCGAGTCGAGTAGTAAAAGATGATTTTTTCGAGTACTGAAATTATACGCTTCCCGCCCCTGAAAGTTGATTTATCAACGAGGATTATAGTGTCGATACTATTTTCAGTATTAAGCATTGAAACCTTGATTGGTGGTATCTTCAGGGCCGTAACAGCACTTCGTCAGCCCCCCCAAAAAAACGTTGGCCTTGCCCCCCCCCCCCATAGGGTGATAAACCCCCTCTTTGGCTATCCGCTTTTTGCAGCTATTGGATAGCTGCATTGGGTGTCCGTTTAGTGAGTCAGCTTTTCTCGCCTAGACGCGCCAAGCGCGAAAAATTTTAGTATATCATGATTGAATCGGTCAATATGATCGGGAATTACATATATATTACTATCAATTTTGATCCTCTCTCTGCATACGTAATCAGATTTACCGGTAGAGCTGAGCGAGGTGTGTTTGAAAACGTGGGACCACCCAATAATAATTGAACATCTTCGGGCGTATACCCGTTGGCAGGAACAAAACAGCACTTCGTCAGCCCCGCCCCCCACCACAAAAACTTGGGTTTTGAATTCTCATAGGGTAATAAACCGACCCCTCATCACAGTGTTCGCTTTTGCCACGAAATTATCTGCACTGTTTAATGAGCAAGCGCTAAGCGCGAAAATTTTCGATAATTCATGATACAATCGGCCAATAAGATCGAGAATTCCATATATATTGCTATCAATTTCTTGTCCTCTCTGCTCACGTTATCAGATTTACCGGAAACTGTAGGGCCCGTAAATAATAATTAAACATCTTCGGGCAGGCGTGTTTTTTCTTGGGGGAAGAGTATCAAATAATCAAGATATTTGGCAACTTAAAATCGCGCGAATTTTTTTTGATAAAGTTGCATAAATCTTCAAAAAATACTCTATAATTTATGCTAATTCACGAAATAATTTAGGGCCCCCTTCGAGCTCGGCCCCCCCCAATTGGGGGGTTTGGGGAGCGGCAGTTACGGTCCTGGGTATCTTAGCATATGAAACATATAGTACAAAGCTACGAAGGTTACTGGACGTAGCACATTCCCGAAGTCATATGATTATCCCAAAACATTGGATAACAGGCATTTTTATTTATTCTTTGTGGTGACATAAACGGCACATATTTCAACGTTGACGTATTACATTCTGTTATGACGTCATAATGAGTGATACTCGATTACTCGACTCGACTCGAAGCATATTACGTGATTCAGAATCGAATCACTCAGGTACTCGATTTTGCCCAGCCCTAGACTAGTAGTACGCTCTATGTATACATCTGTAACATCAATGCATTCTTCGCCGATTCGACATTTCTATTCAAGGGGTTCTTAACCAGGGTCCGTAGACCCCATCGTGGTACGAATCACCACATCAGGGTGTACGAGATGCATTGTGGAATTAGGCCTATATGCAGTGGAATATTTTCTTGGCCATTTTATTCAACTGGAACATAGTCATCGCGCTACGCGCGATTTTATGGGAATAGGCTTTCTGATTTTTAATTCAGGTACCATCAGAAAATGTGTTCAAAATGTACGCGGGCTACCACAAATCCTATGGGAAGCACAAGGGGTACGATCGCTTAAAAGGTTAAGAAGCGATGCTATTACTATGGCTCGATAATTATTATATTTAAGTTTTTATTGATACGTTCCGACAATATTCGAAGGAAAAATCTAACGCTGTTTTAATTTGACTTTGGCAATGACAGTAACAATAGCCTATACTTATCACGACTTTATCAAAACCAGGATTCGGCTACACCGCTTAAATGCTGTGACTTCAGATCAATCTTCGGTAGATTTTAAAATATTCTACACAAAATTGTGGCACGTCAAAGGTCCACTAGTTGCAATATTATAACCCGACAGTTTTACGATGCCATGATGCATCCTCTCGCATGATGTCTATAATTGAAAAAATATGCCCGGCACAAAGAAACCCTTATTCAAATATTTGAAAATGTGTATTTTTTCCGTGTCAAGCCTGAATAGTACAGTAGGAAATTACATTTCCTCGATGTTTGTGAAATGCCTGTCTGCAAGGTCCCGTGAAATAAGGCCTACTTGGAAATTATACATTGAACATACCTATTATAGATGCTGCGGCCCGCGGCGTCATCAAAAACTAGGAAATTGACCGGCGTGCACATTTGAGTTTGAGACCTCTACCTTAGAGCATTAAAGACTTCAATTATATATCACGATTGGAGTCTAATAAGATCAAACAACGTAGTGTCATTGTTAAGCTTTATATTTGTATTCAATGATGATGCACCCCTTCTGAAACGAGAAATTCGTTCGCCAATTGCATAAGCGCCTTTGCAATATTTCTCCGCGTGTTCTATATGCTTTCCGCGGTCAAAACAGACGTGTCGGCAGCTGTTGGTTGTTCATCATCATGTATTCAGTAACTCAACATGTCCTAAAATAATCTTAAATCATTATCTACCAACCATCCCGAGTGGCGAGATAGCGCAGTGGTATAATCCACGGCTGCAACACCAATGTGTGCGGGTTCGAGTCCGACCGAGGTCGGCTTCCGAATTCCGATACCTAAGGGTTGGAGGTTTACCTAGGCTCCTCCTCGCTACTTCATCCGCGTCAGCGGTGAGTTGCAAAAAGCCTAGAGGTGGGCCGTGCTATAAGTCGGCAGATTCGGAAAAATAAGAAGAATATCGGCCTGCAATGCGCCTACACCCTACAGCATCACCGCCGTTAGCAGACTCTTTTAACAATTAATCAGCAAGCCACCACCGTCGTGATCATTGAAGCATAGCCGATTAGCCAATCGAGAGCCGTTATTTCGTGATTACTAATCTTGTTGCCGTTCTATGGTCGCTGGCACGCCCACTCGTCGGTAACTACTTTCAAAGGTGTTGCGACAAATCTTAACGACTTTCCAGTGAGCTTATTCCAGGCTATTCAGTTGAACCAGGAACAGGAAGAGGTAGCCATCATTTTATTCCCATTCGGAGTATGGATGCAGTGCGCGTCGAGAAACTGGATCGAGCAAGTGCAACCGAGAAGGTATAGAGCCAGATATTTGTCAACGGGTTAAAGAAGTGGAGACTCGATGTGGCGGCAGCTAGAGCGGAACGTGGCGTCAAGGAAAAATCATTTAATTGCAGTTCCATTACGGTGGCTCTCTAAAGAAAATGACCGAAAAAAATCCCAGATTTTATTATTATTTGAGACCACATCATATTCAGAGCGCAGTGCCCCGTTAATATCTAGATCAGCGGTTCTCAACCGGGGGTCCGCGGACCCCTAGGGGTCCGCGAAGCAATTTCAGGGGGTCCGCGAGACCTCTAAATTTTTAGCATGGTTGATAACCTAATTTTTATTTTATTTTTTTAATTTGAGAAACCATGAGGCAGTTTCGCACCATAACTGCTAAAACCTCATGACTCATATCATCATAATATTCGTCTGACATGAACTATCGTAGTGTCCAAATTCATTTTCATTGCTAATTTTCGAATAACCTGCTAATAGAAACATATTGCTGTTTAGAGGTGCTTTGTTGGGGTTTGTGGAAAAAATGATAATATGGAGATAGTAACGTCAATCAGAGTGACTTCGTAATGTCTGCGAAACTTTCTCGATTTGAAGTTGTCAGTGTCATCAAATTAGTGAACAGTGGCTTGAAATAGAAATTTCCGAAGCATTCCCCTAATTTGTCCCATTGCCGGAATTGAAACCTCGCCACCAAACCCATTATATCCTGTAATATATATAACCACAATTTGAACAGCTTCTTGGAGGTACAGAAATTCAATACACTATTGAATAGTATATTCATATTGAAATGAACCTGAATATTTTCTTCTGAAATTCGTCATAAATTGGACAATGATATACCAGCTATTAAAGCTTTGCTATCAGATTTGGTGCATTCGTATTGCGGATGCCCTATCGACAAGGCTGGTATTTTGATGAACAAGGAGTGTTTCGTTGCTATCAAAGCATTACGCTCCGACCCTGCATGTCATTCATATCACCAGTTATATTGGTATGCAGCCTTGTCTTGCTAATGTTTAATTGTTCATGGTCGAAAATGTTTCTTCGTAAATATATATATGTACACCCGAACAGAACAAGTCGTTTCATGACAGTCTTTCTCAGGTTAGAAAACTTGGATCCATTCTTTGGCGCATAAAATTTGCCTATACTTTTAGATTAGGATTTCACTTTGACGGTAGAAACTCTCTGCGAGTCGATCAAAATGCCGTCGCGGGCCGAATCAGACCCGCGGCCCGTATGTTGCCCGTCGCTGCGCTATGCTGGGCGTGATATGTTCATAAAATATACGTTTCCTCATTTTGGTGCCATAAATGTTGCAATCACACCAAAAGTATCTTCGGAAGCGATATGCGTTAATATGGCGTTAGCCTCCATCTATCTTTGCGGAAATTGTTTCCGGCACTCCTCGTTCATATCAAAACGAAGACGCGGATTTTCAAGATACGACCACGTACTTTAAGAAATACAGCAGCAAAATTAATAAAATATTAAAAGGCTACCAATTTCTACATAAAGAGCATCATGTTATTTTCAAGAATAATTAATATTTTGCTGTTTATCACAAGCCTACAGTTCATATTTGCACAAAACACATGAAGGTTGCACCATAATAGAGCTAAAATTGAACTAGAACTTGAGGGGGTCCGCGAGAGTCTGTGACGGTCAAAAGGGGTCCGCGAAGCCAAAAAGGTTGAGAACCACTGATCTAGATCATGGGTGTCCAACATATCCTGCAGCCAGCCAAAAGACTTAATCCGGCCCGCGAAGTAATTCGGAGTAACTGGTAAATTGCTTGTATTATCCATCACATTTCCAACAAAAAAATACTTTGACGTAAATAATACAATCATACAAGACAACAAATATCGAACAGGTACAATGTTCATAGGCCAATAATTACCACTCTCCGACGGCAGTGTTTGGTTTTCACTCAAATCGCGAATAAATCGGTAACATTGATACCACAATTCGAGATGTCAAAAAAGTGCCCACTGTACAGCGTACACCCAGTTCATAGTTATCTGAAAAACAGTTATTCGCAGAGAAGAAAACGCCAATGCGAAACTGTTTTTTCGAAGGTACATGAAGAATGTCATAGTTACACGAAGAATAGAATTAAAATATCGTTTTGTCACGCCCTTGTATACCTTATTCTGACCCAAAATGTCTCCAGCCCCGGTCTCCAGAGAATGGTGAATTATTGCACTTTATTCCAACACCCGCGTTTACAGGTAAATCTCTTGCATTCCTCAAATCGAATACGCAGAGCCAACGACTCGTCACTAGGGCTAGGCACAATGATTCGAGTACTCGATTCTGAATCGAGTAATTATTTTAATGATTCGAGTCGAGTAGCAAAATGCGATTTTTTCGAGTACTGAAATCATACGCTCCTCGCCAATGAAAGTTATTTTATCGACAAGTAATATAGTTTTGGTACTATTTTCCATTGTGGAAGCCTTGAAACCTTGATTGGCCGTATTGCAGCATACAGAACATACTACAAAGCTACGAACGTTACTGGAAATAACACATTCCCAAAGTCATGATCCTCCCACAACATTTTCACAAAGTGAAATGAAATCGGTATGGTCGAAATAACACCAAAGTATAAGTAATGTGAGGAATAACGGGCATTTATTCTTTGTGCGGTGGCATAAAAGGTATATATTTGAACCTTGAAATCTTATATACTGTTATTACGTCATAATAAGTGATACTCGAATACTCGACTCGAAGCATATTACGTGATTCAGAATCGAATCACTCAGATACTCGATTTTGCCCAGCCCTACTCATCACGACTTCAGCAAAGGCAGCATAGAAGGATGTCAACTTATATCGTCGTTAAAGCCACTGCTTTCGTAGTTTACAAATTTATTCAATCGGTCAATCAACGTATTTTTGCCTAGTCCGTCATTTGCGAATAACGGTGTCTGCTAACATAGCACAATATGATCAGTAATATAATGTCCATGACTATTATTATGTATAGCGCCTTGAGGATATAGTATTCCAGTGAAACATGTAGGTGTCGATTTGGCGGTAATATTTTGGAATCATTTAACTTAGGGCCCGCGAGCGATCAAATGTTTGAATCCTGCCCGCGACGCAAGTTGACTTTGACACCACTGATATAGATGTCATTGTGAGAAAATTGCGCTCTCGTAAAGCGTCTAGCTGCGGTTGGCTTTACAGGCTCCACGCCTTCGTCGCGCACGAGGAAAGAATCAGTTTGATTTCCGAGGCACGTCGACAATCAACATTTGTCAGACGACTCAGAGTTGATAGGTAATAATCACAGTACGGTTACGCTGCATCTGCAGAGTAGAAGAGTATGCGCTAGAAAACAATGCGAATATCTTGCAGTACAGAAACAGATATAGAACAACGAATATATGGCAGCATCAAAAGAACTTGCCAATATCGTAATTGAGTTATATACATTAGTCGTAATTAAATTGAGGGATGGTTTTTATTTTTGAAGTTTTCCCCGGTCCGCTAGGTCTAAAAGGTTGGGAACCACTGACACGAACGCTGGCTTTTGACTGTGGATATTAAGTACTTCACTATAAATCAATTGGTGAAAATTATGTGTAGGCCTGTTTGCCAGGTTTCCATATAAACACAGGGAGAAAATCAGGCGATCGGAACCTTCTCGTACCAAAATTTCCTTTATTAGCTATAGTACAATCGGTAAAAATTGACCAAATACACCAATCCATTTGGAGATATATTCCGGGGATGTAGTGGATTTTGTTTTGTATGTCAAATTTCAGCGCTTTCATGACGACAGAACCCACTCATCCCCTGGGATATGTCGCATTAGGAATTGGTGTATTCGACATGTCTTGACCCATTGGAATGTGTCAGAGAGCAAAATGCTGTACCCGGAAGTGCCGTATACCAGATTTACACCGTATTACGCTATGCTGGAATTGCTGAAATACACGATTTTGGTTTAGAGTGCTGAAATATAGATGGGTATTGATCTACGACATCTCCTGAGTACGATAAACCAATTAGTCTCAATTACCATGCTTTGGTACTACATCCGAGGTGATCAACAGCCGGTCCGTGGCCAAGTTTCCTGCCGGTCCTCCAGATATATTAGAATTTTACATATCAATTCCAAAATGCATGAAGTTGTGCGCTTTTCCATTAATTAGAGAAATCAAACATCAAATCTTTAACGTATTAAGAATTTGGAATGCATTTATCTGTATCGTGCCGTAATTGAGACTTCATGTTCTACTTTTGGCGCGCGTCACGAGGGTGCAAGGGCTTGCTATTAGAAATTGTTTAGAAATAACATTCAACTCGTCGCGGGCAAGTTGTATGCGAAATTCACAGAGCCTTTCAAATAAACTACGTTAAATTCTGACATTGCTATTAAGCGACACTTGACAGTTTAGTAGACGCTATAGTAAATAACGAAGTCTTCTTTGAGGATGCCGATTACCGAACTACATATAAATATCCAGTATCAAAAAGACACCATTAAATTAGGTTTAGAATATTAAATTTAATTTGCAAGCATTTGATGTAATTAAATCTAGAGTCCATTTCGGTTTTTGAAAGTTCACCGGTCCGCAACGTTTGTTTTGAAGTATTACCGGTCCGCGAGGTCAAAAAGGTTGAGAACTACTGTACTAATAGATGATCTCAAGCTCAACATACAATTTCTTACCATCGCAACATGTCTTTCGAAGAATATATATATCTCTCTTAGTGGGCAAAATTTATATCATGCACTTGTTATGTGGTAATGTTCGTCGATTCAGGTGAATCGCTTTTACACCCCTGCCATTCTTACTAGCAATTCTCGAGCCCCGAGCGAAAATGGTGCCGCTCTCAAAGTTCCGTTTTGAGTAGTCATGCAGTGAAAGTCGGTGCATGTAGCAGTGTCGTCACTGAGTAGCCTGGCGCTGTTGTCTTCTTATTCAATAGTGAAACCACCCATGGGTATTACGCTCCGTGTGACTTTCGGTACGCGGTCGAGAAGTTTCGGACATTCAATTTGTAATAAGGTTACAGGGATATCCACGGTGTAGTTTCGGATTGCGATTGAAGTATTTGCTAACCATAACGGAAACCTAGGAAGGTCAACGCATCGCGCGTCATTCCGAGTTAGCCGCGGCGATGGTTTTCGTTGGAGAAGCATTCCTTGGGCGTCGATATATTTATACCATATTTCTGCGCGGCACGCGAAATGATCAAGAGGTGGCTAAAGGCGCAGAAGCTGAAGTCTGAGCATAGCGCAAGGAACAGATAAAACGGATTACGAGCAGGTTATTACTTACACTGTAAAGGAAAATTTCGAAACCGTTATATGAAGGTTATATGGAGAATATAATAGTTGTACAAAAATATAATTGAAATATCTGTGGTCGCATTGCTGAATCAGGAAAAGGCTGCAAGGTCCAACACCTGGAAGAACAACACCATCATATACAAACAACAGGAATTTCAGGAGGACGTCGAAAGAAAATGGGAAATGTGGAAAACCCTACATCCGTGCATATACACCTCAAGAGTGGTCCGGTGGGAGGCGGTCAAGCGCAGGGTAGCTCACCTAGCGAAAAGGCACGCGGCAAACATAACAGCTGAAACCAAATATCGCCACGTCGCGCAAGAGCTGGAACTGAATAGGGTAAGACAAAATGCAATCCGTAACAATGCATCCCTTGCAGAATATAAAAGAACGAAACGGAAAGTATGGAACGAAAAAGCTGACAAAGTGGTCAAACTCCAACTAGAGGCGAAGGCTCAGGAGGACTCCGTCATAGACCAAAATCCATACCTGCTCTGTAAAAAGATCAAAAAGAGACAAGAAGCGGCCTCCATCCATGAGCTAACGGACGTCGCAGGAAGAACCACTTCAGAAGAACTGGAAATCAGAAATATCGTGGAAGAATACTACGAGAAGCTGTACCGTAAGAAACATACCGATAACCAAACTGCCAAATCCTTTTTAAGATTCCAAAGGAACCGTCTCACAGACCATCAAAGAGACAAAATCGATGGACCAATTCGGGAAGAGGAAGTTAGAATGGCAGTCGTGCAACAAAAAGAAAATAAGACGCCGGGGGAGGATGGAATTAGCTCGGAATTTTACAAACAGAACATAGACACAATAGCAAAAGACATCACCGAGGTATTCAATGAAATCTACAGAGGAAGTGGACCGACGGAAACCTTCGCTCGTGGGATAATCAAGGTTATACACAAAAAAGGTGACACCAGGGACATTAAAAATTATAGACCGATAACACTGCTAAATGCAGATTATAAGATATTCAGCAAAATACTTTCCAACAGGTTGAAGGCGATCCTCCCAGACATAACTCATCGACACCAATTTGTCAACCCGCCAAAGTCGATAGGACAGCTCGACCTCATGCTAAGAGAAGTGGCAACGGAAATGAAAAGCAGGGAAAGGGGAGCAATCATCTCGGTTGACTTCAAAAAGGCGTACGACTCTGTTGACCACGGTTTCCTCCAGAGTGTGCTGGAGGCAGCAGGGTTTGGTAACGTCTTTCGAAGTTTTTTCAGAACGATATATGATAGAAGCGAAGCACGGATATCCATTGGAGGGAGAGTCGGGAAACCAATCCAAATCGACTCCGGGATTAAGCAAGGAGACCCGATATCCATGTACTTGTTCACAATCACTACTGAAACTCTCTTACAGAAGCTGAATCTATCCTTGAAAGGGCACAAGGTGATGGGATACAAAGAAAGCATAATCACACCTGCCTACGCGGACGACATCACGATAACTCTGGACAGGGTGGAGGATTGGGATGTAGCGATCCAAATCATTGCAGACTTCGGGAGGGCAAGCTCGCTGACGATCAACAAGGACAAGACCAAAGGAATGAGTTTTGAGAACTCAACACGACGGAAAGCTATGAAGGTAATCGCGTGGGGTGAAGAGCTATAGTCATCCTTGGAAACACCATAACGAAAAGCAGGCTAAATAGTCGTCCACAATGGGATGCAGCCATGGGAGAAGCAGCACTACTTCTGAAAGACCTCCAACAGATGAATCTTAAAAGGTATGAGAAAATACAAATAATCCAATCTAATGTGCTCCCAATTTTTACATATATCGCACTGACAACACAAATGCCAAGCTCTGTCAGAACACGACTGAAGAACTACATCACCGCTTTCCTATTCGGTCCAGAGAGAGGGATGGACTACGCGAAGATCATCCAGAGAAAGGAACAAGGGGGGCTAGGCGCGGTGGATATCCCAAGAGTGACGGACGTGATATACATCAAGCCGGCGATCCAGTACCTGAGAAAGCAAGGAACAAAACCAGAGAGCGAATGGGACAAGAGACTTGATCATCAGCTGGCCCTAACCCTGAAGAGGTATTTAAAACATGCGATAAAAAATGATACACCTCATACGTTGCAGCCCCTTGAACATTGGACTGAAATAAGCGAAAAGATGAGATCCATGAAAATCGAGATACAGGACATCCACAAGAAGCAAACGAAATGGATATATAACGTAACGATGGCAAGACAATACAGAAGAGAAATTGGCGAAATGCAGGGACCAAGCTGGTACAATATCACCCACCCAATACTCGCACACCATCAAAAGGAGATAAACTGGAACATCGCTCAACGAATCCTGCCGACTAACTCTCGACTCCACGCCAGACTAGCGGTACCAAATAGTAATTGCCTCCTATGCGACACGCACATCGAAACCCACGAACACCTTTTCCTCAAATGCAAGGTGTCCAATCCAGCTCTCTTATTGATTTTAGAAACCTGGGAAAAAGCAACTGGGCAACCAACGCAAAATCCTGACCTGCAGACGGTGATCAATATGGTGCCAAGGGGACCCCTGACAGGAAGCAATACGTCCACGCTGATCCTCCTCCTTTCTGTCTTTAAACAGGCAACGTGGACAGCAAGAAATGAAAAACTTCTTCACGATCGCAGACTCGGACCCAAATGGATCGTGAACTCGGCCATACGCAGGATCGCCAAAAGGAAAGGCTGTTCTGATGAACAGCAAACAGACGATGTGCTACGCCGCCTTCAACGTGAGATGACAGACGCAGTGACGAGAACCTATGGAAGAATGAAGAAATGAAAATCTGATATTCATGTTTTAAAATTAGAGCGTATTATATACCTACAGAATCTTTCCATTGTGGAAATTTATTTTATTACGTACATATACGCAATAAACCCAAATGTCATCGTTTCTATAGACAGCCTAACACTTTCATGGGGTGAACAGAGAATTTTCAAATTTTTTATTATTTATTTTTATAAAATAAATAGAAATTTTCTTCTCCTGTAG
Organism: Botryllus schlosseri; assembly: GCF_051294905.1. Lineage (NCBI taxonomy): Eukaryota > Metazoa > Chordata > Ascidiacea > Stolidobranchia > Styelidae > Botryllus > Botryllus schlosseri. The sequence continues at coordinate 9,520,343 of NC_137245.1, read as the reverse complement.
CAAAGCGGTTACTGGCTGGAATTGAACCAAATTTTGTGTGTAGGCCTAAATTAGGTAAACTAACAATTTTATCAAGTAGCCAGTATGATTTGAATAAAAAAAGTCATTTTTGAAGAGCCCTAATGCGCATGCGTTGTGAGGAGTAATACAAGAGATGTAACTATAAAGGGTGACGCGGAATTTGATTCCTAATTATTACTAAATAGGGATTCGGGCATCTCTGGAGGTCGGGATCCTTTTGAGTCAGAAGTGATTCAGCAATGCGACCACAGATATTTCAATTATATTTTTGTACAACTATTATATTCTCCATATAACCTGCATATAACGGTTTCGAAATTTTCCTTTACAGCGTAAGTAATAACCTGCTCGTAATCCGCTTTATCTGTTCCTTGCGCTATGCTCAGACTTCAGCTTCTGCGCCTTTAGCCACCTCTCGATCATTTCGCGTGCCGCGCAGAAATATGGTATAAATATATCGACGCCCAAGGAATGCTTCTCCAACGAAAACCATCGCCGCGGCTAACTCGGAATGACGCGCGATGCGTTGACCTTCCTAGGTTTCCGTTATGGTTAGCAAATACTTCAATCGCAATCCGAAACTACACCGTGGATATCCCTGTAACCTTATTACAAATTGAATGTCCGAAACTTCTCGACCGCGTACCGAAAGTCACACGGAGCGTAATACCCATGGGTGGTTTCACTATTGAATAAAAAGACAACAGCGCCAGGCTACTCAGTGACGACACTGCTACATGCACCGACTTTCACTGCATGACTACTCAAAACGGAACTTTGAGAGCGGCACCATTTTCGCTCGGGGCTCGAGAATTGCTAGTAAGAATGGCAGGGGTGTAAAAGCGATTCATCTGAATCGACGAACATTACCACATAACAAGTGCATGATATAAATTTTGCCCACTAAGAGAGATATATATATTCTTCGAAAGACATGTTGCGATGGTAAGAAATTGTATGTTGAGCTTGAGATCATCTATTAGTACAGTAGTTCTCAACCTTTTTGACCTCGCGGACCGGTAATACTTCAAAACAAACGTTGCGGACCGGTGAACTTTCAAAAACCGAAATGGACTCTAGATTTAATTACATCAAATGCTTGAAAATTAAATTTAATATTCTAAACCTAATTTAATGGTGTCTTTTTGATACTGGATATTTATATGTAGTTCGGTAATCGGCATCCTTAAAGAAGACTTCGTTATTTACTATAGCGTCTACTAAACTGTCAAGTGTCGCTTAATAGCAATGTCAGAATTTAACGTAGTTTATTTGAAAGGCTCTGTGAATTTCGCATACAACTTGCCCGCGACGAGTTGAATGTTATTTCTAAACAATTTCTAATAGCAAGCCCTTGCACCCTCGTGACGCGCGCCAAAAGTAGAACATGAAGTCTCAATTACGGCACGATACAGATAAATGCATTCCAAATTCTTAATACGTTAAAGATTTGATGTTTGATTTCTCTAATTAATGGAAAAGCGCACAACTTCATGCATTTTGGAATTGATATGTAAAATTCTAATATATCTGGAGGACCGGCAGGAAACTTGGCCACGGACCGGCTGTTGATCACCTCGGATGTAGTACCAAAGCATGGTAATTGAGACTAATTGGTTTATCGTACTCAGGAGATGTCGTAGATCAATACCCATCTATATTTCAGCACTCTAAACCAAAATCGTGTATTTCAGCAATTCCAGCATAGCGTAATACGGTGTAAATCTGGTATACGGCACTTCCGGGTACAGCATTTTGCTCTCTGACACATTCCAATGGGTCAAGACATGTCGAATACACCAATTCCTAATGCGACATATCCCAGGGGATGAGTGGGTTCTGTCGTCATGAAAGCGCTGAAATTTGACATACAAAACAAAATCCACTACATCCCCGGAATATATCTCCAAATGGATTGGTGTATTTGGTCAATTTTTACCGATTGTACTATAGGTAATAAAGGAAATTTTGGTACGAGAAGGTTCCGATCGCCTGATTTTCTCCCTGTGTTTATATGGAAACCTGGCAAACAGGCCTACACATAATTTTCACCAATTGATTTATAGTGAAGTACTTAATATCCACAGTCAAAAGCCAGCGTTCGTGTCAGTGGTTCCCAACCTTTTAGACCTAGCGGACCGGGGAAAACTTCAAAAATAAAAACCATCCCTCAATTTAATTACGACTAATGTATATAACTCAATTACGATATTGGCAAGTTCATTTGATGCTGCCATTTTGGCAGTAGATATATTCGTTGTTCTATATCTGTTTCTGTACTGCAAGATATTCGCATTGTTTTCTAGCGCTTACTCTTCTACTCTGCAGATGCAGCGTAACCGTACTGTGATTATTACCTATCAACTCTGAGTCGTCTGTCAAATGTTGATTGTCGACGTGCCACGGAAATCAAACTGATTCTTTCCTCGTGCGCGACGACGTGGAGCCTGTAAAGCCAACCGCAGCTAGACGCTTTACGAGAGCGCAATTTTCTCACAATGACATCTATATCAGTGGTGTCAAAGTCAACTTGCGTCGCGGGCAGGATTCAAACATTTGATCGCTCGCGGGCCCTAAGTTAAATGATTCCAAAATATTACCGCCAAATCGACAACTACATGTTTCACTGGAATACTATATCCTCAAGGTGCTATACATAATAGTCATGTACATTATATTACTGATCATATGGCGCTATGTTAGCAGACACCGTTATTCGCAAATGACGGACTAGGCAAAAATACGTTGATTGACCGATTGAATAAATTTGTAAACTACGAAAGCAGTGGCGTTAACGACGATATAAGTTGACATCCTTCTATGCTCCCTTTGCTGAAGTCGTGATGAGTAGGGCTGGGCAAAATCGAGTACCTGAGTGATTCGATTCTGAATCACGTAATATGCTTCGAGTCGAGTATTCGAGTATCACTTATTATGACGTAATAACAGTATATAAGATTTCAAGGTTCAACTATATACCTTTTATGCCACCGCACAAAGAATATAATGCCGGTTATTCATCACATTACTTATACTTTGGTGTTATTTCGACCATACCGATTTCATTTCACTTTGTGAAAATGTTGTGGGAGGATCATGACTTTGGGAATGTGTTATTCCCAGTATCGTTCGTAGCTTTGTACTATGTTCCGTATGCTGCAGTACGGCCAATCAAGGTTTCAAGGCTTCCACAATGGAAAATAGTATCAAAACTATAATTCTCATGGATAAAATAACTTTCAGTGGCGAGGAACGTATAATTTCAGTACTCGAAAAAATCGTATTTTGCTACTCGACTCGAATCATTAAAATAATTACTCGAGTCAGATTCGAGAGATTTACCTGTAAACGCGGGTGTTGGAATAAAGTCCAATAATTCACCATTCTCTGGAGACCGGGGCTGGAGGCATTTTGGGTCAGAATAAGGTATACAAGGGCTTGACAAAACGATATTTGAATTCTATTCTTCGTGTAACTATGACATTCTTCATGTACCTTCGAAAAAACAGTTTCGCATTGGCTATTTCTTCTCTGCGAATAACTGTTTTTCAGATAACTATGAACTGGGTGTGTACATGTACACTGTACAGTGGGCACTTTTTTGAATCTCGAATTGTGGTATCAATGTTACCGATTTATTCGCGATTTGAGTGAAAACCAAACACTGCCGTCGGAGAGTGGTAATTATTGGCCTATGAACATTGAACCTGTTCGATATTTGTTGTCTTGTATGATTGTATTATTTACGTCAAAGTATTTTTTCGTTGGAAATGTGATGGATAATACAAGCAATTTACCAGTTACTCCGAATTACTTCGCGGGCCGGATTAAGTCTTTTGGCTGGCTGCAGCCTATGTTTGACACCCATGCTCTAGAGCAGTGGTTCCCAACGTGGGCGATATCGCCCCCCAGGGGGCGATATCGCCCCCCAGGGGGCGATTTGGCGGTCTAGGGGGCCGAAAATGACGAAGGGGGCGATAGGGGGGCGAAAACGGAAGAAGGGGGCGATGGGGGGCGAAAACAACGAAGGGGGCGATGGCGCGGTAAAACGGCTATATTGGAGTCGGGACCGTAACTACCGCACCCCAAATCCCCCAATTGGGAGTGGAGGGCCCGAAATCGAAGGAAGCCCAATTTATTTCGTGAATTGACATGAATGATGAGTAATTTTTTAGAAATTCATGCGACTTTTTAAAAAGTTTTCGCGCTGCGCGCGATTTAATATTGTCATGTATCTTGATGTTGGGGTCCCCGTCACCCAATAAAAATACGCATGATTTATGGAAATGGGAGACTTCGGCGTCGGCCATTACTGCGCCACGACGCACCAAGACATATGAAGTTAGAGGCCATGTAACATGCGACTCCGAGAAGTGTGCCAAAACGATCAGCAGCGAGAAGACCTATAGTCCGAAAGGAATGCCCTTGTGCTGACCGAAAACTTCGATATATATACAATATATGTTTAACTGTCAATTGGCGCCTCAATGGCTGGCGTCGAATATTCCTGTCCTGGCGACCTTAACCCTACAGGACAAATGCCAACCCGCAAGGAAAAAATTATTTGACAGTAAAGATATACCAATATGAAATCATGTGCGTCTTTTAGTTTGGTACGTTTTGACGATTTCCATATCTTCTGGCATAGTAGATATAGGAGGTCACGAAATATTATCATGTAAAGAAGTCAATATAACAATGATTCCGCCGAAGATGTTTAATTATTATTTAGGGGTCCTACCTTTTCCAACATACCACATCGACCATATTGACCGATTCAAACATGAGTTTTATAAATTTGTCGCGCTTCGCTCGTTTAGGCGAAATACGGTGACTCAACAAACAGTACATGAAATAGGGTAGGCCTACAGCTGATATGTAGCGATAAAAAGCCCACTGGCTAAGGGGGGTCTGGGGTTTGGTTTATCACCATATGGGGCCAAAGACCAACGTTTCTTTTCGTTGGGGGGGGGGGGGGTGACGAAGTGCTGTTTTTCGGTTCGTGATATTTGGGGGGCGATGATCGGTGTGGAGCTTCAAAAAGGGGCGATGAGTCGAAAAAGGTTGGGAACCACTGCTCTAGAGCTAGATATTAACGAACGGGGCGCTGCACTCTGAATATGATGTGGTCTCAAATAATAAAAAAATCTGGGATTTTTTTTCGGTCACAGACATTTTCTTTAGAGAGCCACCGTAATGGAACTGCAATTAAATGATTTTTCCTTGACGCCACGTTCCGCTGTAGCTGCCGCCACATCGCGTCTCCGCTTCTTTAACCCGTTGACAAATATCTGGCACTATACCTTCTCGGTTGCACTTGCTCGATCCAGTTTCTCGACGCGCACTGCATCCATACTCCGAATGTGAATAAAATGATGGCTACCTCTTCCTGTTCCTGGTTCAACTGAATCGAGAGATTTGCAGATTCGACGGTTTGATTGCAATGGAGAAAGCACAGCTACATTATCGAATTTAAACATGGAATGGCAACGACCGATTTTTCGTCTTCGTTCCGCTTCGCTGAAACTGGATCGCGTCGCGGTAGCGAATGCAGGATTTGTGTCAATTTGGTAGCTGGCGTCCGGAGTGCAGGGTTTATAGATACTGGGCTCACTTGCGCAGCCCGGGAAGGGCGAACGGGGTGATTGCCCCCCCCCCCCCCCACAATTTTTCATAAAGTAATATAAAGTCGATTTTCAGAGGCAGATTTGTAATTACTCATATAACTATACCATTGCGAGGTGCGATATTAAAAGCCTCTCTACAGGCCACTTGCCACCGCACCTTTACAGCGATGCCATTAGTTTCTTTTGTTATTCATGTATATTGTATATGGTATATGGTTCGCTGAGCGCGACCACAGACTCTCAGAGAAGGGGATCTTTGTTGGGTATAATCGATATAATTGATTTATTGCTTACTTCTACTTGAAATAGTTGTGACAATTGCTTCTAAATTTCTACTACTACTTGTCATTAAGTAGAAATTTACGGTCTTCCTTCCTACATTACTTTTACTTCTACTTCTCGTTTCGGGGCGTGGCAAAAATATTAATAACGCATTGAGATTTCAAGCTGCTACCCAGTCGAGATACGTCAAGGAAATAGTGATGTGATTTGAAATCATATTTGAATTTCGTGGTGATGCAATTGACGCATTAGAGCCCAGCGGATACCGTGACTTAAAAATGCGAAATCCGCAATTTGAAGATAGTTTCATGCTTCTAGACGTGATGTAGCCAAGTACCCCACACAAACTGAAATAGAATTGGTAAATCAAGTCATGTTATGTGGAAGATGATGTATATTCATGGCCCGAATGAGAGTTAGTTGGTACAATAAAAGTATTTTGGAGGTTTAATCTGGAATTTCCTCCAAAGAGTTTATGGTTTTGAAGTTAATCTGATTCCGAAAGTATAAGTACAATAAATATTGATGTGACATGATATCAAATGAATTTCACGGTTATTTATTAAAGCATAGCGGACTTAAATGCGCAAAACAGCGTGTATTTTAATGCAATTAGCCGATTTGCCAACGTGATTGGTTTTTCTCGAAAACGAAGATATATAGGAAAACGTGGAAGTCTCAATCCATTGCCCTCTGGCATGCGATTGAAGGATAACTCTTAACATTTACTAGTCAAGATGCATATGTTGAACAATTCAACTACGGTAAAGGAGATTCAGTACAGATCTCTAAATAAACCTTAGTCATTCTTGAATCGTATTAAAATCATTAGTTTGAGTCAGTGGCGGCGTGTGACAGTATCGAGTGGTGGGCAAGGGGTGCACGCGATGTTTGTTGTCCAGATGGCGTCACAATGGTGTATTCGGACGGTAAAATGTGACTTCGTAGTGGTCACTAGGATTGTCAAAAATTTGGGAAATCTCAAAAGTGATGGGTATCAATGTCTCATTCTATAGATTATTGATAAAAAAAAAACAGCAATGAGCCTGGAATATACTCACTGGAAAGTCGTTAAGATTTGTTGCAACACCTTTGAAAGTAGTTACCGACGAGTGGGCGCGTCAGCGACCATAGAACGGCAACAAGATTAGTAATCACGAAATCACGGCTCTCTATTGGCTAATCGGCTATGCTTCAATGATCACGACGGTGGTGGCTTGCTGATTAGTTGTTAAAAGAGTCTGCTAACGGCGGTGATGTTGTAGGTAGGCGCATTGTAGGCCGATATTCTTCTTATTTTTCCGAATCTTGCCGAATTATAGCACGGCCCACCTCTAGGCTTTTTGCAACTCACCGCTGACGCGGATGAGGTAGCGAGGAGGAGCCTAGGTAAACCTCCAACCCTTAGGTATCGGAATTCGGAAGCCGACCTCGGTCGGACTCGAACTCGCACACATTGGTGTTGCAGCCGCGGATTATACCACTGCGTTATCTCGCCACTCAGGGTGGTTGGTAGATAATGATTTAAGATTATTTTAGGACATGTTGAGTTACTGAATACATGATGATGAACAACCAACAGCTGCTTCGCAAAAACTTTTAAAGCATGACTGGCTTATTGTGAAGGAAACCGTCGTTGCCGACACGTCTGTTTTGACCGCGGAAAGCATATAGAACACGCGGAGAAATATTGCAAAGGCGCTTATGCAATTGGCGAACGAATTTCTCGTTTCAGAAGGGGTACATCATCATTGAATAGAAATATAAAGCTTAACAATGACACTACGTTGTTTGATCTTATTAGACTCCAATCGTGATATATAATCGAAGTCTTGAATGATCTAAGGCAGAGTTCTCAAACTCAAATGTGCTCGCGGGTCAATTTCCTAGTTTTTGATGACGCCGCGGGCCGCAGCATCTATAATAGGTATGTTCAATGTATAATTTCCAAGTAGGCCTTATTTCACGGGACCTTGCAGACAGGCATTTCACAAACATCGAGGAAATGTAATTTCCTACTGTACTATTCAGGCTTGACACGGAAAAATACACATTTTCAAATATTCAAATAAAGGTTTCTTTGGGCCGGGCATATTTTTTCAATTAATGAGTTATAGACATCATGCGAGAGGATGCATCATGGCATCGTAAAACTGTCGGGTTATAATATTGCAACTAGTGGACCTTTGACATGCCACAATTTTGTGTAGAATATTTTAAAATCTACCGAAGATTGATCTGAAGTCACAGCATTCAAGTGGTGTAGCCTAATCCTGATTTTGATAAAGTCGTGATAAGTATATAGGCTATTGTTACTGTCATTGCCAAATTCAAATTGAAACAGTGTTAGATTTTTCCTTCGAATTTTGTCGGAACGTATCAATAAAAACTTAAATATAATAATTATCGAGCCATAGTAATAGCATCGCTTCTTCCTTTTAAGCGATCGTACCCCTTGTGCTTCCCATAGGATTTGTCGTAGCCCCCGTCCATTTTCAACACATTTTCTGATGGTACCTGAATTAAAAATCCGAAAGCCTATATTCCCATAAAATCGCGCGTAGTGCGACGACTATATTCCAGTTGAATAAAATGGCCAAGAAAATACTCCACAGCATATATAGGCCTAATTCCACAATGCATCTCGTACACCCTGATGTGGTGATTCGTACCCCGATGGGGTCTACGGACCCTGGTTAAGAACCCCTCGAATAGAAATGTAGAATCGGCGAAGAATGCATTGATGTTACAGTTGTAGCGCGTATTACTACCTTACTCGCCACCGATAATAACATGGTGTTTGTTGAGATTTCAGTGATTTTTATAGTAGTTTTAGCGTGAACTTTAAGTTCTTATATCTAAAAAAGATGAATGCACTTGAATAAATTGTTGAATAGTTGAAATTCCAAAATGCCGTCGCGGGCCGCGTGTTTGAGACCTCTGCTCTAAGGATTGGCTGAATCAGTCGTTTATGCTGGGAAATTACTAGATTCTTACAGCAAAACGAATTCACTCGTAAGTGCTGTCAGCCTGTCACAGTCGGCAATGATGCCACAGAAAAATGTGTAAAGGTAAGCTCATACAATGCCGGTATGACCATTAAAAAGAGAGTTTGCTTATATAGCATAGAGAATTGCAGGCATGACAGAGGTGAAACGGCGAATGATTGTGCACTTTTAGAACTAGATATAAATCCGAGAAATACCTAGTCGGATATGGTTGCTATTATGTTAGTGCTCCTACTTTTCAGGGCGTAGGTAAAGTATATTAGTCATCGCAAACTGTTGCAGCACACGATAATTATGTGAGATGGATGCCGCACAAAATCTTATCTGCTCTGAAGCTGTTATATGGGGCGACCAGAGAGCTTATATATTGAAACCCGAAGAAATGTAACTATCGCCCCACTTCAATGTATTTTTAGCTCGTTTTATGTTCGTAGTGCAAAAGAAGAAGATCTACCTAAGTATAGTCGAATTGAATATAAAGGGCGGATTTTGATCCTGCTAGATATGAAAATATCACGAACTGGCCATGAAATTCACTGTGGCCGGCCACGAGATATTCGTGGCCGGCCACAAAGAATCTGTGGCCAGGAAGTGGCCACGGGAAAGCTGAGACCCCTATACTGCGCGAGCGCACTCTCGCACTTAGCAATGGAGACTGTGACACAACACATACGGCTTACTGTATCTGTAATTCTGTTGTGAATAAAATGAAGAATATCGGCCTGGTGTAAATGACCATAGTATATTGGCAAACACCATGAATACCACTAACAAACAAACTTGGCACAGCGTTCGATACTAAAATCAAGACATACCGTGCAAAACCTCATGACAGATCTAGGTATGGAGCATAGCTAAAAGCAATAGAGACCAATAACGGCTTAGGTAGACCAATAACGGCTTTTGCGTAAAATCTGTTAGCGATAAAAGACGAGTCAGCTTTCACTCGACTTAGGAAACGAAATTACCACCCACATAGTTCAGTGACAAACTTAAAACTCGGCATAGCGTTCTATATAGCGCTCCATATTAAAATTAAGACATAACGTGCCAAATCTCATAATCTATCTCTGTATGGAACATTTCCAAAATTAATGGAGACCAAAACAAGCAAACCTTCGGATAGGAGGTACACCACTCTCAATAAATAAGCAACATAAATATCTTGGAATCAACTTTGATTCGCGCCTATCTTACCGACTCCACAAGGATGCGGTCGTGTAGAATTGTATTAAAAGACTGAATATTTTGAGGTCATTAAGCGGGACATCATGGGGTGCCAGCAAGCCATGCCATCTAGCTGTATATAGAGCACTAATTAGATTCGTCATTGAGTATGGCTGTGAAGCTTATTTATTTTCGCCACTCTACATCATACAAGCAATACCAAAAATTCAGAAAACAGCTCTGAGAATCTGTTGTGGAGCTATGATGAGAACGCCAGTCTACACCCTGCAGCATTCCTGCGGTGAACCACCAATTCACATAAGACAGCTTCAAGCGTGTTATAAGTATCAAAGTATTATTCTGGTAACTCCAAACCACCCCTGCATATCATTAACTCAAGGATCTTGGTACGATTTTTTTCCCGACTCGACTCAGTTTATAACGTTTCATATGAAAACCAGATCCGTTTCAATTCAAAATAATATTTCACAGTCTAGAAAACCGAGTACATTGCCTCCCTGGGTGAATCAACAGCTTGTTGTCAATTTTAAATTGACGCTGATCACCTACGGGGCACACCATCCTGAATATATACGTCAGGAATGCGACGCGCTATCGCAGTTATACGAAAGTATACACCGACGGTTCGATAACAAATACGCGCGGTGGTGCAGCATTTTGGGTCGAAGAATTTCAATATACTCATTGAGCCTCGCGTAACGCCAATCAATCAATATTTTCCCCGGAATTATACGCAATTATGTTGAGTCTAAATTAGGCGAGCAGCGCATGTATATGCCGTCCAAACAGTTAGCGATATTCTCTGACAGTAAAAGCGCATTGATGTCAATCAAAAACAATGGCAATTCGAATAGTTTAGTAGAAACTATTATCTTACTTTGCAGAGACCTGGCAACAAATGGAGTACAAGTGACGTTTACTTGGATTCCCGCTCACACAGGAATATGTGGCAATGAAAGGGCGGATAAACTCGCAAAACTGGCCGCTAGCACACCTGGACCCAACGACGAAAACGAAATGATTCTGTCACTTCCCGAAATGAAGTCATACACTAATGGATTATGTACTGAGAAGTGCATGTCGGAATTGAACGGCATCGATCGAGACTCTATGTGCCTTTGTATATACGCACCGTTCTCAAGCATTCCCCGTTCACGAAATTTGTCGCGGAGGGAATCAGCAATTATATTGCGACTACAAACTGGACACTGTCAATTGAACTCGCACCTCCATCGCATGAGTTGTCACGATAGTGGTCTCTGCGAAACGTGCAGTGTACCAGAAACTGTCGAACATTTTCTACTGACGTGTCCTCGATACGATCACCAGAGACAATATTTAAAAAACGTAGCCAAACGTAGCAGTGTGAGCTTTACCTGGGAATGTCTGTTAAGTGATCCGCACATGGTTATTGTGGTCGTAAAATTTGTTGTATTGTGTAGACCTATCTGATTCAACTACAGCTCCCTCAGGTCTGGTGCACAAGACCCTAGTAGTCGAGCACCATAAAACCCTTTATACATACATATAACTTCGGAAACGAAATTACAACCCTGATCCTTGCGTAGCTACCAATGTAGACCGCTTCCGAAATTATAGACAGATACACTTTGCCCGCCTTACGACAGTGCTATATACTCAATCGCTCCGGAGTTCCAATAACGAAAAATGTATTTTCACAGCATGCTGAGCAACACGATTAACGTCAAAACGAAACAGTGAAAGTGACATGTCATTCGTCCATGGCTTGAGAACTGACTGCAGAAAAAGTTCAACGGTTGCGAATATTATTTACCCGAGACGGCAAATATATGACCACAGGATAAGTCCACTGTACATATTTTTTCGTTCTGAGAAGGATATAGCTATCCTCGGCGGATACACTGAAATGGTATATAATTTGTATGGTGATTTTGGTATTATCTCACACTGGAAAAATTGCTAATATTACCAAAAGATTTTGTAGGGATTTCGAGAACTTCAACATTGGATTCACCAACTCTTAGTCGCTCACACCTAGTAACAAATTCACGATGATTTGCCTACGTTTCACAGATGTGGCGGGACAGCGTATAGTGATATAATCCACGACTGCAACACCAATGAATTGTGGGTTCGACTACGACCGAGGTCGACTCCAGAATTCCTACCTAAGTGATTGAGTTTTGTTTGGGCTCCCCCTCACCATCTCGCCCGCGGTGTCTTACAAAAGCTCAGAAGTGGGCCGTGCTACAAGTCGCTATACATACGGAATCAAAAATAAGGATTATCGGCCTGGTGTAAATGACCATTGTTGTCGACAAACACCATGTTTACCACAAACAACAACAACAACATCGTTTCTAAGATATAAATAACCGTCTACAGTGTCTACACTGTAACCAAAATTCGTGTATGTAGGTGAGCCCAACATAGCGCAGGGTGTAAAGCTCAGGAAAACGACTCTTCCAGGTACAAAACGCAGCTATGCGACCGATGGGTCGAAATGACACAAGTACACATAAATTCCGCTATAGTGCACAAGTCCAATCAGGGGGAACATGTGAACAAAATCCACTAAATTTCTGCGATATATCTCCATAACGATTGATGTATTTGACTAGTTTTAGGCAATTGGAATGGTTGAAAAAGCAAACACCAGAAAGTGCAGATGGACTCATTTACACCCTACGTTTCGGTGGGAATCTGGCGAACACACATATTGTGCGCACATGTATTTACAGTATAGTCCGTAGCAACCATTACAACTTGATCGTTCGTTATGTTGACTCAGTCAAGCGTGTAGATAATGCCAATGGATCCATTGTTATTGCACTATCCATAAATCCTGCAATTCAAAGGAAACTGCCATGGATGTCCACATGACACTTCAAGTTACCTTTTCGAGCAAATCTCATTCCACAAATATCACATTCGAAGGGCTTGATGCCAGTGTGACTGCGCATATGTGTGTCCAATTCGGATTCACTGCGACAGTATTTCGCACAAATCTTGCACTCAAACGATAAGGAAGGGCAATGCAGGAACATATGACTCGTCAAGCCACCTTTCCGAGGGAAATTCATCCCACAAATGTCACATCCGAAGGGCTTGCTGCCAGTATGAGTGCGTATATGTCTATCCAAGGTGGTTTTACTGATGCTATACTTTCCACAAATCTTGCATTCGAAAGGTGTGAAACAGCCATGTACGACCATATGATCATTCAAGTTACCTTTCCGACCGAATCTCTTTCCACAAATATTGCATTCGAAGGGCTTGACACCAGTGTGAGTGCGCATATGTATATCCAAGCCGGCTCTTCTCCGTATGGCCTTACCGCAAATATTACACTTGAACGGCATGAAATCGGCATGAACGACCATATGATTCTTCACGTTATTTTTCAAAGCAAATCTCATCCCACAGACATCACATTCGAAGGGCTTGATGCCAGTGTGAGTGCGCATGTGTCTATCCAAGGTGGTTTTACTGTTACTAAACTTTCCACAAATCTTGCATTCGAAAGGTGTCAAAGAGTCATGCGCGACCGTATGACTCTTCAAGATATCTTTCGTGGAAAATTGCAACCCACAAATATCGCATCTGAAGTCTTTGAGGTCAGTGTGAGTGCGCATATGTCTATCCAAGGCGGTTTTACTGCCACTACACTTTCCACAAATTTTGCATTCGAAACGAATGAAACAGCCATGTACGGCCATATGACGCTTCAAGTTACTTTTATGAGCGAGTCCCACTTCGCAAATATGGCATTCGACTGGCTTGCTACCAGTGTGAGTGCGTAGATGTTTCACAAATCTCGCAGTCTGGAGTATCACCATAACTATCTATTTAGTTCTATCAGAAAATCGGTTATAGTATTCGTCAAAAATTTCGTACGCTGCTTGATGATATTTTTGCTCGCCAACGGCAGATACCATATGGAGCAGGGGTCACCAACACGCGGTCCGCGACCTGATTTGAGATTTCGAGAGAACGCTTCGTAAAGCATTTTGAAATGCTAAAATTAATATCAGTTTAAAAACATTGTTGTCGGTATTGCTGTTGTTCAAAATTAGCTAATCTTCTGGACCCAACATTACTATTCCTCATTAGCTTATAGGCTTCGCGATAGCAATAGCATTCCATGGAGGGAGAATTAGCTGATATGAATGGGCATTGGGCAATGGGCATGCTGCCTAGACGTGCAATGGCCCATACACTGCCAAGAACGAGACGCTTGGAAAACGACTTTAAAGCTTCGATACAAAATCAAGCTTTGCGAGAATATAATCTTTCAGCTAGTACTGTGTCTAGCTAACCCCGATATCGATTCTGTAGACGCCGAAAAGTGTTGTCAGGTATAGTTCAAAATAGAATGAAAGTGATAATCATTATATTTTTTCTTTCATTGACATATTTCTTTATTTAAATGATATTTATTTTCTGGACACTATGCCCGTCGCCCACGATAAAGAGCACGACGTTGTACTGTAGTAATGTTACGGAAACGTGGTTGTCAAACTGTGTAGCCTATTTTATCTCGATATTGAATTCATGCGGCTCGCGGCCTCCACGAATTTTGAAAAGTGGCCTGCGACCCGTATTGAGTTGGCGACCCCTGCTATAGAGAGTATTGTTGCATATACAATATAGTGACCACGCTGCAAATATTCGATAACAGCTGTTGCATATTGTTAAATCTATCATCCCTATAGATCAGGAACCTTTTTAGTCAAACTAGACATATTGGCATTATTCTTCAATTGGAATTGCAAAGGATTCATACAACAATGACAATATAATATGACGTCACAATCAATGATTCGCTATGTCATCATGCCACAATATTGAAGTTCCGTAGATGGTATTTGTTGTGTTCGCCATGATTTGTGCTAAAAACTAGTGAGATGGCCTCATAATTAAATTCCTTGTGAAACTGCCCAATAGGGGTGTTAAAAAAACTGTTTTTTTAATTTCATTGGCTTAATTGTCAAATCATCAGGTTACTTAAAAAATGTTGCACACACAAATTTCACTCAATTCCAACCAGTAGATGCGGTAGTATTTGGAATAATAGTATTTACGGTGGCAAATTTCTTCACTCCGACATGACCAAAAATCGTGTTCCAGGTATGCCTGAAGAGGTAGGAATATCTTTGCCACTCGTTTTGATCTTGACAACGGCCTACGGTGGAGCTTGGATGAAGACATCGCCAGCAAACGAAAAAAAGATATGACACGGACTAACTGGAAATTAGTCTTCTTCATTGAAATGGCCAAGTTAAAAGGATGGTGAGATAATTTTCAAATAGAGTACTTTACACACTGAAATTAACGACCACGAAAAGGAAATGAACTGACAATAGCAGGTAAAATACGGGTAAATATAAACGGTGTCGATTAAATGATTGTATCTTGTGCATGTTCGGATTATTCACGATACGCCAGTGTTATTTGTGAGAGCAACCAGTCATTCATTGATTGTAAGTTTCACTGATCCTCCATTGTTACATCACAAATAAACTGACCGCAAACGAAATGATCACAGCTTGCGTTGTCGTTACAGTAGTATCTCAGTAGATTAAATCTAGTAGCAAGAGCAACGTATCGCTGTTCATTGGACGGCCCTGTCCTTACATTGCACAGCGCTCACCTTTACCAACCCTCTGGTATAATTTAAATCGAACGAATATAGTTTATGCGTTTATACTCTCACGAATGTGTAGGTAGATGGTTAGTGGATTGTGCGACATAATTTTCTTCAACTTCTCGAGGCTTCGTATTCGATCCTCTATTTTGGCTGATAATAACAGAATGCAGCTTGTAGCTCAGAGTCGTCAAACTCAACTGACGTCGCGGGCTGGATTCGAATAGTCAGATCACTCGCGGGCCGCACCAGTCAAATGATTCCAAAATATTACCAACTCTAATGCACTTTTTTGCATTCTCAGTATCGGGTGTCACTGTCAGCGATTTGCTTCTGACGATGACTAGAAATCACACCTCCGCTGTCGGTTGGTTATAATGTGGCCTATGAACCTACTCGACATTTGCTATCTTGGAGGAATATGTATTAGAAGTATTTCTTACTACAAATTTGACAAATGTGCTTGATAAAATACACGCATTTTTCAATCTATACTTAGAATTGCTTGGCGGGCCGGGTGAAATCATTTGGCCGGCCTTATGTTTGACACCCCTGATCTAGCTATACTGTTACTGACGTATTTTATTAGCAGTTATACGTGTGCGTGAGCGATACAACGCATTTCTACATGTATATTTAACTTTATATTCGTTATTTGATTGAAGATAAATGGCCAATAAATCTGCCTTTATCACAGCTAGCAAAATGTAATGACTGTAAATGATCAGTTGATCACTCATACTTCGAAAATTATATTTGACTTGAATTGTGACTTGACTCGTGACTTGACTTGACTTGACTCGACTTGACTCGAGTCACCTCCAAAAAACTAGTGACTTGACTTGACTCGAGTCACCTTCGAAAATCGATTGACTTGACTTGACTCGAGTCACAATGTGCAATGACTCGAGATGACTCGTGACTCGAAGGTAGTGACTTGATTCCAACACTGCCCCGCTATCAGTCGAATAATGAGATAAGTCATTCGGTTTTGCAACTCCACAATATAACAGACACGGAATTTCCGATGACTCCATATGCTGTTTTGTCGAATATGACATACCGCACACATAAATTTGCGGTTGATACACACGTATAACCAATAGTTGTGACGAAATCTTCTTTTGTTATCTCGTTTTACTTCCTTTTATTTAAACATAATAATCTGACCTTTTCCAAGCCAGATCGCCTTCATACGAATAGTATCCTTGACTACGGGATTCGACCTTAAAACATTAATCATGCGCTATGCTATACATTGGCACATGGCAATTATTACACTTTGTATTCGCAACTGCTGTTCAGTTCATTTACAAATACATGTGATTATCGCTAATCGCTCCTCTTTGGGTGGAACGGTGCAACGCTCTGCTCCCTCTCGGATGTATCCGCTATAGAAAAACAATACCACTTCACGTGACTTATGTTCGCCCTAGGTATAAAACCAAGCGCATATCGTATACTAATATAGAAAGAGACTCAGATGTAATACAAAACCTACTGTTGGATTTATCGTAGAATATATCTGGAAAAGGCATTGGTCGTCTGTTGAACTGCTAGTCAAGGACTCATTAGTCAGGACGTTCGTCTCAGCTATACTATGCCAGTTAAGTATATTTGTAAACCGCTATCCGTAGACCACGGACACGCTGTATACCCTCGCAGGCTATCGGACACGTGGACATCCTATACTGGGATCTGAGTATCCCTCAGTTATTGATCGATGTCAGACCTGTGAATGTATCGATAAGACCAGTGGTTCTCAAACTTTTTTTAGACACGCCCCCCTTTATGACAGTGAAAAATTTCGCGCCCCTTTATCGTCATATCACAAACTGCAACCAGAATGCTAGCAAATCCAACGGATAGTTTGATGGCATGGAAGGTTTGACTGTTAATGGGAGAATTCTCAAATATGGAATTGGGACTGTACACAGAGCAAGAACTAAGAATTGGAGGTAAGTCGCGCGGAGCGTGAACAGAATTTTCAGTTGACGACCGAAGCTTCGCCCCCCCCCCACCCCTTCCGATGCTTTCACGCCCCCCAGTTTGAGAACCACTGGATAACACGATACGATGCGTGTGGACTGTGGACTGTGGAATCTACACATCTATCTTGGTGGTTCCCAGCCTTTTTGTTGTCGCGGACCCCTTTAGACAAATTATTAGTACTGCAGACCCCTGTCTAAATTTTGCCTGGAGCTCAATTAACATATTATTGAGTATTCTAATAATTATGGTACTGAACTACTGTACTGTGTCAAATAGTTTTTGTTGTTGTTATTGAACGACAGGACGAAATTTGAATACACCATTAGCGTAATATTAAATAAACAATTGACATAATAGTACACGAAAATAAAGAAACTGGTGAAAAGTGGGGGAAACGACGAGATAGGCTGACGAGTGACGACCAACCTATCTGCAAAGCAGGAAAGATGGCCAGAGGTTTTTTTATCAGAAGTTGCGCTTCGCACTACAGGGATGATATGACTTCACTCCTTACCATGCTTGATGGACAATTTGTCAATTGCTGAAATAGATTTTCAGCAAACCCCTTGGCCAAAGCAGTGGTTCCACAAGATAACAAAATCGATTTTCTTCACGATGTTGCTAGTTGGCTTACAAAATGGAACGAATTTAACCCCTGGAATTATTCTCTGTCAAAGCAAACTTTTGAGAAGCTCTGATTGAAACCCTGTTGTCATAGTCACAGCTTATGGCAGTCTTGTTTGCAGATGGGTATATGCAGGCCGTGTTATTTTTGGCATATGCCAAAACTGCCAAAAATAGCTTATTTTTGGCATTTTTCAATTTTTATTTTTGGCAGTTTTGGCATCGACCTATAAATAGATATTTTCAGACTCGAATTAGTCATAAAAACGCTTTATTTTGATCAGTTTATCAATAGAGACCAAAAAATGTGCAGAATCCACTTATAATCAGTACCAACAAACAATAAGAAGAGAAAAAACCTAATGATTACATAGGTTAATAATATCAAACGAAACCACAAAATGTGCAGTATCCATTCGGCATCGGTGCCAATAAGCAAAAAGAATGAGAAGCCTAACAAACACGCTCAACACCTGATTGTTACAGCTCTTGAATAGACTTAAATTGTTTGCACTGTAACAGTGCTTCCAAACTCAGGTCAGCAAAGTTTCTCCTGAATTAATTTTTCGCCCAACGAATCTGGGAAACATCGGCTTCAACAGTAGCCGTTGAGGGAAAGAATGTTGCCAGTCCTCCACAAAAGGTTTTCAGAGCTTCAAAATTTCGGAGGGCAGAACCGCCTTCCGAGCATCATGAAAAGAGATCACTGCGCTAGTGCCATCGATCTCACCGCGGAGAGAATTTTCTTCCCGATACTTTTCCAGGAGTTACCTGTGTTGTCACTCAACACATTCTATTTTGTAGCGTGACCATCCCATCTCCATCAGTAGTCTACCGATATATTTTAGGAGGATTTTTGTCACGTCAGATGGCTTTAATATTATCAACTCACATGGAAGAGTCCTGGGAAGGTTAGCTTGTTTAGGAACATTAACGCAACAAGACTGTCTGGCAAAACGAGACTGCAGCTCAGAAATAGCCAGACTGTTTGTTGAGTCACAATGTTCAACTCGATCACAATGCAAAAATCGTGGTTGAATTTGGGGGTTCCAGATCCATGAGCAGAATACAATTTATATTTTAGTAATCAGTACAGCGGCAGCTTTCCATTGATACACGTTTTATCAAATTTAGCCCTCGGCAAGCCGGTCAAAAATTGCCTTTGGACAAATGGAAAGTATGACGTAAACCAAATGCAGTCAGCCGTTCAATCTCGCCGTGCCCACACCATTTAGGACACCATGCTTTCTGTCCTAATGGGTGGGCAGGACCCATAGAGTAAGAATCCTGCCCTTCACACACGCTCTTCTCGCGTGTAATGCGGTCCTGTTAACACAGCACCATGAAAGAAATACACTATTGGCAGGCCGTGTTATTTTTGGCATATGCCAAAAATTAAGTTATTTTTGGCATTTTCAAATTTTTATTTTTGGCAGTTTTGGCATCTGGCTCCTAAAATGCCAAAAATAACACGGCCTGGGTATATGTTAGTCCAGGAAAATTCCAAAGTGACCCGATTGAACGAAAGTTCTCACGGTATAAGCAAATTAGTGGTGCCTCAGGAGGTTTCTGGTGGTTTAACAGAAGTTGACAATTCGGAAGAGATAATACTGTTCCGCTCCGGCCTAAAAATTGACATATATCTGCATATATCATCTGCACTCATCCCCAAGTGGCAGGGAGGGAAGATGGCAAATGTCTTTTGCATCACTTTGGTGGGCCTTTGCGAGTTATGATCATCGAGATCGAGCTTAGAAATTGGCGAGCAAAATTATTGTGAATATATATTACAACAAGAAGCAGAAGCTGGGAAATGCTTATGTGAGAAGAGATGCCGTGTAGGACTTTAAAAAACAACAGTTGAGCAAGACGTAGCTTGCATACTTAAGTGATGTATTTCATTCGCAGTACTTTTGGTCGAAGTTTGTATGCTACATGTTTGTTTCGCCAGTAGTTTATAATATGACATGTGTATCAATTCTTCTTCACATGCTTGAATTATTTTTAAAATAGTTTTCATGAGCAAGTCTTTGTTTTCTCACTACTTCGCCTACTTTTGCGATCGGCGATAACTGCATCTGTGACGCCGTCTCTTGTCGCTTTCTCACGGTATGGCAGGGATTTAATGACTCGTGTCGCGATTTTTTGATGAGTCGAGTCGACTTGACTCGAGTGTCATTTAAAAAAAATTAAAAATGACTCGATTCGAGTCAATTTGTGTATTGGCTCGACTTGTACTCGAGTCATTTCGCATGACTTGGACCAAGTAATATGACTCGAGTCTTGTGCATCAAGACAGGAATCTCATTGTAATTTTGATGAATAGTAAAGTTATCGCACTGTTATTATTATTTCATCTATCAGTATTGGTACTTGAAAATGCTACCAGAAACTGGTAAAAGTGTAGAAATTGGTACGTTATGAATGCGAAGCAATTGACATCACCGAGCAGAGTTGTAAAAAGTGCGTTTGACATGACATTAACTCCGAACTGAACAGTCAACACAATGACTTACACTTGAGTCAAAACACTATGACTCGGACTCGACACTCTACTTCGTGACTTGGACTCGGACTTGACTCGGTGGTGAATTGACTTGACTCGAGTCAACACTATAAAAGTGAAATCGACTTGCGACTCGAAACCTTTTGACTTGGTTACAACCCTGGGATAAGGTGATTATTTGACCTGCTATACGAATATAATCAGCTTATCCCAGGCGAGGCGTCCTGTAGCAAGGAGCGAAATCGTGCATATAGATGCGAACTTCAGTTTGGGGAGCTTCATCCTGTTAGCTCTTGCCAGCGCTATGAACCAGATAAACCCGGGAATATCGTAGGCCCCGGTGCCACTTTATAGTTACTTGACCCCTTCGTCGGTTGCGACTATCTCCCCCGAGAAAGACTCGAAACCGGCTCCAGCAAGAGACATGATCTTACCACAATCCGACGTGTTGAGGATGATTATTTTCATATTACTCGCGACATCTCTAATCTCTTGTAGGTTATGTCCATTCTCGGTAATGGTTTTCTCGGTATTGGTATAGAACCATAGGAGGCCTGCCTACAAGAGATTAGATGTCGCAAGTAATATGAAAATAATCATCATCAACACGTCGGATTGTGGTAAGATCATGTCTCTTGCTGGAGCCGGTTTCGAGTCTTTCTCGGGGGAGATGGTCGCAACCGACGAAGGGGTCAAGTAACTATAAAAGTGGTTCCATACGAATACCGAGAAAACCATTACCGAGAATGGACATAACCGGGAATGCCATTACCGAGAATGAACATTACCGAGAATGGACGCCAACGAGAATGGACATTACCGAGAAGGGCCAATGCCAAGAATCTAACGATAAATTTCTATCTGAGAATCGACACCGAACTGGCGACGCCGTGATGCACATACACACGACCTGTACAATGTGCACATACGCCAGAGATGAGCATGGATTAGGATTAGGATTTAAAAAAAAAAAGGATTTGTGAGATTTTATCGGATTTGGATTGGATAAGGTTTAGAGATTTTATTCTGAACGGATTAGGATTTGGATTGGATTTACCGATTTTTTGGGAGATTGATACGTCGTGTGGCGAATGGCGACAAACTTCATTCAGATCAGTTATTAATGTACTCATGGTACACTACACTATGCTAAGTTATCTTAAATCAAGAGAATTATTGGTTATAAAAGAAAAATTTCCAATTCCTCACTTGCATAAATTAGCATTTTTTCTGAATTTGAAGTTAACAAGGGCCGAAACAACATTTTTTCAGTACCTCCTGTCCAAATAATCTCTGATCTTCGGCCCACCATAGGGTAATCGAGGCAAATTCTTGGTGGATTACTATAGGTCAGTTGTTTTCAACCTTTTCGACCTCGCGGCACCGTATCAGAAGGAAAAATAATTCGCGGCACCCTAGCACTTCGAGTACCATGAGTGACGAGTAGCGTATTGGTACGTTGCACAACTGCAACACAAATGGGTGGCGGATTCGCGTCCGACCGAGGTTTGACTCTAGAATTACTTACTAAGTATTGGAGGTTTATCTATAGCAGCGGTTCTCTTCGGACATGCGCCCCCTTGGCGATGGTCAAACAAATTACGCCCCTGACCCCCCCCCCTCCCTGCACTTATCATCATATCAAAAAGAGCACATCATATAATAGAGAGGTAGGTAGGCAACCCTTTTTGCTAATCACGGCCGCATTTCGATTACTTATTTCGATTACTCCAGGGAATAGCCGTATTGAACTAACTGGACGCAAAATACCTATGTTAATCTGTCCATATCCATTACTGGTAAACTCCGGACTATACTACTTTTCACAACGGCCTATTGCCCGCACCAAAATCGCGAGTGGCAATGTTATGAATAGTTGCTGGAATTGCATATTGTAACGCGGAGCGCGAAAATTTTTCAGATTCACGAATGAATTGAAATCTCTCAAAAATTAGGGAGTGAATTCGTAATTTCAATCTGCAGGTCGACGGCCGCCGACACATACTAATTGAATTAGGTTTCGACGGCCGTACAAATCCCCTCCTGTGGCCACAGGTTGCCCATCCCTGATATACTAGTATACATATGGTATGTTTTACGCCAAGTTTGAATCCGCCTTCCAGTGGTTGAGTCTTTAACAGTTCTGACAAATTTCGTCAAACTTGTTTGAAAAGAGCAAAAAACATTGAACAGGACATCAATTTATTTTAAAGGTAGGTTGCACTGAGACCCTTAGGGGTCCGCGAAGCCTCTAAATTTACGAAATAGCTGATAACCGAATTTGTATTTGTAAAATCACGAGTCAGTTCCTCTTCATTACTAGTAAAACTCCAGAACTCACATAAATTCATTTTAATTGGTAAATCGCCAATAGCCTATCTATACTGATACGAACACTTTGCTGTTTAGAGATGTTGTGTTAGGTATTGTGGAATAAATAAAAGTTGGATCAGTAGGGTTAATCACGATAACTTCGAAATGTTTACAAAAATCCATTTAGCCTGTGATATCGCCTACATAACCATTTTCCATAACAATTTCAAGATGAACTACTATATGTAAATGACCGGGCTTCACGTTATATGTTCATTACAAAACTTGTTTGGGAATTGTGGTGCCATTTATTTGTTGTGATCATATCCAAATGTGTCGTCGGAAGCGTGGCGTTATTACTACATTCGCCACAGTCTATATTTGTTTGAATGGATTTCCGGCACTCGTTCATAATAAATCAACGGCGTAGATTTTCAAGACACTACCCGGTATTTTCAAGTTAATTAACTCTCTTGCAAATACTCTATTATAATTTATGTTGATTTACGAAATACTTTTGAGTCCCCTTAGAGCTCGCTCCCGGTCGTATTGGGGAGTTTGCGGTGTGGCAGTTACGGACCTGACAAGAATGCAAATCGTTGGCTGCGACGAATAGTCCTGCATATAGTTGGGCAATGGGTGCATTATGACGTAACAAGCAAATGACGAATCATTCATAAAGAAAGTTGGTATCTCATGAGACCTTATCTTCATCGCAAGCCTTATATTGTCTTCCAATATCTCCAATATATTAGAAGCCAAACAAATGTAATCGTGAGTAATCGTGATTACTTTTGAAATGTAATCGTAATCGTAATCGACTACTTCCTGATTTTGCTGTAATCGTAATCGTAATCGCGGGATTCACAAGTAATCGTAATCGCAATTGATTACATTCGTGAAGTAATCACCCCATGTCTGGAGGTGATATAAAAATAATGAACAAATTTCTAAAGCCCGCGTTCCAATCTCTCCTTACCGCGAATACGTAGGGCCAGCGATGCATCATGATTAAAACAGGGGGAGTGTAGAAATATCGTCGTTAGAGCCACTGTTTTAGTGGTTTATATCTGTATTCAATTGGCCAATCATCAAATTTTCGCCAATTCCATTGTTTCCGAATAACTGTGCTGTTCGAATAGAGCCCACTTGATCCGTGATAAAATACAAAATACTATATTGTATAAAGTTGATAATAATGCAATTCCACTGAAAAACAAGGGTCTGGAATTGGAAGTAACAGTTTGGAATCATTTGACTGGTCCGGCCGACGAGCGATCAAAACTTTTGAATCCGGTCCGCGACTCAAGTTGATTTTGTCACCCCTGCTACAAAGTTTTCCCATGGTGGGGGTGATAGTGTAGTGGTTACGTTAAGCGCCCACCAATCTGATAGACCGGGTGCGATTCCCGTCGGAGGTTTATCTGGGCTTCTCTTCCCTCTTCCCCTGCCGTTGCCGTTCCTACGGCAACAAAATATCCCAGTAAAAAGACCCGACGAAAGGAAACACTCACAAGGAAGGGAAAGAACTAGTAGAAAGGACCGCGGCTTCAAAAATGAACAACATCGAAAAGAACTGTGACATCGCGGGCACTCTAGGAAGGGAAAGAACTAGTAGAAAGGACCGCGGCTTCAAAAATGAACAACATCGAAAAGAACTGTGACATCGGGCACTCTAGGCCGATGTGGATGTTAGAGTAAAGGATCTCTACTGATGCGTGTCGTTCGACATCCTCCTGTCTGTTCATGACATCGCATTGTGTCTTTATCGCATTGTATATATTATGTGTGACTTGTTTCTCGCTTACACGTACTAGCCGAAACTAAAAAAATATATCCTTTCGTGAGACGAACACTATTCGAAAAGCGCATTTCGACATGAGGCTTATCATTTTCCTCGGTGGGACTCATTTGACACGTGCGGCTCAAGCTGTGGGCGCTGAACTATATTCAGCGCTGGGCATTTCGACGCCTGGACAGTGGACATATCAATGTCGAACGTTTTAGCCGACATACGACGGTCTAGGTTTTATCGCCGCCAGTCATTTTGGCAGCTCACACACCGCACGGAGTCGCATTGTCCCATGTTGCCCGAAACGTTATGTCTAGGTCGTGTGGTCTCCTGGCGTGAAAATGCGCAGTGCCGAAATGCCGATTCACATAATAGTCGTGCTCCCGCATAGATTGCACAGTGCGCATGTACTCTCCTAGACGAAAGCATACAAACAGTTTTATTCGATATTAGGTTGCTGTTCTTTCATAACTGCTAATACGGTTGGTCTAACTTCTATACATTATGCAAAGAAAATTATATATATTAGTTCCAACAACCAAGAAATCAGGTGCCAGTAAATTGCGCGAAGAAAATAATTTTCAAGATAAAAAAAAATCCACCCCGAACGGCTATAATTTATGTTCATTTACGAAATAATTTTGGGTCATTTGTACCAGGGCTTTGGCCGGAGCCCCGGAACCGTGCATTTTCACCGGAGCTGGAGCCGGAGCGCTACATAAAATTTAGCCGGAGCCGGAGCCGGAGCCGGAGCCCGTTATTTGAGGAGTAGCTCCGGCTCCGACATATTTCATAAGATGCTATTATATATGCAACAACCACATCTGCTGATTTATCATAATTGAACACCAGGCCTGAATTTTGATGCTATGCACACTTGCACAGCAATGGCACGGAGTAAATTGCGTTCTAGTGCAACTATGATGTATTCAGTATGAAGTCACAAGCCGGCACGGCGGCACCTATATGTATTTGTTGCTACATCGGATGTTACTGACGACTGACGGACTCTAGATTACTATAGATAACTAACCTATTAGTAGATTAGTAATCTATATAGACCAGGAATGGACAACCTTTTCTGCTAAAGGGGCACATGCAATTGACGAACGAGTGCGCGGTTCACTAGCCACGCCAAGCGGGTAAAATTTTCTAAGTTTATAAATAAACTAGGTGAGTATTGCGGGTCTATTGTATACCACCCGCTAGGCTCAGTTTGCGAGGACACGACTATTCGGCGTCTGGACACATCGATATTGAAGGTCTTCGATAATATGCGACACTCATTTTGTGCCTACATTTCACCGTCGACGATTTTTATGCGAGCTCAAACGCGGAAAGACTTTCTTCCGTAATTGCGAATAGACTCAATCGGGCAAATTATGCGTTTTTTCATTTTCAGTAGGGGGTAGGGTACCAAGCAAGAAATCGTGTGACAATTAAACACGCGAAGCGTGAAGAAAAATTTCGCCTCTATTTTAGTTTATTGTAATGTACGACGATTTACTGAAAATGTGACTGGACCCTGGATCTGCCAATGCGTCGGAACTGATATTTTAGTCATCAACATCCCAAGTGTCGCAGCCATAGAATTGTATTTTTTGGTTGGCATTGCAAGTTCACAATCTGAGCAATTCCTTTTCCATAATATAATAGGACATTACCTCGCGGGCCACGCAAAACCCTCTCGCGGGCCACATTTGCGGGCTACCCCTGATATAGACAGGACCATTCGATAATTTCAGAGCCGGAGCTGGAGCCGGAGCAGTGGTTATATTGCGGCTCCGGAGCTGGAGCCGGAGCTAATGTATGATAAAAGAGAGCTCCGGAGCTGGAGCTGGAGCAGTTTAAATTGACGGCTGCTCCAAAGCCCTGATTTGTACATTTTAAAACTTCTGTTTCATTTTTTGCGAAAACATTTCGCGTGCCATGAAAAATCGTCTCCCGTACCACGAATTGCACGCTCGACAGGGATTGCCGACTCCTGGTCTAATATTCATTGAGCAATACACTGACAATGTTGCAATCAATCATCAGTCTCAGTATTTTGTCTACACAAGAACACAATGTATAATACAATGCAATGAATAGATAGAATGATGTCGAAGCGACCATGAGCTATCCACAGTGCAGTCGTATTGTTTATGAACACAAAATCTTACGTACGAGAACACCGCATTATAAATTCGTGGCAATGGTTCTATGCCTTCACCTATACCTAGACACATGTGTTACACACTGTAACAGATCTATCCATGGGAGGCAATCAGTGGCGTATCCAGGGTGGTTTTAGGGGTCGGAACCCACCCCACTTTCAAAATCCTAAAAGTTGATGTCAAAATATAGCCTCGAACATTTGCTAATTTATTAGTTTAACATATTCGTTTTTACGTATGAGAAGGCGAATATGGCGTCTTAATGTTATTTAAGGGGACTAAAACCCCTACAAAATATTGGAATTATGCGCCGAATTAGTCGAAAGGATAAAATAAGTCATTATATTTCGCTAATTCCCTACGAATTCTGCGCTTGTTCAGCTACATTTCAGTTGTGGCAGTTGCTGACGTTCTCAACGTTCTTTCCTCGATTTCTCTCTCGCCTTGCTAAAACAAGAGACGCATT
Organism: Botryllus schlosseri; assembly: GCF_051294905.1. Classification (NCBI taxonomy): domain Eukaryota; kingdom Metazoa; phylum Chordata; class Ascidiacea; order Stolidobranchia; family Styelidae; genus Botryllus; species Botryllus schlosseri. The sequence goes on along the minus strand of NC_137245.1, from coordinate 9,492,739 downwards.
TTGGGAAAATCGAATCTAATTGGCCGACGCGATACGTAATTGGAAAGACGAGATTGTCGGCAATCAACATCGCCCACGAATTCGCTGCACCTGCTCGCATTGAAATCCTAATTAAGAATTGCACGGCGTGTTGATTGATCAGCGAGACGCAGACTGGGCGGCACCAGTACGATAATGCTGTTCTCAAATCCACATTGTCTTCGCGATTATTGGCGAGAAATAGCCTATGATTGACATTCACATTTCAAAATACAAGCCTAGCAATCCACGTTCCCGATTGTTAGGTGGCTTGCTGTCGTCCAAATACAGGCGTATGTTGTCGCTGAACTGGAGACTTGAGTAGGCCTAGAGGTAAAGTTGACCTAATTATATCGGCGGACAAGTTTCTCTGTCGATCAAGTTTTTATCCCGGTGTGTACTCTGTATTAATTGACTGACTTGCGTGCTTGCAATTAAAGTCTAATTATCTTCAAGAGTACTACACGCTCAACCGTACGGCTAGTAAAGCCATCGAAAAGCACACATTCGTGTACGACGTACACTGTTCACTCCACACTTCTCTGTTGCGATCGCGATCGCCCTCGTTTATGCTACCGCCCTATTCCGCGCTTGTTCGTCAGCTGCGATACTACCGGCCGTGCGCATATTATCGTCAAAACCCAACAAAATCGCGCATCTCTGGCCGGAACTAGGCGCTTGAAGACGGGCGGCGTTTGCCGGCTCATGACTAAATGTGAGCATTTACGAATTTCTTTCAGTCATACCATAAAAAACGCGATTTTCCGGCAATGTCTGTATCGTGTTCGACACGCAAAATCTATGACACGCAAAATGGTGACGTCATAATAGCCAATTTCGTAACGCACTCCCCCCCCCTTTTTTCGCGCTCTGGATACGCGCCTGGAGGCAATGCATGCCTCACAAAATCCATCACTCAACTCAACGTCAGACTTACCGAACATCAAAACTTTATTGTTGATGTATATAGGTAGGGTTCATTTGAAACACTTTGTTTAAAACATCTTCAACAATGTTTTAAAAAATGCATTTAGAATAATTTTTTTTTTCAAACATTGTACAATTATGCCATAATTGTGTAAATACTTTCGTAAAAAACATGTAGTATTAGCCTCCGAACGAATTGCACCCGATGCATTCGACTTGTACGCTGTGGAGTGACTGGAACCGTCGTAGGTTCAACAGTTATAGCCAGGCTGTGGAGTCGGAGTCGGAGGAGTCTGAGTCGGAGTTTGGCTGATTTTCACTTAATGGAGTCGGAGTCGGAGTCGTGAAAACTGTGGTGACTGGAGTAGGAGTTAGTGAAATTGAGCCCGACTTCGACTCCGACTCCGACTCCAACTTTTTTATCATGTAAACAATTTCTTTTCAAAGATATCTTTCAAATTAATTAACTATGATAGGATTTTATACTATCAATCACTGTCATTAGTAACGATACAGATCAGGGGGGCCAGACCGTGCTCCGCAGGCCAAATGTGGCCCGCGAAATGGTTTTCTGTGGCCTGCGAAGTAGTTCTCGAAATAAGATATAACATCAGGCCCACGAAAATTTGATTAGCCTGACCGCGAAATTTGATAATGACTAAAACATTCGTTTCGACGCATTGGCGTAACCAGGGGCCAGCGACATTCAGCGCAGATCTTCGTATATGACGATAAAGTAGAATATTCCGTAGCAGACTTATTTGACTTGAAACTTTTCTGAGCACTTTGTAAGATTTATTGTTACATCTCTTGCATTTAGTATTGGAATCCCTCCTGCAAATTATAAATACGCGTATTTTACAGAATTGAGTCTAGCTATACTCGCAATTAGGAGATAATGTGTCGTCCAACATGTGACTTCGCTTGTGCGCTCGATGCGAGATCGTCGGCGATGAAACATTTGCACCAAATGACAGAGGCATGTTCACTGAAACCGTCGATATTGCTATGTCTAAAACGCCAAATAATCCTGTATTTGCCAAATGAGCCTATTGCTATACAGAGGTGACCCCCCAATACATGCAAGTAATATCTTTATTGATCGAATTCATTCATTACCCTTGAAACAATTTCGTACTTCACGCAACCAGGGCATGACTGCACGCTGCACAGTTGCACACGGAGTTTTCATTACATAATTGTTATCAATTTTAAAGTGTAGTCATATAAGTCTTGTTTTCAATGTTACATAATTCGGTTCGTTCCTATCGGACGACTTAAATAAGGTTATCTATCAGCATTCAAGTTGCCCGCGCAATGGTTCGTAAATCTCATGTGGCGCTTTGGCCGAAAAGGTTGGCCACGCCTGACATAAATAAAATTGGACATTATTTGCAAATTACAATTCAGTTGCATAGAGGAAGAAAGAAGCAATATGCATCTTTACGATGCAGTCACTAGTTGATGCAATTTTTGGAATTATACCGTGATGTTGTGACAGAGCAAATATATCGCCTGGTTGTAAAATTGATGTAAATATAACCAAACGCTCCCTCCCGCTTGACAAAATTAAAAAATATTTGTTGTGTAGCTTAGCTGCTTGGGTCGAAAGACTGCAAGTCCTAGTCATTGAATACTTGACTAAGTGCATGTATACTAGACATATGCTATTTGTCTACTTCCTAAATTTCGTTCGTGACCAATGTCTATTACTAGTGAGAGTGTGTGTGCTTGTAATCAGTACAGAAAATTAGCAAGGTGAATCTCTGTATTAGTTTCTGACTCATACACAATAGCCACACTTCGATTGTTTTATCTACATTTCAGTGATACAGGATGGGATGTATGTCGTGTTTTAATGATTCATACATATTAGCAGGCCGTGTTATTTTTGGCATTTCAGGAGCCAGATGCCAAAACTGCCAAAAATAAAAATTTGAAAATGCCAAAAATAACTAATTTTTGGCATATGCCAAAAATAACACGGCCTGCCAATAGTGTATTTCTTTCATGGTGTTGTGATAACAGGACCGCATTACAAGCTAGAAGAGCGTGTGTGAAGGGCAGGTTTCTTACTCTATGAGTCCAGCCCACCCATTAGGGGAGAAAGCATGGTGTCCTAAATGGTGTGGGCACAGCGAGATTGAACGGCGGCTGACTGCATTTGGTTTCCATTTGTCCAAAGGCAATTTTACGGCCATTTTTGACCCGCTTGGCGAGCGCTAAATTTGCTAAAACGAGTATCAATGGAATGCTGCCGCTGTACTGATTACTAAAATATAAATTGTATTCTGCTCATGGATTTGGAACCCCTAAATTCAACCACGATTTTTGCATTGTGATCGAGTTGAACATTGTGACACAACAAACAGTCCGGCTACTTCAGAGCTGCAGTCTCGTTTTGCCAGACAGTCTTGTTGCGTTAATGTTCTTAAACAAGGTAATCTTCCCAGGACTCTTCCATGTGAGTTGGTAATATTAAAGCCATCTGATGTGACAAAAGTCCTCCTAAAATATATCGGTAGACTGATGGTGATGGGATGGTCGTGCTACAAAATAGAATGTGTTGAGAGACAACACAGGGAACTCCTGGAAAAGTATCGGGAAGAAAATTCTTTCCGCGATGAGATCGATGGCACTAGCGCAGTGATCTCTTTTCATGATGCTTGGAAGGCGGTTCTGCCCTCCGAAATTTTGAAGCTCTGAAAACCTTTTGTGGAGGACTGGCAACATTCTTTCCCTCAACGGCTACTGTTGAAGTCGATATTTCCCAGATTCGTTAGGTGAAAAATTAATTCAGGAGAAACTTTGCTGAGCTGACTTTGGAAGCACTGTTACAGTGCAAACAATTTAAGTCTATTCAAAAGCTGTAACAATCAGGTGTGGAGCGTGTTTGTTAGGCTTCTCAGTCTTTTTGCTTATTGGCACCGATCCCGAATGGATACTGCACATTTTGTGGTTTCGTTTGATATTATTAACGTATGTAATCGCTAGGTTTTTTCTTCTTATTATTGTTTGTTGGTACTGATTATAAGTGGATGCTGCACATATTTTGCTCTCTATTGATAAACCGACCCAAATAAAGCGTTTTTATGACTAATTCGAGTCTGAAAATATCTATTTAGAGGTCGATGCCAAAACTGCCAAAAATAAAAATTGAAAAATGCCAAAAATAAGCTATTTTTGGCAGTTTTGGCATATGCCAAAAATAACACGGCCTGCATATTAGGTTATTAGAGTATCCATGTTATAAAAACTGATAAAATATGAAAAATGGAAGGATATTTAGAAAGGCAATCATTCGTGCATAGTGAATAATTCGAGCTGTGCCATTATGAAACAATTTTGCATGCCATCTGTAATCATACGTTTGCAGATGTTAAATGGTTATATGATAGTCATTAACAGTATATGTGGCATATAATGTTCAAAGTAAATTGGTAATACTGTTGGCGTCGGGGTTGGAGTCGGAGTCGGTACGTTTAAAGACTTAGGAGTCGGAGTCGGAGTCGGAGTCGGTTCATTGAAAATGTGTGGAGTCGGAGTTGGAGTCGGTGGTAAAATTTACCGACTCCACTGCCCAGGTTATAGCACATAGAAATAGATCATTGGTACGGAATGGGTGGTCTGATGATGATGACCGACGACCGTAAACATGATGCACAACGATGTAGTCCTGGTTAAAGATATTTTTGGTCCATCTATTACAGGGATCGGCAGCCTTTTTCGTTGAACTAGTCATGCTCCCCCTATATATTCAATTTTCAATGTCAATCCACCACAATTCCTGACAAAAAAAAATACTAAAAAAAAACATATTTTAAATAGGACCATGTTTTAAGCATGTTTGTTTTAAATCGATTTTTGTTTTAGATGCAACCATATGTATAGAAGCCTAGCTTACTTTGCGTGATTTTGAAAATGACTTTCGATGCTCAGGTAATCGCGGAATCAACAAAATTATGGGTTTGGAAAGTATAAATGACGCATATTATCAATATGTACTTGTACCCGCGGTGCTATTTTGGATAATAGTTTATGGAACGTTAATTGAAGACAGTCCAAGACTTAATTATGCGAAAACCGCAATTTGAACATAGTTTTAAGCTTCTAGACGTGATGTATCCACATAACCTCCTGAAACTGAAATCGAAGTTCATTACAATGGAATTGGTAAATCCAAGTCATGTTTTGAGAAAGATGATATATATTCATTGCCCAAATGAGAGTAAGTTGGTATGATGAAAGTGATTTCGAGGCCCAGTTTTTTTTAAGGAATTACCTCCAAAAGAGTTTATGGTTTCAAAGTTAATCTGCTTTCGAAAGTATTGATACAAGAAATATTGATGTGACATGATATCAAAATGAACTTCGCGGTTATTTATTAAAGCAGAGCAGATATTGAGACTTAAATTTGCAAAATAGCGTGTCTTTCATTGCTATTAGCCGATTGGATTGGTTTTTGTCGAAAACGAAGATATATAGGAAAACTTGGGAGTATTCATCCATTGCTTCCTAGCATGCAATTGAAGGATAACACTTAAATTTCCAAGATATATACGTTGAAAATTCTACTAGAGAAGGTTAAGTCCAGATCTCGAAGTAAGCCGTACTCATTCGAAAATTGTAATAAAATCATTAGAAACAGAGAGGCGGGGTCGGCCAGACAGAAGGCGTGAGAAGCGACTTTGACGGAATATGGCGTTTATATGTTTGTGCATAATCACATATCGCATCAATCAATATATTAATGTTGTGAACTTCATTTGATCGGAAGATTTTCGGGTGGAATACATTTTGAGAAAGGCACAGATTGTTTGTTGGGAAATTGAATTTCTGTACTTCGAGAAGCACATTTAACTGTGCAACTTATACGCGATCGTTGACTTTGCCAATTTTCATGAATGACATATTTGGAGAAATGATATATGTAAGCTGATGAGATGCATAGAATCGGGCTCAAGACGTAAATACAGAACTTCATTTCCGACACGTGAAATTTTGCCATACATACCATCCTCTTATATAGTCAACTAAAAATCCCGTAATCAACATATGCATATATATATCATCTACCAAATGTTCATATGTTTTCCCATTACTTTTTCAGATTTTAAAAACCAGCCACCTCTAAGATGAATATCACAAATTTCGGAAATATATCCTACGCGTCCACGCCATCGCTAACAACGGAAATTCGGACTAACCCCGATCTCCTTACCAGAGTGGAAATAAAGGTGATCTGGGCTGCATTTGGAGTAATCTGGACTTTAGGGTTTTGCGCAAACGTGACCGTCCTCATTGCTATCTGCAGAATGAAGCAGTCTCCTCTCAACGTGATCATTATCGGTTTATGTTGCTCGGATTCTCTATCGATTCTCGCGTCGCCGTTCATTGTCGGACAAATTATGAATGCGGCCGCGAATGAAGACTATACATGGGACCGGGCAATCTGCAAGTTGATATACCCTATACTTGCAGTAACGCCCGCTGTCACAAGTATGCTCGTGCTCGCTCTATCGATATGGCGATTTTACGCCATCCGCCATCCACATCGAGTTATGAGGGTTATGACGATAAGAAAAGCTAAGTGGATAACGGCCTGCGTGTGGTTGATTGCGACGGTTGTGATAATGCCGATTCCTGCATACTACTTGGATGTTATGCCATCACTGCTTTCGCCCAAGCAAGTCTGTTACTACAAAACGGACAACGCATTGCTTGTTGACATTTTCAAAATCATGGATAACGGAATCTTAAATGTCGTCCCGATGGTATTGATTTTGACTTTCTGTATTGGAATCGCGTTCTGTCTACTGGAACAGAAAATAAAAAGGAAACATCTTTCTCAGAGCCACAAATTACGGAACGGAGATAAGAAAGCCCTGCTTCAACTATCGTTGATTATAGCCAGTTTCCTGATAGGCCATATTCCTAAGTTTGTTTACGGAATCATGCATTTTATTCATTTAAACAGTGCACGAGTTTATTTAGGCGTGTTTTTGGCATCGAGAGGTTTTCTGAGTTTCACTGAGTCTATCAACCCTATCATATACAATCTCGGGTCTGAAGCAATTCAAACTTCGACAAAAGATTTTCTGAGAAACACCGACTGTAGAACGTGGAGGTCACCATCTCGTCGGAATATATCTCACCGGCGACAAGCTGAAGATCACGACAGCACCAAAATGCAACATGTAGCAACAACTGTCTGAAATGCTTAGGCTACTTTAAAATCAAACAGTTACGCCCCTTATTAGATTTTGAACGAGAATCGTATTTGCACTTATTTCTTCGCACTCGAGAAGATTGAAACGTCGATACGAGTTTCATATCATATCAGCAAAACATGTAACATGCAATATAATCCACGATAAGTATAAACAGATATTTCTTCAGTCTTTCGCGTTGGGTTGTAGAGAGGGATTTATCGAATATCTGAAATCCTCAGGTTCACTGTTTGCATTCCGTTAGAAATCTAGGTTTTGCAACATCCATTTTTATTGTCGAAATGACAGCAGTATTTTAACTTGCAGTACGTTTCTAAGTATACAAAAATATCAGTCTTCAGATTTATACGATCATGGTGGAATGTACAGTTGTACACGTTGCAGATTCGTCTGTGGATATAGACCTGCTGTTTTTACACTTTTTAGACGGGAACCCAAATCTGGGTTTTATTGGCATATCGCGACCCAAGCCGTACATATCGACTTTAATGCATTTGTAATATTCTTATGCTGCGTCTTTATGGGCATGTATGGAATATAGAAGGCGCAGTTGTACGCATCGCAGTTCTATAAGACACGATACATTGGACAAAAGTCATTAGTTTAGTGATGCTGAGGGATGCTGTGAACGTGGGGTTCACGTTCGCGTTCTGTGTGTGAACCCCGAAAATTTAGAGGTTCGCGTTCACAACAGAACATTGGCAGGTTCTGCATTGTGAACTTTTTTCATATATTACAATATTCATTTCATGATAACATCTTTGGTTCAAATTTATTGCATTTCAACTGCGGGCCACTCTATTCATGGCGCTGGCAGCATAAAAAATCAACACTAAATGAGCATGCACCTTGACAATCTCAAAAATTTTACTTGCTTTGCTACAATATCCAGCTTTTCGTTTGTTAATATTTAGTGACTCTATGCTGTGAGCTTGACCCACAATCACACAACACCAAGAGCGAAATACTCTACATGTAGCTAGTCAGCGATTGATGCTTATTCAACCAACCAATGAGATTGATATCGTTTTCTGATGAAAAAAAAATCTAGCACGAGTACTGGGTCAATCTTGACTTCATATGTTCACTATATCATCAAAACCAAATCCATGTGATTGGGCTGTTGGCTACTGCTGTATAACTTGTTAATGGGGTAATACCGGTAGCAAGTATAGAAACCCGTCTTACACTGTGCTCAATATCAACGTAGCAATACTCAGACGCCGAATACATTGTCCGGTCTGACCTAGACCCTTAAGGCGGAAGCTTATATTCCCTGGCAAGTCCTCGTCGAAATTGTTGACAAAGCGATGGACGATATTGATTTTCTGGGATTATTTTATCATTTGATTGCCCCAGCAGTTGATACATTTAGCGACGTTTCAAATGTCAATACGTACTTCAGCATTGTGGCAATATGTGGCTCGAGTCATCTCTAGGCATCGTGTACATTAATATAGGCTATCACTTCATTGAAATATAGGGTTGGAATTACCAATATGACGTGACGTGACGTCATGAGGTTCACATTCGCGTTCACACAGAACCTTTCAAAAAGGTTCGCGTTCACACGAACCTGAACCTTTCAGAGGTTCACACCATCCCTTGCTGATGGCACATGGAATGTATCGTTCATAGTGTTATTTATTCTCATTTCCTCAACGGAGAGACGTATTTAAAATTGTAACTCGACTCCTTAACAATCATATGACAGAACAACAACGTGTAAAACACATTGTTGACATTCAGTTTTATATTGTGTATTTTTCGGTGCCGAATCCTGTTCACACAAAAAAATCTGGTAGATTTACAAAGAAATTTCTGTAAATTTTACAACGAATTACCGGTCGCAGCCAATAGCAGCGTGTAGCTTGTCATTTTACATTTTGATATGTAATATTACATTAATTTAGCTGCTAAGTCAAGTTACCAGAATTTCTTCGCAAGGTTACTGACAGTTACTCGCTACGGCATTTTACCAAGCTATTGGCAAAATTGATTAGCTTCCAAGCCCCAGCAACCAGTGGATACGTGGAAGTGCATGTCACTATGATATCATTCTCGTTGCGATTTGACCTGATTCAACCTCGTTCGCGAGACAGGATTAGGTTACACGGAACTGGTTGACCCTAGTACCAATTTCGGTATAGTGCATAGTTGGGTGCAAGAAGCAGCTGACAATGTAGTTCTAGTTATACACTATAGACATTATATTATAAGGCTATGGCTACACGGTCGGTCTCGGCGGTTAGATTTGTTGTAACAGATAGGGCTAATGAGTTACAAAAATCAGTTTAGGATATATAATCTTATTCCTGAAACTAGAAATATCAGCACAGCAGCAGGCTCAGTTGACCATTTCTTAATGGCGGACACGGCGACCTATAATAGGTTACCTTAGGTTGCGCGTTGCAGGTTTTTCTGAGATTCGTAGTAAACAACCAACAATCAACTGTGACATCACAAATAGCGTCCGGTTAGGTAAGTAAGTAGGGAACCACACGTGGAGCAATAAATATCAATATATACGAAATTAAATGCAAAAGAAAGGGACTATAGGCGTTGATAGATGTTTCTATATGAAAAACCAACCTGGATTGAACATTATAACGTGAACAGTAAATATTATTGGTGGCATATGTGAGCGGATGAATATCACTTGTTTCAAAGTCGTCTGCGTGCCGAGCCGAGTAGCCGACTGGTCGGCCATTAATATTGAGCTTTGGGCGTGCAAAGGCTGACGGTGCGAAGCTTGTGACTTGTGATTGAAGAAAGTAGAGACTTTCGTTGAAGATTCTCAGGATTGATGAATGGGATACGCATCGTAAAAGGTACAGTAGCCTACTGTATAGTATTAGTTACCGTGAATATCTACGACTGTGCACACCACCCGGATGACTTTGGTTTCATGATTTAAATATTTCAGTCGCCCCATTCTCAGTTCTATTTTGGGATATTAGTTGACTTGTATAATGACCTGCGACACCACATACTCTGCCGCGGAGTAGTTGAAACTGTTGGCTTGTTATTGACATTTATCGGGTCATAGCTTAGATATGTTTTCATCCACTGCTCGATATGTTTGGCTCACATGCCGCGTCAAATGAGGCACCTTTTCTTTCAATACATTTATCATTTAAGTCATGAATCTCTGCTATATCATGTCAAATGAGGAGTCGTCAACTCACAATGTACCAGTACCGGTACTTCAAAACTTGTTATATTTTTGTTAGCCTATTTGTCTTAGTCTTTATAAGTAATGTCTAGGTTAGCAACTTGGCTTAGTATAGCGACTTACGCATGAATTATTTTTAGTGGAACTGCAAGATACTAGTCACACAGAAAGAATGAAGACGAGAAAAAGAAACAATTGAAAGTTTATCCAGCGTTGGAATTGATTCACCTTTTTTGGGACCACTCGTGCTATATTCGCATGCCTCCTAAACAAGAATTATACCTCCAGCAGCAATACTTTTTCATCGTGAATCATGAATGAATATACAGTTGTCCTAATGTCATCTTGAGAGCGTGAAGAAACTTTTGCGGTATTTTGGCATCGCGTTGCTTTGGGATAGGTATGGATGTAGGCTGAGACGTGAATTTACAAGCTGGCATGTAATCTGATTTACAAGGACAGCATGTAGGGTTGTAGGTAGGTAGGTAGGTAGGTAAGGCGGTAAAATTACAGTGGTAAATGTACACAGAAGAAAATGTAGATTGAATATACCAGATGTGACTGTAACATTACAGTCTGGCATGTAAAGTTAGATTACCGGACGGTTGTAAGTTGAATTTACATTGAGTGACGGTAATGTTATATTACTGCCAAGTGGCTGGCCACCCTGCTTCCAGACATTTCGCGGTAAATCCAGGTAATTTTTTTTTTCAGTGTATTGACAAACAATTGAGGTTCATTGGATTTGGAGGTAACATTCTGGTATCATTCGACTGATTTAGTTTCACATGTCTGGCCTAAACCCAGGTGAATGATATGTGGTCAATTAAGGCCCTTTAAAACGAACGTGCCATTGCAAATATCATTTGCCCTTTTCGTGAACAACCGAATTTCTGAGCATGAGGTTTTTGACATAAGTCATGCATCCACTCCTTGGTAAAACGATTTTATTTTTTCAGTCACAAATCTAAGAAAGCGTCTGATGCACTGCGGTGTAAATAGCTTACCAACCGATGAAACGCGAAGTTTAGACCAGTGGCTTTCAACCTTTTTGACCTCGCGGACCGGTAAAACTTCAAAACAAACGTTTGAACGGTAAAATCTCCAAAACCGAAATTTACTCTAAATTTAATTACGACAAATGCTTGCAACTTCAATGTAGTATAGGAAACTTAATTTATTGGTGTCTTTTTGTGACGCACGCCCAAAGTAGACCATGGACTCTCAATTGCGACACCATAAAGATAAATGCGTTCCTAACTACTAAGTACGTTTAAAATGTTATGTTATTTCTCTAATTTCTACTGACCGGCGCCAGATCGCGGACCGGTAGTTTAGACTAATAGACAAACGATTAGTGTGAAGGTAAATTCAGCTCGCGAGATCTCTCATCGATATCTAAATCCTATAGCATGTTACACACACAATACCCAAACAATAGCTTCATAGTAACCAACTATCTTACCGACCCCACCTACTATACGCAGTCCGAGGTGGCCAGTACCGAAGTACTTCTGCTTTATCGAAGTACTCAATTAAGCTTGTCAACTTACACTATTTACTCGAGTGGTTAGGCTATATTCTTTTGACTATTTCCACCTATATGCCTAATGATTTTCAGTTTTTTAGACTAAACTCACTTGTTACTTACTTTGAATTCGGTACTTCTATTTGCAATTGAGTAGAATTTTACTACGTTACTCCTACTTCGACTTTCATAGCGGCGATGACGACTTTAACCACCTCTGAAACTGAACGGAATACTATTTTGCAAGCGTGTACTGTTACCTATCATCCGAATCAAACGTAGGTCGAGAGAAAGCAGTTTTTATCATGTCATAACAACTGTCAAATTAAAAATTGGACTAGGGGCCAATTAAATATGGCATGACTGTGACTATTGTCATAGATTCTCTATTTACGTATTGAGTTGATTGGTTATCGATTGTAGCTATGATTTGGCAAGGAGTAATATTTCGAGGTACCACTTCTTTTTTCGCGACCAGTGACCCAATCTGTGGTATAGTTTGAGAAACCCTGTCCTAACAACGTTACAGAGGGTATCAAGTTTCGCTTGTCGCAGCTATTACATATAGTGTAGCATTTAAAGCAAAAATCGATTTAAAACAAGCAAGTTTAAAACAAGGCCCTTATTTAAAGCATGTTTTTTAAAGCCATAACGTCACGACTATTCAACCTGGACGTTATACTGGATTGACATTGACAATTGAAAATATAGGATAAATATAGCTCCGTTGACGAAATATCTGCACTATTGCTGTTGAATCGACTATTTTGAGATTTCCAACCATCCCGTATCGATCTACGTCGGCTATAGGGTGGTAATTGTCCGTAGGCTCATACAACATGTTTTTTGGGAAGTATTTACACAATTATGGCACGATTTTACAACTTAAAAAAACACAATTTTTTTAAAAAGGCTCTTGTTTAAAACACGTTTAAAACATGTTTTAAACAAAGTGTATTGAAACACCGTTTGTTTTATATGCAGCCCTAATTACAGAGAAGTTTGCGCACAGTCGCTGTGGGAAAGTGCGAGAGCGGTTCATACAAAATCCAAGATCGCCCTTTGTTTTGAAAAATAGAGTCAAACGACTTATGATAAGTAGATTTTCTTCCGATAAAAGTGCAATTACATATCAATGTCACCTTTACAACCCAAGTTGCAATTTGCCCAAATTTTAAACGGAAACTTGATATATGCCGTGCGTTATACATCGTAGCTTATTCTGCGTTATTCCCTACCGTTCATTTGAATATTGTGCCCATGAAATTGTGACGTATAAAAAGCCTATAGCTATATATAAGTTACTTTTTAGTGTAGTTCCGGTGCCAAAAGAGCTAGTGCTATGTTCTGACTTACATAATGAATAAGGATGGTGACAGTGACGTGGGGTGAGGTTTCTGGCTGGTGAGGCACTCCCCCCTCCCCCATACACGCACACATCACACACACACACACAAAAAAAAAACGTAAAGTACCTGATAAATATATACAGGGATGTGAATACCAACAGCAGAAAGATTATGCAGGTAGGCGATCCCCTTTTCTCCGCAACCTGTCTAGGTTGCTCCTCGCTATCTGATACACGTAAGCGGTGTCTTACAAAAGCCTAGAAGTGCGCCGTGCTAGAAGTCTGCAGATTTGGAATGATACCATGGAATATCGACCTGATGTAAATGACTAATGCAGTCTAAGACACCGTAAAGGCCACAAACAACGACAACGTAGGCTATGTAAGTAGCTATCACATACCACAATTTGAGGTAGATATGGATAGAAATACTTCACGGCTACATCAGCAAGGTAATGTATTTGTTCCGCATTACGTATTGGCTGTCTCTACTATACAATTCATACAGCGCCGCGTACTGTCAGTTTCCGAAATCGATAACGCGTTTCACTATGCTACGATTGTCTGATTGTTATCGAACAGTCACAACATTCATTTGTGTGAGCGGCAGGTGTCAATGATTGTGCGCAGTGCCAGGATGTGCTCTGTTGTACCGCGGGATGGTCGAAATCCATTCTGAGCATTCAGGAGCTTGGTAGAGAGTTGCTCACGTATGCGAAGGAGCAGTACTCGGTCGAACAGCTTGGCAGCGGTCTGCATCAGGGAGATGCCTCTGTAGTTCGCTGGGTCACTCGCAGCGCCTTTATTGTAGATAGGGACGATTTCGCTCTCGAGCCACTCGGGGGGCACCGGGCCGCCTTCGAGGACGCCATTCATGACGTCGAGGAGCACAGGTGCAACGCCCGAGGTGTAAGCAGCCGTTGGGATGGCGTCCGTGCCGGTGGCCTTGAATTGTGGTACTCCACTCATGGCTGTCTTGAGCTCACCTAGCGTGATCAGGGTTGTATTGATCGCTAGAGGATTTGCTGCTAGTGAAGGCGGTGCAACGAGCACATCGATGTCCGGTGCAGATGTAGATAACAGAGTCTCGAAGTGTGCTGCGAGGTCTTCCGTACAGGCCTTCACGCGGGTCCTCTTGAAGCCAACTAATTCACCGATAGCTTTCCAGGCTGCTCTTGATCGGCCTGCTTCCAAATTTTCAACGGAAAGGGCAATGGCTTCGACTCGTTCCTTGCGAGCTGCGTCGTAAACGTTTGTTAAGTATAGAGCTGCCTCGTTGGCATCGCTATGTGCGTCCAGTGTTCCAGAGGTGTACGCAGCACGTCTGAGAGTCTTGAGGTTGCGGCGCGCACTGAGCACTGTCGGGTCGGATTCCCAGGCTAATCTTGGCCGTGGCTTGCTACGGGCCTCACCGAGCGTTTCACGGGCGGCATCCTTGACTACTGCTACAAGTGGCGCAAAGTCGGTCGGCATAGCATTTTGGATCTCGAGGGCGCGGAGTGTGTGCGTGGTAAAGACATTCATCCTATTTGCGTCCTTAAGATCGAACCAATTTGGTAGGGGCTCTTTCGGTGTGCGCTTCGGGACGAACGGGAGGCGTTCACGAAGCGTGGCCAGCACCATGCGATGGTCACTCCTGATCGTTTGCATGCGCACCGTTCGGCAGTTCGTGAAATGGCGCCGTGCGGGAGCATTGCAGCAGATATAGTCCAGCCGTGTGTTGCGTTGGCGCATACCGTCAAATGTCGTCATACGCTTCGGCTTCATAGAGAAGTTGGCATTGAGAGGAATGAGGTCGCAGCGGTCGAGTAGATCGGTAAAATGCTCCGAGTTGCTGTTCTCATGGCCAACTGGGAAGCGAACTCGCTGCGAGCGCTCGGCCAACGTGGCATTCATGTCCCCAAGCAGCATGGTTATGTCGCGCTGCGGGTAGGTTGATAGAATGCCTTCTAGTTGGTCGTAGAAGGCGAGCGTATCAGCTGGGAAGGCAGTGGTGTTCGGAGATGTTGGTCCATACGCACACACTAGGTGCAGTTTGCGGCGACGGAGTTGAATGCTGGCTGTGATAATCCGGCTGTTTATAACGCAAATCTTTGCCTCGGCGTGGAAACGCTGGGACAAGATTAGACCGACGCCTCCAACTCCGCCTTGGTTGGCAGGTGATTGGATCATGATGATGCCTGCGCCTAGGTCTTTTTCACGGAATGGTTCGGTGAAGTGCTGGCGATGTTCTTGGATTGCCAACGCATCAAGTTTGAGGTCTGTCACAAGTTCGGCAGCTTCTTCCTGGCGCCATACAGAGTTCAAAGTTCTCGTGTTCAGAGTTCCAAGTTTAACTTCTGCATTTAGGCTAATCCTCTGGGATCTTGGTTGAGGCTTCGGGTCCCCGGCGCCACCCGGCAGATCCCAGTCTTTCTGTTGATATTGTCCCACTCGGCGAGTACGCAGTAACTTAAGGTAGTAAAGTCTTCGTCGCAATTTGCGACTTGGTCTACTCTGTTTACTGCCTATACTGCGCAGCACGTCCGAGCTGTACGTAATCATTATAAAGCAATCAGCTAGCGGAGCGAGAAATACACGTCTGCACTCGGCGACTGACTAAAGCGTTTTCGATGATTTCACGAAAGCCTTCGACTCGGTCTCGCGCCCAGCCATGGCGGAGATCCTCAGATTCTATGGAATTCCTGAGGTGATAACGTACGCCATTATGGCCCTCTACACTGACACACGAGCGCGAGTCCGAACATATGACGGCCCAAGCGGAGATTTCAACACTTCGGCTGGTGTGCTTCAAGGTGACACCCTGGCACCATTCTTGTTTGTGGTCATCCTTGACTTCGTGCTGCGAACGGCCTTCCCGGATACTACGAACTTCTTCGAATGGCGGCCACGGCAAGGAACGCGCACGCGTACGACTCGCGAGGCAATCCACGTAGGTATTCTTGCCTACGCAGACGACCTAGCCCGGCTTGCCCCGAACACCGCATCGGCACAGCGTCTCATTAACCAGCTAGAGGCCGCCGCCGCTCTTGTTGGCCTCCAGATCAACGCTAAGAAGACTGAGGTTCTGGCCATACCAGCTCTACCGGCGAACGCGACACCAATTCAACTGGGAGATATCGATCTCAAGTATGTAACGAGTTTTGTATACCTCGGTATTGACGTCGCTGACTCTGGAAAAGCGCTCAAGGCGAGGCTAGCAAAGGCCTGAGGCGTGGCAAGACGGCTACATAGCCTCTTCCACTCAAGTGCCTCAACCCAGCTCAAGACCCGCATCTTCCGTGCCACTGTCGAGCAGGTACTTCTCTACGGAATAGAAGCACTCACGCTGACAGAAAAGCTGGCTAAGACACTCAACGCCAACTATGATGCACTCCTCTGCTACGCACTCGGCATCCACCACCCGGAGCACATATCCACCAATGCTCTGCGCAAACTCACAAAAACAGTCCCATGCCGTTTGCTGGCTGCTGAACGACGCTTACGCTTAATCGGTCATCTAGTGCGGCATCAAGACGATCAACCAGCCGCCGCCATCATCAACCACATTCCGACGGAGCCATGGCGCAGAGGTGGCTGGAATAGAACCACATGGCGCTCAACAATAGAGACCGAGCTAGCGCAACGCGGGCTATCGCTCGAAGACGCCCACGACCGCCCACGATGGAGGCGCTTAATAAGGGCCGAAAACTCATTATCTTGATGTTCGTTTGTTTCCTGTTTTCTTTTGCCCTTCTATTTAATTAAAAGACGATATATATATATCGAACAGTGAGTGAGGCATATTCAATTGTGCCTGACCTGGCAATAGTATCTCTGAGCTGCCATTGTACGCAATAAAGCTGAATTTCACATTCCTTGGCGATTGTTATGCTCGTGCATTTTATGTTGGTATCGTTTGTTTCTTATTTGTCTAGGATTAGTAATTACCGCCATTCATTATTTCCTTGTGTGCCGTTCTTCGTATTTATACCCTGTGTTCTGTTTAGGGTTGGATTATCCGGATAACGGTTAACCAGGGCTTTGGAGCAGCCGTAAATTTACATTGCTCCAGCTCCGGCTCCGGAGCTTTCTTCTATCATACAGTAGCTCCGGCTCCAGCTCCGGAGCCGCATTATTACCACTGCTCCGGCTCCAGCTCCGGCTCCGGCTCTGATAACTAACGAAGGTGTCTGTCTATATCAGGGGCGGGCAACCCGCGGCCTGCGGGCCATATGTGGCCAGCGAGAAGGTTTTGAGTAGCCCGCGAGCTAATTGCCCATTATATTATCGATATTGAATTGCTCAGATTGTGAACTTGCAAGGCCAACCAAAAATATGATTAGTCTGGCCGCGACACTTGGGATGTTGATGACTAAAATATCTGTTCTGACGCATTGGCAGATCCAGGGTCGAGTCACATTTTTAGTAAATCGTCGTACATTACAATAAACTAAAAACGTAGTAAAATTTTTCTTCATGCGTCGCGTGTTTAATTTTCACACGATGTCTTTCTTTGTAGCCTACTCCCATCGGAAAATGAAAAACGCCTTATTTAGCTGATCGCGTCTAACTATATTCGCAATTACGGGAGAAAGTCTTTTCGCGGTGGCGCTCGCAGAAAAATCGTCGACGATGAAATGTAGGCACAAAATGATTGTCATATATTAGCGGAAATCTTCGATATCGATATTTCCAGATGCCGAATAGTCCTGCCCTTGCAAACTGAGCCCAGCGGGCGGTATACAGTCGACCCGCAATATACTCAAGTAATAATAATATTAACTTTGAAAATTTTACGCGCCTTGCGCGACTAGTGGGCAGCGCACTCGTTCGTCAATTTCATGTGGCCCTTTAGCCGAAAAGGTTGGCCACCCCTGGCCTATATAGACTACTAATTTACCCGTATGTTAGTTATCTATAGTAATCTAGAGCAGTGGTTCTCAACCTTTTTCACCTCGCGGACCGGTAAAATTTAAAAAATTGTCTAGCGAACCGGTGAACTTTCAAAATTGAAATCAAGCCAAAATGTAAAGCATGCAACCGTTTTTTGCAATATATGGCGCTAGAGAGTGACATTTAGAGGGTTTTGATCGTATTTAATTATATTCATGATTGCATCTATGTGCTTTTATGGTAGTGAGTCTGCCGAGTCGAGGTAAAATTGCCCTGTTAAGATAAACGTGTTTCCGCCGAGAGTCATTTACAGTCCTTCGCACCGAAGGCCATGGATTTAACCGACCACGCCAACTCGAATAATATTCTTCTCTTTGACAATATCGAGATAAGAAACGTATCGGAGTCGAACCAAGCACCTTGTCAAGCTACCTTGCTCATTGTACACTGCCACCAGACGCAGGCTACTCTGGCAACTACGAATGCAATGCTTGCCGCAAGAAAACACATTACAGCAGCAACAGCTGTACCGGCCATCCGCAAATCCGGGCCGTAAAAACACTTCGTCAGCCCACGCCCGAAAACATTGATATTGGGGCCTCCACAGGTCGATAAGCCAGACTTCCGGAGGCTTCGCCCCCAGACCCTGCAGTTGGGTGGAAGTTTTCACCTGTACTTGTGATCACATCGACTCTACTCAGCGTAAGCAGAGAGTTCACGTTAGCTTAATCGCGCCAATAGCGAAAATTTTCGATCATTCACGACTGAAGCGGTTTTCTCGCGGCCGAATTTTTGGCCCACCGTTCGGAGTCCCATGTTAACCTAAACTTTATTATGTGTTGGTACGTCATGGCGCGGTAATGGCTGACGCCGAAAGAAAAGACAAGACAAGAAAATATCAAGATGAATTAAATTATATTAAAAATTCTGGACTCAATTCGTAAATTCAATTTTCATGTCGACGACCTTCAACACGTACTAATTAAATGACGTGTGCACGGCCGCATAAATGTCCTTCTGCGGCCGCAGGTTGGCCACCCCTGTACTGTAGAGTGAAATTTTGAGGGTTATGTTCGTGAATAAATATGTTTATGATAGTATTCATTTGATTTTACGGTAGTGTCTGATGAGCGCTGGGTCGAGGTAACATTGACTTGCCCATATAAACATATACTAATTTCGCACAGAAGGCCATGGATGAACCGACCGCGTGAACTGGAATAATATTCTTCTCTTCGACAATATCCACAGATGAAGCGTTTTGGAGTAGGACCAAGCACCTTGTCGAGCTATCTTGTTCATTTCCCTCTACTACTAGTGGTAGCCTACTACGAGTTCAATGCGCCGCACGAAAACACTTGATTACAGCGATAGCTGGCCAGTGCCCATCCACAAATTTAATGAATCGAGAACGAATGATCGTACGGATTGTGCTGTTTAGCGAGTCAGCTCGTACTTAGCGTGTTGCTCACATGTCGTAGCCGGAGACAGCTTGAACTTTAAGTCAAATCGAACATGTGTTCCGGGCCTAATCTAATCTCAAGAAGTTCTGCATCAGTTTAAAATTTGACGTCTTATTTATTTTACCAATGGACAAGCCTTCAACACCTTGTAACTTGAAATTAAGGTATAAAATCTGAATATACCTCGCGGACCGGCAGCAAAGTCGTCGCGGACCGGCACCGGTCCGCGGACCGGCGGTTGAGAACCACTGATCTAGAGTCTGTCAGCGGTCAGTAACATCGGATGCATGAAGACATAGGTGCCGCCGTGCCGGCTTGTGACGACATAATGAATACTTGTCGATAACATCAAAGTTGGACTAGAACGCACTTTACTCCGTGCTATTGCTGTTGTACAGCATTCAAATTCTGATGCGGCGTTATAACACTGGCACTGTACTCGTTAACATTAAGCCACACAGCTCAATTCAATCTTTAAATGTGCGATTATTATTCAACTGTAACTGTAGTAAGAGCAATATGGGCGGATATAACGACGTGATCAATAAAAATTCGATTCGTACCAAATGGCCAATGGTTTGACGTTAGATATTGGTGCACTCGTTACCAGTCCATCCGGTGTCGATCAAGTTTATCGGAATATAATATTTTCCCGTTGAAACGAATCGAATAATCGAATTAAACACTGTGCCATGCACATTGCGCCATGCCCCTAACGAATTAAACCCATGCAGTAGGCACATTGCACATTTACAAGTCACAGTGCGCGATAATCCGGGAATACTGGAGTATCAAGCAGACATCAAGAATGAATTTACGAAACAGATGATTACAAATTGGAAATCGCGTATCAAATCAGTAATTTGTCTCCAACGTAAAATACCAGTGCTGGGTAATGAATTCCAATTAGCATGCATAATTGCATACTCAATAACACTGTCCAATTTCGCGTCCGGATTGAAGAACTATCACGAAAGAACGAGAATTTGCTCATCCGATTCATAGCAACGACTAGATGGAATTTCTCGGCTCGTGCTCGTCATATCGATATGTGCAACGAAATCACGTTTTTATCCTTTCTCTCTCATTTCGCGTTATACATAGTGATCATTATTTTCGAACCGTATACCAGCAAGGTTATGCTGATGATGAAATTGCGGGTATGCCGAATTCCCACAATATTCACAGGCATATTTCGCATACCGAGGTTCGGCACTCAGCATGTATGAAAATTGAACATTGAACATACGACTGCTCTGCTGTTAAATCCCCAGCAACATGATTAGTCGGAAAAGGTAGCGCCAAAGAGGAAAAGATTCTTAATTTCGCGAAAGTCTGCTGTTGAATTATGTGAACTCAGCAGATATGGTTGTTGCATATATAAGCATCTTAAGAAATACGTCGGAGCCGGAGCTACCCCTCAAATAACGGGCTCCAGCTCCGGCTCCGGCTCCGGCTGAATTTTATGTAGAGCTCCAGCTCCGGCTCCAGCTCCGGTAAAAAGGCACGGCTCCGGGGCTCCTGCTCCGGGCTCCGGCTCCGGCTCCAAAGCCCTGCGGTTAACCGCAGGTTTTTTTATTATTCGATATCCGGATATAAATTTGCCGGTTAACCGGATAAAATAGTATCGGTAATAACGTGTTTTACACTTTTAGGAAGCTTCAATAAGTCGTATTATGAGTGTTTCGCGCGGCCAATTAGCGATTAGTGTGTCGCCAATTAGCGGGATACGTCAATGCACTGTGTAACGCGACGCAATCTCCCGCTGAGAAGATCGCCAAATTAGGTCATTGATTGCCGCGAACTCAGCTATCGGTGCTGGCATGATTTTTCGAGTCTTCAACAAGCCTGTAGTTCCGCTGGCAGAATCACATCTGCAATAGGCTCTGTGGACATTATACCATCACTGGCCTACATAATCGCATCTGCAGTGGCTGGGTGCTCACGATATTATCGCTGGCCTCCACAATCGCATCTGCAATAGGCATGGTACGAACGATATCAGCGCTGGCGTAACCATAGTCTCGGGCCTGGCATGCGTTGGCTCCTATCTCTTGGTGGCTTGGAGACAATATGCCGCTGAGATTATTATGATCAGCGATTGTGATTAATGAGTGACATTGCGAAACTGAATGACATCGAATGTTCGCATTCCGGAAACATGTTCGTTGTTCGTGCGTGCAAGTCAGGGATATCTAGACGTCTAGATATCCCTGGTGCAAGTGTAATTGATTTCCGCTGTTACTAATTCGAAAAAAAATCGAAACCACCTCGTTTTATTTAAAACGCCCCCCTTATTTTTCGGCTGGCTACGGGCCTGATCATGTGAATTTCTCATGGAGGAATTAGAGCGAGTTATCATGTCGGCCTCAATTCCGGTATCAGCTACTCGTCCTTCCAGTACTGGACACCTAAACAGAAGAATGGGCAAAAAGGAAGCGCTGCTTACTATATTCAGCCTTGCTTACTATAATTCAGCCCATTTTGTGGAAGCAGAAAGAGCATTTAATACGTGTGGACTCTCTGTTACAAAACTCCGGTCCCGGCTACAGGATGCCACTATTGATCATGTGTGCTTTATAAGGAGGGAGCTGCAATTACACTGTGTAATGATTTTGCGATCCATTGTTCATGCAGACATCGTGAAATCGATTATCTCACTTAGGATTCACAATCCGGTTAACCGGTTAGCTAAATTCCAAATATACGGATATATCCGTTATCCGGATAGTGAAAATTATTGATATCCGAGCTAACCCTAGTTCTGTTGTCTACGAGTATTTCGTTTAAATGCACTCTAGATCGTGTCACCTGTATTAAAGTTATTCTGCTGTATAATATACTGATTTCATATTGCAACCTCGTATGAGTTATTGTTCAAACAAGATCAAGAACATAACAGCAATTTTGAGGGGGTTCCATTGCTCTACGATTGTTAATATTCGTATTTTCAGAATATGTGCGGCTATAGCTATTACGGCTCTTCAAGATCAACTCGAATTCAGTGTTGGGATGACTCGAGTCATGACTTGACTCGAGTCAGACTCGAGTCAACTTTTTCGTATGACTTGACTTGACTCGAGTCACTTCGGAAAAATGACTTGACTTGACTTGACTCGGAGGTTCAAAAATGTGCATTGAATCGTGACTCGAAGCAAAATTTACGAGTCAATTTCAAGTCAAGTCAAGTCACCGAGCGAGATAGTGTAATGGTTATGCGTCCGGCTTCTCGATCGGTAGGTGGTGAGTTCGATCCCCGGCCGGGTCATACCAAGACTTGTGAATTGGCATCCGCAGCTATCCTGCTGGGCGCTCAGCAATCACGGATAGCATGGAGGAGATAAGAAAACGGGCGCGCAGACTAGATGACATCACGGCCGTATCGTAACTCCGTCGTCAAAGCATCGATCGTGCAGGCGAAAAACAATATCATATCTTTCTCACTCTCTCTCATCAAGTAAACGGTGTCACTGTATCTTATGTACGTTCGGATTGTTCGAGATACGCCGGTGTAACTTGTGATAGCAACCAGTCGTTCACTGATTATACGTTAGACGGCTTAATGCTTACGTTGCGGAGTGCTCACATTTACCAAGCCTCGTGTATGATTTAAATCGAACAAATATAGGTTCCGCGTTTATATTTTTGCGGATGTGTAGATGGGTAGTGTAGACTATTGTACCATATCAATTAGTTTCAACTTCACGAAGCTTCGTATTAGGTCCTCTATTTTAGCTGATAATAACTGACTTTAGCATGTAGCGTACAGTTACTCACGTATTCTATTAGTGGTTCCTCGTGTGCATGAGGGACACAACGTCTTTCTGCATGTATTTTTAACACTTGATATTCGTTATTTGATACAAGATAAATGACCAAATAATCTGTCTTTCTCAAAGCTAGCAAAATTTAATGACTTTGAATCATCACTCATACTTCGAAAATTCAATTTGACTTGAATTGTGACTTGACTCGTGACTTGACTTGACTTGACTCGACTTGACTCGAGTCACCTCCAAAAAACGAGTGACTTGACTTGACTCGAGTCACCTTTGAAAATCGACTGACTTGACTTGACTCGAGTCAAAATCTGCAATGACTCGAGATGACTCGTGACTCGAAGGTAGTGACTTGATCCCAACACTGCTCGAATTACGTAGCAAGGCTCCCGGTAGTCAACGCGTACCACAACCAAATCCACACTTGTATATCCTTCAATATATTCGTTGACTAAAGCCAAGGCGCATGAATCTTCTTTTTGCAGTGGAAATACGGAAGTGATACGGTGAACTAAAAGGTACACAAACACAGAATCAATACTAGCCTACTGAGTCCTACCTAACAATGCAAATCTTACCAATTTATTCCGGCAACAATCCTACACTAACAACATTGATCTTAATTACTAATTATGCCTGTAGAAAGGTAAACAATTACTAAATATGCCAATTAAATATGAACAACAGCAGACCAAGAGCACGGCTTACATCAGAATCACACCAATGGCTTGGTACTTCTAAACAACGATGGTACGCTATCGTTACAATAGCATTTAATTGATACCGGCTATTAACGAATTCTCAACTGTTTATGATGAATTGCATTGTCGCGGACTCTTGAATTTGTTGTATTCCTATTAAATCACGATCCCCGTTTCCCCAGATTCTGGGAACCTTTTGAGTCAGAAATGATACAGCAGCGCTACCATGCACTGAAATTTGAAGTATATTTTTGTGTAAATAATATATTATCCATGTAAATGTCATATAACGGTCCGGCATTGTCGCTCTCGATTGTGTGAATAACTACTTTTTGGGACATTATTCCATAAAACTAAACTCAGTGTGAACTTTTTTGCCTTTACGAAATTGGGAGTCAACTGTCACTGATTTGTTCCTATAGTGGTACCAAGTGTGAAACCAAAACAACGTAGCCTGGTGAATATAATGTGGCATACGAACAGACTCGACATTTGCTGTTTTCGGAGAATTTTAAACTGATGCAGAACTGCGGGCCGTATGTTTGACACCCCTGCTCTAGGTAAATACTTATATACATGATTGGAGTTTATTTACGTATATGATATTCGTGAAAGTCTCCAACTTTGATAAATCTAATACCCCGATGATGATGTATATTGATATAAAACAGTCTTCAGGGTGTAAAAATAACAAGTATAGGTTGAATTTCTGAACTTTCTAGTACGACAGAGTCCATCAGGTTCCAATACCCGGGAAATAAGCAAGGCTATTTCAGTGACGTCGACTAATTTCTAGCAAACCAGCGTCATGATTTTTTTTTTGTTTATCAGGTATGCCTTTATCCAAAATCCATCACGGGCCTTTCTCGAGATGTAATCACGTGAAGAAATTATCACCCTCTGTTCATGCATGCCCGGAATACCATGTTTGGTCATGGCGAATTGACGAAATTAGCCACCAGTAAATAGCCTACTCTTATTTTAAAAAATATTGGAAACTCCAATTTCAGATTGCACAGCTGCTGCTAATTCTAGAAATCGAGTCAAATTTGGTGTGTAGCGCTTTTTCAGGCAACTAAACAATTTAATCAATGCAAATGAAAAAATCTAGCTACAACTATGTTATCGACGCACCGTTGGGGCCCGTGATAGCAACCAGTCCAGTCCAACCATTATGCAACCTGCATGGCTTTTCATACGGATACATGGTTAATAGACGGATTGAAGTATAGTACTCTGTTCAAATTGGGTTAATTGTTGGTTATTATTTTACGGACGTCAAATCGTTAGTTGAACTATATATATTCAATATCCTGCAGAAGTAGCAAGGTCATAATTCATTGGCTTGTCCTTGAGCCGGCGACTGCTTAGCTACTCGTGAGTTGTAATATCAACGTGTTACTAATGTTTCCGCCATGCCTTGAAAGAAAGCAGAGAAGCTTACGGAATCCGATGGCTGGAAAGCGTTTGCATAAACACGCAAATGTAATTCTGATTCGTCTGCTGAATTATACTGGACTAAGCACTGCTTGTGATCTCCGAGCAATAAACAAGGCTCGACGATTGCAACAAATATAATTTACATCGACTGGCTGTAAGCTCCCTGGTCCATGTGTATATGACAAAAGCCCGTATTATCATGAAAATGTTATCGCAAATGACATCCACTGGCATGTTACAACTTTCAATCTAGAATAGCTGAGGTTGATAAACCAATTTGTATAGTGCATTTCTGTTTGTACCTCACGGTAATTAGGAATTATAAAATACTAAAAGGTAATCTGCGTTAACGGTTTTGAAGGTTATAGTTACTGAAACAAAAACAAAATTTGATGGATTACTTAGTCGAAAGAGGAGACAAAATCGAACAAGCCGCGACCTTAATTAATATTCCACAAAACCGATATCTAAAATAACACCAAGACTATAGTAACTATAATATGCGTGATTTATCCTTTCCATAATTCCGTTGATTCGGCGATTATCTCAAAGCATCGAAAGTCTTTTTCACAATTACGCGCTGTCAATTAGGCTCCGACATCAAAAATAGAATTTCTACGCTCGGTATAACTGAAGGTAAGTCGACTGGTGAATTTTGTGAGGCATGCATTATTCTTCCAACCGATAGATCTGTTACAACTTTCTGCGATATTTGATTTTGGATTTTAATAAGTGTAGGTATAGTCCATTGCGACTCATTTTACTGTCGTGTTTTTGTATCCAAGTTGTTGTGTACTGCCCTAATTTTTTGAAGACACCACATCCTTAGCTTTATTTGTAAAATGCACATTGGCTTGTCATATCATTAAAACTGACGATTTCGCGAAATGGTGAAAAAGGCCGTGGCAAAAGCTAACTACGAGGAGGGGCAAAATCCATCGGGCGTTTGCTTGATCACTCTATGAGGGTCCCTGACCAACGTTTAGGACAGTGGTTCTCAACCTTTTTGTCTTCGCGGAACCCATCTGGACCGTAACGGACCCCTGTGGACCCCCAAAGTTTTAGTTCAGATTTAGCTCTATTACCGTAATACCGTCATCTGACTTACGGTATGCAAATATTAACTGTAGCCTAATGATAAACAGCACCGAAATGACATGTCCTGAAATTAACATCATACTATATATGTAGAAATTGGGAAGAGGTTTATTATTTCAAAGCGAATTCTGTTGCTGCATTTCTAAGACATTGCTGCCTTGTCACGAAAATCGATTTGACATGAACGAGTCCCTAAAATACATTAATTTCCACCATGATATGTGGTGGCGAATGTAATATGAACGCGTAACGCACCCGACAACACCTTTGGGTCTGATCGCAACGTACATGACACTAATATCATCACCATCATTTTATTATTATAACGTCATGCCTTGTCATTTCTATGTATAGCAGCTCATCTCGAAGTTATTCTGGAATAGCTATTATGTATATCACAGAAAAAAATGGATATTTTTTGCAAGCGATCTTATTCCGAAACCCTAACAAAACATCTTTATACAGCAATATGTTTGTATCAGTAGGCTATTGGCAAATTGGTGATTAAAATGAGTTTGCACAGTTGAATATTTCATCTCAGACGGCCATTCTGTTTACGTGAGTTCTCAAGTTTTAGCAGTTATGAAACGAAACTGTCTGATTAAAAAAAATATAAATTAGGTTATCACAATATTTGCAAATTTGAAGGTTTCGCGGACCCCTGAAATTGATTCACGGACGCCTAGGGGTCCACGGACGCCTAGGGGTCCACGGACCCCTGGTTGAGAACCACTGGTTTGGGGTGATGTCGAAGCGTTGTTTCGGTCGTGATACGCGTAGCACCCATAGCATTTGACTAATCCGCTTTTCGTCATAGTTCGTGTGTAGGCCTACCTGTCAATGTCTTTCTATTTCTATAAATTCGCATGTTATGTCAAATTAAAGCTTCTTATAAACGGTACGACTTCGCGCGAATGTAACATTTAAAGTGATTGCGGTCGACGTGAAATGTCAATTGCCTGAAATCGGATTTACCGTTGTAAACGCTTGCCACACACCTGACACTCGAAAAGTCTGACATCAGGATGATGCGCATAATATGCGTCTTCAAATCGCTTTCGTCGTTGCATCGTTTTCCGCATATTTTACATTCGACGGGCTTGACCCGTCTATTTTGGTCAGTTCGTCAATGACCATCTCTTATGCAACTCCCACCAAGCTTGATGTCACTAATGCGACTCAGACAGTGGAATAGTTTAAGAATGACAGGGAAACCTCATTTCCAAGCGGGATACATATAGCTTGGTTGGATGAATCCGTGGGTCGCAATTTTATGTGTTTATAGAACAGTGGTTCTCAACGGGGGCACCATTTACAAGGTTGCGAGAGAGTGAAGTAATAGCAATCGTATCTCGTCAGGTGCGGATATTATGTATTTAAAACCTGACGACGTTGCTGTTCGTGATTGGAAAGCTGGAAAGTGTGACACGTATTTCAGTGCATTTTGACGAATTCTACCTCGTTACACAGAGGCACTAGTAGGCCACTTTCCAATAATGAATCGCAACGTCGTCTGGTTTCAAATACAAAACATCTACACTTAACGGGTTCATACTAATTAAAGTAATAAGCCGTAGTCTTATAATATTTTATCAAGAGATTAATTATAGAAATAATTCTTACTAAATATATCTTTAACGGGAAATGTACTGGATTCATGCAATCATTTTTCATTTACTCAAAACGTAATCGAGGGCCGTATTTTAAGACCTCTCCTGTAGCGTATAGAGCAGGGGAATCAAGCTTGAGTTTGGTCGCTAGTCGGATTCAAACCGTTTGTCCGCTTGCGGGCCGGACGAGGCAAATGAATCCGACATGTTACCACCGAACCCATGCCTGTGTTTCTCACCGTAATCCTTTATTATCAATCCTATATTCCACCCCTACATAATAGTCCTATGCAGAATATTACCGATCATATAGTGGCCAATTCTATCAACACCTTTATTCGTAAAAAACGGAATTGGTAAAATATGATGATTGGCCGATTGAATATAGTCATAAACCGCTAAAACTGTGGCTCCAGCGACTATATTATTTCGTAGATTTCTGAATTCTCTTTGTTGTAGTGGTGATACGGTGTGTTGGCCGTGAGGAATAGCCTACAAGAGATTTAAAGGGAAACGTGGACGCTTGAGAGAAAATTTATGTGAAAGTATTTCTCACTATAAATCTTAATCTAGAAATGTGGTTTCTAATACAAGCAGTTTTCCATGTACTCAGAATTGCTTCGCGGGCTGGATGCAGCCCGCGGGCCGTATGTTCGACACCTCTGGTGTAGAGCAACTTGTCGCATGCAGTGTGTCAAATGAACTCCTTCGCCTCCATGTTCGGATGTATTTCACACTGAAGCCATATCTTAGGAGAACTTCCGTTGGGTATTGAGCAACTTATAAATATTATGAAACGCTGCAGTTTTTTCACACCCACAGCCTCTTAATAGTTATTATTTACAATGGAAATTTCACATTTATCATCGCCATATAGGGGTAAAATTAGGCTATTGCGAGAAGTTCTAAAACATTTGTAGCCGTGCGCTCGTTGATACGTCGAAATTTAAGAAGGCGATCACTACTATCTTCCAAGAACTACTGGACCGAGAGACATTGCAGATTCGACACATATATTACAAGGAAGGTAGATACAAATATACACAGCAACGCTTGAAGCCAATCCAAATTGATCTTAATACACTAACCCCTTCACATAAAGACAGGGCCAATACTTGATGACGATTCATTTCCTCTTTACCCAGTGCATACCACTGTACGCATGCCTGGTTCTGCCAATCGATAATTCCGGAGTCACGAGGGCTCCAGAGTAGGGTGGTTAATGGGTATAGCTCCAGAGTAGGGTGGTTAATGGGTATAATTCGATTGTGAGATGACACGATATACTCTAATTCTAATAGAAATGCATGGGACATGATTTGACGCCTCAGGCCGCCACTGGGACATATAGGCTAATAAGGTAGTCAGTCTGTCAGTCAGGCATATTGCGCATTGCAATGACATATTTCGACGAAAGATATTTACGGAGTCATTGATCTACACATCAAAATTCACTGAATGTACAATATACATGCAGCGATGGGATGTAACGAGACATTGTTTAAAAAGCTTAAAGATAGGTCACCCCACGCAATGTGGAATCAGCGTACGGAATTGACAGATTGTGGTAGAATGTAGAATGTAGATGTTATCCAAAAAGAAAAGAAAAATCGACCGTTCATTGTGATATGCGTCATCAGACCCATTCATTTTAAAGTAGCCTAAGCGTTTCAGACAGATGTCGCTGCATGCTGCATTTTGCTGTCGTCGTGATCTTCAGCTTGTCGCCGGTGAGATATACTCCGATTCGAAGCTGCCCTCCGCGTTTTACAGCTGGCGCTCCTCAAAATATCTTTTGCCGAAGATCTAAATGCATCGGACCCGAGATTGCAAACGATAAGGTTGATCGACTCTGTGAAATTCAGAAAACCTCTCGCGCCGATATAAATTTGCACACTGTTTATATAGAGAAAAGGCATGATTCCGTAAATAAACTTAGGAATATGGCCGATTAGGAAACTTGCTACGATCAACGATAGTTGAACCATGGCTTCCCTATCTTCTGTCCGTAATTTGAGATTTTCACAAAGCTGTTTCCTTTTCATTTTTGTTCCAGCAGAGACCATGCGATTCCAATACAGACAGGCAAAATTGATACCAACAGAACGACGTTAAAGATTCCGTTATCCATGATTCTAAAAATGTGAACAAGCAAGTCGTCGTCCGTTCTGTAGTAACAAATTTGCTTGGACGAAAGTTGTGACAGTACAACATCCAAGTAGTATGCAGGAATTGGAAAGATCACGACGGTCGCAATCAACCACACGCAGACAGTTTTGCGCTTAGCTTTTCTCGGCGTCATAACTCTCGCCGCTCGGTGTGGATGGCGGATAGCGTAAAATCGTTATGTCGATAGAGCGAGCACAAGTAGACTTGTGACAGCTTGCGTTACTGCTAGTATAGGATATATCAACTTGCAGATGGGCTGGGGCCAAGGATAGTCTACATAAATGGCACCAACCACGAACGGCGACGCAAGAATCGATAGAATATCCGAACAACATAAACCGATGACGATCACATTTAGAGGAGCCGGCTTCATCTTCCAGACGAAAGTCCAGAATATTCCAAATACAGTCCAGATCAATGTTATTTCCACTCTCGTGAGAAGATGAGGGTTGTTTCGAATCTCCAGCGTTGGTGGGGACGTGGACAAGTTGGATAAGTTCACGGAGGTTGATGTGATACTCATCTCATGAGAAGCTGTTATTTGAATCACAATAAGTAAACGGGAAGATAACTTTGGATTAATATGCAGTGGATATACCGATTACATGATTATAAGTTGGCCATGAGGACGATGGTATGTCTTCGCATATTTCGGACGCCTGCCTTTAATCTACTTCTTCTGCCTGTTCTCTTATTCCCGAGAGTCCATCCGCTTTGTTAATTATTAGGGATGGTGTGAACGCGAGGTTCACGTTCGCGTTCTGTGTGTGAACCTCTGAAATTTAGAGGTTCACGTTCACAACAGAACCTTGGTAGGTTCTGCACTGTGAACCTTTTCGTACAATTTTCGCGTCATTATAACATCTTTGGCTGAAATTCGTTGCATTTCAACTTCAGACCACTCTGTGCATGGCGCTTGCAGCATAAAAAAATCAACACTAAATGAGCATGTACCGCTACCTTGCCGGTCTCAACGAGTTTACACGCGTTGTTACAAAAGTTTACTCGAAATATTCAGCTTTACTTTTGTGAATATTTAGTGACTCTCTGTCGTGAGCTTGACCCGCAATCACACAACATCAAGAACGAAATACACTACCTCTAGGAAGTCAACGAATGATGCTTCGGCGCTTCTTCGATATACGCCCCAGATCGAAACAGTGATCCCCATGACACCAACAAATGTTTCACATGAACACAATAAAATTTATAAACGTCAAAATAAATTGTTTTTTGCCTTTGTTGTGGAAGGGGGATATTATGGTTGGAGGAGAGGGGGAAGTTCTGCCCGAAGTTCTGCATCAGTTTAAAATTTGACGTCTTATTTATTTTACCAATGGACAAGCCTTCAACACCTTGTAACTTGAAATTAAGGTATAAAATCTGAATATACCTCGCGGACCGGCAGCAAAGTCGTCGCGGACCGGCACCGGTCCGCGGACCGGCGGTTGAGAACCACTGATCTAGAGTCTGTCAGCGGTCAGTAACATCGGATGCATGAAGACATAGGTGCCGCCGTGCCGGCTTGTGACGACATAATGAATACTTGTCGATAACATCAAAGTTGGACTAGAACGCACTTTTCTCCGTGCTATTGCTGTTGTACAGCATTCAAATTCTGATGCGGCGTTATAACACTGGCACTGTACTCGTTAACATTAAGCCACACAGCTCAATTCAATCTTTAAATGTGCGATTATTATTCAACTGTAACTGTAGTAAGAGCAATATGGGCGGATATAACGACGTGATCAATAAAAATTCGATTCGTACCAAATGGCCAATGGTTTGACGTTAGATATTGGTGCACTCGTTACCAGTCCATCCGGTGTCGATCAAGTTTATCGGAATATAATATTTTCCCGTTGAAACGAATCGAATAATCGAATTAAACACTGTGCCATGCACATTGCGCCATGCCCCTAACGAATTAAACCCATGCAGTAGGCACATTGCACATTTACAAGTCACAGTGCGCGATAATCCGGGAATACTGGAGTATCAAGCAGACATCAAGAATGAATTTACGAAACAGATGATTACAAATTGGAAATCGCGTATCAAATCAGTAATTTGTCTCCAACGTAAAATACCAGTGCTGGGTAATGAATTCCAATTAGCATGCATAATTGCATACTCAATAACACTGTCCAATTTCGCGTCCGGATTGAAGAACTATCACGAAAGAACGAGAATTTGCTCATCCGATTCATAGCAACGACTAGATGGAATTTCTCGGCTCGTGCTCGTCATATCGATATGTGCAACGAAATCACGTTTTTATCCTTTCTCTCTCATTTCGCGTTATACATAGTGATCATTATTTTCGAACCGTATACCAGCAAGGTTATGCTGATGATGAAATTGCGGGTATGCCGAATTCCCACAATATTCACAGGCATATTTCGCATACCGAGGTTCGCCACTCAGCATGTATGAAAATTGAACATTGAACATACGACTGCTCTGCTGTTAAATCCCCAGCAACATGGTTAGTCGGAAAAGGTAGCGCCAAAGAGGAAAAGATTCTTAATTTCGCGAAAGTCTGCTGTTGAATTATGTGAACTCAGCAGATATGGTTGTTGCATATATAAGCATCTTAAGAAATACGTCGGAGCCGGAGCTACCCCTCAAATAACGGGCTCCAGCTCCGGCTCCGGCTCCGGCTGAATTTTATGTAGAGCTCCAGCTCCGGCTCCAGCTCCGGTAAAAAGGCACGGCTCCGGGGCTCCTGCTCCGGGCTCCGGCTCCGGCTCCAAAGCCCTGCGGTTAACCGCAGGTTTTTTTATTATTCGATATCCGGATATAAATTTGCCGGTTAACCGGATAAAATAGTATCGGTAATAACGTGTTTTACACTTTTAGGAAGCTTCAATAAGTCGTATTATGAGTGTTTCGCGCGGCCAATTAGCGATTAGTGTGTCGCCAATTAGCGGGATACGTCAATGCACTGTGTAACGCGACGCAATCTCCCGCTGAGAAGATCGCCAAATTAGGTCATTGATTGCCGCGAACTCAGCTATCGGTGCTGGCATGATTTTTCGAGTCTTCAACAAGCCTGTAGTTCCGCTGGCAGAATCACATCTGCAATAGGCTCTGTGGACATTATACCATCACTGGCCTACATAATCGCATCTGCATTGGCTTGGTGCTCACGATATTATCGCTGGCCTCCACAATCGCATCTGCAATAGGCATGGTACGAACGATATCAGCGCTGGCGTAACCATAGTCTCGGGCCTGGCATGCGTTGGCTCCTATCTCTTGGTGGCTTGGAGACAATATGCCGCTGAGATTATTATGATCAGCGATTGTGATTAATGAGTGACATTGCGAAACTGAATGACATCGAATGTTCGCATTCCGGAAACATGTTCGTTGTTCGTGCGTGCAAGTCAGGGATATCTAGACGTCTAGATATCCCTGGTGCAAGTGTAATTGATTTCCGCTGTTACTAATTCGAAAAAAAATCGAAACCACCTCGTTTTATTTAAAACGCCCCCCTTATTTTTCGGCTGGCTACGGGCCTGATCATGTGAATTTCTCATGGAGGAATTAGAGCGAGTTATCATGTCGGCCTCAATTCCGGTATCAGCTACTCGTCCTTCCAGTACTGGACACCTAAACAGAAGAATGGGCAAAAAGGAAGCGCTGCTTACTATATTCAGCCTTGCTTACTATAATTCAGCCCATTTTGTGGAAGCAGAAAGAGCATTTAATACGTGTGGACTCTCTGTTACAAAACTCCGGTCCCGGCTACAGGATGCCACTATTGATCATGTGTGCTTTATAAGGAGGGAGCTGCAATTACACTGTGTAATGATTTTGCGATCCATTGTTCATGCAGACATCGTGAAATCGATTATCTCACTTAGGATTCACAATCCGGTTAACCGGTTAGCTAAATTCCAAATATACGGATATATCCGTTATCCGGATAGTGAAAATTATTGATATCCGAGCTAACCCTAGTTCTGTTGTCTACGAGTATTTCGTTTAAATGCACTCTAGATCGTGTCGCCTGTATTAAAGTTATTCTGCTGTATAATATACTGATTTCATATTGCAACCTCGTATGAGTTATTGTTCAAACAAGATCAAGAACATAACAGCAATTTTGAGGGGGTTCCATTGCTCTACGATTGTTAATATTCGTATTTTCAGAATATGTGCGGCTATAGCTATTACGGCTCTTCAAGATCAACTCGAATTCAGTGTTGGGATGACTCGAGTCATGACTTGACTCGAGTCAGACTCGAGTCAACTTTTTCGTATGACTTGACTTGACTCGAGTCACTTCGGAAAAATGACTTGACTTGACTTGACTCGGAGGTTCAAAAATGTGCATTGAATCGTGACTCGAAGCAAAATTTACGAGTCAATTTCAAGTCAAGTCAAGTCACCGAGCGAGATAGTGTAATGGTTATGCGTCCGGCTTCTCGATCGGTAGGTGGTGAGTTCGATCCCCGGCCGGGTCATACCAAGACTTGTGAATTGGCATCCGCAGCTATCCTGCTGGGCGCTCAGCAATCACGGATAGCATGGAGGAGATAAGAAAACGGGCGCGCAGACTAGATGACATCACGGCCGTATCGTAACTCCGTCGTCAAAGCATCGATCGTGCAGGCGAAAAACAATATCATATCTTTCTCACTCTCTCTCATCAAGTAAACGGTGTCACTGTATCTTATGTACGTTCGGATTGTTCGAGATACGCCGGTGTAACTTGTGATAGCAACCAGTCGTTCACTGATTATACGTTAGACGGCTCAATGCTTACGTTGCGGAGTGCTCACATTTACCAAGCCTCGTGTATGATTTAAATCGAACAAATATAGGTTCCGCGTTTATATTTTTGCGGATGTGTAGATGGGTAGTGTAGACTATTGTACCATATCAATTAGTTTCAACTTCACGAAGCTTCGTATTAGGTCCTCTATTTTAGCTGATAATAACTGACTTTAGCATGTAGCGTACAGTTACTCACGTATTCTATTAGTGGTTCCTCGTGTGCATGAGGGACACAACGTCTTTCTGCATGTATTTTTAACACTTGATATTCGTTATTTGATACAAGATAAATGACCAAATAATCTGTCTTTCTCAAAGCTAGCAAAATTTAATGACTTTGAATCATCACTCATACTTCGAAAATTCAATTTGACTTGAATTGTGACTTGACTCGTGACTTGACTTGACTTGACTCGACTTGACTCGAGTCACCTCCAAAAAACGAGTGACTTGACTTGACTCGAGTCACCTTTGAAAATCGACTGACTTGACTTGACTCGAGTCAAAATCTGCAATGACTCGAGATGACTCGTGACTCGAAGGTAGTGACTTGATCCCAACACTGCTCGAATTACGTAGCAAGGCTCCCGGTAGTCAACGCGTACCACAACCAAATCCACACTTGTATATCCTTCAATATATTCGTTGACTAAAGCCAAGGCGCATGAATCTTCTTTTTGCAGTGGAAATACGGAAGTGATACGGTGAACTAAAAGGTACACAAACACAGAATCAATACTAGCCTACTGAGTCCTACCTAACAATGCAAATCTTACCAATTTATTCCGGCAACAATCCTACACTAACAACATTGATCTTAATTACTAATTATGCCTGTAGAAAGGTAAACAATTACTAAATATGCCAATTAAATATGAACAACAGCAGACCAAGAGCACGGCTTACATCAGAATCACACCAATGGCTTGGTACTTCTAAACAACGATGGTACGCTATCGTTACAATAGCATTTAATTGATACCGGCTATTAACGAATTCTCAACTGTTTATGATGAATTGCATTGTCGCGGACTCTTGAATTTGTTGTATTCCTATTAAATCACGATCCCCGTTTCCCCAGATTCTGGGAACCTTTTGAGTCAGAAATGATACAGCAGCGCTACCATGCACTGAAATTTGAAGTATATTTTTGTGTAAATAATATATTATCCATGTAAATGTCATATAACGGTCCGGCATTGTCGCTCTCGATTGTGTGAATAACTACTTTTTGGGACATTATTCCATAAAACTAAACTCAGTGTGAACTTTTTTGCCTTTACGAAATTGGGAGTCAACTGTCACTGATTTGTTCCTATAGTGGTACCAAGTGTGAAACCAAAACAACGTAGCCTGGTGAATATAATGTGGCATACGAACAGACTCGACATTTGCTGTTTTCGGAGAATTTTAAACTGATGCAGAACTGCGGGCCGTATGTTTGACACCCCTGCTCTAGGTAAATACTTATATACATGATTGGAGTTTATTTACGTATATGATATTCGTGAAAGTCTCCAACTTTGATAAATCTAATACCCCGATGATGATGTATATTGATATAAAACAGTCTTCAGGGTGTAAAAATAACAAGTATAGGTTGAATTTCTGAACTTTCTAGTACGACAGAGTCCATCAGGTTCCAATACCCGGGAAATAAGCAAGGCTATTTCAGTGACGTCGACTAATTTCTAGCAAACCAGCGTCATGATTTTTTTTTTGTTTATCAGGTATGCCTTTATCCAAAATCCATCACGGGCCTTTCTCGAGATGTAATCACGTGAAGAAATTATCACCCTCTGTTCATGCATGCCCGGAATACCATGTTTGGTCATGGCGAATTGACGAAATTAGCCACCAGTAAATAGCCTACTCTTATTTTAAAAAATATTGGAAACTCCAATTTCAGATTGCACAGCTGCTGCTAATTCTAGAAATCGAGTCAAATTTGGTGTGTAGCGCTTTTTCAGGCAACTAAACAATTTAATCAATGCAAATGAAAAAATCTAGCTACAACTATGTTATCGACGCACCGTTGGGGCCCGTGATAGCAACCAGTCCAGTCCAACCATTATGCAACCTGCATGGCTTTTCATACGGATACATGGTTAATAGACGGATTGAAGTATAGTAGGGGAGACCGGGGTTAGTTGTTACGATTTTGCCCATTTTCGGTCTCACGGCTTTTCTACTTGTCCTGCGCAAATGATTTTGTTACACTGTCTACACTGATCATCCACTTACTTTTACAAAGTAGAATGGAACTTCAAGCTCTTATACGTTTGGAAATATTTGCATTTTAAAAAGGTGAGTCTTCTGTCATAACTTGCCCCGAGAGGGGGGCAAGTTGTGACTGGAGAGGAGGCAAGTTGTTACATTGAAATTGTCAGCTGAAAACTCTATATCCATAATAAAAGCATTGTTGTAACCATGTGTATTGAAATCGAAATGAAAGAAAAATCAAACGAAACAGCAAAATATGAAAAGAAGTCATTCAGTACTTGCAAAAATCACACACGTAGGGTGTAGAGCGATCACTGCATGCTTCATGCGCCCACTTTTGACATCCATTGCATTTGACCCATACTTCCTCAGACCTAGAGTTGTCATATGTGTCATGGCACAGTAGGCAATGATTGTTACTAGCATCTGTGTTTGTTTCGTCAGTGAAAGCTAGGTTTCTTTTTGTTGCTTTTTTTGTTATTTTCTTTTTGTCAATCTTAGAATTTTTTGCTTCCTTAGCCAAGTGCTCCTCTTGGAGGCAATGTCGTTCAGGAGTGCTTGTTAAGATGGAGGAGCGGCGCCTCTTTCTCCCACCAATTTTTTTCTGCCTGGGTGCGGCTTTGTTGAAAGGCCAAATCATCTCTGGTGTTGTCTTGATACCAGTGGGAAAACTAGGCACTGCATCCTCCATTGATCTTGGTGTACCAACTGCATTAATTGATGTTGCAGGCTCTTCAGAGTTTTCTGGTGCGCATGCCTTGCTGTTTGAAGTAGAAGTCTCTTCCGATTCTTCTGGTGCACTTACAGCGCTGCTTGAATCAGCAGAATTCTCATCAGTATTTGCTATTTTTGGCATATTTTACTCTTCTGGCATGGGTCTGTCGGTCGTGTAGCTTGGAAGAAATTCCTCATCCGCAAATACATTATCATTGAATGGGAATATCCCAGCCACTTGGAACCCTTTTTGAATGTTGACTGGGGTTGTTGCCAATGGAAGCGCCTGCTTCACAATTTCAGGGATATCAAGCATTGTCATTGGACGACCCCGATTGGTCTTCAATAATGCCCCACAAGCAGCATTGTAGTACTTTTTGAAGGGTCCGTAAACACTCCTGTCCAGAGGCTGCAACTTATGGGAGCAATGAAGAGGAAACGACAGCAACACAACTCCATTATCTCTGCAGTAATCAATCACATGTATGGACGTATGCGAGTCATGATTATCAAGTAAAAGTAACACAGGATTTTCTTTTGTACATCGAACAACTTTGATAAAATCAATCACTCTTCTTGCAGCTTCTTCCATAACCATCATAGGTGTAGTGCCTCTTTTGGTCTTTTTTTTTTGTAATGCCTCACCATAATCGCAGAGAATATATAGTTTAACAACAGAATTAATCTACAAGATAGGAGCAGGTTATTGAATACATTTTCATAAGTAATTGCAGAAGAATCCAAGCTGTCTTCAACTTTTTCATCACTTACTCAGTGTGGTGTAGGTCTAGCGTGGCTTTTAATGTCACTGCACAAAGATTTTGGTTGAAATAATGCTAACCCTATCAGGATGGATGAAATTTCATTAATAATAATGCTAATCACACATCATAAATATTCAAGCAAAGATTGAGGCTAGTTGTTACAACCGTAAAAATGTGCCCCCGCCGGAAACGGCCTGTTTAAGCTTACTTGGCGCCTTACTTGACCAACAAACAGCACAAAGTCAACTGTGAAACTAAACTTGAGGTCTTCCCCTTTCTATCGATGTAAATTAAACATATATCGGTCGCACGCAACCACTGATGCACCAGCGACGCTTGATTAGTAAAAGTTTTACTTTGTAGCCCTCAATATACCTTTTCCTGCATAAAACTTCTTCCAAGCACATTTCGCAAGCCAGGCTTCGTTAGAAGGTACTCTCCAACTAGCCGAGCAAACTGTGTAAAAATGGTGCGCCATCTCCCGGCAAAAAAACAAACCATTGATGTTGTAACAATGTTCCCCCGTAACAACTAACCCCGGTCTCCCCTACTCTGTTCAAATTGGGTTAATTGTTGGTTATTATTTTACGGACGTCAAATCGTTAGTTGAACTATATATATTCAATATCCTGCAGAAGTAGCAAGGTCATAATTCATTGGCTTGTCCTTGAGCCGGCGACTGCTTAGCTACTCGTGAGTTGTAATATCAACGTGTTACTAATGTTTCCGCCATGCCTTGAAAGAAAGCAGAGAAGCTTACGGAATCCGATGGCTGGAAAGCGTTTGCATAAACACGCAAATGTAATTCTGATTCGTCTGCTGAATTATACTGGACTAAGCACTGCTTGTGATCTCCGAGCAATAAACAAGGCTCGACGATTGCAACAAATATAATTTACATCGACTGGCTGTAAGCTCCCTGGTCCATGTGTATATGACAAAAGCCCGTATTATCATGAAAATGTTATCGCAAATGACATCCACTGGCATGTTACAACTTTCAATCTAGAATAGCTGAGGTTGATAAACCAATTTGTATAGTGCATTTCTGTTTGTACCTCACGGTAATTAGGAATTATAAAATACTAAAAGGTAATCTGCGTTAACGGTTTTGAAGGTTATAGTTACTGAAACAAAAACAAAATTTGATGGATTACTTAGTCGAAAGAGGAGACAAAATCGAACAAGCCGCGACCTTAATTAATATTCCACAAAACCGATATCTAAAATAACACCAAGACTATAGTAACTATAATATGCGTGATTTATCCTTTCCATAATTCCGTTGATTCGGCGATTATCTCAAAGCATCGAAAGTCTTTTTCACAATTACGCGCTGTCAATAGGCTCCGACATCAAAAATAGAATTTCTACGCTCGGTATAACTGAAGGTAAGTCGACTGGTGAATTTTGTGAGGCATGCATTATTCTTCCAACCGATAGATCTGTTACAACTTTCTGCGATATTTGATTTTGGATATTAATAAGTGTAGGTATAGTCCATTGCGACTCATTTTACTGTCGTGTTTTTGTATCCAAGTTGTTGTGTACTGCCCTAATTTTTTGAAGACACCACATCCTTAGCTTTATTTGTAAAATGCACATTGGCTTGTCATATCATTAAAACTGACGATTTCGCGAAATGGTGAAAAAGGCCGTGGCAAAAGCTAACTACGAGGAGGGGCAAAATCAATCGGGCGTTTGCTTGATCACTCTATGAGGGTCCCTGACCAACGTTTAGGACAGTGGTTCTCAACCTTTTTGTCTTCGCGGAACCCATCTGGACCGTAACGGACCCCTGTGGACCCCCAAAGTTTTAAGTCAGATTTAGCTCTATTACCGTAATACCGTCATCTGACTTACGGTATGCAAATATTAACTGTAGCCTAATGATAAACAGCACCGAAATGACATGTCCTGAAATTAACATCATACTATATATGTAGAAATTGGGAAGAGGTTTATTATTTCAAAGCGAATTCTGTTGCTGCATTTCTAAGACATTGCTGCCTTGTCACGAAAATCGATTTGACATGAACGAGTCCCTAAAATACATTAATTTCCACCATGATATGTGGTGGCGAATGTAATATGAACGCGTAACGCACCCGACAACACCTTTGGGTCTGATCGCAACGTACATGACACTAATATC
Organism: Botryllus schlosseri; assembly: GCF_051294905.1. Taxonomy (NCBI): domain Eukaryota; kingdom Metazoa; phylum Chordata; class Ascidiacea; order Stolidobranchia; family Styelidae; genus Botryllus; species Botryllus schlosseri. The sequence goes on along the minus strand of NC_137245.1, from coordinate 9,451,731 downwards.
ATCACCATCATTTTATTATTATAACGTCATGCCTTGTCATTTCTATGTATAGCAGCTCATCTCGAAGTTATTCTGGAATAGCTATTATGTATATCACAGAAAAAAATGGATATTTTTTGCAAGCGATCTTATTCCGAAACCCTAACAAAACATCTTTATACAGCAATATGTTTGTATCAGTAGGCTATTGGCAAATTGGTGATTAAAATGAGTTTGCACAGTTGAATATTTCATCTCAGACGGCCATTCTGTTTACGTGAGTTCTCAAGTTTTAGCAGTTATGAAACGAAACTGTCTGATTAAAAAAAATATAAATTAGGTTATCACAATATTTGCAAATTTGAAGGTTTCGCGGACCCCTGAAATTGATTCACGGACGCCTAGGGGTCCACGGACGCCTAGGGGTCCACGGACCCCTGGTTGAGAACCACTGGTTTGGGGTGATGTCGAAGCGTTGTTTCGGTCGTGATACGCGTAGCACCCATAGCATTTGACTAATCCGCTTTTCGTCATAGTTCGTGTGTAGGCCTACCTGTCAATGTCTTTCTATTTCTATAAATTCGCATGTTATAGCAAATTAAAGCTTCTTATAAACGGTACGACTTCGCGCGAATGTAACATTTAAAGTGATTGCGGTCGACGTGAAATGTCAATTGCCTGAAATCGGATTTACCGTTGTAAACGCTTGCCACACACCTGACACTCGAAAAGTCTGACATCAGGATGATGCGCATAATATGCGTCTTCAAATCGCTTTCGTCGTTGCATCGTTTTCCGCATATTTTACATTCGACGGGCTTGACCCGTCTATTTTGGTCAGTTCGTCAATGACCATCTCTTATGCAACTCCCACCAAGCTTGATGTCACTAATGCGACTCAGACAGTGGAATAGTTTAAGAATGACAGGGAAACCTCATTTCCAAGCGGGATACATATAGCTTGGTTGGATGAATCCGTGGGTCGCAATTTTATGTGTTTATAGAACAGTGGTTCTCAACGGGGGCACCATTTACAAGGTTGCGAGAGAGTGAAGTAATAGCAATCGTATCTCGTCAGGTGCGGATATTATGTATTTAAAACCTGACGACGTTGCTGTTCGTGATTGGAAAGCTGGAAAGTGTGACACGTATTTCAGTGCATTTTGACGAATTCTACCTCGTTACACAGAGGCACTAGTAGGCCACTTTCCAATAATGAATCGCAACGTCGTCTGGTTTCAAATACAAAACATCTACACTTAACGGGTTCATACTAATTAAAGTAATAAGCCGTAGTCTTATAATATTTTATCAAGAGATTAATTATAGAAATAATTCTTACTAAATATATCTTTAACGGGAAATGTACTGGATTCATGCAATCATTTTTCATTTACTCAAAACGTAATCGAGGGCCGTATTTTAAGACCTCTCCTGTAGCGTATAGAGCAGGGGAATCAAGCTTGAGTTTGGTCGCTAGTCGGATTCAAACCGTTTGTCCGCTTGCGGGCCGGACGAGGCAAATGAATCCGACATGTTACCACCGAACCCATGCCTGTGTTTCTCACCGTAATCCTTTATTATCAATCCTATATTCCACCCCTACATAATAGTCCTATGCAGAATATTACCGATCATATAGTGGCCAATTCTATCAACACCTTTATTCGTAAAAAACGGAATTGGTAAAATATGATGATTGGCCGATTGAATATAGTCATAAACCGCTAAAACTGTGGCTCCAGCGACTATATTATTTCGTAGATTTCTGAATTCTCTTTGTTGTAGTGGTGATACGGTGTGTTGGCCGTGAGGAATAGCCTACAAGAGATTTAAAGGGAAACGTGGACGCTTGAGAGAAAATTTATGTGAAAGTATTTCTCACTATAAATCTTAATCTAGAAATGTGGTTTCTAATACAAGCAGTTTTCCATGTACTCAGAATTGCTTCGCGGGCTGGATGCAGCCCGCGGGCCGTATGTTCGACACCTCTGGTGTAGAGCAACTTGTCGCATGCAGTGTGTCAAATGAACTCCTTCGCCTCCATGTTCGGATGTATTTCACACTGAAGCCATATCTTAGGAGAACTTCCGTTGGGTATTGAGCAACTTATAAATATTATGAAACGCTGCAGTTTTTTCACACCCACAGCCTCTTAATAGTTATTATTTACAATGGAAATTTCACATTTATCATCGCCATATAGGGGTAAAATTAGGCTATTGCGAGAAGTTCTAAAACATTTGTAGCCGTGCGCTCGTTGATACGTCGAAATTTAAGAAGGCGATCACTACTATCTTCCAAGAACTACTGGACCGAGAGACATTGCAGATTCGACACATATATTACAAGGAAGGTAGATACAAATATACACAGCAACGCTTGAAGCCAATCCAAATTGATCTTAATACACTAACCCCTTCACATAAAGACAGGGCCAATACTTGATGACGATTCATTTCCTCTTTACCCAGTGCATACCACTGTACGCATGCCTGGTTCTGCCAATCGATAATTCCGGAGTCACGAGGGCTCCAGAGTAGGGTGGTTAATGGGTATAGCTCCAGAGTAGGGTGGTTAATGGGTATAATTCGATTGTGAGATGACACGATATACTCTAATTCTAATAGAAATGCATGGGACATGATTTGACGCCTCAGGCCGCCACTGGGACATATAGGCTAATAAGGTAGTCAGTCTGTCAGTCAGGCATATTGCGCATTGCAATGACATATTTCGACGAAAGATATTTACGGAGTCATTGATCTACACATCAAAATTCACTGAATGTACAATATACATGCAGCGATGGGATGTAACGAGACATTGTTTAAAAAGCTTAAAGATAGGTCACCCCACGCAATGTGGAATCAGCGTACGGAATTGACAGATTGTGGTAGAATGTAGAATGTAGATGTTATCCAAAAAGAAAAGAAAAATCGACCGTTCATTGTGATATGCGTCATCAGACCCATTCATTTTAAAGTAGCCTAAGCGTTTCAGACAGATGTCGCTGCATGCTGCATTTTGCTGTCGTCGTGATCTTCAGCTTGTCGCCGGTGAGATATACTCCGATTCGAAGCTGCCCTCCGCGTTTTACAGCTGGCGCTCCTCAAAATATCTTTTGCCGAAGATCTAAATGCATCGGACCCGAGATTGCAAACGATAAGGTTGATCGACTCTGTGAAATTCAGAAAACCTCTCGCGCCGATATAAATTTGCACACTGTTTATATAGAGAAAAGGCATGATTCCGTAAATAAACTTAGGAATATGGCCGATTAGGAAACTTGCTACGATCAACGATAGTTGAACCATGGCTTTCCTATCTTCTGTCCGTAATTTGAGATTTTCACAAAGCTGTTTCCTTTTCATTTTTGTTCCAGCAGAGACCATGCGATTCCAATACAGACAGGCAAAATTGATACCAACAGAACGACGTTAAAGATTCCGTTATCCATGATTCTAAAAATGTGAACAAGCAAGTCGTCGTCCGTTCTGTAGTAACAAATTTGCTTGGACGAAAGTTGTGACAGTACAACATCCAAGTAGTATGCAGGAATTGGAAAGATCACGACGGTCGCAATCAACCACACGCAGACAGTTTTGCGCTTAGCTTTTCTCGGCGTCATAACTCTCGCCGCTCGGTGTGGATGGCGGATAGCGTAAAATCGTTATGTCGATAGAGCGAGCACAAGTAGACTTGTGACAGCTTGCGTTACTGCTAGTATAGGATATATCAACTTGCAGATGGGCTGGGGCCAAGGATAGTCTACATAAATGGCACCAACCACGAACGGCGACGCAAGAATCGATAGAATATCCGAACAACATAAACCGATGACGATCACATTTAGAGGAGCCGGCTTCATCTTCCAGACGAAAGTCCAGAATATTCCAAATACAGTCCAGATCAATGTTATTTCCACTCTCGTGAGAAGATGAGGGTTGTTTCGAATCTCCAGCGTTGGTGGGGACGTGGACAAGTTGGATAAGTTCACGGAGGTTGATGTGATACTCATCTCATGAGAAGCTGTTATTTGAATCACAATAAGTAAACGGGAAGATAACTTTGGATTAATATGCAGTGGATATACCGATTACATGATTATAAGTTGGCCATGAGGACGATGGTATGTCTTCGCATATTTCGGACGCCTGCCTTTAATCTACTTCTTCTGCCTGTTCTCTTATTCCCGAGAGTCCATCCGCTTTGTTAATTATTAGGGATGGTGTGAACGCGAGGTTCACGTTCGCGTTCTGTGTGTGAACCTCTGAAATTTAGAGGTTCACGTTCACAACAGAACCTTGGTAGGTTCTGCACTGTGAACCTTTTCGTACAATTTTCGCGTCATTATAACATCTTTGGCTGAAATTCGTTGCATTTCAACTTCAGACCACTCTGTGCATGGCGCTTGCAGCATAAAAAAATCAACACTAAATGAGCATGTACCGCTACCTTGCCGGTCTCAACGAGTTTACACGCGTTGTTACAAAAGTTTACTCGAAATATTCAGCTTTACTTTTGTGAATATTTAGTGACTCTCTGTCGTGAGCTTGACCCGCAATCACACAACATCAAGAACGAAATACACTACCTCTAGGAAGTCAACGAATGATGCTTCGGCGCTTCTTCGATATACGCCCCAGATCGAAACAGTGATCCCCATGACACCAACAAATGTTTCACATGAACACAATAAAATTTATAAACGTCAAAATAAATTGTTTTTTGCCTTTGTTGTGGAAGGGGGATATTATGGTTGGAGGAGAGGGGGAAGTTCTGCCCGAAGTTCTGCATCAGTTTAAAATTTGACGTCTTATTTATTTTACCAATGGACAAGCCTTCAACACCTTGTAACTTGAAATTAAGGTATAAAATCTGAATATACCTCGCGGACCGGCAGCAAAGTCGTCGCGGACCGGCACCGGTCCGCGGACCGGCGGTTGAGAACCACTGATCTAGAGTCTGTCAGCGGTCAGTAACATCGGATGCATGAAGACATAGGTGCCGCCGTGCCGGCTTGTGACGACATAATGAATACTTGTCGATAACATCAAAGTTGGACTAGAACGCACTTTTCTCCGTGCTATTGCTGTTGTACAGCATTCAAATTCTGATGCGGCGTTATAACACTGGCACTGTACTCGTTAACATTAAGCCACACAGCTCAATTCAATCTTTAAATGTGCGATTATTATTCAACTGTAACTGTAGTAAGAGCAATATGGGCGGATATAACGACGTGATCAATAAAAATTCGATTCGTACCAAATGGCCAATGGTTTGACGTTAGATATTGGTGCACTCGTTACCAGTCCATCCGGTGTCGATCAAGTTTATCGGAATATAATATTTTCCCGTTGAAACGAATCGAATAATCGAATTAAACACTGTGCCATGCACATTGCGCCATGCCCCTAACGAATTAAACCCATGCAGTAGGCACATTGCACATTTACAAGTCACAGTGCGCGATAATCCGGGAATACTGGAGTATCAAGCAGACATCAAGAATGAATTTACGAAACAGATGATTACAAATTGGAAATCGCGTATCAAATCAGTAATTTGTCTCCAACGTAAAATACCAGTGCTGGGTAATGAATTCCAATTAGCATGCATAATTGCATACTCAATAACACTGTCCAATTTCGCGTCCGGATTGAAGAACTATCACGAAAGAACGAGAATTTGCTCATCCGATTCATAGCAACGACTAGATGGAATTTCTCGGCTCGTGCTCGTCATATCGATATGTGCAACGAAATCACGTTTTTATCCTTTCTCTCTCATTTCGCGTTATACATAGTGATCATTATTTTCGAACCGTATACCAGCAAGGTTATGCTGATGATGAAATTGCGGGTATGCCGAATTCCCACAATATTCACAGGCATATTTCGCATACCGAGGTTCGCCACTCAGCATGTATGAAAATTGAACATTGAACATACGACTGCTCTGCTGTTAAATCCCCAGCAACATGGTTAGTCGGAAAAGGTAGCGCCAAAGAGGAAAAGATTCTTAATTTCGCGAAAGTCTGCTGTTGAATTATGTGAACTCAGCAGATATGGTTGTTGCATATATAAGCATCTTAAGAAATACGTCGGAGCCGGAGCTACCCCTCAAATAACGGGCTCCAGCTCCGGCTCCGGCTCCGGCTGAATTTTATGTAGAGCTCCAGCTCCGGCTCCAGCTCCGGTAAAAAGGCACGGCTCCGGGGCTCCTGCTCCGGGCTCCGGCTCCGGCTCCAAAGCCCTGCGGTTAACCGCAGGTTTTTTTATTATTCGATATCCGGATATAAATTTGCCGGTTAACCGGATAAAATAGTATCGGTAATAACGTGTTTTACACTTTTAGGAAGCTTCAATAAGTCGTATTATGAGTGTTTCGCGCGGCCAATTAGCGATTAGTGTGTCGCCAATTAGCGGGATACGTCAATGCACTGTGTAACGCGACGCAATCTCCCGCTGAGAAGATCGCCAAATTAGGTCATTGATTGCCGCGAACTCAGCTATCGGTGCTGGCATGATTTTTCGAGTCTTCAACAAGCCTGTAGTTCCGCTGGCAGAATCACATCTGCAATAGGCTCTGTGGACATTATACCATCACTGGCCTACATAATCGCATCTGCATTGGCTTGGTGCTCACGATATTATCGCTGGCCTCCACAATCGCATCTGCAATAGGCATGGTACGAACGATATCAGCGCTGGCGTAACCATAGTCTCGGGCCTGGCATGCGTTGGCTCCTATCTCTTGGTGGCTTGGAGACAATATGCCGCTGAGATTATTATGATCAGCGATTGTGATTAATGAGTGACATTGCGAAACTGAATGACATCGAATGTTCGCATTCCGGAAACATGTTCGTTGTTCGTGCGTGCAAGTCAGGGATATCTAGACGTCTAGATATCCCTGGTGCAAGTGTAATTGATTTCCGCTGTTACTAATTCGAAAAAAAATCGAAACCACCTCGTTTTATTTAAAACGCCCCCCTTATTTTTCGGCTGGCTACGGGCCTGATCATGTGAATTTCTCATGGAGGAATTAGAGCGAGTTATCATGTCGGCCTCAATTCCGGTATCAGCTACTCGTCCTTCCAGTACTGGACACCTAAACAGAAGAATGGGCAAAAAGGAAGCGCTGCTTACTATATTCAGCCTTGCTTACTATAATTCAGCCCATTTTGTGGAAGCAGAAAGAGCATTTAATACGTGTGGACTCTCTGTTACAAAACTCCGGTCCCGGCTACAGGATGCCACTATTGATCATGTGTGCTTTATAAGGAGGGAGCTGCAATTACACTGTGTAATGATTTTGCGATCCATTGTTCATGCAGACATCGTGAAATCGATTATCTCACTTAGGATTCACAATCCGGTTAACCGGTTAGCTAAATTCCAAATATACGGATATATCCGTTATCCGGATAGTGAAAATTATTGATATCCGAGCTAACCCTAGTTCTGTTGTCTACGAGTATTTCGTTTAAATGCACTCTAGATCGTGTCGCCTGTATTAAAGTTATTCTGCTGTATAATATACTGATTTCATATTGCAACCTCGTATGAGTTATTGTTCAAACAAGATCAAGAACATAACAGCAATTTTGAGGGGGTTCCATTGCTCTACGATTGTTAATATTCGTATTTTCAGAATATGTGCGGCTATAGCTATTACGGCTCTTCAAGATCAACTCGAATTCAGTGTTGGGATGACTCGAGTCATGACTTGACTCGAGTCAGACTCGAGTCAACTTTTTCGTATGACTTGACTTGACTCGAGTCACTTCGGAAAAATGACTTGACTTGACTTGACTCGGAGGTTCAAAAATGTGCATTGAATCGTGACTCGAAGCAAAATTTACGAGTCAATTTCAAGTCAAGTCAAGTCACCGAGCGAGATAGTGTAATGGTTATGCGTCCGGCTTCTCGATCGGTAGGTGGTGAGTTCGATCCCCGGCCGGGTCATACCAAGACTTGTGAATTGGCATCCGCAGCTATCCTGCTGGGCGCTCAGCAATCACGGATAGCATGGAGGAGATAAGAAAACGGGCGCGCAGACTAGATGACATCACGGCCGTATCGTAACTCCGTCGTCAAAGCATCGATCGTGCAGGCGAAAAACAATATCATATCTTTCTCACTCTCTCTCATCAAGTAAACGGTGTCACTGTATCTTATGTACGTTCGGATTGTTCGAGATACGCCGGTGTAACTTGTGATAGCAACCAGTCGTTCACTGATTATACGTTAGACGGCTCAATGCTTACGTTGCGGAGTGCTCACATTTACCAAGCCTCGTGTATGATTTAAATCGAACAAATATAGGTTCCGCGTTTATATTTTTGCGGATGTGTAGATGGGTAGTGTAGACTATTGTACCATATCAATTAGTTTCAACTTCACGAAGCTTCGTATTAGGTCCTCTATTTTAGCTGATAATAACTGACTTTAGCATGTAGCGTACAGTTACTCACGTATTCTATTAGTGGTTCCTCGTGTGCATGAGGGACACAACGTCTTTCTGCATGTATTTTTAACACTTGATATTCGTTATTTGATACAAGATAAATGACCAAATAATCTGTCTTTCTCAAAGCTAGCAAAATTTAATGACTTTGAATCATCACTCATACTTCGAAAATTCAATTTGACTTGAATTGTGACTTGACTCGTGACTTGACTTGACTTGACTCGACTTGACTCGAGTCACCTCCAAAAAACGAGTGACTTGACTTGACTCGAGTCACCTTTGAAAATCGACTGACTTGACTTGACTCGAGTCAAAATCTGCAATGACTCGAGATGACTCGTGACTCGAAGGTAGTGACTTGATCCCAACACTGCTCGAATTACGTAGCAAGGCTCCCGGTAGTCAACGCGTACCACAACCAAATCCACACTTGTATATCCTTCAATATATTCGTTGACTAAAGCCAAGGCGCATGAATCTTCTTTTTGCAGTGGAAATACGGAAGTGATACGGTGAACTAAAAGGTACACAAACACAGAATCAATACTAGCCTACTGAGTCCTACCTAACAATGCAAATCTTACCAATTTATTCCGGCAACAATCCTACACTAACAACATTGATCTTAATTACTAATTATGCCTGTAGAAAGGTAAACAATTACTAAATATGCCAATTAAATATGAACAACAGCAGACCAAGAGCACGGCTTACATCAGAATCACACCAATGGCTTGGTACTTCTAAACAACGATGGTACGCTATCGTTACAATAGCATTTAATTGATACCGGCTATTAACGAATTCTCAACTGTTTATGATGAATTGCATTGTCGCGGACTCTTGAATTTGTTGTATTCCTATTAAATCACGATCCCCGTTTCCCCAGATTCTGGGAACCTTTTGAGTCAGAAATGATACAGCAGCGCTACCATGCACTGAAATTTGAAGTATATTTTTGTGTAAATAATATATTATCCATGTAAATGTCATATAACGGTCCGGCATTGTCGCTCTCGATTGTGTGAATAACTACTTTTTGGGACATTATTCCATAAAACTAAACTCAGTGTGAACTTTTTTGCCTTTACGAAATTGGGAGTCAACTGTCACTGATTTGTTCCTATAGTGGTACCAAGTGTGAAACCAAAACAACGTAGCCTGGTGAATATAATGTGGCATACGAACAGACTCGACATTTGCTGTTTTCGGAGAATTTTAAACTGATGCAGAACTGCGGGCCGTATGTTTGACACCCCTGCTCTAGGTAAATACTTATATACATGATTGGAGTTTATTTACGTATATGATATTCGTGAAAGTCTCCAACTTTGATAAATCTAATACCCCGATGATGATGTATATTGATATAAAACAGTCTTCAGGGTGTAAAAATAACAAGTATAGGTTGAATTTCTGAACTTTCTAGTACGACAGAGTCCATCAGGTTCCAATACCCGGGAAATAAGCAAGGCTATTTCAGTGACGTCGACTAATTTCTAGCAAACCAGCGTCATGATTTTTTTTTTGTTTATCAGGTATGCCTTTATCCAAAATCCATCACGGGCCTTTCTCGAGATGTAATCACGTGAAGAAATTATCACCCTCTGTTCATGCATGCCCGGAATACCATGTTTGGTCATGGCGAATTGACGAAATTAGCCACCAGTAAATAGCCTACTCTTATTTTAAAAAATATTGGAAACTCCAATTTCAGATTGCACAGCTGCTGCTAATTCTAGAAATCGAGTCAAATTTGGTGTGTAGCGCTTTTTCAGGCAACTAAACAATTTAATCAATGCAAATGAAAAAATCTAGCTACAACTATGTTATCGACGCACCGTTGGGGCCCGTGATAGCAACCAGTCCAGTCCAACCATTATGCAACCTGCATGGCTTTTCATACGGATACATGGTTAATAGACGGATTGAAGTATAGTACTCTGTTCAAATTGGGTTAATTGTTGGTTATTATTTTACGGACGTCAAATCGTTAGTTGAACTATATATATTCAATATCCTGCAGAAGTAGCAAGGTCATAATTCATTGGCTTGTCCTTGAGCCGGCGACTGCTTAGCTACTCGTGAGTTGTAATATCAACGTGTTACTAATGTTTCCGCCATGCCTTGAAAGAAAGCAGAGAAGCTTACGGAATCCGATGGCTGGAAAGCGTTTGCATAAACACGCAAATGTAATTCTGATTCGTCTGCTGAATTATACTGGACTAAGCACTGCTTGTGATCTCCGAGCAATAAACAAGGCTCGACGATTGCAACAAATATAATTTACATCGACTGGCTGTAAGCTCCCTGGTCCATGTGTATATGACAAAAGCCCGTATTATCATGAAAATGTTATCGCAAATGACATCCACTGGCATGTTACAACTTTCAATCTAGAATAGCTGAGGTTGATAAACCAATTTGTATAGTGCATTTCTGTTTGTACCTCACGGTAATTAGGAATTATAAAATACTAAAAGGTAATCTGCGTTAACGGTTTTGAAGGTTATAGTTACTGAAACAAAAACAAAATTTGATGGATTACTTAGTCGAAAGAGGAGACAAAATCGAACAAGCCGCGACCTTAATTAATATTCCACAAAACCGATATCTAAAATAACACCAAGACTATAGTAACTATAATATGCGTGATTTATCCTTTCCATAATTCCGTTGATTCGGCGATTATCTCAAAGCATCGAAAGTCTTTTTCACAATTACGCGCTGTCAATTAGGCTCCGACATCAAAAATAGAATTTCTACGCTCGGTATAACTGAAGGTAAGTCGACTGGTGAATTTTGTGAGGCATGCATTATTCTTCCAACCGATAGATCTGTTACAACTTTCTGCGATATTTGATTTTGGATTTTAATAAGTGTAGGTATAGTCCATTGCGACTCATTTTACTGTCGTGTTTTTGTATCCAAGTTGTTGTGTACTGCCCTAATTTTTTGAAGACACCACATCCTTAGCTTTATTTGTAAAATGCACATTGGCTTGTCATATCATTAAAACTGACGATTTCGCGAAATGGTGAAAAAGGCCGTGGCAAAAGCTAACTACGAGGAGGGGCAAAATCAATCGGGCGTTTGCTTGATCACTCTATGAGGGTCCCTGACCAACGTTTAGGACAGTGGTTCTCAACCTTTTTGTCTTCGCGGAACCCATCTGGACCGTAACGGACCCCTGTGGACCCCCAAAGTTTTAAGTCAGATTTAGCTCTATTACCGTAATACCGTCATCTGACTTACGGTATGCAAATATTAACTGTAGCCTAATGATAAACAGCACCGAAATGACATGTCCTGAAATTAACATCATACTATATATGTAGAAATTGGGAAGAGGTTTATTATTTCAAAGCGAATTCTGTTGCTGCATTTCTAAGACATTGCTGCCTTGTCACGAAAATCGATTTGACATGAACGAGTCCCTAAAATACATTAATTTCCACCATGATATGTGGTGGCGAATGTAATATGAACGCGTAACGCACCCGACAACACCTTTGGGTCTGATCGCAACGTACATGACACTAATATCATCACCATCATTTTATTATTATAACGTCATGCCTTGTCATTTCTATGTATAGCAGCTCATCTCGAAGTTATTCTGGAATAGCTATTATGTATATCACAGAAAAAAATGGATATTTTTTGCAAGCGATCTTATTCCGAAACCCTAACAAAACATCTTTATACAGCAATATGTTTGTATCAGTAGGCTATTGGCAAATTGGTGATTAAAATGAGTTTGCACAGTTGAATATTTCATCTCAGACGGCCATTCTGTTTACGTGAGTTCTCAAGTTTTAGCAGTTATGAAACGAAACTGTCTGATTAAAAAAAATATAAATTAGGTTATCACAATATTTGCAAATTTGAAGGTTTCGCGGACCCCTGAAATTGATTCACGGACGCCTAGGGGTCCACGGACGCCTAGGGGTCCACGGACCCCTGGTTGAGAACCACTGGTTTGGGGTGATGTCGAAGCGTTGTTTCGGTCGTGATACGCGTAGCACCCATAGCATTTGACTAATCCGCTTTTCGTCATAGTTCGTGTGTAGGCCTACCTGTCAATGTCTTTCTATTTCTATAAATTCGCATGTTATAGCAAATTAAAGCTTCTTATAAACGGTACGACTTCGCGCGAATGTAACATTTAAAGTGATTGCGGTCGACGTGAAATGTCAATTGCCTGAAATCGGATTTACCGTTGTAAACGCTTGCCACACACCTGACACTCGAAAAGTCTGACATCAGGATGATGCGCATAATATGCGTCTTCAAATCGCTTTCGTCGTTGCATCGTTTTCCGCATATTTTACATTCGACGGGCTTGACCCGTCTATTTTGGTCAGTTCGTCAATGACCATCTCTTATGCAACTCCCACCAAGCTTGATGTCACTAATGCGACTCAGACAGTGGAATAGTTTAAGAATGACAGGGAAACCTCATTTCCAAGCGGGATACATATAGCTTGGTTGGATGAATCCGTGGGTCGCAATTTTATGTGTTTATAGAACAGTGGTTCTCAACGGGGGCACCATTTACAAGGTTGCGAGAGAGTGAAGTAATAGCAATCGTATCTCGTCAGGTGCGGATATTATGTATTTAAAACCTGACGACGTTGCTGTTCGTGATTGGAAAGCTGGAAAGTGTGACACGTATTTCAGTGCATTTTGACGAATTCTACCTCGTTACACAGAGGCACTAGTAGGCCACTTTCCAATAATGAATCGCAACGTCGTCTGGTTTCAAATACAAAACATCTACACTTAACGGGTTCATACTAATTAAAGTAATAAGCCGTAGTCTTATAATATTTTATCAAGAGATTAATTATAGAAATAATTCTTACTAAATATATCTTTAACGGGAAATGTACTGGATTCATGCAATCATTTTTCATTTACTCAAAACGTAATCGAGGGCCGTATTTTAAGACCTCTCCTGTAGCGTATAGAGCAGGGGAATCAAGCTTGAGTTTGGTCGCTAGTCGGATTCAAACCGTTTGTCCGCTTGCGGGCCGGACGAGGCAAATGAATCCGACATGTTACCACCGAACCCATGCCTGTGTTTCTCACCGTAATCCTTTATTATCAATCCTATATTCCACCCCTACATAATAGTCCTATGCAGAATATTACCGATCATATAGTGGCCAATTCTATCAACACCTTTATTCGTAAAAAACGGAATTGGTAAAATATGATGATTGGCCGATTGAATATAGTCATAAACCGCTAAAACTGTGGCTCCAGCGACTATATTATTTCGTAGATTTCTGAATTCTCTTTGTTGTAGTGGTGATACGGTGTGTTGGCCGTGAGGAATAGCCTACAAGAGATTTAAAGGGAAACGTGGACGCTTGAGAGAAAATTTATGTGAAAGTATTTCTCACTATAAATCTTAATCTAGAAATGTGGTTTCTAATACAAGCAGTTTTCCATGTACTCAGAATTGCTTCGCGGGCTGGATGCAGCCCGCGGGCCGTATGTTCGACACCTCTGGTGTAGAGCAACTTGTCGCATGCAGTGTGTCAAATGAACTCCTTCGCCTCCATGTTCGGATGTATTTCACACTGAAGCCATATCTTAGGAGAACTTCCGTTGGGTATTGAGCAACTTATAAATATTATGAAACGCTGCAGTTTTTTCACACCCACAGCCTCTTAATAGTTATTATTTACAATGGAAATTTCACATTTATCATCGCCATATAGGGGTAAAATTAGGCTATTGCGAGAAGTTCTAAAACATTTGTAGCCGTGCGCTCGTTGATACGTCGAAATTTAAGAAGGCGATCACTACTATCTTCCAAGAACTACTGGACCGAGAGACATTGCAGATTCGACACATATATTACAAGGAAGGTAGATACAAATATACACAGCAACGCTTGAAGCCAATCCAAATTGATCTTAATACACTAACCCCTTCACATAAAGACAGGGCCAATACTTGATGACGATTCATTTCCTCTTTACCCAGTGCATACCACTGTACGCATGCCTGGTTCTGCCAATCGATAATTCCGGAGTCACGAGGGCTCCAGAGTAGGGTGGTTAATGGGTATAGCTCCAGAGTAGGGTGGTTAATGGGTATAATTCGATTGTGAGATGACACGATATACTCTAATTCTAATAGAAATGCATGGGACATGATTTGACGCCTCAGGCCGCCACTGGGACATATAGGCTAATAAGGTAGTCAGTCTGTCAGTCAGGCATATTGCGCATTGCAATGACATATTTCGACGAAAGATATTTACGGAGTCATTGATCTACACATCAAAATTCACTGAATGTACAATATACATGCAGCGATGGGATGTAACGAGATATTGTTTAAAAAGCTTAAAGATAGGTCACCCCACGCAATGTGGAATCAGCGTACGGAATTGACAGATTGTGGTAGAATGTAGAATGTAGATGTTATCCAAAAAGAAAAGAAAAATCGACCGTTCATTGTGATATGCGTCATCAGACCCATTCATTTTAAAGTAGCCTAAGCGTTTCAGACAGATGTCGCTGCATGCTGCATTTTGCTGTCGTCGTGATCTTCAGCTTGTCGCCGGTGAGATATACTCCGATTCGAAGCTGCCCTCCGCGTTTTACAGCTGGCGCTCCTCAAAATATCTTTTGCCGAAGATCTAAATGCATCGGACCCGAGATTGCAAACGATAAGGTTGATCGACTCTGTGAAATTCAGAAAACCTCTCGCGCCGATATAAATTTGCACACTGTTTATATAGAGAAAAGGCATGATTCCGTAAATAAACTTAGGAATATGGCCGATTAGGAAACTTGCTACGATCAACGATAGTTGAACCATGGCTTTCCTATCTTCTGTCCGTAATTTGAGATTTTCACAAAGCTGTTTCCTTTTCATTTTTGTTCCAGCAGAGACCATGCGATTCCAATACAGACAGGCAAAATTGATACCAACAGAACGACGTTAAAGATTCCGTTATCCATGATTCTAAAAATGTGAACAAGCAAGTCGTCGTCCGTTCTGTAGTAACAAATTTGCTTGGACGAAAGTTGTGACAGTACAACATCCAAGTAGTATGCAGGAATTGGAAAGATCACGACGGTCGCAATCAACCACACGCAGACAGTTTTGCGCTTAGCTTTTCTCGGCGTCATAACTCTCGCCGCTCGGTGTGGATGGCGGATAGCGTAAAATCGTTATGTCGATAGAGCGAGCACAAGTAGACTTGTGACAGCTTGCGTTACTGCTAGTATAGGATATATCAACTTGCAGATGGGCTGGGGCCAAGGATAGTCTACATAAATGGCACCAACCACGAACGGCGACGCAAGAATCGATAGAATATCCGAACAACATAAACCGATGACGATCACATTTAGAGGAGCCGGCTTCATCTTCCAGACGAAAGTCCAGAATATTCCAAATACAGTCCAGATCAATGTTATTTCCACTCTCGTGAGAAGATGAGGGTTGTTTCGAATCTCCAGCGTTGGTGGGGACGTGGACAAGTTGGATAAGTTCACGGAGGTTGATGTGATACTCATCTCATGAGAAGCTGTTATTTGAATCACAATAAGTAAACGGGAAGATAACTTTGGATTAATATGCAGTGGATATACCGATTACATGATTATAAGTTGGCCATGAGGACGATGGTATGTCTTCGCATATTTCGGACGCCTGCCTTTAATCTACTTCTTCTGCCTGTTCTCTTATTCCCGAGAGTCCATCCGCTTTGTTAATTATTAGGGATGGTGTGAACGCGAGGTTCACGTTCGCGTTCTGTGTGTGAACCTCTGAAATTTAGAGGTTCACGTTCACAACAGAACCTTGGTAGGTTCTGCACTGTGAACCTTTTCGTACAATTTTCGCGTCATTATAACATCTTTGGCTGAAATTCGTTGCATTTCAACTTCAGACCACTCTGTGCATGGCGCTTGCAGCATAAAAAAATCAACACTAAATGAGCATGTACCGCTACCTTGCCGGTCTCAACGAGTTTACACGCGTTGTTACAAAAGTTTACTCGAAATATTCAGCTTTACTTTTGTGAATATTTAGTGACTCTCTGTCGTGAGCTTGACCCGCAATCACACAACATCAAGAACGAAATACACTACCTCTAGGAAGTCAACGAATGATGCTTCGGCGCTTCTTCGATATACGCCCCAGATCGAAACAGTGATCCCCATGACACCAACAAATGTTTCACATGAACACAATAAAATTTATAAACGTCAAAATAAATTGTTTTTTGCCTTTGTTGTGGAAGGGGGATATTATGGTTGGAGGAGAGGGGGAAGTTCTGCCCGAAGTTCTGCATCAGTTTAAAATTTGACGTCTTATTTATTTTACCAATGGACAAGCCTTCAACACCTTGTAACTTGAAATTAAGGTATAAAATCTGAATATACCTCGCGGACCGGCAGCAAAGTCGTCGCGGACCGGCACCGGTCCGCGGACCGGCGGTTGAGAACCACTGATCTAGAGTCTGTCAGCGGTCAGTAACATCGGATGCATGAAGACATAGGTGCCGCCGTGCCGGCTTGTGACGACATAATGAATACTTGTCGATAACATCAAAGTTGGACTAGAACGCACTTTTCTCCGTGCTATTGCTGTTGTACAGCATTCAAATTCTGATGCGGCGTTATAACACTGGCACTGTACTCGTTAACATTAAGCCACACAGCTCAATTCAATCTTTAAATGTGCGATTATTATTCAACTGTAACTGTAGTAAGAGCAATATGGGCGGATATAACGACGTGATCAATAAAAATTCGATTCGTACCAAATGGCCAATGGTTTGACGTTAGATATTGGTGCACTCGTTACCAGTCCATCCGGTGTCGATCAAGTTTATCGGAATATAATATTTTCCCGTTGAAACGAATCGAATAATCGAATTAAACACTGTGCCATGCACATTGCGCCATGCCCCTAACGAATTAAACCCATGCAGTAGGCACATTGCACATTTACAAGTCACAGTGCGCGATAATCCGGGAATACTGGAGTATCAAGCAGACATCAAGAATGAATTTACGAAACAGATGATTACAAATTGGAAATCGCGTATCAAATCAGTAATTTGTCTCCAACGTAAAATACCAGTGCTGGGTAATGAATTCCAATTAGCATGCATAATTGCATACTCAATAACACTGTCCAATTTCGCGTCCGGATTGAAGAACTATCACGAAAGAACGAGAATTTGCTCATCCGATTCATAGCAACGACTAGATGGAATTTCTCGGCTCGTGCTCGTCATATCGATATGTGCAACGAAATCACGTTTTTATCCTTTCTCTCTCATTTCGCGTTATACATAGTGATCATTATTTTCGAACCGTATACCAGCAAGGTTATGCTGATGATGAAATTGCGGGTATGCCGAATTCCCACAATATTCACAGGCATATTTCGCATACCGAGGTTCGCCACTCAGCATGTATGAAAATTGAACATTGAACATACGACTGCTCTGCTGTTAAATCCCCAGCAACATGGTTAGTCGGAAAAGGTAGCGCCAAAGAGGAAAAGATTCTTAATTTCGCGAAAGTCTGCTGTTGAATTATGTGAACTCAGCAGATATGGTTGTTGCATATATAAGCATCTTAAGAAATACGTCGGAGCCGGAGCTACCCCTCAAATAACGGGCTCCAGCTCCGGCTCCGGCTCCGGCTGAATTTTATGTAGAGCTCCAGCTCCGGCTCCAGCTCCGGTAAAAAGGCACGGCTCCGGGGCTCCTGCTCCGGGCTCCGGCTCCGGCTCCAAAGCCCTGCGGTTAACCGCAGGTTTTTTTATTATTCGATATCCGGATATAAATTTGCCGGTTAACCGGATAAAATAGTATCGGTAATAACGTGTTTTACACTTTTAGGAAGCTTCAATAAGTCGTATTATGAGTGTTTCGCGCGGCCAATTAGCGATTAGTGTGTCGCCAATTAGCGGGATACGTCAATGCACTGTGTAACGCGACGCAATCTCCCGCTGAGAAGATCGCCAAATTAGGTCATTGATTGCCGCGAACTCAGCTATCGGTGCTGGCATGATTTTTCGAGTCTTCAACAAGCCTGTAGTTCCGCTGGCAGAATCACATCTGCAATAGGCTCTGTGGACATTATACCATCACTGGCCTACATAATCGCATCTGCATTGGCTTGGTGCTCACGATATTATCGCTGGCCTCCACAATCGCATCTGCAATAGGCATGGTACGAACGATATCAGCGCTGGCGTAACCATAGTCTCGGGCCTGGCATGCGTTGGCTCCTATCTCTTGGTGGCTTGGAGACAATATGCCGCTGAGATTATTATGATCAGCGATTGTGATTAATGAGTGACATTGCGAAACTGAATGACATCGAATGTTCGCATTCCGGAAACATGTTCGTTGTTCGTGCGTGCAAGTCAGGGATATCTAGACGTCTAGATATCCCTGGTGCAAGTGTAATTGATTTCCGCTGTTACTAATTCGAAAAAAAATCGAAACCACCTCGTTTTATTTAAAACGCCCCCCTTATTTTTCGGCTGGCTACGGGCCTGATCATGTGAATTTCTCATGGAGGAATTAGAGCGAGTTATCATGTCGGCCTCAATTCCGGTATCAGCTACTCGTCCTTCCAGTACTGGACACCTAAACAGAAGAATGGGCAAAAAGGAAGCGCTGCTTACTATATTCAGCCTTGCTTACTATAATTCAGCCCATTTTGTGGAAGCAGAAAGAGCATTTAATACGTGTGGACTCTCTGTTACAAAACTCCGGTCCCGGCTACAGGATGCCACTATTGATCATGTGTGCTTTATAAGGAGGGAGCTGCAATTACACTGTGTAATGATTTTGCGATCCATTGTTCATGCAGACATCGTGAAATCGATTATCTCACTTAGGATTCACAATCCGGTTAACCGGTTAGCTAAATTCCAAATATACGGATATATCCGTTATCCGGATAGTGAAAATTATTGATATCCGAGCTAACCCTAGTTCTGTTGTCTACGAGTATTTCGTTTAAATGCACTCTAGATCGTGTCGCCTGTATTAAAGTTATTCTGCTGTATAATATACTGATTTCATATTGCAACCTCGTATGAGTTATTGTTCAAACAAGATCAAGAACATAACAGCAATTTTGAGGGGGTTCCATTGCTCTACGATTGTTAATATTCGTATTTTCAGAATATGTGCGGCTATAGCTATTACGGCTCTTCAAGATCAACTCGAATTCAGTGTTGGGATGACTCGAGTCATGACTTGACTCGAGTCAGACTCGAGTCAACTTTTTCGTATGACTTGACTTGACTCGAGTCACTTCGGAAAAATGACTTGACTTGACTTGACTCGGAGGTTCAAAAATGTGCATTGAATCGTGACTCGAAGCAAAATTTACGAGTCAATTTCAAGTCAAGTCAAGTCACCGAGCGAGATAGTGTAATGGTTATGCGTCCGGCTTCTCGATCGGTAGGTGGTGAGTTCGATCCCCGGCCGGGTCATACCAAGACTTGTGAATTGGCATCCGCAGCTATCCTGCTGGGCGCTCAGCAATCACGGATAGCATGGAGGAGATAAGAAAACGGGCGCGCAGACTAGATGACATCACGGCCGTATCGTAACTCCGTCGTCAAAGCATCGATCGTGCAGGCGAAAAACAATATCATATCTTTCTCACTCTCTCTCATCAAGTAAACGGTGTCACTGTATCTTATGTACGTTCGGATTGTTCGAGATACGCCGGTGTAACTTGTGATAGCAACCAGTCGTTCACTGATTATACGTTAGACGGCTCAATGCTTACGTTGCGGAGTGCTCACATTTACCAAGCCTCGTGTATGATTTAAATCGAACAAATATAGGTTCCGCGTTTATATTTTTGCGGATGTGTAGATGGGTAGTGTAGACTATTGTACCATATCAATTAGTTTCAACTTCACGAAGCTTCGTATTAGGTCCTCTATTTTAGCTGATAATAACTGATTTTAGCATGTAGCGTACAGTTACTCACGTATTCTATTAGTGGTTCCTCGTGTGCATGAGGGACACAACGTCTTTCTGCATGTATTTTTAACACTTGATATTCGTTATTTGATACAAGATAAATGACCAAATAATCTGTCTTTCTCAAAGCTAGCAAAATTTAATGACTTTGAATCATCACTCATACTTCGAAAATTCAATTTGACTTGAATTGTGACTTGACTCGTGACTTGACTTGACTTGACTCGACTTGACTCGAGTCACCTCCAAAAAACGAGTGACTTGACTTGACTCGAGTCACCTTTGAAAATCGACTGACTTGACTTGACTCGAGTCAAAATCTGCAATGACTCGAGATGACTCGTGACTCGAAGGTAGTGACTTGATCCCAACACTGCTCGAATTACGTAGCAAGGCTCCCGGTAGTCAACGCGTACCACAACCAAATCCACACTTGTATATCCTTCAATATATTCGTTGACTAAAGCCAAGGCGCATGAATCTTCTTTTTGCAGTGGAAATACGGAAGTGATACGGTGAACTAAAAGGTACACAAACACATAATCAATACTAGCCTACTGAGTCCTACCTAACAATGCAAATCTTACCAATTTATTCCGGCAACAATCCTACACTAACAACATTGATCTTAATTACTAATTATGCCTGTAGAAAGGTAAACAATTACTAAATATGCCAATTAAATATGAACAACAGCAGACCAAGAGCACGGCTTACATCAGAATCACACCAATGGCTTGGTACTTCTAAACAACGATGGTACGCCATCGTTACAATAGCATTTAATTGATACCGGCTATTAACGAATTCTCAACTGTTTATGATGAATTGCATTGTCGCGGACTCTTGAATTTGTTGTATTCCTATTAAATCACGATCCCGGTTTCCCCAGATTCTGGGAACCTTTTGAGTCAGAAATGATACAGCAGCGCTACCATGCACTGAAATTTGAAGTATATTTTTGTGTAAATAATATATTATCCATGTAAATGTCATATAACGGTCCGGCATTGTCGCTCTCGATTGTGTGAATAACTACTTTTTGGGACATTATTCCATAAAACTAAACTCAGTGTGAACTTTTTTGCCTTTACGAAATTGGGTGTCAACTGTCACTGATTTGTTCCTATAGTGGTACCAAGTGTGAAACCAAAACACCGTAGCCTGGTGAATATAATGTGGCATACGAACAGACTCGACATTTGCTGTTTTCGGAGAATATTTAACGGAAGTATTTTCTTCTAAGCAAATCAATATTTGTGACAAATGTGCTGGATAATACAAGCATTTTTCAATCTACTCGGAATGGCTTCACGGGCTGGATAAAATCGTCGGGCCGGCCGTATGTTTGACAATCCTGGTGTAAACTCGTCTTAATGTCCAAGTTTCTAATAGCCTACTGATACAGAGATATTGCTGTTCAAAGATGTTTTGTTGAGGTTTGGTCAATTTTTTTTCTAGTCTGTCTCAAAAAAAGGATTAAAACCTCATCACGGAATCCATGTTCTCCTGTGATATACATACCCACTATTCCAGAATATCTTGAAGATGAGCTACTATATAGAAATGACTATTTTGGAAGTGATATCTTCATTGAAAAATCTGTTTCTCAATATTGGTGCCATATATGTTGCGATCGTGCTGAAAAGTGTCGTCGGAAGCGTCAGTCGTTAATATTACATTCACCGCCAGTTACCTATGTGGAAATGGATTTTCGGCACGATAGTTCATATCAAATCGAAGGCATGAATTTTCAAGACAGAACCACATATTTCAAGAAATAAGAAATACAGCTGCAGGAGTCCCTTAAAAATGATAAAAGTCTATTCATATTTCTACATATAGTATGACATTGTTTTCAAGAACGGTCCTTTTTTGCTGTTTATCACTAGCCTTGAGTTGATATTCGCCCAAGACCAATGACGGTTGCACGATAATTGAGCTAGATTGGAACTAAAACTTGAGGGGGTCCGCGGGGTCCGTCACGGTACAAAAGGGGTCCGCGAAGACAAAAAGGTTGAGAACCACTGTTCTATGCTGTCACGATCCACTTCTCCTCTCGCATGGTGTCTATAACTCATTATTTTGACAAATTATGCCCAGCATAAGAACAATCTTATTTAAATATTTGTAAATGTGATTTTTCTTCGTGCCAAGCGTGAATGTACAACGGTAACTTACATTTTCATGATGTTTGTGGAATGCCATTCTGCAAGGTCCCGTCATATAAGACGTACTTCGAAATTGTATATTGTATACCCGTATTATTGATGTTGCGGCCTGCGGCGTCATCAAAAACTAGGAAATTGGCCCGTGAACACATTTGAGTTTAAGACTACTGCTGCAATAAAGCATAGCGGATATCCAGAAATTAGCGAAAACCGCATGTATTTTAAAGCCATTAGCCGATTTGCCGGCGTCACTGGATTTATTCGAAAACGAAGATATAATTCAGGGATAACTTGACGGCGTCAATCCATTTCCTTCGAAAATGCATTCGATGGATAATACTTGACACGCAATGTCAAAGATATATATGTTGAAAGATTCAACTGTATGAGGATCGGTACGAATGATGACCACGGTTTGGACGAAGCGGATATCCCCATATATATTGTATTTAAATCATTAGTTCGACTACAGTTGGCGGTCGTCTGGATAGGGGACTTGAGAATGTTTTACGGGAAGTATATCTTAGAACTGGCATTAACGAAATCGTTACTTTAACGTTTGGGTATTCAAAATATTTACTGAGGGGATAATTAATAGGGATGGTGTGAACCCCTGAAAGGTTCAGGTTCGTGTGAACGCGAATCTTTTTGAAAGGTTCTGAGTGAACACGAACGTGAACCTTATGACGTCACGTGACGTCATATTGCTAATCCCAGCCCTACATTTTAGTGAAATCATATAATGTACGCCTACACAATACCTATAGCGACGACTCAGGTCATATTAAGCCACAATGCTGAAATACATGGTGACTTAGCCAAATGTATCAACTGGAGCAATCATATGCTATAGTTATTCCATAAAATCAATATCATCCGTCGCTTTGCCAACAATTTCGACGGGGACTTGCAAGGGAATAAAAGCTTACGCCGCAACGGTCTAGGCCAGATCGGACAATGTATTCGCCGTCTGGAATTGCTACATAGATATTGAACAGAGTGTAAAACGGGTTTCTATAGTAGCAACCGATATTTTCCCATAAACAAGTTGTACAGTAGCCAACACCCCAATCGCACGGATTCGATTTCTTACATTAAACAAGCATGTATTATTTATATCAATTTCGTTGACTGGTTGTTGAAGAAGCATCGGCGCTTCTTCGATATACGCCCCAGATCGAAACAGTGTTTCACATGTAACCAGCAAGTGTTTCCCATGATCACGATCAAATTTTATAAACGTCAAAATAAATTGTTTTTTGCCTGTGGAGAGACGGATATTAGGGTTGGATGTGGTCAAAGTTGGGGTTAGGGGAGATTAGGGTTGGAGGTGGGTTAGGGTCAAAGTTGGTGTTAGGGTATCCCAAGATTAGGGTTGGGGATATTATGATCCGGAGAGTGTGGAATATCGTGTTCCGCACTCCAAACCTATTCTTGGGTTACCCTAACCCTAACACAGCTCTAACCCCAACCCAGCTCTAACCCTACTATCGCCCCTCCCCAACCCTAACACAGCTCTAACCCTAACCCCATCCCCTAACCCTAATATCCCCCCTCCCCAACCCTAATATCCCCCTTTCCTCCAACCCTAATAACCCCCTTTCCCAACCCTAATATCCATCATTCCTTGAACCCTAATATCCCCCTCTCTAACTATGATATCCCCCTCTACTCAACCCTAAAATCCTCCCTCCCCAGTCCTAATATCCCCCTCTCCTCCAACCATAATATCCCCCTTCCACAACAAAGGCAAAAAACAATTTATTTTGACGTTTATAAATTTTATTGTGTTCATGTGAAACATTTGTTGGTGTCATGGGGATCACTGTTTCGATCTGGGGCGTATATCGAAGAAGCGCCGAAGCATCATCATTCGTTGACTTCCTAGAGGTAGTGTATTTCGTTCTTGATGTTGTGTGATTGCGGGTCAAGCTCACGACAGAGAGTCACTAAATATTCACAAAAGTAAAGCTGAATATTTCGAGTAAACTTTTGTAACAACGCGTGTAAACTCGTTGAGACCGGCAAGGTAGCGGTACATGCTCATTTAGTGTTGATTTTTTTATGCTGCAAGCGCCATGCACAGAGTGGTTTCAGTGAATTTCAGCCAAAGATGTTATAATGACGCGAAAATTGTACGAAAAGGTTCACAGTGCAGAACCTACCAAGGTTCTGTTGTGAACGTGTCCCTCTAAATTTCAGAGGTTCACACACAGAACGCGAACGTGAACCTCGCGTTCACACCATCCCTAATAATTAACAAAGCGGATGGACTCTCGGGAATAAGAGAACAGGCAGAAGAAGTAGATTAAAGGCAGGCGTCCGAAATATGCGAAGACATACCATCGTCCTCATGGCCAACTTATAATCATGTAATCGGTATATCCACTGCATATTAATCCAAAGTTATCTTCCCGTTTACTTATTGTGATTCAAATAACAGCTTCTCATGAGATGAGTATCACATCAACCTCCGTGAACTTATCCAACTTGTCCACGTCCCCACCAACGCTGGAGATTCGAAACAACCCTCATCTTCTCACGAGAGTGGAAATAACATTGATCTGGACTGTATTTGGAATATTCTGGACTTTCGTCTGGAAGATGAAGCCGGCTCCTCTAAATGTGATCGTCATCGGTTTATGTTGTTCGGATATTCTATCGATTCTTGCGTCGCCGTTCGTGGTTGGTGCCATTTATGTAGACTATCCTTGGCCCCAGCCCATCTGCAAGTTGATATATCCTATACTAGCAGTAACGCAAGCTGTCACAAGTCTACTTGTGCTCGCTCTATCGACATAACGATTTTACGCTATCCGCCATCCACACCGAGCGGCGAGAGTTATGACGCCGAGAAAAGCTAAGCGCAAAACTGTCTGCGTGTGGTTGATTGCGACCGTCGTGATCTTTCCAATTCCTGCATACTACTTGGATGTTGTACTGTCACAACTTTCGTCCAAGCAAATTTGTTACTACAGAACGGACGACGACTTGCTTGTTCACATTTTTAGAATCATGGATAACGGAATCTTTAACGTCGTTCTGTTGGTATCAATTTTGCCTGTCTGTATTGGAATCGCATGGTCTCTGCTGGAACAAAAATGAAAAGGAAACAGCTTTGTGAAAATCTCAAATTACGGACAGAAGATAGGAAAGCCATGGTTCAACTATCGTTGATCGTAGCAAGTTTCCTAATCGGCCATATTCCTAAGTTTATTTACGGAATCATGCCTTTTCTCTATATAAACAGTGTGCAAATTTATATCGGCGCGAGAGGTTTTCTGAATTTCACAGAGTCGATCAACCTTATCGTTTGCAATCTCGGGTCCGATGCATTTAGATCTTCGGCAAAAGATATTTTGAGGAGCGCCAGCTGTAAAACGCGGAGGGCAGCTTCGAATCGGAGTATATCTCACCGGCGACAAGCTGAAGATCACGACGACAGCAAAATGCAGCATGCAGCGACATCTGTCTGAAACGCTTAGGCTACTTTAAAATGAATGGGTCTGATGACGCATATCACAATGAACGGTCGATTTTTCTTTTCTTTTTGGATAACATCTACATTCTACATTCTACCACAATCTGTCAATTCCGTACGCTGATTCCACATTGCGTGGGGTGACCTATCTTTAAGCTTTTTAAACAATGTCTCGTTACATCCCATCGCTGCATGTATATTGTACATTCAGTGAATTTTGATGTGTAGATCAATGACTCCGTAAATATCTTTCGTCGAAATATGTCATTGCAATGCGCAATATGCCTGACTGACAGACTGACTACCTTATTAGCCTATATGTCCCAGTGGCGGCCTGAGGCGTCAAATCATGTCCCATGCATTTCTATTAGAATTAGAGTATATCGTGTCATCTCACAATCGAATTATACCCATTAACCACCCTACTCTGGAGCTATACCCATTAACCACCCTACTCTGGAGCCCTCGTGACTCCGGAATTATCGATTGGCAGAACCAGGCATGCGTACAGTGGTATGCACTGGGTAAAGAGGAAATGAATCGTCATCAAGTATTGGCCCTGTCTTTATGTGAAGGGGTTAGTGTATTAAGATCAATTTGGATTGGCTTCAAGCGTTGCTGTGTATATTTGTATCTACCTTCCTTGTAATATATGTGTCGAATCTGCAATGTCTCTCGGTCCAGTAGTTCTTGGAAGATAGTAGTGATCGCCTTCTTAAATTTCGACGTATCAACGAGCGCACGGCTACAAATGTTTTAGAACTTCTCGCAATAGCCTAATTTTACCCCTATATGGCGATGATAAATGTGAAATTTCCATTGTAAATAATAACTATTAAGAGGCTGTGGGTGTGAAAAAACTGCAGCGTTTCATAATATTTATAAGTTGCTCAATACCCAACGGAAGTTCTCCTAAGATATGGCTTCAGTGTGAAATACATCCGAACATGGAGGCTGTAGTCTCCAAAAAATGTCGACTACCGTGTTGTATCAAGCTGACTTCTTCTGATTTTCAACTAACATCAAACAAGAACACCAAGTGGATCAATATCTTATTTGTGACGTTAAAAAATCACTCGTTTTCCTGAAAGGACAAAACATAAACGATAGACAGAGCAGAACTACGACAAAACAAAACAGGCGACCGCCACCGCGTCACTCGACATATTGAGCCCTGCGCCATACCATGTGCAGGGTGCACTACGAAATAGTCAAGGCGGTGAACGATGAGCCATAAAGAAAAATCCACCGCGACATGGCCGGCCCTGTGACCAACTGGAAATGTCAAGGTACATTACAGAGGGT
The DNA here is from genome assembly GCF_051294905.1 of Botryllus schlosseri. Lineage (NCBI taxonomy): Eukaryota > Metazoa > Chordata > Ascidiacea > Stolidobranchia > Styelidae > Botryllus > Botryllus schlosseri. The sequence continues at coordinate 9,424,310 of NC_137245.1, read as the reverse complement.
CACAATAATTGATGAGAGGTGGTCGTGAAACGAAACAAATCAAATTGTGAAAAATACATCATGACAGTTCTAAACGACACAACTTACGAATGTCACGTTCGTAGATTCCACATGCAGTACGAACCTTTACTCTCCTGACCAGCCCATTACGATCAGGAAACACATGTTCAATAACACCTTTGGGCCATCTACCACGAGGAACAGTAGTGTCGTTAAGCAAAACAATATCGCCAACCCTAAAGTTGGGTTGTACTTTTAGCCATTTCGAGCGTGCCTGTAATTGCGGTAGATATTCTTTGAGCCAACGGCCCCAGAACAGATCAAGCTTATGCTGTACATATTTCCAGTTTTTCGCGTACTCATCAGCTTTGTTGAATACATGTGAGGGTAGTGATGGATCTAGTCTACCCAATAGAATTGAATTCGGCGTCAAACACTGTAAATCACCAATATCATTTGAGACAGGAGTAAGCGGTCTGTCATTCAAAATGCGAGCGACCCCATAGAGCAGAGCAGACAAGGTATTGTCATAATAAGGGGCATTATTGTTCAATCCATGGAGAATACGTTTACAACTTTGCACAATCCGCTCTACTGCACCTTGAAAATGAGGAGCAAGGGCGGGAGAAAAATGCCACTGAATATTTTTAGCAGCCAATGCACTGGCAACTGACTCTACATTCAAGTTTGTAATGGATTTTCCCAACTCTTTCTGAGCACCTACAAATGCAGTACCATTGTCACTGAACATGTGCGCTGGTCTGCCGCGAACATCAATAAATTTCGAAAATGCCATCAGGAAGGCCGATGACTCAAGAGAGTCCACCACCTCCAAATGTACAGCTCTTGTGCATAAACATGTAAACACACAGCCATAGCGTTTCACTTGGCTTCGATTACGACGACAAATAAGGGGACCAAAATAGTCAACCATTGTATAATGAAACACATTCTTGCCGGGCGTAATTCTGCATTTTGGGAGGTCTGCCATATACTGACAGCCGGGTGTTGCCCTTCGACACTGACAGAATAAGCATTTTTTCAGTACTTTGCGGATAGTGGTCTGACCCTTTACTACCCAGAATTTTTTGCGTAGGATAGACAGGACGTGGAGAGTCCCACAGTGGCCATTTTCAACATGACATTGTTCAATAATTAGGCGAGTAACATGGTGGTGGGATGGTAATATCATAGGGTTCTTGGATGAGTCTGGCAAGTCTGATTGATTCAGGCGACCACCAACCAGCATTACACCATTACAAACAAATGGAATTAGTTTAGTCAATGCGTTAGGGAGACATTTTTTGTCAATTGGTTCACTGACAGGAGAACGGACAGTTAACAAAGGAGTAACATTTGTAAATGATTCAGACTGACAAAGTCTTATAACTTCCCTCAGGGCAGTGTCCAATTCCTTAACAGTAAGGAATCCACGATCAGGTTTGATGCTTGGATCATCCGGAGAGCCTTTAGACTTCCAGTGTAAAATAGCACGTAAGCGTAGGATCCACGCGGTCGAACGAACGAGTCTGTTCAATGATGAGAAACTTTCCAGATAAACAGCCATTGTATCGGGAACAATGGCGACGTCAGAGGCACAGACGATTTCTCTTTGAAATTCAGTTTGAGATAACTCACACTCCTGATATGTGCTATGCATCCATGAGCGAGGTGGTTGGAGAAGGAATTCAGGGCCATTAAACCAAACTTTGGCACGTTTCAACTGATCCGGCATAAGACCACGAGAGCCAATATCTGCTGGGTTCAAGGCAGATTCAACATGATTCCATTGATCAAACCGCGTCAGTGAACGGATTTTTAAGAGTCTCTCGTGAACAAAGGTATGAAACCGTGACGTCGTACTCTTTATGCATTGAAGTACTGCCGTGCTGTCCGTCCAATAATGAACAGAATCGATCTCGTAATCAACGTCTTTGAGAATTGCTCTTGAAAGTTTGACGCAAGTGAGCGCAGCCGTCAGTTCCAACCGAGGTATGCTAGGAGCATTCTTCGGTGTGACTCGAGAGATCCCCCTGACAAAGGTCAAATGAATTTTGCCATTAGCATCTTCAAATCGGAAGTAGCTACAAGCAGAGTATCCTATTTTGCTTGCATCAGCAAAATTATGCAGTTGAATGTTGACAGGATTGAAATCCGGGGGTTTATAGCATCGAGGGAATGATAAGTCTTCCAAGTTTTTCAAACCTTCTGTCCATTTCACCCATCTGGATTTGAGTGTACTCTCCACCGGGGCATCCCACTCGAGATTGAGACGTGTAGATTCTTGTAAGATAAGCTTCGCTGGAAGGAGAAACGGCGCAAGGTAGCCAAAAGGGGTGTATACTTGAGCAATCTGGCTCGCAATACCACGTCTCGTGATAGGTTTAGGTAAAAGTTTTGTACTGACTTGGATGGTATCTTTAGCAACATTCCAAATCACGCCAAGCGTGCTTTCTGAATTGGAATTTTCAAAATCAAGATTCACAAAATTTGGTGCTCGGTCAGACTCTGGAATTTGAGACATGATTCTGGCATCATTACTGACAAATTTTGTAAGGTTGAATCCATAATTAGCAAACAGCGAGCGAAGTTGTTTGATAGTTTCATTACAAAGCTCAACAGTCTCTTGACTGGAAACGCAGTCATCAACGTACATGTTTTTTAGGATACAATCCAAGGTTGCAGCGTCAGCATTAGTACCGTTGAGGGCAACGATTTGACGAAGACAAAACTGTGCAATAGCAGGAGAGCACGTGCTCCCAAAAACGTGAGAAGTCATTTGGAAATCAACAATGTTTCCATGAATGTCATTGTTCTCAAACCACAGGAATCGGAGACTGTCCGAGTCCCTAGGGTAGGTCTGGATCCGAGAAAACATTTGTGCCAGATCTGCTGCCCACGGATATCTGTGCATTCGAAATCGAGATAACACTCCAATGAGGGAGGAATTTATATCCGGCCCGCTGAGCAACTGGCTATTCAAGCTTTTTCCCGCAAACTTCCGGCTGGCATCAAACACAATTCTCATTTTTTTCTGTTTTGTGTGGAAGTGGATCAAGTAGAAAGTACGGTTCGTTGGTGGAAGTATGTCCGACGGCATAGCCTGAGCATATCCCCTTGACAGATAGTCATTAATTTTTTCGTTGTACTTCTGAAAAAGTTCAGGATCTTTCATAAATTTGGTTCGTTGAGTTTCGAGAGACTTTACAGCTGCTTCCCTGTTCGGAGGTAAAGCGACGTCATCTGATTTCCAGAGCATCCCGACTTGAAAACGTCCATTTGTTATGCGTGAAGTTTTCTTCATAATATCAATGGCTTGTTCGTCTTCGACAGAGGGATGAATTTCATATGGATCACAATCCAGATCAGGAAAATCAGCATTACATGCAGAACACATTGGTAATGCTGGAGGAACACAATGTTTCCTGAAATTATCATCAATAACAGAAATCTTGTTATTGCAATCAAGAAAATTAACTTCAGTAGAGTCGACATTTGTTCGAAGGGTTTTGTCAGAGCCACCCAAACACCAGCCAAATACAGTGTGTTCAGCACCAGGCAAATTATCTCGGGGTCTGATAACTTCATCTGCCGGGTAGCACATAAGAACTTGTCTACCAATAATAAGGTCAACATCATTTATATCAATAAGCGGAATATACAGTTCTTTCAGGTGTGAGCATTGTGCAACGGTTTCTGCATTTGGGGTATGACTTTCGACATCAGGAAAGTGGCGAGTAGCCAATACATCATTCAAGTTGATGACTGTACTTTCCCCAATCCCTTGAACAGAGATGGACACAAATTCAGACTGGCTGGGAAGGGTACCCGCGGCAGTATTCATCAAGCACTTAACTGGCTCACCACTAATCCCCAATTTGTCTAGTAAACGATAAGTACAAAGACAGTTGGTAGCCCCAGAATCGAGGAATGCATGAGTGGTAATCCTGATAGAGGATGCTCTACAGGTGATTACCACAGGTACTACAGACAAACGAACTGGGCAACTTCTCTCCCCGATCGAGGGAAATAGAGGCATCATTGTGTTGTTGCTGGCAACAACATTGGATTTAGGATATACCTGTCGTTTAAATGCGTCATGTAATAACGAGCTATGAAGATAGCCACACCCATCAACTCTACATCGATATGACGATGGGCAAGAATTGTGATCATGTCCATAGGATAAACAATTACGGCATACCAGGCTCTCTTCCACGAGTCGTCGACGTTCGTCTATAGACATCCTACGGAAGGTATCACAGTAGAAGAGAGGATGGGGGCCTTGACATAGGATGCAAGATGAGTGCGGCTTCTTTAAGACGGCATCTTGATCTGTCGAGCTTGAAGCCATGGCAGATGTGGCATTCACCTTTATTGTAGTCTTGCGCAGATTCTTCGAGTACTTCTTGCTGTGAAGATCATTAATGAACCGACCCAATGGTGACCGAGCCAATGATGTTTCTCTTTTGACAAACTTCACGAAATCTTTGAAATTTGGATCGATGCCGGCTTCAACCTGCTCGACATGCTTTGCGAGAAAACGGTTCAAAAATGAAATGGGATATCTACTCAAGATACCGTGAAAAACACCAGTTGCATTCACTTGGGATATTGAATCACATTGTTCGAGGACCCGTTTGGCAGCTTGTAGCTGGTCGGATGCCTCTATAAGCATTTGTAAATTTGTAGTATCGACTGGTGTTTCATCAGTCAATTGTCCAATAAATGCTGCTACAACATAGGATGTGCGACCATAGTTGTCGTACAAGACATCTCGAGCATATTTATAAGCAGCATCATCTTGCCTCCCAATGCGGCAGCACTCTAGCGCAGAGCGGGCTTTTCCGGTGCAAAGACTTATCAACTTATTTAGTTTGGTTCTTGCAGAGTGCCTTTCATTAGGATCAACATCCTCGGGATCAAATGAACAATCAAATTCATTGGTGAACCTATGGTAATCAAGGGGATCACCATTGAAGCTACTAATTTGAATAGTTTGTAGGTCAAAACCGCGTTTCACCGATCCCAACATGCCACCCCACGGGTTCATTCTACTATCAGTGAAGACTGGTACCTGGTGAGTTACAGGCAGAGAAGGTGGAATTATGGGATTTTGTGGCGGGTGCAGTAGCTCACTATGGTTGGCGTTAGCGGCTGCAGAATGCGGAAAACTATGAGAAGGCATTTCACACGTTTGAAAGCCTGGATTAAAATGGATTGCATTAGCCGGCCCATTATGAGTGGCCGAGTACTGGCCATTATATGACGTACCTGATCGGGCGGTAACCTGAATATTGTTCCGCTCACTTGATAAGGTAGCGGCGTTAACTTGGTCATGGATAGCCGGCCCAGTGTAAGATAGTGGAAATCTGTTTCTGTAGGTAGGCACTGGAACTGACGAAACGTGGCCGGCAGAACGACGTTGGTCTTGATGTTGGCTGATTAAAACAGGCGCCACAGGTTCTTGATGAGATGGTGATAAGTAACGATCAGTAACATGGTGATTGCTCCTTATATTAGGTTCTGGCAACGAACATCCTTCAATACGGTGAATAGGAGGACTCCATGTTGTAAAGGTTTGAAACTGCATAGGAGTAGCTAGAGTGGGTGAAAACTCTTCCACAGGTAGTTTATCAGCAACAGCAAATGGTATTCTTTCGTTAGGGGTAACATTGCTACCCAAGCCGCAGTAACTCTCTTGACTAATCACAGAAGCTACTGAGTCAGTTTTAGACGAAGCTCTAGCTCGTTCAAGTTTGTCCTGAGCATGAAAAACATCCCACTCCAACTCCTCCAAGTTGTATTTCGATCCTATATCCTTGTTTACAGAGGATACCGGTACGCCGGCTATCGAACCTTCATAGTTCAGTCTACTCCTTGCGTCCACAATACCTCTCAAATTTATGTCGCTAGGCGGCGTACTTACTGTTTCAGAAGTAAACTTGCCATATGCGTCATCAGCAATCTTCTTAGTATAATAACATAGGTCATAAAATGACCTGATTCTTTTCAATGTTAATTCAGCAGAGTCACTGACGTCGGTCATCTTCTTCGCTTCGAGAGTAAGATAATCCAAGTGGGCACTGACTCTGTGAAATGTCTCATCGAGACTGTCTTTCGCAGCCACAACCGCAGCAGGTAGAGAAGCTCCACTCATACATTTCATGAAGTACGCATCAGCAGCGTTGAGGTCTCTTCTTAGACCAAAAATGTTGTCATTGACTTTCGCATCGAAGTCTTTTGACGGAGTATCCATAATGTACCGCTAGGTAACACTCGATTTTTTAACCTTTGTAGTCTCCAAAAAATGTCGACTACCGTGTTGTATCAAGCTGACTTCTTCTGATTTTCAACTAACATCAAACAAGAACACCAAGTGGATCAATATCTTATTTGTGACGTTAAAAAATCACTCGTTTTCCTGAAAGGACAAAACATAAACGATAGACAGAGCAGAACTACGACAAAACAAAACAGGCGACCGCCACCGCGTCACTCGACATATTGAGCCCTGCGCCATACCATGTGCAGGGTGCACTACGAAATAGTCAAGGCGGTGAACGATGAGCCATAAAGAAAAATCCACCGCGACAGAGGCGAAGGAGTTCATTTGACACACTGCATGCGACAAGTTGCTCTACACCAGAGGTGTCGAACATACGGCCCGCGGGCTGCATCCAGCCCGCGAAGCAATTCTGAGTACATGGAAAACTGCTTGTATTAGAAACCACATTTCTAGATTAAGATTTATAGTGAGAAATACTTTCACATAAATTTTCTCTCAAGCGTCCACGTTTCCCTTTAAATCTCTTGTAGGCTATTCCTCACGGCCAACACACCGTATCACCACTACAACAAAGAGAATTCAGAAATCTACGAAATAATATAGTCGCTGGAGCCACAGTTTTAGCGGTTTATGACTATATTCAATCGGCCAATCATCATATTTTACCAATTCCGTTTTTTACGAATAAAGGTGTTGATAGAATTGGCCACTATATGATCGGTAATATTCTGCATAGGACTATTATGTAGGGGTGGAATATAGGATTGATAATAAAGGATTACGGTGAGAAACACAGGCATGGGTTCGGTGGTAACATGTCGGATTCATTTGCCTCGTCCGGCCCGCAAGCGGACAAACGGTTTGAATCCGACTAGCGACCAAACTCAAGCTTGATTCCCCTGCTCTATACGCTACAGGAGAGGTCTTAAAATACGGCCCTCGATTACGTTTTGAGTAAATGAAAAATGATTGCATGAATCCAGTACATTTCCCGTTAAAGATATATTTAGTAAGAATTATTTCTATAATTAATCTCTTGATAAAATATTATAAGACTACGGCTTATTACTTTAATTAGTATGAACCCGTTAAGTGTAGATGTTTTGTATTTGAAACCAGACGACGTTGCGATTCATTATTGGAAAGTGGCCTACTAGTGCCTCTGTGTAACGAGGTAGAATTCGTCAAAATGCACTGAAATACGTGTCACACTTTCCAGCTTTCCAATCACGAACAGCAACGTCGTCAGGTTTTAAATACATAATATCCGCACCTGACGAGATACGATTGCTATTACTTCACTCTCTCGCAACCTTGTAAATGGTGCCCCCGTTGAGAACCACTGTTCTATAAACACATAAAATTGCGACCCACGGATTCATCCAACCAAGCTATATGTATCCCGCTTGGAAATGAGGTTTCCCTGTCATTCTTAAACTATTCCACTGTCTGAGTCGCATTAGTGACATCAAGCTTGGTGGGAGTTGCATAAGAGATGGTCATTGACGAACTGACCAAAATAGACGGGTCAAGCCCGTCGAATGTAAAATATGCGGAAAACGATGCAACGACGAAAGCGATTTGAAGACGCATATTATGCGCATCATCCTGATGTCAGACTTTTCGAGTGTCAGGTGTGTGGCAAGCGTTTACAACGGTAAATCCGATTTCAGGCAATTGACATTTCACGTCGACCGCAATCACTTTAAATGTTACATTCGCGCGAAGTCGTACCGTTTATAAGAAGCTTTAATTTGACATAACATGCGAATTTATAGAAATAGAAAGACATTGACAGGTAGGCCTACACACGAACTATGACGAAAAGCGGATTAGTCAAATGCTATGGGTGCTACGCGTATCACGACCGAAACAACGCTTCGACATCACCCCAAACCAGTGGTTCTCAACCAGGGGTCCGTGGACCCCTAGGCGTCCGTGAATCAATTTCAGAGGTCCCCGAAACCTTCAAATTTGCAAATATTGTGATAACCTAATTTATATTTTTTTTAATCAGACAGTTTCGTTTCATAACTGCTAAAACTTGAGAACTCACGTAAACAGAATGGCCGTCTGAGATGAAATATTCAACTGTGCAAACTCATTTTAATCACCAATTTGCCAATAGCCTACTGATACAAACATATTGCTGTATAAAGATGTTTTGTTAGGGTTTCGGAATAAGATCGCTTGCAAAAAATATCCATTTTTTTCTGTGATATACATAATAGCTATTCCAGAATAACTTCGAGATGAGCTGCTATACATAGAAATGACAAGGCATGACGTTATAATAATAAAATGATGGTGATGATATTAGTGTCATGTACGTTGCGATCAGACCTAAAGGTGTTGTCGGGTGCGTTACGCGTTCATATTACATTCGCCACCACATATCATGGTGGAAATTAATGTATTTTAGGGACTCGTTCATGTCAAATCGATTTTCGTGACAAGGCAGCAATGTCTTAGAAATGCAGCAACAGAATTCGCTTTGAAATAATAAACTTCTTCCCAATTTCTACATATATAGTATGATGTTAATTTCAGGACATGTCATTTCGGTGCTGTTTATCATTAGGCTACAGTTAATATTTGCATACCGTAAGTCAGATGACGGTATTACGGTAATAGAGCTAAATCTGAACTAAAACTTTGGGGGTCCACAGGGGTCCGTTACGGTCCAGATGGGTTCCGCGAAGACAAAAAGGTTGAGAACCACTGTCCTAAACGTTGGTCAGGGACCCTCATAGAGTGATCAAGCAAACGCCCGATGGATTTTGCCCCTCCTCGTAGTTAGCTTTAGCCACGGCCTTTTTCACCATTTCGCGAAATCGTCAGTTTTAATGATATGACAAGCCAATGTGCATTTTACAAATAAAGCTAAGGATGTGGTGTCTTCAAAAAATTAGGGCAGTACACAACAACTTGGATACAAAAACACGACAGTAAAATGAGTCGCAATGGACTATACCTACACTTATTAAAATCCAAAATCAAATAATGCAGAAAGTTGTAACAGATCTATCGGTTGGAAGAATAATGCATGCCTCACAAAATTCACCAGTCGACTTACCTTCAGTTATACCGAGCGTAGAAATTCTATTTTTGATGTCGGAGCCTAATTGACAGCGCGTAATTGTGAAAAAGACTTTCGATGCTTTGAGATAATCGCCGAATCAACGGAATTATGGAAAGGATAAATCACGCATATTATAGTTACTATAGTCTTGGTGTTATTTTAGATATCGGTTTTGTGGAATATTAATTAAGGTCGCGGCTTGTTCGATTTTGTCTCCTCTTTCGACTAAGTAATCCATCAAATTTTGTTTTTGTTTCAGTAACTATAACCTTCAAAACCGTTAACGCAGATTACCTTTTAGTCTTTTATAATTCCTAATTACCGTGAGGTACAAACAGAAATGCACTATACAAATTGGTTTATCAACCTCAGCTATTCTAGATTGAAAGTTGTAACATGCCAGTGGATGTCATTTGCGATAACATTTTCATGATAATACGGGCTTTTGTCATATACACATGGACCAGGGAGCTTACAGCCAGTCGATGTAAATTATATTTGTTGCAATCGTCGAGCCTTGTTTATTGCTCGGAGATCACAAGCAGTGCTTAGTCCAGTATAATTCAGCAGACGAATCAGAATTACATTTGCGTGTTTATGCAAACGCTTTCCAGCCATCGGATTCCGTAAGCTTCTCTGCTTTCTTTCAAGGCATGGCGGAAACATTAGTAACACGTTGATATTACAACTCACGAGTAGCTAAGCAGTCGCCGGCTCAAGGACAAGCCAATGAATTATGACCTTGCTACTTCTGCAGGATATTGAATATATATAGTTCAACTAACGATTTGACGTCCGTAAAATAATAACCAACAATTAACCCAATTTGAACAGAGTACTATACTTCAATCCGTCTATTAACCATGTATCCGTATGAAAAGCCATGCAGGTTGCATAATGGTTGGACTGGACTGGTTGCTATCACGGGCCCCAACGGTGCGTCGATAACATAGTTGTAGCTAGATTTTTTCATTTGCATTGATTAAATTGTTTAGTTGCCTGAAAAAGCGCTACACACCAAATTTGACTCGATTTCTAGAATTAGCAGCAGCTGTGCAATCTGAAATTGGAGTTTCCAATATTTTTTAAAATAAGAGTAGGCTATTTACTGGTGGCTAATTTCGTCAATTCGCCATGACCAAACATGGTATTCCGGGCATGCATGAACAGAGGGTGATAATTTCTTCACGTGATTACATCTCGAGAAAGGCCCGTGATGGATTTTGGATAAAGGCATACCTGATAAACAAAAAAAAATCATGACGCTGGTTTGCTAGAAATTAGTCGACGTCACTGAAATAGCCTTGCTTATTTCCCGGGTATTGGAACCTGATGGACTCTGTCGTACTAGAAAGTTCAGAAATTCAACCTATACTTGTTATTTTTACACCCTGAAGACTGTTTTATATCAATATACATCATCATCGGGGTATTAGATTTATCAAAGTTGGAGACTTTCACGAATATCATATACGTAAATAAACTCCAATCATGTATATAAGTATTTACCTAGAGCAGGGGTGTCAAACATACGGCCCGCAGGCCGCATGCGGCTCGCCAGATGGTTTCATCCTGCCCGCGAAGCAATTTTGAGTAGATTGAAAAAGGCGTGTATTAGCGAGCATATTTCTAACAGCAAAGGTTGGTATTTTTAGTAAGAAATACTTCCGTTAACTAACAACTCACGACAGCAAATGTAGAGTATGTTCATCTTCATAGGCCATAACCATCCGACTGCAGTGTTGTGATTTCAGTTTCGTCACAACTAGGCACATCTCATTCACGTTGACACCCGATTTCGAGAAGGCAAAAAACTGCATACATAGTTCCGAGTTCTATGGGGAAAGGGACCCAAAACTAGAAATTCACAGAAGCGGAAACGCCGATGCGAAACCTTTATATGCAGGTTACATGAAGAATATTATAGTTACACGGAAATACAATTCAAACATATGTGGTCAGCTCTTGTATTACACGAAACGCGCACGCTGGGCCAACGTCAGGATACGACTAAATAAACGGGTGCATAGAAATATGACAACTTTTATCACCGTAAGAGCCTCTGTTTAAGCCGTTTATAACTGTATTCAACCCCCAGTCACTGTATTATTGCCATAATTCCATGGTGTGAGAATAAATGTGTAGGTAGAATAGAACCCCTATGATCCGTAATATGATATGAAATAGGCCTACTATCATGTGTATTGGCTTGATAACAAAGTATTCAAATTACAAACAATGGCATGAGTGCTGAGGTAATATTTTGGAATCATTTGACTGGTGCGGCCCGATAGCGTTCTGAAGGTTTAAATCCGGCCCTCGACGCAAGTTCAGTTTGACACCTCTGACCTAGAGACTCATATAACGTTGTATTAATTCCATCAGTTTTATGTCAAACGCCTATTTTAAATTCAAAATAATCAGTTGGAATATAATACTAATAACTTATCTTACGGCAAAATTGTTTCTAGTACCATTTTCGCTTGTAAGCAATTTAGTGCAGTTTCTCGAAAGGTTCCAACAATATTCTGCCATAATATATTCGTCGCATATCTGCACTGATATCTTTCTTTTGGTGTCTTGATGCCTTAGTGGATCCTTTCCCCTTTCTATTCCCTCTAATCAACAATACTATTAGAAAATATATCAAGATGACTGAACAAGAAGTGAGATTTGATGCTCATTGCTCATGTTTACTCCAAGGTTTCCATATTCCGATACCGATTCTCGGACCAACTGTTTATAGTTGGTTGCGTTGTGATCATCCAAAAAGTATTATTTACTACATCCGTAAAGGGATTCCATGCATTGAGCTCTTTTCTTGATATAAAATTGTAATCCTTCATCAGTATTCCAATCTGAGGTTCATCAAAGATCCCAGATTTAGGCTTCTCGCTTGATATGGATACGAGGTATTCCCATTTTGTTGGCTCAGCGGAATTTTATACATTTATTAGTCAAAAGAGATGAGACTCATATGAGTATTTTAGTTAATCTTCTCAGAGACAAATTTGATAGCTTCATCTTGCTAGAATGACCAATTGGTACAGGAGAAAATATATTTCCGTTGTTTAAAAGTACAATTTTTAGGCTACACAAACTGCTTTTTTTTAGCAAACAAAGATCTCCCATCAGGTCATGATAATACTGATGGAATAACTGAGAACGACATAGGGATTCTTCATAGTCAATTATCTATTGATGCGCAGTATAAAAGTAGAAAATTCCAAGATTTACTTTCTACCAAGTGAAATATTCAAGGGTAAGTACAGAGATTTTTGGCTTTTTTAGGGGTATACGTATCTTCATTTCTAAAGCCAATCTGGCAAAACTAATGTGATATTCGTAATCAGCAACCTTGAAACCCCTAGAAACAACTCCTAGATGTTCTGTCAATTTTCATTTTGTGGACCACTGTTATCAATTTCGTATTCCGCGGCTATGCGAAAACCGCAATTTGCACACGGTTCAACGGTTGTATCCGTCATTTAGCCGCATACCCTCCACATACCCTCCGAGAGAATCTCATCAGGAGCGAACGTCAATAAATGCAGTTACCCAAATTCGAAATACTGTATAGATTGAAATAATTCTGTCGTGATGACATGTACAGATAGTGCACAGGCCGAAAAACGGCATATAGCAACGCAAAGTTACGAGTTTGCGTACTTGTCATTATTACGTACCAACGACTAAATTTTTTTCATATTTCGAATTTGTTAAACCACATTTGCTAATATAAATAATTGCATATACGAATATAAATTTATCAATGCTAAAATGAAATATGAGCATATTGATTGTTGCGATGTTGAATTTCAGTATTTTCAGAATCACATTCAAATATATACTTGATATGCGAGACTTCGCTTTGCCAGTTCTCATAAATGTCTTTCAGGAACAAAAAAAGTAAGCGACTGATATGGGACTCAATAAGTAAATAAGGGCAGGCCAAACCTAATTCCCGACACGCGAGATATGCGATCGTGTAATCAGCAGAGGCATATTATATTAAGCACTATATGCTGATGAATTTTTATTTCCCGTTTATTTATGATTTTAAAACTAACTTACCATAATATATAAGAAGAACATCACAACTTATCCACATCTAACATCATATGCGGCGACGCCATCGCTAACGACAGAGATTCCGAATATTCCTCACCGTCTCACCAGAGGGGAAATGAATTTGATTTGGATTGTATTTGGATTATTCTGAACTTCCGTTTTTTTCGCAAACGTAACCGTCGTCATTGCCATCTGCAATGCACCTCCACCGCATGAGTTGTCATGACACTGGCGTTTGCGAAACACGCAGCGTACCAAAAACTGTCGAACATTTTTTACAGACTTGTCCTCGATGGTCGATATACGATCACCAGAGACAATATTGAAAAAAAAAAACATAGCCGAACGTGGAATCTCTGTTAACGGACTCGCATATGGTCATTCCGGTCGTGGAATTTGTTGTATTGTGTAGACCAGGGGTTCTCAAAGGGTGGGCCACAGGAGCATTTGAGATAGGCCACAAAGCTATTTAGAAAATGTTAGAATTAATGTAAGTTTAGTTATTTTGTTATGTTAATCGCCAAAAATATATTCATATTATCTAATTATGCGTAGGCTACGTAAAGCTTTTCATCCGGCTCTGATGAGACGTAGTGTCACGCATGGAGTCCGCATGTACAAGTCGAAAATGGGAGGGAGAAACAGTGGCTTTTTCCACTGGCTATGACAACCTACGGCCAACAGCAACTAAAAGAATTTCGAGTACATAATACCTGAACGGTAATGCTGAAGTAACTACGTATTCCCCCAGGGTCATATGTCGTATGCCGTTGAAAGGGGTGTGCAATAAACTCGGAATGAAGTGTAATAGATGCATAGATTTACTGTGCTTAGGCAAGTCGTAAAATTGTAACATAAAGATAGCCATAATTGCAGATTATTAGCTACTTCTGGTGGAGGTATACTGCACCACCGCAACGAATCGTAATGGATTGAGGATTTAGCGGAGCGCATTGATCTATGGAGTAAGCTTAAAATGTGCGCCCTGGAAATCATTGTACATAAGGTAGATTCACATGAATTGATTGTATCATTGGAATGAATATTCTGACCTCGCAACTTCAGTTGGTTTGGTACAAGACATACAATACGCCTTGAGGTTAGGATGCTTGGGATAGGTTGTGGGTGAAATGGTCGGGTTATGTGTGTCTATCGGATAACTTTCATTATTGTAGGAGCTTGTGGTCCGACGTATATGCTGCGCATGATTTCGTCGGGCTTAGCGTCGATAGCCATTTGTAGGTCTGTATATATTGTAAGCCAGGGGTTCTCAGCCCTTTCTTGGCCGTACCAGGGCCGTAACTGCTGCACCCGAACCCCCAATTGCAGGAGCTCGAAGTGACCCAAGATTATTTCGTTGGTCGTTTGTTCGAGGATATTTATTCGACTTGAAAATTTTCGTCGCGCTTTGCGCAATTTCATGGCCCGAAAGGTCTACTATTAAATATCATCAGTTAATTAAGAGATGAATGCGCATATTTTACAGAAATAGGCATATCCGCGCCGTCGATTACCACGCATTGAACAGGATTATGACGCCAAGATAAGAGGTGGGCCACAGCACATCTTCAAATCGGAAAATGGGCCACGGCCAAGAAAGGGCTGAGAACCCCTGGTGTAGACATACCTGATTTAACTATAGTTCCCACAGCCCTGGTGCACAAGACCTTAGTAGTCGAGCACCATAAAACCGCTTATACATACATATACATTGGAAAAAAAATATAGAGATTGCGATGACAGTGTCTCGTGAGTAGGGATGGACACAATGATTTGTGAGTAGTCGGGCTGAATCTAGTGTGAATTATATCAATCTGATTAATCTGATTATATCAGTATCAATCAAGTAGCCTATATACTAGGGACGGTGTGAACGTGAGGTTCACGTTCGCGTTCTGTGTGTGAACCTCGGAAATTTAGAGGTTCACGTTCACAAACGAACCTTAGTCGGTTCTTCATTGTGAACCTTTTCATGTATTACAATTTTCACGTCATTATAACATCTTTGGTTGAAATTTATTGCATTTCAACTGCAGACCACTCTATGCATAGCGCTGACAACATAAATCAATACTAAACGAGCATGCACCTTGACAATCTCGAACATTTTACCTCCTTTGTTGCAAAAGTTTGCTCGAAATATTCAGCTTTTTGTTTTTAGTGACTCTCTGCTGTGAGCTTGACTCACAATCACACAACATAACGAGCGAAATACGCTACTTGTAGGTAGTCAGCGAATGATGCTTTTTCAACCAATCGATGGAATTGATATCGTTGTCTGATGTAGAAAATTTAGCAAGCCTACGGGCTCCATCTAGATTTCATATGTTTATTGTATCACAAAAACCAAATCCGTGCGATTGGGGTGTTGGCTACTGCTGCATAACTTGTTAATGGGGTAAAAACCGCTTTACACTCTGCTGAATATCAACGTAGCAACTCTCAGACGCTGGATACATTGTCCGGTCATGCCTAGACCGTTAAGACGTAAAGCTTATATTCCCTTGCAAGTACTCGTCGAAAATGTTGGCAAAGCGACGGAAGATATTGATTTTATGGGATTATTATATCATTTGATTGCCCCAGAAGTATGTACTTCAGCATTTTGGCATTATGTGGCCCGATTCGTCGCTATAGGTATTGTGTACATTAATATATACCATTTCACTGAAATGTAAGGTTGAAATTAGCAATATGACGTCACGTGACGTCATGAGGTTCACGTTCGCGTTCACTCAGAATCTTTCATCATCATTGGTTTATTAGCAATTAAATCAGTTCAATACACCACAAAAATGCGATACAATGAAAAGACAGGAAGATGTCGAAGCGACAAGGAGTACTCTATGGAATCTGACACCCACCTGGGCCTAGGCGATGTAAAGAGGAGGCATGCACACTGAATGAAAGTAAAGAAGATAGTATAGAAAAAGAATGCGACAAGAAATAGAGCGGCATGTCATGGGAAGCGAGATCGATAGGTCAGTCGTGGTCCGGTAATCTTGAGGATGGACTGTATTTATTTAGTAGTAATTGCTTGTATTTCGACTTGAATGTGGACATGCTCGTCGACTATCGGATGGCCGGCGGGATACTGTTCCACACATCAGGTCCGGCATATTTGATGGAGCGATGATCTTTTCGGTCGATCATATGATATTTGGACGACGTGGACGCCCGTGTGTTGTACTTGTGCGCTTTTGATTCAGAGGTAAAGAAGTCATTGAAATATTCGGGGCAACGACCGCAGTGAAACTGATACATAAACTTGGCGATTTCTAGTTTCCGCATATCTTCTATGTTTAGGACACCGAATCTCTTCAGCAGCGACTTATTGGATGGGCAGCCAGGACCCTTTGGGGCCCTAGCTATGATTCGGAGTACTTTATGCTGTAGTTTCTGCAGTGGCTTGAGTGCAGTTTTACTGGCAGTCCCAAACAGAGGATGCCATAATGTAACTTCGATTGGATTAAGGATTTAAAGAGTATCAAAAGAACCCATGCTGGCATGAAGCGCCCAAGGCTGTAGAACAGGCCGCACTTCGGTGATAATTTATTGTCTAGGGACTGAATATGACTCTTCCAGGACATGTTCGAGTCCAGTAAAACTCCGAGATATTTGGCATTATCGGTGTTGGAAACGGGCTGACCAGCGATATTAACGGTTAGGTTATTTTTTGAATTTACTGTCAGCAATTGCGATTTCGAGGCGTTTATGCAAAGGTTGTTCTGGGCCGTCCACTCATGGACTTTGGGCATTTGGTCACCAGTCAGGGCATCCAGCTCTGCCGTCGAAGATGCGGAAGAGAGGAGGTGAGTATCATCAGCGAACAGTGTGGTGTTCAATGAGGAGGTTTCAAAAATGTCGTTGACATATAAGGTGAAAAGGACCGTTCCAAGTACTGAGCCCTGGGGCACACCACAGGTCACCGGGTGAGGAGAAGACAAGGTGTCTGAGATCGCAACCATTTGTTGGCGTCCAGTGAGGTAACTTTTCATGAGCTCAAGTTGTGGGCCCCGAAGTCCGTAACGCGCCAATTTCGAGATGAGAATTTTATGATCTACGCAGTCAAACGCTTTTTTTCAAAAAGGTTCGCGTTCACACGAACCTGAACCTTTCAGAGGCTGACACCATCCCTACTATTTACTGTCACAAAGACTCTATTGTTGATGTAGGAGCCTATAGACCAGGGGTTCTCAGCCCTTTTTTGGCCGTGGCCCATTTTCCGGTTTAAAAATGTGCTTTGGCCCATATGATATCTTAGAGTCATAATTCTGTTTAATTCGTGGTCATGGACTGCGCCGATATGCCTATTTCTCTAAAATATGCGCGTTTTTCTCTAACTGATGATATTTAAATCTCGATCTCCCGGGCTATGAAATCGCGCGAAGCGCGAAAAAAAATTTTCAAGTTGAATAAATATCCTCCAACAAACGACCAACGACATAATCTTGGGCCCCTTCGAGTTCCCCGATTGGGGGTGTGAGTGCGGTAGTTACGGCCCTGGTAGACCATAAGCTAAAACTCCTAAGTAGATTATTTTCGCCCGCTGCTCCATTCGCGTCGCGAAACACAATGATCAGATCCCCGCACTGTGTGATTGGGACTTTAGTGATACTATTGTGGGGAATGTTATAATCATTCTGGGCCAGCATCGAACAATTCATTGGTGGATGGGGTACTACAGAGAAGTGAAGAAAGATTTTTCAATATGCATGATGTACTTTGTGTGTCTTGTACCAAAACAACTGAAGTTGCGATGTGAGAATATTCAATCCAATGATACAATCCATTCCTGTGACTCTTACATTATGTGTACAATGATTTACAGGCCGGACATTTTAAACCGACTTCAAATAATAATGCGCTCCGATAAATCCTCAATCCAATAAGATTCGTTGAGGTGGTGCAGTATACCTCCGCCAGAAGTTGCTAATAATTTGCAATTATGGCTATTTTTAGCTTACAATAACACGGCCTGCCGAAGTAGAGTAAATCTGTACATCAATTTCACTTCATTGCGAATTCATTGCATACCCCTTTCAACGGCATACGGCATATGACGCTGCCGGAATAGGCTACTTGGTTACTTCAGCATTATCTTCCAGTTATTATACGCTTGAAATTATTTTAGTTGCTGTTAGCCGTAGGTTGTCATAGCCAGTAGAAAAAGCCATCGTTTCCCCCTAACGTTTTCGATTTGTACATGCTGACTTTATACGTGCCACTACGTCTAATCAGGGTCGGATGAAAAGCTTTGTAGCTATGTAGCCTACGTATAATTTGATAATACGAATATATTTTTAGCGAATAACATAAGAAACAGAACTAAACTTACATTAATTCTGAGATTTTCCAAATAGCTCTGTGGCCCACCTCGAAATGCTCTGTGGCCCACTAGGGGGCCATGGCCCACCCTTTGAGAACCCCTGCTATAGACCGTAGACCAGTGGCTCCCACCATTTTTGGAGGTCGGATCCGCATTTCAAAATTCAGAGTGGAGCCGCATGAAAACACTCCAGTAGGCTACTTATAGGGCTACCATATTTTGGAATCGGAAAATGAGGACACTTTTTCAAAATTAGAATTGTGGAGTAAAATTCGGAAGAAATGGTAATTTTCTCATTTTGCGGTCGGTTGAGTACAAAAAAGGTCAACTTTCCGGCTCAAGTCCAGAAATATAGTTTTTCTTTCACACTTTGCCTTGGTTGACTAGAAAAAAAGGTCGTCACATTCGTTCGAGCCACGAATTTCCTATTTAGCGTCATTTGTGCCCACTTTCACTCTATCCACTATCTATCCACTATCTTAGCTCTAAATGCTGTAAAGGAGGACGAATTCCCAAAAAGGAGGAAATTTAGGCGTCCTCGATGGACATTTTCAAAAACCTGAAAAAGGAGGACAACCCTAGTTACTTATAAGAAAAAATTTAAAGGTAGCTAGCCTATCTCTGGATCTCACCATCCAGCTAATTCAAAAGCATTGCACATGCACATACATTTCTATAGATTCTATATCGGTTAGTTTAGCATTGATAGACGCAGATTGACGAGTGTTATACATTGAAATAAACCGAAAATGAATATCATGACTATAATATAGTATTATGTCGTTATGTGATAGCTCAGGGGTGGGCAAACTGCGGCTCGCGAGCCGCAAGCGGCTCTTTAATGATTCCACAATCCACATGCACAATCCACATGCGTTTCGCCGTTTTGCTAGCGAGGTTTAATCTGATTATAAATAGATGTATTCTATCACGGATCAACAATATGCGTATTGTTTTCGTGTTGTTTCTTTCCCTGTGGTATTGGTATATTATGGTATATTATTGACGGGGAAGGTGGCACTACGGTTAGAACTTTGCAATTGAACGGTCGAATCGAGTTCACATAAACGTTTCATCCACAACAATGGTGCTCTGTCAGCAATCAATGATAAATCATTGTGTTCAACAAATAAATTGTTATTAATCCAACACAGCGCAGGACAAAATCATTTCCGGGCTAGCAATGGTAAATACGGCTTTCCTGTTTGTATTGTAAAGGCTATAGCAATGACTGCAGAGTCGAGCGATAATTGAAGAAAAGAAAGTATGAACAGGAAAATAAAACAGTAGCGTGAAACGTCATTACGAAACCAAACACCAAAACTCTGACACGATTTACCCAACGAAGACAGATTTACGGAGTAAATTCGCAGATTTACAAAGTAAACTTCATTCGATGCCCATTTCATTGTGCTGACATAAATTCGTATTCGTAAGTTTACGGGGGGATTATAGGCTGAGGAGTATTGGACTTATTGAAAATTTATATTTTGATCTTAGTAAAATTGTATCGAAATTTACTCTTCACATAGACGATATATAAAGGTTCATGACCGGCAGAACTCGAGATATATCCTTGTCTGACGGGTATTTTCATTTTGTGTTTGACGCTAGTCTGCAAGAATTATCTTTTCCGATTTTCAGAAGCGGCTTGGACGGCTTTTTACAAATAACTAATATCCCTCATTTTAGCATTCATATACATAAATTGATTATAACTGTTCATAGAAACAAACAACAACAACTGTCGTCTATTAGATTTTTATGGCATAATTGGAAGTCAGATTCGCAAGAAGGCTACCTGTAGCCGCGGTTGGGAATCACTGTTATATAATTGTGAAAATGACTTTCGATGTGTGGGGATAACCGCCGCAACAACAGGAAAGGATAAATCCCGCATATTATCAAACATAAGTTACTAATTTAATTTTAAATAACGATTATTGCTCCTCTTTCAACTCATTATTAACTGTCTTTATTATTGAACAATTTTGGCGCTTATCGCTGATACGGTCACTTGCGCCCGATCATGAATATTACAATGTTCGTAAGTCATTGCTTTCGGTACGCTTTGCGGACGACTTGCAGTCACGAATTCATTCACATCTTCCGCTCTCTCTCCCTCTTACATTGTTTATTATAGAATTATACCCAGATCTTCGTCATTGTCCTTGTCCTTTCATAAGAACCACTCTAAAAATTTGTCGTCTTTTTCCATTTTTAATTCCCGTGGGGTCTAAATAAAAATACACTATATCAACTTCACCTATTCGAGTATGATTGCATTTGATTGGCGATATAACATTGGCGATTTAACATGTTGATGATAATAGGGGCTTACGGTAATTTATATACGGGGTGCGTATAACCCGTTGATGTGAAATATAATCGGTGCAATCTCCAATGCAGCCATGATCTAATGGCCGGCGGCGACAATAAGTGCCTAGTCCAGTATAATTTAGTAGGTGAATCAAAACTAAATTGGCGTGATATCCATGTACTTGGTTATGCAAATGCTTTCAAGACATCGAATTCTTCTTCGATTTGTTTCACGGCATGGCGGAAATAATAATAACACATTGATATTACAGCTCACGAGTAGCAGCGCAATCGACTTGCCTCAAAGACATGGCAATGCAGGATGGCGTTGATATAATTGAATATTGAATCTCGGTTTAGTCCAACTAACGATGTGACGTCTGCAAAACAACCGCGCAATTATTGCTATAGTTCTATCCGCCTGATAACCACATATCCTCCCCCAAATCGACAGGGTTTCATGCTGTTACGTTGAGAACCGTGTGTGAGGTTTATTACTACAATAGAATTGTGAAATCCAAGTCATGCTATGCAAAACATTACATATTCAATGGCCAAATCATCGTCAGTAGCTTTCGGATGATTGTTTTTTTCAAGTGTGCCATTTCCATTTCGTATTCCGCGGTTTTACAACGAAGACTGAGACTAGATTACGCCTATGCATAAACCACAGTTTTAACAAAGCTCTATGATTATAACCGTCATTTAGCCACATACCCTCCCAAAACGGAATTTTGTTATGATGAAATTACTAAATCGAAGACATATGCTATGCGGAAGAGCATATTCACATTGCTCAATTTATATTAGCTATAGGCAATATGAAAGCTTTTTTCGAGCTCATATTTGGAGTTTCCGCCAAAGGTGGTTTACATTTATTAGGTTAGTCTGATTTTCAACAGCCTATAGGAAATATTGATGTGACTTACTGTAAATATGAATTACGCGGCACTGTATGGAAACATATCGGATATTGACACTTAAGCATGCAAAACCTGCATATATTTAAGTGCAATTAGCCGATTTGACCACGTAATTGGTTTTACCCTAGGGTTGCCATACGTCCGGAATTTTCCGGACATATGGTCCGTTCAGTCCGTTTGTATGCTTTATTCAAATATAGTGGTTCTAAACCTGGGGGTACTTTGCCTTTATTCTGGGGTTCGCGAAGACGTTGAACGTAATCAGCTTCCAAAATAGGCCGTGAGAACGTTTGGGCAAATGTGCTGACATTTATTTGTAGTCAGCTCATCAAATTTTCGAGCTGGGCCACGGAAAATTTTAAAATTAGAAATGGAGTCGCGACAATAAAAGATTGGAAACCACTGGATATGCGGTATTTATATAGCTCAGTGGTGCAGTGCGCACCCGCATTATACGCTGATAAACAACCTTATCGGTGTGACATGAACATGACTTAACGATGTACAATTACGCTCCTTGACCACCTCCAGGCGATAGATAAAGCTTTGCTGGTATGACGTCTTATTAACGACAATGTGCCCATACGTCATTTTGAAATCCGCTAGTGGGCGCGTAGAAGCGTCCGGAATTTGTTAAACAAAAATATGATAACCCTATTTTACCCGAATGCAAGAATATAAATGATGACTTATGAGTCTCAATCCATTACTTCCGATGCATTAAAAGGATAACACTTACATGTGTTGAAACAGTCAACAGCAGGAGGTTCAGTACAGATGTCGCTATACACACATCTTTCCTTCTTTATTGGAATCGGAAATTGAGTACAAATATGCGGAATCTGCTAAACAGGTTACGTGGCCAGATCATGTTCAAGTCTGAATTAAATCCTAGAACTAACGTTGCCGGAAGGTGTTGACTGAATGTTTGTGCAATGTGCATTGTGCATATTGAATTATCGCAAAAAAACAATACGTTTATATGGCTGAATATATTCCACTAGCGAGTTTTCGACAGATTCTCGTCAGGAGCGAACATCAGTAAATGTCGTTAATCAAATTCGAAATGTATGAATAGGAAGAATGTTATCGTGGGTACAAGTACACAGACCATAGAGCCACATATAGCAGAGGTCGGTAACCTTTTTGGTCAAAAGAGCCATATTGGCCCTACAATTGTAATTCCCAAAGAGCCATGCATTGGTGACAAATGTTACGTTATAATGGAAGATTTATGACGTCATTGTGACATGAAATCGAAGTTCACTATATCGCAGGGGTCGGGAACCTATGGCTTTTGAGCCATATAAGGTTCTTTTGGGTATAGGATAACACTGTTTGCCCAATTTTTATTTTTGTACGTGAATTATCAATATTGCAGCAACTTGTTAGTAAATTGTCATCATGGCCAGAATAATTATTCTCGTGGCAGTATAAACCAGTGTTGAGATGACTCGAGTCATGACTTGACTCGAGTCACACTCGAGTCACCTTTTCCGTATGACTTGACTTGACTCGAGTCACTTTGCTAAAATGACTTGACTTGACTTGACTCGGCGTATCAGAAATGTGGATTGACTCGTGACTCGGAGCAAAATTCACGAGTCAATTTCAAGTCATCAAGTAATCGGTGTCGATAAAAATCACTGAAGCTTGGATATGTTCGGATTGTTTGCAAAACGCTGGTGTAACCCATGAGAGCGATCAATAATTCAATGATCGTGCGTTTTACTGAGCCTCCATTGTTCTCTCACAGACAAATTGACCGCAAACGAAGTGATCGAAGCTTACAGCAAAATGTATGTTTCTGTTCTCTGTTGTTACCAACCAAACCTCTTGTTTTATTGAAATTGAATTCGAATATAGTTCATATAGACCTCAACCATTGGCGCAGGCTGTAATTGTATCATATCATTTTGTAAATTGGTAATGTATTGTTTCTTGTGAATTCGTTTCTAGATTCGCTATTTTGGCTGGTAACCATAAACTGAGGCTATGCAATTAGTTACGTAGTTGAGCAGTTCTACGTATATGTGACCGATACAGCGCCTTCTTGGGTGTATATTCAACTCTATGTTCGTTCATCGGTTAAAAATCAATGACCACTAAACCTGTACGTCAGAAAGCTAACAAAATGCAATGACGTAATCATGCCTCATACTTCGACAAGGCCACTTGACTTGAATTGTGACTTGACTCGTGACTTGACTTGACTTGACTTGACTCGACTTGACTCGACTTGACTCGACTTGACTCGAGTCACCTCCAAAAATCGATTGACTTGACTTGACTCGAGTCAAAATCTGCAATGACTCGAAATGACTCGTGACTCCAAGGTAGTGACTTGATCCCAACAATAAACATGTCTTTGAGAGGTAAAAACAGGGCTGGGAGCCACTGGCGTAGCAGCCACCTGGCGGTTCTGGCTCTGCGCCAGGGGCGGCAGGCTCGAAGGGGGCGGCAAAATGAGGCTGCACCAGCCGGCTAAAAGCAGCGTAATTGGTATAATTAGTAGTCCTATAGCTGGCGTCCCGCGAGTTAAATTTAATCAAACTGGTCTCAATCGAAAGCTAGTGTTGCGCTGATTCCGAAAACACAAATTCATAAGTTAATATGGCAATGGAGCCACTCCGAAATAGCCGTTATGGCCGGTTGTTCCTGACAATCGCAACACAATGACCAATTGACCATGATAATGGAAATTATATCGAGCGATTATTCGGAACTACGCCGATTTTCAGACTAGCATGTAAATTGTATTTCCGGAATCAGGGCACCAATAGCTTATAAGATCAGTATTGTTAAATTTGAGCGCTCGGAGGGCCTTGTCAACTATAGGATGACCAAGACAAATAATGCTGCTTTTAGCTGGCTAAGCAGTAGGCTTGTCTGCGTATTCAAGTGTGAGAACTAAGTTGCGCATCTATTCGTGTCAATTCGTGTCGCACAATTGGTGTCAGAAGTCGGATTCAAAGTTATTTCTGCGACGAATATTAATCATGGAAGCTAGTATATTGAAGCTTCTAGAGAAGCAGCAGGAAATGATGGCGAAGCAACAAAGGCAGCATGAAGAAACCATGGCAAATCAAAAGGCACAGCTGGAGCAACAACGGGCACAGCTGGAGCAGCATGATGCTCAGCACAAAGAAGATTTGAAGCAACAAGCGAAGCAGCAAGAGATGCTGGTGCAACAACAAGCAAAGCATGACGAAGCAATGGCGAAAGTCATAACAGAGATGGCGCAGTTATCACAGAGGTCGGGTCCTGGTGCTTCAACATCTGAAGCTACCGCTCCCAAGTTTGATTCGTTTGTAAAATCAAAGGAGAAATGGGACCAATATCTGCAACGATTCAACCATCACCTTGCAATTTACGGCATTTCCAACATGGAGAAGAAAAGAGCGTGTCTACTCTCATGGGTTGGACCTGAAACGTACTCGCTCCTACGTAATTTGTTTGGTGCTGCTGATGTTAGTGCGCAAACTTTCCACGCCTTGACCGAGAAGTTGTCTACACACTTCAAGGACTCAATTCATGTGCAAGCAGCCAGGTACGAATTCTACAATTGCAAAATGCAGCCGGGGCAATCGTACGCCGATTGGATCGCAACTCTACGCGGAGTCTCCAAGGATTGCAACTTCATATGCTCAAGAGATGGCTGTGATCAGAGCTACGTTGATGAGCTAATGCGCGATCTCATCATTAAAGAAACGCCGCACGCGGATGTGAGACGGCATTGTCTAACACAAACCAATCCATCCCTTGACGACGTTCTCAAAGTAGCCGCAACCCACGTGAGAACGCTGGAAACCGATAGGGTTATCCAGGGCGAGAGAAGCAGTAAAGACACTTCTATCGTCAACAAGATGACGGGAAGTTATCAAAAGGGGAAAAAACCTTCCAAATCCAACCAAGGCAACTTCCCGGAAAGACTGAAATCCTGCAGCCGCTGTTTCATCGATCACCAGAGAAAAGACTGTCAATATCGACATTCAGTATGTCAGAAATGTGGTCGTAAAGGTCATATCAAACCTGTTTTCATGTCTACCAAACCAAGTATCACGCAACAGGTCACATCCGTCAATTTCTGCTCAGTGCCGCTCCTCTCCTTCGACATCGATCAACTATATCGACGCGTAGGAAACCAGCTCTGGATCAACTCCAGCATCAACGGCATTCCGTTGCCGACACAGTGGGACACTGGTGCACCCTCCGCCATGGTGGGATTGACTGGGTACAAAACTTTGGGCTCTCCGAAACTCTCAGCATACCATTGCTCCTTCGTAGCGTATGGCGACAAGCCACTGAAAGTGAAAGGTATTTGCACTGTAACTGTGCAGGTGGGTTCTGAAGTTCGAGTTGGCTTAAAATTGGTAGTTCTCGACGAACACCGTGGGCAAAACATTTTTGGTCTCGATTGGAGCGATGGTTTCTCCATGACCGCTAAGGGAACGTCTGCTTTGGATGCAATTTCCTCGCAGATGGTCAAATCGCAATCTTGTAATACTATTGACATTCGTGATTCGAACGACAAATTGGTATCTTTTCAGTCCAAATTTCCCTCCGTTTTCTCTAATGTATTAGGACGATGCACCAAGACAAAGGTGACAATTCACTTGAAACCTAATGCCAAGCCCGTATTTAACAAGCCACGTCCTTTGCCGTTCGCAAGGCAAATCGCTGTTCAAACCGAATTGAATAGATTAGTAAATCAAGGTATTCTCGAACCAATCAATTACAGTGATTGGGCAGCACCAATTGTTGCCGTCACTAAATCAAATGGATCAGTACGCATTTGTGGTGACTTCAAAGCATTGAATCAACAAATTCAGATAGATCAACATCCCCTGCCTTCCTTAGATGAAATTCTTCACAAGTTACGGGGTGGTTGTATTTTCACGAAAATTGATCTTGCCGATGCTTATTTTCAGCTAGAATTAGATGATGATGCGAAGAATTTGTGTGTCATCAACACGCAATTCGGTCTATTCCGTTATCGACGCATGTGTTTCGGAGTCGCATCTAGTCCCGCAAATTTTCAACGCTGTATTGATGCCATGATCGCCGGCTTACCAGGTGTTGATAGTTTTATTGATGACATAATCGTTACTGGCATTGATGAACGCGATCATTTTCGCAACTTATCGCTACTCTTTGAGCGCCTCACCGAATACGGTTTCACCGTCAACTTCGCTAAATGTGAATTTTTCAAAAGTAGTATCGAGTACCTTGGTCATATAATCGACAAGGACGGCAAACGCCCGTCTAACAAATCCGTTGAAGCAATCAAACAGTTGCCTAAACCTCAGGATGTTCGCCAGCTACAGGCATTCCTGGGCAAAGTCAATTATTATCGCGCGTTTATTCCCAATTTTACGAATAAAGCCGCTGCCTTGTACCGTCTTCTTCAAAAAGACGCGAAATTCATTTGGAATGCGGACTGTGACGCAGCTTTTTGCATTCTCAAAAACGCCGTAATCGACGCTACGCAGTTAGCTCATTATGATGTAAACAAGCAGCTCATTTTGTCAACTGATGCTTCTCAATTCGGAATCGGCGCTGTCCTCTCAATCGAACACAATGGCGAAGAGAGACCGATCGCGCACGCATCGAAAACGCTTTCCGATTCGCAAAAATCCTACTCTCAAATAGAGAAGGAAGCTCTGTCAATCATTTACGGAGTCACTAAATTTCGTCAATTCTTGTATGGTAGAAAATTTACGCTCGTAACGGACCACGAACCGCTTTTAGCTATTTTCTCGCCAGCCAAGAAAATTCCTGTGATTACTGCGCAACGCTTACAGCGATGGGCACTAACGCTCATGGCTTATCAATACGATATTCGCTATAAACCGACTGATCAGCACGGAAACGCCGACGGTTTATCCCGCCTACCAAAGGGTCCAGACCCTGAGTTTGATGAACTGGAAATTCGTGAAAACGCGGAGATCGTTCACGCTATTAATATGGCATTCGATGGCTTACCGTTACCTCGCAATGAAATTCGCGACGCGACGCTGAAGGACAAAACCATGAAACTAGTAAAATTATCTGTCACTCATGGTAATTGGAATCCAAAGGTGCACATTGATGATTTTTCTTGGTTTTCGACTCACAAACATTCGCTTTCTCTGCACGAAGACATAGTCATGCTCAATATTGATGGTTTTCAGCGCGTAGTAATTCCGCAGTCACTTCGCTCGCGAGTCTTATCATTGTTGCACGAAGGACATTGGGGTATCGCGAAAATGAAGCAGATGGCTCGACGTTACATCGCATGGCCTTCCATTAATCGCGACATTGAAAATCTCGTTAAGAGTTGCGACGCTTGCCGTAAGGTAATGTAAGCGCCTGATCGTCAGTATCGCGAATGGCCGAAAACTTCCGAAAGCTTTGATCGAATTCACTTGGATTTCGCAGGTCCAATAAACATCAAAATTTTCTTGTCATCGTCGATGCGCATTCGAAATATCCTTTCGTTAAAGTAATGAATGTCGGTTCTACCACAACCTTGTGTGTGGTCAACGCTTTAAGGGAAGTCTTCTCTATCGAAGGCTTGCCCATAACAATTGTCACGGATGGCGGGCCGCAATTCACATCGAATGAATTCGATACGTTTTGTTCTAATTTGGCAATCAGCCATATCGTATCACCGTCTTTTCACCCTGCCTCTAACGGGGAAGCGGAGCGTTTCGGGCTCCGCCCAGACTCTAAAAGCTGGATTGATAAAAAATTGCGACGGGGGAAAAGATCTCAACTTCGCGCTCCAAACACTTCTCGCTACGTACCGATGTGCACCGCACCCGGGCATAGACTGGAAAACGCCTGCCGAGATTTTACATGGTCGACAGCCGCGCAATTTGTTAAGTTTGTGCTCGCCCTTCGACAAATCGAAACCCGTTACGCCTGGACAATCAGTCACTCATTTCGAGATTGGTTCCTCGGTTTACGCTCGCAGTTACCGAAGCGGACCAAAGTGGGTTGCTGGCGTGGTGACGGAAATACTGGGGCGTGTTGTGTACATAGTAAAAACAGATCATGGGTATTGGAGGAGGCACAAAAACCAACTCCAACCACGCTTGATTTCCACTGGTCATGATACAGCCACACAGGAAGTTGCTCAGCCTCAACAGTCCCAAGCTGAGCAACCATTGGTCAGGAATAGGGCACAACGTCCTGCAACTAGTCCTGCTCGAACGTCGGGCAGACGTTATCCGCTTAGAATTAGGATCGGCCAACGTAAATTATCTTGTACTCCTAACTTACAGGGGAGGACTGTTATGTTCGTGCATTTTACGTTGGTATCGTTTGTCTAGGATTAGTAATTACCGCCAATCATTATTTCCTCGTGTGCCGTGCTTTGTATTTATACCCTGTGTTCTGTTCTCTCGTTGTCTTTCATTAAACTGAACTCTGGATCGTGTCGCTGCTTAAAGTTATTCTGCTGTACAATATACTGATTCCGTATTGCAACCTCGTCGTATTGAGTTATTGTTCAAACAAGATCAAGAACATAACAGTTAGTGATCTATACTCTGGGTTACGATTTGGTACAGCAGACCGAGATAGCTGTGAAGTTAAACCAGTCCTAGTGATCTATACTCTGGGTTACGATTTGGTACAGCAGACCGAGATAGCTGTGAAGTTAAACCAGTCCTAGGAATTGCTTAAAATGGTAATAATTGTCAGATTGACAGATTGCGCTTAAATTTATACAAGTGTTAATTAAGACTCGAAAATAAAACGTGTCAAGAGAGTGGAGCTTTCTTTACAAAGAAGAAGGAAGCAAGACAAGCAGAAATACAGAAGCAGATTTAAACTTGAAGCTGAAACTAGGTTTACCGGCATACACCACTTAAATGATATGTTTGGATTTTTAATCCCCAGGCGCTGCTGCAAAGCGAATGTCCCAATTTATTCACCAGCGCTTTTAAAAGCACTCATGACGACGAGGTGGACTTCATGGAGTAGGCTGCGGAAATTGACAGATTTAAAACGCTGGCGCGGAGCAGTGAAACCACGTTTGATCGTATAGTGCAACAGTGTTTGATGTTTTACAGTGGTTAGTTAATGCAAAGCTACTTGAACCGACACCGTATTTATGCTCGCGTCTGTAACTTTATCTGACCATTGGTGTTTCAAATGCGAGCTGTGAGAGGAGCTTCTCAAAGCTCAAACTGATTAGGTCGTATTTACGTTCTGCCATGAATGATGATCGCCTATCAGCTCCATCCAGTCTGTCTATAGAAAGAGACTACGTTCAAAAACTTGAATTTGAAGATATTATCGCTGATTTTGTTTCGGCGAAAGCCCGAAATGTTATGTTTTAAGGTGGCTATTGATTTTATATTTGCACAATATTATTATTAATATGAATTCAAGGCATTTCAATGACGCTTGTTAGGCCTTGTGCACCACGACATGGAAATTATACAGTTCAGTGTCATTGTCTTTTTAAGTATGGTAGATATTTGCGTCTTTCTTCAAGCGCTTCGCGATCGTTCACTTTCATTTCACTCTTCACTCTTCATTTCACTCTCCCATGCATTCAACTTCTGGTCTCGCATGCTGACTTTGTGCAGCGTGGGTTACTGCGTTTCTGGGTCTTTTCAAGACACTGTTAGTACAGCGGAATCGGCGATGATGAGCCCAGATAAACCTCCGACACATAGAAACTAGCTTGAACATGGGTTCGGACTAACCACCATTGGTGCCGCAGCGCAGTTGATTTACACACTGCGCCACTCGCCTCCCCTATGTGCACAATACATTCGTTCGCTATTTCTTGTCTTGATTATTTGTGGCCTTATTAACGTTGAGACGGTGACGCTGAAACGCGGCGTATTATTTGTAATTATAAGATTGCTTGAACTGGAATCTATGTCGAAATTTGCTGCGGTCTACTTAGGGGGCGGCATTTTAATCGAGAGCCAGGGGCGGCACCGCATGCTGCTACGCCAGTGCTGGTAGCTCGGAGCCCCCTTTTCAAAATCCTCAAATTGAAGTTACTGTCGCGCCGGCGACCAATATCACTCACGAATTCGATGTACCCGACTCGAAATCCTGGATTGCACGACACGTTGATTGATCAATGAGAATAGCAGACATGGCGATGGCCACCATAGACCACGCAGTTTTCAAATACACATAGTCTTCGTAATCTACGGCGTGAAATGAACTGCCGTGGAAGCGACATTGACAAATACAAACTAGGATTGCAAACAATTCCATATCTATATCAACGTTCTCGATTGGTAAGTAGCTTGGTAGTACGGGCG
This sequence comes from Botryllus schlosseri, assembly GCF_051294905.1. Lineage (NCBI taxonomy): Eukaryota > Metazoa > Chordata > Ascidiacea > Stolidobranchia > Styelidae > Botryllus > Botryllus schlosseri. The sequence goes on along the minus strand of NC_137245.1, from coordinate 9,393,019 downwards.
ATAAAATGTAGGCGTGTAGCACAACGTTATATGTTACCGCCGAATACTTTGGAAATTGAGAAGTCGATCAGTATTTAGATTTTCGGAATCAGTGCGAGTGTCGCATTCGATTAATATCAGTTGTTATAACTTCTAAGCTATTTACGATGGATTGCATTATCGATGGTGAGGCTTGGCCCGTCTGTGCCTTGCCTCTCGTTTCGGGCTTTATTTTTGAACAATAAATATGAAAATTGCGTGATTTTTGGAGAAAATGTTTAGAATGTAGTAATTCATGAACAATGAACATCGATAGAAAATACCAATAGTAATTGGAAGCTTCACAATTGTCGTTCACTCATCCCGACGACAGGTGAGGGACTGCCTCACTTGCCTCCCCTGTCCCCACGTCACTGATGTATCACACCGTACATTGGGTATATATATACTGCTGTAGTGGCCATGTTTGGCTCCACTTGCGCCTGTGATCATGGGTTCTCGCATTCAAACGGAGCATCACGACGAAACTACGTTCTCGTAACTCAACTGTCGCATGCTCAAATAAGGGAATAACCAGGATGATTAACACATGTCTTACAAAGTAAATGAGGTGACATACGATGAATCCAATGTGGTGAGTTTGAATAAGTGCTGCCATGACGTCTATAATTTCCAATTGTGACGTAACCGTTGATTGACATGTATGGCTCTTTGTGAGTCAAAATGGAAAAGATATGGGCCAAATGGCTCTTCGGACGAAAAAGGTTCGCGACCCCTGCTATATCTGATTCGTCCTATGATGTGATGCTATAACAACCGCACTAATCAAGTTGGTTACCCGATATTGAAGCATGCAACACAATGAATAAAGGCAGTTGAGTAATGAGCAAGCGGTACGTTGGTTGGGAACCTTTGTCAGCTATATAATATAGCGGTGCGAATCTACTGTATGTTCTTCAGTAGCACACTTTTATTACAATTAGGCTACTTTGCAAGCAATCCGTTCAACACGCTCTAGGACAGTGGTTCCCAACCGGTGGGGAATTCCCACTGGTGGGGAATTCAATGGTATCTGGTGGGGTAGACGCATTTGATAAACATTATATACAGGAGAGTCTACATCAGGGGTGGGCAAAATTTTGAGCTCACGGGCCGCATTCAACATCTGAATCTATTTGCGGGCCGCACTACATAAATTTGGGATTATAAACCCAAACGCAATATTGGTATTTGATTATAGGCCTATGGTGAGCACATGGAGATAATATATATGCTCAGTTAAAACAAAACAAACAAAACATTGCTTTGATGATATCGTACACGCGTCAGAAACAGTGGCGAAATTTCATAGGCTGGTCGACCTCAATAACCAAATTGTCAAAACTATAGAAATGAAAGTCGGTTTTCCTGATTGTTAGAACAGAATTGAAATTTAAATCTATGAAAAGCGATCTGTTCATAGATTTACTAATTCCACTTTTGGTTCAGTTCCAGGACACACAATGCTGACAGCATCATGACCATGTTAGCTTCAAACACGCTGCGATCTGCTATGTGTAGATAAAATATAAATAACCTAATTCTACGCATACTGATAACGAATCTACCTAAAACACGCGCGAATCGTTTTTAATAAGAGATTACCTGAAATAATTAGAACTGGGGTGGCCAATCTGAAATCCCCCTCGTGATCAGAATTATACCAATCTCGTTTGGGAAAAATATCGTAGGAAGTAATTACCTTAGAACAGTGGTTCTCAAACTTTTTACGACATGCCCCCCCCCTTATGATGGTAAAAGATTTCGTGCCCCCCCCCCCCCCCCCCTTATCGTCATATCACTAAACGCAACCAGGATGCCAGCAAACATAACGGATAGTTTGTGAGCATAGAAAGTTACGACTGTGAATGAGAGATTTTTAAATATGAAATTCAGACTAAATACAGAGTAATAAGTATGAACAGGATGACAGTCGCGCTAAGGAAAAGTTTAATAATGTACCTGCATTAATTAGAATATTAGTACGCATTTTATCAATATTCTTTGTGAGTTTCTTTAGACTCTTGCGGGCCGCTCAGAACGGTGTGGAGGGCCGCATGCGGCCCGCGGGCCGTAGGTTGCCCATCCCGATCTACATAGTTATGGAGACACATGCGCGATTACCATTACCGTATAGGGCAGAGGTCTCAAACACGCGGCCCGTGGCAGCATTTTGTGGGGCTCACGACGGCATTTTGAAATTTCAAGTATTCAACAATATATTCAAGTACCATATATCTTTTTTAGATATAAGAACTTGAAGTTCATGCTAAAGCTATACTAAATAAATCACTGAAATCTCAACCAACTTCACTATCACAACACTTTTAAAAGATACCCTGCGGTAGATCAGCGATTACGTCAAATTTCTAGTTCATGATGATAAAACATGATGATTCGTGACTGAAAATTGTGATTTAGTTTGGTGTGACCTTCTCGTAAAATTACTCGATTTCGGATTGACTGGGTGAATAAATAAAAATGACTCGAGTTGAGTCGGGTCAATGTTAAAATTAGAGAAGGACTTGCGACTCGAAAGGTAGTAGCTTGCGTTGCGTAATGTATATAGTTATCTAATCAGGTCAGTGTGACAATCATTGGTATTCTGTGACCCCCGTGACGTATTGGCCTAGTTGGTTACATGCTAGGTGTTGTTTGTTCTCTTTATCCCTGTTATTATCGGTGGCGAGTAAGGTTAGTACACTCTACAGCTGTGACGCCAATGAATTCTTCGCCGAATATTCATTTCTATTACAGGGGTTCTTAACCAGGGTCCGTAGACCCCATCGGGGTACGAAGCACCACATCAGGGTGTACGATATGCATTGTGGAATTAGGCCTATAGGCTGTGGAATATTTTCTTAATCGATTTATTCAACTGGAAAATAGTATTCGCGCTACGCGCGATTTTATGTGAATGGGCTCTCTGATTTAATATAGGTACCATTAGTAATTGTGTTGAAAATGGACAGGGGCTACGAGAAATCTTACTGGAAACACAAAGGGTACGATCGCTAAACAGATAAAGAAGCAATGTTATAACCAGGGTTGCCATACCGTCCTTATTTCTAAGATTTGTCCTTAATTTGAAGGGTCACGTCTTAGAAAACTGGTCTGTCCTTATTTCTAAGAAATGTCCTTATTTTAGACTTGCGTCCTTATTTTGTCTTATTTTCAACCACTACAGAACTTCGATCGTTTTCCTCTGGTATCAGTGTTGCATAATATTCTCAATTATGCTTTTGCATCGAGATTTCATGACGTCATAAATGAAAGGATCTCTCGTGACATACACACCACAAGATTTGACTTCCAAGTGGTGAAATAGCTATAGGGCAGTGAGTGGTGGTATAGCAGTTTCGTCTGTACCAAGCTACCGCAGCTGACGTTATTTTAGCATCAAACAGCAGTACCAGGTTCCTGCTGTTTGGTCTACAGCATAATAAGCTCAAGCTGTGTGGAAGGCAGCATTTATTGCGTAGTGAAAAAAGGCGCAGTGCAGTCGACACATTAGTTAAACAGTTGAAGCTATAAATCATTGATAAATGTATCTAAATTATGTTGCACTTGCGCATATAGTTTTAGCTAATAGTAAGGCGAAATCTGATTAGTTTAAATGAGCAGGCGTAAAAACGTTTTACGTGACGATTACGAGAGAGAATTCAAAGGTATCTAACGAAGCTGGAAGGGCGAGTGTTTCGCACATGGCAATATCTGCAAATGTGACATTAACCTGGAGGCCATCGGATAGGCTTACCATATTTTGAAAATGCAAAAAGAGGACACTTTTTCAGAAATTTGCAAGATACAAAACCGGAGTAGAATTCTCAAAAACCGGTGAATTTTTCCCACTTTGCGGTCGGTTGACTAAAAAAAAAAAAGGTCATCACTTCTGCTCAGAGCTCAAAATACCGTTTTTCTCTCCGCATTGCCAGATGGATGACTAAAAAAAAAACAAAACAAAAAAGGTCATCTGTTCGCTCAGAGCTAAATTCACCGTTTTTCACTCCGAAATATCCGCCGGACCGTCACTTCTGTGCTAATTTGCGGCATATCAGACCTAAATTTTCAAAAAAGAGGACAAAATCTCAAAAAAGAGGGCGTACTCCGAGGACACTTTCAAAAAAGTCAAAAAAGAGGACAAATCCTCTTAAAAGAGGACGTATGGTAAGCCTACCATAGGAGAGACCGCTATTTCAACTCACATTGTTACCCCAAAACAAAAGAAGTGTGTCATAATGATCAATTGGAGCAATTCGATGTCTATACTTTTTCCACAAGTCGATCAGCACTAACGACCACAGACTAGAAGGCAGCTGCTGCACAGGGTACCTGCGGGCATTCCATACTGTCAAACACCAGCAATCATTCCTCGCCAACGATTGTACATCGCAATTGTTCAAAGCAATATTCCCCGCTTCCAACATCGCAAATAACTTTTTTTCGGCCAGGACCAAGACTATAAGCATTGTTACTGGAATTCTTGCTTCATACGTCAAAAAAGATTTTATCTAAACTCGGTGTACGGCCTTTTCAGTCTTGATTGACACATCTAATCACAACGAGGTCAAGAAGTTTCGTTTATCACCCTATGGGGGGGGCAAAGACTAATGTTTTTTTTGGGGGGGAGGGCTGACGAAGTGCTGTTTCGGCCCTGAGTAAAGGTAAACCTAGACCTGAGCTGTTGTGAGAACCAGGAAGCACTTTCTAATAACAAAGAGTTGCTGAAGCAGATTGTTTCTGGCGAAAAGTACGGAATTAGATGTGCCCCGGCTCGTGTAAATACAAAGTATGTACAAAAACGCTTTTTCATGCTAATCTAATTTTTCGACTGTCCTTATTTTTGGGTCCATGTCGATGGCAACCCTGGTTATAACTATGGCTCAATAATGATTAGATTTAAGTTGGTTGTTATTTGTATGTTCCAATAATGGAAGGCAGAATCTAACGCTGATTTAATTTGACTTTGGCAAAGACAGTAACAATAGCCGATATACTTATCACGATTCACGACTATATCAAAACCAGGATTAGGCTACACCGTTCAAATGCTCTGATATCAGCTCAATCATTAGTAGATTGTAAAATAATCTACATAAAATTGTGACACGTCAAAGATCCACTAGCTGCAATATTATAACCCGGCAGTTTTACGATGTCATGATGCATCCTCTCGCATGATGTTTATAACTCATAAATTAAAAAATTATGCCCGGCACAAAATCAATTATGCCCGGCACAAAATCAATTTTATTCAAATATTTGAAAATGGGATTTTTTCCGTATCAAGCGGCAATAGTATAATAGTAAATTACATTTCCACGATATTTGTGGAATGCATGTCCGCAAGGTCCCGTCAAATAAGGCCCACTTAGGAATTATACATTTAATATTCCTATTATTGATGCTGCGGCCCGCGACGTCATCAAAACTAGGAAATTGGCCCACAAGCGCATTTGAGTTTGAGACCTCTGATATAGGGTTACCATACGTCCTCGACTGAGATACAGTAAACCAGCACTGAAGTAACGCAGTAGTGGCTATTTCGGGAGCTAAGCCGGAAAGTTGACTTTTTTTTAGTCAACCGACCACGAAGTGGGAAAAATTTACCAGATAACTGCACTGGAATGTATGTATCAAAAATTATATTACGTGTTGTTCACAAAAACTCATTCCTAACTCTGTATAACCAATGATGGGGTCACAAACGCATCTAGCACGACCAGTATGACGTCAATCGTGAAATAACGCTTTCGCTTAATTTTGAGGGTTACATGTATCGGTTCGCTATATGTTTATGTTGCATTCACATGCGATTGTCTTGCGTACTAGTGCGGTTGTGTGTCTTGAGTACTCAAACATGCAAATAGCTGCTCCGTAATGACAAACGTTTTTGGTACTGGGGAATGAAGACAAAGAAGGTTGGGAACCACAGCTCTAGGGTATACTATAGTCAACCTCGCTCGCTCTTCTGGCAGTCTCGCTTAATTCAATCCTTTCCTCCAAACCAGGACAATATTAATTGTTAACTGATATTAATTAGGTAACTTTACTAATAATTCTCAAATTATTCGACGGCAACATAACGTTGCGCTACAAGCCTGCATTTTAACGGCAGTGCCAGCGAGCTACATAACATTCTGGAAAGTGTATGGCTCTGCTTGCGATTTGAATTTTCGATTGGTTATGTCCCTTCGAAGGGAGTACATTGCTCGCCAATGATCAGCCAGTCATGTGGATTTGGAAACCGCATCGTCATTTGCCATGCGGGCAGGACCGTAACAGCACTTCGTCAGCTCCCCTCCCCCAAAAAACGTCGGTCGTTGGCCCCCAATAGAGTGATATACACAACTTTTGGTGGGCATTGCTTCACAGACCCTCCTCAGCCTGTACGCTTTTTTCCGCTACTTATCAGTTACATTGGGTGTAGCTGCTAAGTTTCGTGAGTCTCCTTATCCCGCCTTGACGCGCCATGCGCGAAAAAAATTATACAATTCATGTTTGAATCGCTCAATATGATATGAATTGCATAGATATTGCTATCAATTTTTTATCCCCTCTCTGCTCACGTAATCAGATTTACCGATAGCGCTAAGTGAGGTGTGTTGGAAAAGGTATGACCCTTAAATAATAATTAAACATCTCCGGGCGCACCCGTTGGTATATTGACTTCGTTACATGCTGCTATTTCGTAACCTCCTATATCTGCTATTTCAAGAGATATGGAAATCGCCATCGCCAAAACGAAGGCTGCTAAACTAAAAGACGGATACCATACGTCGCAGAAAGCAATCAAAATAAAGAATATCGGCCTGGTGTAAATGACCATTGCAGTCGAAAATCATCATCATCATGAATTCTACAGAAAACATCAATGTCGGATGCGGCTGATTCGCGATTGATATTGGTTGCCGGTGTGACAGAAACTTTTCTTTAGAAATTATGCAAACTTTGTATCCAACTAGACGTATTGGATTTGTCCGAAGTATACCCCTAAATAAGGTTGCGTGTCGTGTTTCTCTATTATAAGAAATACTATTATATTGACCTAATAAATGAGCCTTGGTCATTACTAGCATTTATCAGCAAGCAAAATTTGACTTTAATATTAGGATTTTGGAAGGTTTATGCCACTGTTTTGACCTCGCATAGACTTGTCTCAGCAACCACGAGAATAATGATTCCGGCCGTTATGAAAACATAAATTTCAGTTTCAGCTATATTGATAAATAAGATGCGAATCAAGTGCCAAATTGAAAAATTATCAGACCGCTTTATCATATCCTCAAAAGGGCCAAGGTTCCATGCCCCTGGCATATGACATCGCAGTTTGTGTACTTTTGTCATGGTTAGGTAGGAACGACCTAATTCGCTTTATATTTTGAATTGGTTAAATCGCATTTACTGATATCAATATTGATTATACCAATATAAATATCTCAATACTATAGGAAATAAGCAGGGTTGTCATGACTCGAGTCATGACTCGACTCGAGTCAGACTCGAGTCACGATTTTCTGATGACTCGACTCGAGTCATTTTCTCAAAATACGGAAATGACTCGACTCGACTCGAGTCAATCTGTGTATTGCCTCGACTTGGACTCGAGTCATTGCGCATGACTCGAACCAAATCATATGACTCGAGACATAGAAGGCCAAGATCGACATTTCATTGTAATTTCGGAGAACAAGTAAAGTAAACACCCTATTGGGAATTCGTCTATTGGTACTGGTATTTGAAAATGCGACCGGAAAGTGTTAAAAGTGAGGAAAATTAGTATTTTATAAATGCGAACCATTCGATATCACCAAACAGAGTTATAAAAGTGGCTTTAACAAGACTTTAACTGGAAACCGAAGAGTCAACACAATGACTTGGACTCGGACTCGAGTCATATTACCATGACTCGGACTCGAACATCTGTTCGATGACTTGGACTCGGACTTGACTCGGTGGTGAATTGAAAATGACTCGACTTGACTCGAGTCAAAACTCTAAAAGTGAAATTGACTTGTGACTCGGAGCTTTATGACTTGGTTACAACCCTGGAAATAAGAACATATTGTTTGATGCGATACTGGATTTGTGTACTTTCAGAAGCGCATTCAAATATAAACTTTATAGGCGAGACTTGCTTTCTCAGTTCCCATAAATTTCCTTCAAGGAACAGTGGTCGTAAGCTGATAAGATAAATAGGATTAGGCTCAAGAAGTAAATACAGAGCATGCAAAACTTCATTTCGAACACGTAAAATTACGATGTCATACCATCGTCAAATAAAATCAAATAATCAGCATATGCCTTATATAAACTATATTGTGTTGATATATATGCATATATTTCCATTGTCCAATTGCCCATTGTTGATATGGGCGCCTGAATGGCTGGCGCCAAATAGTCCTGTCTTGTCTTGTCTGAGAAAATGATGCACCTCGTGACGATATGTCAACTTGTACGCATGACACGAAAGAGGTTTTTCATTTAGTTCATTCTGTTAGGTTTGGGCGAGTCCAACATCTTTTGCCAATATACACTTATTGAGTGGTCACGAAATAACAACATGAACAGAGTAATTAATAATAACAGGTACCCGAAGATGTACGATTAATTAATTATATATCATTAACATGCCCCTAAACTTTCGAAGACACCACCTCACTCGGCTTTGCCGGTAAATCTGATCACACGGGCTGAAGGAGGATAAAATATCAGGCTCAGAAGTTTGGTTGATCACCATATGGTGGCCCAATACCAATGCATATGATGTAGCCTATATAAGCCGGTACAAAACCCACGTATGCACGTATACCATGAAAACTTGAAGGGAAACAAATATGCAGTTTGATTTGCACATCGGATGACCAGCGTATTGCGATGTTACCAATACGCCGTGCATATAGCAAATTAAAAATCAGATATCCAAGAACTGCCTTTTTGCTGACCGAAAATTTCGACATGTTCATGTTCAATTGTCCGTAGGCGCTAAATGGCTGGCGAGGGATGTTCTTGTCCTGGCAATCATAACCCCACAAGACAAATGCCATCTCACAGGGAAAAATTATTTGCCAGTGTAGAAATACCAATTTGAAATCATGTGCACATTTTAGTTTAGGACATTTGGCGATTTCAATATCTTTTGACCTACCAGACAGGAGGTCACGAGACATCATCATGTAACGAAGTCATTATGCCAACGGCTTCGCCCGAAGTAGTTTAATTATTATCTAACGGGCCCTACATCTTCCAAGGCACCTCACTCAGCTCTACCAAGAAATCTGATTACGTGAGCAGAGAGAGAGGTTAAAAACTTGATAGCAATGTATATGTAATTCCCGATCATATTCATCGATTCAATATATTATAGACATATTTCAATCCTTCGAGCTACGCGAGACTATATGCACACGCATAGACATATTCTCTGTTACAGTAAAATGTGGGTTTCTGTTGGTGGTAAAAATACCCGTCATGAAGCCCCCAGAAGTTTAAGTAATGATGATATGGAGACCCCAAGACCAACGTTTTATTTGGGGAGGGGGCTGACGAAGTATTGTTTCGGCCCTGCACATGAGTATTTGCGGCCGTATGCTATATATGCAGGCCGTGGTAATTTTAGCATTTCGGGAACCAAATGCCAAAACTGCCAACAATAAGGCTATTTAAAAAAATTGATGACAGGAGTGTATATGAAGCGACAAAATAAGTGTAAAGCAGAATTATTAAATTAGGGTCCATAATCCTTCGGGGGTCCGCAGACTACTATCCAAGAGATCCATAAAAGGTAAATGAAAAGGCCAAAACGTCCAGTGATTAAATCTGGATTTACGGCCAATCTGTAGATTGATAAATCCAGCGATTAGGAAATAGATGATATCCAGCGATTAGGAAGTAGATGATATTAAGCTCATGAATTTTGTTGCATCATGTAGCCGCCACGGGCGACCCACGTTGTATTTAGCTCAATGTGCAATTGAGCATATACGTAATTCCATACAGCTTTAACTTGCAATTGAAAACTGTCTGCACGTTCATTGTTCAATAACTGATGAATTGTGCCACCTTTTCCAATAGGCCTAGGGCAGGCGGGCCAACCTGCCGCCGTAGAAGGAAATTTGTGCGGCTGTGGACACGTAATTCAATAAGTATGTGTTGGCGGCCGTCGACATGCAGTTTGAATTTACGAATTGACTCCCGATTTCTTGAAATATTTTAATTAATCTTGAATTTTTTTTCGCGCTGGGCACGATTCAATGTGACTTCGTATTTGGATTTTAATATAGCATCGTTCTTTGCAATCAGAACCCCACAGTACAGATGCAAACAGCAGAGGACAATGATGCCCCTCATATAGAAATATCAACTCGGAATCGTGTGCTCGTCACTATACCGAATATCCTGATGGGAGGTCAAGAAGTGACAACATGCAACAAAGTGACTAATAACAATTGGCCAACCCGAAGATTCATCACCATTTATAACTTGCCCTAAATTTTCGAAAACACCCCCTCCGTCAACTTTCCCGGTGAATCTGATCACGTGGGCAGAGAAAGGATAAATGTTTGTATGTGAAACTACGAATATCAATGACCAAATTCACAAGTGAGTCGGAAAAAGATTTTCGCACTTTACGCGACTCTTTACAGTCCCGTAACATGACCAGTGACCAATCCCGATTTCGGTGTGTATAGTAAGCCTATATCAATAAATAGATTAGTCAAGAGTCCACCAGAAATGGACAGTTGGACATAGACTCTTTAACATAGGCTTTTGGCGTCCAGCTAGTTCATTACGACAATCCATAGAATGCGGCCGTAGGCTACATGAGCAGTCGAAATGAGGCCGTGAATGGCAAAAAGGTTGGCCACCCCTGGCCTAGGGACACATCGTCATCAATGAACAGACCTTGTGCAAAAGGCGTCCAGATCTATACGTACCTTACATACATTCAGTCCTTTCCTAGTTTTGTTATTGCCGGGTAGATAATTTTTCATATTATATTGATCATGAAAGTCACTAATGATTTTTTACCATTGGTTGGGTAGGCTAGTGAAGGATTCGATCCAAACGTGTCAGAAACCCTTTTGAATTGTTATCATAAGTATTGTGACCAGTATGAATGCTGGTAATTTTGCACTCATAGTGAACAGACTATTGAGAATAGATATTGCAGAAGCAGTCGGTTGTGTATTTGGTAAATTTGGTCTCCGACATCGTTTTGAATTCGGATTTAAATTGTGCTGTTTGTAGGCACAGTATCGATACTGCATGTTTTGTGACTTCCGTTGCATAAGAAGGACCAAACTGAAGCGTATTATATGGTTAATTCGAGTCTATAAATATGAATTCATGGCGATGACAAAATTGCAGAAAATTAAATCCGGAAAATGCCAAAAATAAGCTATTTTGTTCTTTTTGGCATATGCCAAAAATAACACGTCCTGTATATGTATAGAATTGCGGCTTACTATAGAATCGTTGTATTATGGGGTCTGGGGTGGACGGGTTTTGAGTAAACGGTAAAAGGGTGTACTTCGACGGAAAAGGTTGAAGTCAACCACCGTACGTTATATTTCGATTGGAAATTTGGCTATATAGAGTTTGGCTAGTCGACGAAGCTGTTACAGCTATTGAGGATATAGTGATGTTGGGAAAATGAGAATAGCTTATTTTGTAACAACTAAAATAATATTTGGAAACTAATATCAATTTCAACGTTCTTCTTTTGGAAAATAACCCGAGCTATCAGCATAAGTACTAATTCATTAATATTTTCAACATTTCAAAACACCACCAAACTGCGATACAATGAAAAGGTAGGAAGGTGTCGAGTAGCTAGCGTGACGGGAGCGTTATAACTGGGAATCGGCAATCTAAAAGTACGCGAAATTCATTTTACATGAATTAAAATAAACCACTGCATTCATGGAAACATGGTCGGTGGATATTTCGCGATGAGCGCAACGAAAAACGTTGTGATTTGACAGATTTTGTCAATGTTAGTTGGCAATGAGAACTCATGGATATATAGAACTTTTGTTCGTACTATATAATCATATGTCCTTAGTACACCATCTACTGCGAGGCCATTTTTCTTCAGCGCCCCCCCCCCCCCTATACCGCCCTCTTGAGCCCAGCGCCACCCATTTCCGCCCCTCAGCGTTTCCGCCCCTTCAAAATCCCAATCGCCCCCTGGGGGCGCTGGATAAAAGGTTAAGAACCAGTGATCTACTACTACTACGACAACGTAAGCTGTGATCGTTTCGTTTGCGGTCAATTTATTTGTGTTGTAAGAATGGAGGAGCAGTGAAACGCACAATCAAATAATTACTGGTTGCTCTCATAGTGACACCGACGTATCCCGGACGATCCGAACGTTCACAAGATACAGTGATTTAATCGACACCGTTCACTTGATGACTTGAAATTGACTCGTAAATTTTGCTCCGAGTCACGAGTTAATCCACATTTCTGAAGCGCCGAGTCAAGTCAAGTCAAGTCAAGTCAGTTTTGCAAAGTGAATCAAGTCAAGTCAAGTCATACGAAAACGTTGAGTCGAGTCAATTCATAACTGGAGTCATCCCAAAACTGCGTCAACCAACGTACATTCTAACCGCGATAGGCGGCTTTCCAGTAAGAGTTCAATATTACTTTAATCATTCTAAAACACCGCAAACGTGCAATGCAATGAAAAGATGGGAAGGTGTCGAAACGAATTGGAATAGTCTTTGAAATCAGACGCCCACATGGGTGATGTAGAGAAAAGGCATGCAAACGGAATGAAAAGTAAAGCAGGGAATATGAAAGGCAAGTGACAAAATCAGGTGGCATGTGGCGGAAGGCGAGGTCGATATGTTAGGTCAGGGGTGGCCAACCTTTTCAGCCAAAGGGCCACATTTGATTGACGACATAACGCGCGGGCCACTAGCCGCGCGAAGCGCGAAAATTTTTCGAAGTCCATAGATCAATAATATTGTCCATTGACTATATTGCGGGCCTGCTGTATATCGCTGGGCTTAGTTTGCAAGGAATGGACTATTCGGCGCCTGGACATATCGATATCGAAAGCTTCGACCAACATGCGTCAATAATTGTGTGCTTAGGATTCATAGTCGACGGTCTTTCCGCGAGCGCAAACGCAAGGTCGCATGTGTTGAACGACACATTGTCTCATAATCGCGAATATAGTTGGACTCAATCTGATACATTAGGAGTTCTTTCATTTTCACAATGGGGTAACAAACAAAGCAAGAAATCGAACGACAACATGTTGCGCGAAGCATGTAGAAAATTTTTACTTCTGATAAATCCAGCGCAAATTATTCTGCTTTATTGTAGTGTACGATGATCTACCAAAATGTGACTGGCTCATGGATCTGCCAATGCGTCGGAACTGATATTTTAGTCGTCACATCTCAAATGTTGCGGCCAGATTAATCACATTTTTCGTTGGCCTTGCAAGTTCACAATCTTTGCAGTCCATTTTTGATTGTATTACTAATTTCGGAAATTACCTCACGGGCTACTCAAAACCTTCTCGCGGGCCTGCTCTATACGCTCAAAAATTGTTTTGTCGAAACTTAGTGTACAGCCTTTTTCCATCTTGGTTGACGCGTATAATCAGAACGAAGTGAAGAAGTTTGGTTTATCACCCTATGAGAGGCCCCAGACCAACGGTTTTCTTTGGGGGGCTGATGAAGTGCTGTTTCGGCCGGGAGCAAAGGTAAACCAAGACCTCAGCTGTCGTGAGATCCATGAACCACTTTCTAATATAACAAGAAGTTGCTGGAGAAGGTTGTTTTTTGCTGAAAGTATGGGATGTGATATGCCACGGCTCGTGTAAATACAAAGTATGCACAAAAACACTTTTTAATGCTAATCTTATTTTTCGACTGTCCTTATTTTTGGGTCCATGTCAATGGCCACCCTGACTATATGTGATCCAGTTGATCTATGCTGGAAGCACAACAATCAGCCACATCATGGATGGGGGATGTTTTGACAGGGCAATCAGCGCTCACCTCCTCATCGATGCAGCTATATATCAACATACCATAGAAATTGCCTTAACTGATGATAAGCGTGGTGACATGGCGTCATTCATGGAAAAGGTGGCTGATGTGGAAATGGGAGCCAGACACTGTAACTCAGTAGTGCGAGTATTTGAGCGAATGTTTGAAGAAACGTTCAATCGATTCGCAAAAAGAGGAAGAACACCTGCACTCTGAGTAGAGTACCACTACACGGTAGATATGCCTAAGGTTTTTATCAGAACCGAGTGACTCGCATACCATAATGGGAATCTGTCCTGCATTGTTACCAAGATGCTTCTTACCTGCAGGCCAACATCATTAGTTCTCAAAGTCTTTTCGACACGCCCCTTGATGATATAGTAGAAGCTTTCGCCATATCGAAAAATATGAAAAAGAGCAACCAGTATGTTTACAATCCCAACGCACACGGTCAGTTTCCCTAACTAATTGTCTTTGATCAATTGCGCAGTCCAAGATTTCTAGTCGGGTATGCTACATCGAATTCGCAAATGATATCGGTCGCCGGCACGACAGTAACTTAAATTTGGGGGATTTTGAAAAGAGTTCGAGCCCTTAAACCTGAAGCTGGCATTGCCTTTACCTCTCAAAGACATATGGCTATACTGACACGGGAATAATTATTCTGGTAGTGATGGAAATTTTACGAACAAGTCGCTGAAATATTGCTCAATTTAGTACAAAAATAAATATTCCGAGCTTCGACACCACTTACGCTGGCGACCGAGGTTCGGTACCCGGAGTCGGAGGATTCTCTGAGCGGACGTAAAATAGCATATATAGCAGTGGTCGGGAACCTATGGCTCGCGAGCCATATATGGCTCTTTTGGGTATAAGATATGGCTCTTTGCCAAATATTTATTTTTTACTGAATTGATCAATATTGCAGCAACTTGTTAGTAAATTTTCATCACGAACAGAATAATTATTCTCGTGAGCGTATAAACATGTCTTTGAGAGGTTCAGGGTTAGGGGTTCGGGCAGCCCTTTTCAAAATCTCCAAATTTAAGTTACTGTCGCACCGGAGACCAATATCTCTCGCGAATTCGATGTACCCGACTCGAAATCTTGGATTGTACGACACGTTATTTGATCAAAGAGAATAGCAGACATATAGTGATGCCCATAAATGACAATGCAGTTATCAAATATATACGCACCGTCTTCCTGATCTACGGCGCGAAACGAACTGCCGTGGAAGTGACATTCACAATTATACAAAACGCCATAGCTATCCACGTTCTTGATTGGTAAGTCGCTTTGCAACACCAGCGATAAAATGTAGGCGTGTGGCGCAACGTTATATGATCTCGCCGAAACTTTGAGAATTGAGAAGTCGATCAGTATTTAGATTTTCGGAATCAGTGCAACAGTTATATTCAGTAGGGATGATGTGATCCTCTGAAAGGTTCAGGTTCGTGTGAACGCGAACCTTTTTGAAAAATTCTGTGTGAACGCGAACGTGAACCTCATGACGTCACGTGACGTCATATTGCTAATTCCAACCCTACATTTCAGTGAAGTGATAGCGTATATTAATACGATACCTAGCGACGACTCGGGCCATATAATGCCACTATGCTAAAGTATGCATATTGACGTTTCAAACGTCGCCAATTATATCAACTGGGGCAATCAAATGATATAATAATCCCATAAAATCAATATATTCCGTCGCTTTGCCAACAATTTCAACGAGGACTTGTAAGGGAATATAAGTTTACACATTAGCGGGTCTAGGCCAGACCGGACAATGAATATTCGGCGTCTGAGTTTTGCCACTTTGATATTGAGCAGAGTGTAAACGGGTTTCAATACTTGGTACCAATGTTACCCCATTAACAAGTTATACAGCAGCAGCCAACACCCCAATCTCACGGATTTGGTTTTTATGGTACAATAAACATATGAAATCAAGATTGTCCCCGTGCGCCTGCTTGATTTTTTACATCATACAAACGACAGCGATATCAATTTCATCGGTTGACTGAATAAACATCATTCGCTGAATACCTATATGTAGCGCATTTCGCCCTGGATGTGTGATTGCGGGTCAAGATCACAGCAGAGAGTCACTAAATATTCGAGCAAACTTTTGTCACAAAGCAAGTAATATTTTTGAGATTGTCAAGGCACATGCTCGTTTAGTGTTGATTTTTTTATGCGGGCAGCGCCGTGCATATGAAGGCCCACAGTTGAAATGCAATAAATTTCAACCCAAGATGCTATAATGAAGTGAAAATTGTAATATATGGAAAAGGTTCACAGTGCAGAACTTAACAAGGTTCGTTTGTGAACGTTAACCTCTAAATTTGCGAGGTTCACACACAGAACGCGAACCTCGCGTTCGCAACATCCCTAATATTCAGTTCACATCAGTTATTATAAATCCTAAGCTATTTACGATGAATTGCGGTATCAATGGCGAAGTTTGGCCCGTCTGTGCCTTACCTATACCTATCGCATCGGGCTGTATTTCAAGATAATAAATATGCAAGTCGCCTAATTTTGGGAGGAAAATGTTCAAAATTCAGTCATTCACTAACAGCGATAGAAATTACCGATAGTAATTGAAATTTTCACAATTTCCGTTCACTAATCCTGGCGACAGGTGACAAACTGCCTCGCTTGCCGCCCCTGACCCCATGTCATTGATGTATCACCCCTTACATGGGGTATATACTGCTGTAGTGATATGCTTGGGGCTTGTGATCATGGATTGTCGTATTTAAAAGGAGCATTATGACGAAGCTACGTTTTCATAACTCAAGTTTCGCATTCTCGAATACGTTTACCAGCATGATTAGTACGAGTTTTTACAGAGAAAATGAGGCGCACACGACTAATCCCATGTGCTACCATGACGTCACGAATTTTCAATTGTGACGTAACAGTTGATTGACATGTATGGCTCTTTGGGAGTTAAAATGGAAAAAATTGGGCCAATATGCCTCTTCGGACGAAAAAGGTTCCCGACCACTGATATACAGGTTGGGTTGGTACGTCATTATTGGGTAGGCCACATCATTCTTTCCATTTGACTAAAGGTAATATACGGCACTCCTTCGACTGGCTTGCCGAGTGTGAAATTTGATAAAATTGATATCTAACGAAAGCTACCCAAATTATTCTCGAATTTTGCATTGGTATTGTGACACAATGCAGAGCCCAATCATGCAACACTTGGATTGGGGTTCTAGTCTAGAGTAGATCTCATTAGGTCGGTTGTAATATAAAACTACATCGTAAGATTGAATACTGGGAAACAAATCCAAAATCATAATGGGGACGAAAATATAAATTGAATAAAGAAGACTGTACGAAAGGTCGAATCAAGGCTACGACAATCGAGGTACTGACTCTGATATCTCGAATACCAAGTTTTATTGAACTCATATAGGCTCAATACACAATTGCACAACCATCCGAAATATTGCAGCCGACGCCCTGTTAGTGGTGGGTGGGTGGGTATTTGTGATGAGTGGTGCTTAGCTGCTAAGACTTTGTGCACCAGAACCGCGTTTACTGCTTATTCCTTAAATCCCTCGTTATATGTCTCCTCCGGTCAATATAACATAGTCGATTAACGGTTGAATCGTTCTCTGATTAACTATCAGAGAAAATACTGTGTAAGGTGTTCGATACTTTTGTACGTCTCTGCTCAGATGGGTCCGTTCTACGGAATATTTATTACAGAACAGCACGAAATGGTCCACCGTTTCCGGCACACCACATTCCGCACAGAGTCCACTTTCGTGTAAGCCGAGTTTGTGCATAGGTGTTTGTTTAGCCTGCAATGACCGGTGTACAATCGGGTCAAGATCGAATTCTCTCTTCGGCTTCGATTGGTTTGCTTATGAAAAGTTACTTGGAGCGACTCCATCTCCTGATTGCCGGGTTCGAGTATTTGTGGTAATACGTCGTATGTCCCTGTAATATTCTGCTACGATGGCTTGACATTCTTTTGCTGTAAGAGGGACCATGTTTGGATGATCGATGGGTTCCCTGGATGCTTCCTTTGCATATAACGAAACCGCCGATAAATTGGCAAGTCCTTTGTGTGCGGGAATCCAAACAAACGTGACTGTTGATCCTCTTGCCGATAAATGGATGGTTTTAAGTGAATGTCGCTGATTAAGTCATTGTCTTAAGATCGGTTGCCGATTGCTTTTATTGAGCTACTTTTTCATTTTTTTTCATTTTCATTGCCCTTTTCATTTTACTCTAATTGAAAAGTCGATATATATATATTGAGCTACTACTGTCCGAGAAAATTGCTAATTGTATGTTAGGTTCGCAATTGTTACAAGCCCAAGCTAGACTGTCTCTGATAGCCGCCGTCCGCCGTAAATATACTCACAAGTCTGTTCAGTGATTTTTTATACGAAAATTCAAAACTGGGTACATAGAATGCTGATCCACATCCGGCGTCAGTTTTCGAGCCGTCTGTATAAATAGCACAATAGTTTTTGTATCGCTCTACTATTACTTCCCTGCATTCGATATTCGTAACTTGGGGATTATTGAGTTCGCGTAATTTCATTTCTAGATCAAGGTCACAAGTGCTATTTACCGACGTCCAAGGAGGAATTTGTGAATATTGTATGCATTCTATTGCTATGTCCTTCAAGCACCCAACCTTTGAAACCATATCAAAGGTTTCAAATTGTATAGAGTCTGGAAATATTTCGTGCCAAGAGTTCTGGACGGCCGAAGTACAGGGGTGATCTCTTTGTGATCTTATGATACACCGGTAATTTGCACACGCCTGTTTGTAACGCATTTCTACGGGCGGCTCGTTGCAAAGAAATTGTAGCGCATGTATCGGAGTGCTCCTCATTGCTCCGCTGCAGAGTCTCAACGCGTTATTTTGTAGCGTCTGAAGTCCTTTGGAGACATATTTCGGTGAAGCAAAATATGCTTCGATGCCATATTCGATGATCGAGCGTATCAGTGCCCTATACAGTACTAACATGCATTCTTTGGAGGCCCCCCATGTAGTTCCACTCAGACAACGAAGAATATTCATCCTGGATGTGCATTTTTTGACCACATATTGTAGGTGTGGTTTATATGAGAGTCTCGAATCAAATATTATGCCGAGATATGTGTATTCTTTTAGGAAGGGTATGGGATCACTTCCAGACAAAATCTCAAGGGAAGGTAACTTGCGACGTCTCGTGAACAAAATGGCGGCAGATTTTGCGCTATTTATCTTCATGCCCCATTTCAAGCACCAATTTGTGATCGCCGTGAGAGTCATCTGTGTATCATTGCGTACCGTGTCGATGTTTAGCCCGGACTCGTAAAAACAAATGTCATCAGCGTATATGTTAAGTTTTGAGGCGATTTTATCAGGAAGGTCGTTCATCATCACAGCGAATAATAATGGCGAGAGAATACTTCCCTGGGCAATTCCATTGTCAGTATGGAAGATTTCGGACAGGGTTGTACCCACGCGCACTCGAAATGTTCTCTGTTTCAGGAATGAGTGTATCCATCGTATTGCATTTCCTGAGAGACTCATTTTGCGCAATTTAAATAAGATAGCTCCTTGCCACGCCATGTCGTAGGCTTTCTCTAAATCGAGGAAGACCGATATTGTGTATCTCTTATTTGCGATAGCTTTGTAGACTTCGTCGTGTAGCGATAAGATGCAGTCTCGGGTACCGCGTCCTTTTCGAAACCCACTCTGTACAGGGTGGAGGAGATTTTTCCTTTCCAGATACCAAGTCAACCGATTGCTAATCATACGCTCAAAGATTTTACATAAATCGCTTGTGAGCGAGATTGGTCTGTAACTGCTAACTTCGGAAGCGGGTTTTCCTTTTTTGTGAATCGGAACTACCACTGCGTGCTTCCAAGAAGGAGGGCATATGCCATCGCTCCAGGACTTGTTGATTATTCGGAGATATTCAATTGCGGTTCGTTGGGACACGTTTCGCATCATCTGGTGGCATATTCCATCATGGCCGGGCGACACACCTTTTCTTTGACGGATTACCGTCATCAGTTCGTCCATTGTATACGGCGCGTTTATTCCAGTGTTCGACCCTATTTCCTGTAACAGCGGGGTCAACTTATCAGCTTCAAACATGTTGCGTCTAGTTTGCTCTACTTGTCCAAGGTTTTGGTTCCCACATACCGATGCAAATTGCTTTCCAAGAGCGTTTGCTATCTGTTTTTCGTCAGTGAAAACGAGATTGTCGCTTTTCAGCACAGTAATCACATTCCAGGATTGAGTACCCCCCATAGCGCGGATGACTCTCCATACCTTCGAGACGCTCGTTGTTCTGTTCAATGAGCTACAGAAAGATTCCCAGTAGGATTTTTTTGCTGTTATGATAGTCTTCTTCGCCATAGCCCGTCGGCGCTTGAAGTTTACCACATCGTCCACTTGGAAGCTCCGTTTCATCTTAAGAAAGGCTGCGCGTTTGAGACGTAGGCCCTACAGCCTTTGCACACTCTGCATTCCACCATGGGACGCTTGGTTTGTTCGAAGGTTTGGTTAGGGGAATAGTAGCTTTCGGGGAATAGTAGCTTTCGCGGCTTGAGTGAGAGCTTGAGTGAATTCCTCTGGCGATAGAGGCTCTGTTTCGTCTTTAATTTTCGATTGTATATGGTGTTCACTCGTCTGTCTGAATTTTCTCCAGTTCGCATTCCGTAAAGACCAGGTTTCAAGATGCACATCGTTTACATGAATTTTGTGATCAATTCGACTCCAAATCACGTAGTGATCGCTTCCAAAAAGATTTTCGGTGACGTGGGTAATGCATCTATTTGCGATACCGTTTGAAGTGATCGTTAAATCCAACAGTGACGCCCGGCCGCGGTTGGGGAACGACAAATCGATTCTAGTTGGAACTGTGGTGTTCAGCACTACCATGTCTTTGCTATCGATAATATGCCCCATGTGTCTTCCACAGGTATTCATCGCGCTACTACCCCATAAAGGATGATGCGCATTGAAATCTCCTAGAATTACGAATTTCGCTGTGCATCTACACAAACATCGTTGCAGCAGTGACCTTGAGAGTTTTTTGTTAGGAGGGATGTACACGTTCATTATTGTAAGGCCTTGAATTGATATGATCTGGGAGTCGATTGGCTGTACACTTTCTGTTGACGTTTCTAAAATGGGATTCGCGACTTGATGAACAAGCATAGGCCACCGCCGTGGATATTTCTGTCCTTCCTCAGAATAACATAACCCGGTATTTTTGGAGAGTATTTTGGTACCAAATGCGCCTCTTGTAACGCAATAATATCCGGCTGTCCATCCAAATCTAGAATGTACTTTTTGAGTTCGTCCAGTTTCCTATAGATACCTCGGCAATTCCACTGCATTATTTTTAACATGGTGAATTCTCTTGGTTTGACATGCTCAAATCCATCACCGGCTCAAAATCTGCTTGCTCATTGTGTGTTGTTGTGAGTTCTCGTGGTGATGAAATCGATTGATTTGACGTGGTTTCTGTATTCGACGCGGCTGCATTGGACATCGGTCGATTTGGCATGCTTTTTGTGTTTGACGCGGCTTTATTTGATGTCGATCGATTTGGGGTGTTTTCTGTAAATGACGAAGCTGTATTGGGTAAAGACATACCGAGAAAAGATTCAGCGGACTTGGCAACAATGGATGCAACGTTTATTTCTGTACCTTCATTCATGCAGATGAATGCACTTTTTATCACGTCTGCTATAAATTGGAGAAATTCTGTTGTGGCAATGGAGAGGTAGCCAGCACGGTTGTGGTTAGCGGCTATCGGGTTACTGTGTTTTTTGGCGTTGGAAGCAGTGTCAGTCGCGGGTGCATCTCTCCTTGGAGTGATGGCCGTGGGCATTGTTACTGCGTTGTTTCCTACAGCTGTCGAGTTTTGATGATGAAGGATAATTGCAGCGGGGCGCGGCAGAGTCGGGAAATCATCATATGATTGTGTGTTTGGCGGCATTTGTGTTAAAGTGTACTGTTGTCTGGCTTCCCAACCTATTTCCTGTTGTGTCATTATCGAGTTAATTTTACCTTCCTGTCGATAACGCGCACAACCGCCGTAACCAGCAGAGTGTTTCTCACCACAGTTCACACATCTTGGCTCTTTGTCGCAATTCTCGTATTTGTGCTGTTCTCCACATCTAGTGCAGCGTTGTGTGCTACGGTAGTATTTAGACTTGTGCCCAAACCGATTGCAGTTATAACATCTAGTTGGCGGTGGGTTATAAACTCGCGTGCGAAATTGCATGAAACTGATTTTTACCACCGTTGGTAATATGGTAGAGGCGAAGCATAACAGAACTGATCGACTCGGCTCAGACTCTCCGTTTGACTTATAAGAAAACCGTCGCACAAATGTGACTTTGTGCATTGCTAATTCAGTTTGGATCTCTTCGTTGGTTAGATCCAAGGGAACATTTCCTATAACTCCCCGCGTCTCGGGTGTTTTCGTTTTGTACAGCTCGGCTCGTACCTCTATTGGTTTATCAGTAGTACCAAGGTTAGTGCACGTCAGCAGTTTCGAGACCTGATCGTAGTTCGCGCATAATACGCACAAGTCGCCGGAAGGAAGTACTTTGATATCTTTGTAGGCACCGCCTAACACCTTATACAGATGTCTATTGATGACCAATGGATTGAAAGATCGTAGTTGCCTAGTTATACCCTTGACGATAACTGAATTACTAGTTTGTACCGAGTTGCTTGGAGCTGATTCTTTAGAAGCAGGTCCATTGAGCTGGTCTTCTGCGGAGCGCTTATGCGCTCCTTTTTTACTTGACATTAACTACGAAAACTCTGACAACTACGAAACTCTGACAACACTGACTATTAGGAATGTAATGTAATATAAACGACTGTTCTCTTGAAGAGACTTCACCACACGCGCTGCAGCCTTCGTGTCGAATCTAATTCCCTTGATTAGGACACGTCCTTTCGCCACGACGCTCACCTCACGAATGCCCTGTTAGTGGTCTGTTGACGAAAAAATGGCAGGAGTGTATTTCGGGCGGTTACATATGATTCCAGTGATGTAGACCCACAACCAGGAGTGTAAATGCCGTACCCCAAACCCCCCCGTCGGGGGGAGAGCTCGAAGGGGGCCCAAAACTATTTCGTGATTTAACATAAATTATGGAGTATTTTTATGGAAATTTCCGCAACTTTATCTAAAGATTGTACGCGCTTTGCGCGATTTAGTGTTGCCAGCTATCTTGATTATTTGGTACAAAATTGCCGCGCCACGACGCACCATGACATATGAACTTTTAGGCCATGCAACATGCGATTCCGAGTAGTGTGATAGAAGGATAGGCGGTGAGTAAACCTTGGCCAAAAGGACTGTCCTGTTGCTGACCGCAAACCTCGACATATATGTTTAATTGTCCAAGTCGATAAGCACTAAATGGCTGGCGCCGCTTGTTCTTGTCCTGGCAATCTGATCCCCACAAGAAAAACTCGATCCCGAAGGGAAAAATTATTTGCCAGTGAAGAAATACCAATTTGAAATTGTGTGCGTGTATTAGTTTAGTATGTTTGGAAGATTTCAATATCTTTTGACATAGCAGACAGGAGGTAACGAAATAACATCATGTAACGATCGAAACCATTGTACCAACGGCTCCGCCCGAATCTGTTTAATTATTATTTTCCCCCCTATATTCTCCAAGACATCTCATCAAGCTCTACCAGTGTGGTGAATTCTTGTGCGCGATTGTCTCGTCCTTTATATTTAGTTAAACCAATTATTACTTGATTACCTGCCTTTTCCTCTATATATTGTCTCGCTCCTAATTTGTCATTTCTTGGTACCTTATAGTTGCTGGCCTAGCTGTGTTGCGTGTAGTGCTCGTTTTCAGTTAATAAAAGCCTTGGTTACTCTGTGAAATAAAGGTCATCACAATTTTATTAACTGAAAAGATCTATACTATGGCGTCGAACCAGACGCTCATTCGCGTTCCCGTGTTAAAGGCTATGCCGAGGGATGATGATGCTGGTCAGGAGTTCAAGCACTGGATGCGCATGATAAAGGCGTATCTCACGTCCGTCGATGCTGCTAGAAGAGATGGTGACCCAGAGATCGATAGGTTCAGTATAATGGCAGGGTACTTGTCGGCTGAATCTTTTTCGCTGGTTGAGGAAGAATCGACCTTTACGGATGCGATGAATCTTCTTGAGGGCTTGTACGTGAAAAAGAAGAATCTTGTCTATGCGCGCCATGAATTAGCCACAAGGAATCAGCAGCCATCGGAGACCATATCTGAGTACGTTCAGAGTCTCCATGCTCTGGCTAAGCAATGCGAATTCAAGGACATTTCGGCAGCACAGTACAAGGAGGAGTCCGTGATGAATGCAATGATCACCGGATTGCGCTCTTCAAGTATACGACAAAGGTTGCTAGAGTATGAGGACCTCACACTGCAGAAGGCCATCCAAGTTGCTGATACTCTTGAAAAACACAGAAGTTCTCTGAAAACTACCAGCAGCCGTTGGCATCGGTAGCCAAGGTATCTGTATGTGCGGATAGCGCTAATGACTACGCACTCGATACCAAACCAGATCCGTCTGCCATTGCTGCTTCAACCTCGAAGACTCGTAAATACCAGAAGAAATGCTGTTATTGTGGCACTCGTCATGTTTTTCGCAAGAGTCTCTGTCCCGCGAAGGATGCTGAATGCTTTGGATGTGGGAAGATCGGGCATTTCAAGAAATACTGCGATTCGCTTTATGCCGACGAACCTATCAAGGATTCGGACCGCCGACGTGTGGCATCGCTTCTGGCTGGGATTCCGAGCTCGTTAAAAGGTGCAATTATTACGATTGGTTTGGAAGGCAATGACTTGGATGCGCTATTGGATTCGGGGGCCGCCGAGAACTACATAGATTATCAGGTGGCGTTGCGGCTGAAGTTGTCGATTACACCATGCGATGTCACCGTTGGGCTGGCATCAAAAGATGCAGTAACCAAAATGCGTGGCTCCGTAGTGGTGTCCATAAACATTTCCGGAAGCGTCTACCGTAACGTTCATTTTGGTGTCGTTTCTAATCTATGCGCCGATGTTATCTTGGGACACGAGTTTCTAGAACAGCATAAAGAGGTGATATTTAAATTTAATGGACCTCGTGATACACTTTATGTCGGACAGTGCAACCTCGCCGCTGCTAAAACCTACGAGATTCCGAGACTGTTTCGATTTCTTGATCCGGATAGCAAACCCATAGCAACAAAATCGAGGTATTATTTCCGCCAGGATAAATCTTTCATCAATTCCGAGATTGAGAGAATGTTGGGGGAAGGGATAATAGAAAGGTCTTCCTCGCCCTGGAGGGCGCAAGTTGTCGTAACCAAAGGCGACAGACATAAAAGACGTATGGTTATTGACTATTCACAAACGATAAACCGTTATACGTATCTGGACGCATATCCTCTGCCGAAAATTGACGAGGTCGTCAACGAGATAGCGAAAGGTAGCGTTTATAGCTCTGTTGATTTAAAGTCTGCCTACCATCAGATTCCCTTGTCGGATGACGACAAGCCGCCAACAGCGTTTGAGGCGAATGGGCGGCTGTATCAGTTTCGTAGAGTTCCATTTGGTGTGACTAATGGTGTTTCAGCTTTCCAGCGTTTCATTGACACGTTCATCGATCGCAATAAGCTGGAAGGTACGGTGGCATATCTTGATGACATCACGATCATTGGGCGGTCACAGGTGGAACACGATAGACGTCTGAAGGCCTTCATGGAAGCTGCAAAATTGAGTAATTTAACACTGAACCTAGAGAAATCCGTTTTTTCAGTGAAAAAGCTCAGACTTCTCGGCCACTGCGTATCCCACGGTGATATCAGACCCGATCCTGAAAATCTGCGACCGCTCATGGAAATGAAACCACCTGGAAATGCTGCAGAAATGAAGCGATGCATTGGTATGTTTGCGTATTACTCTAAATGGATCGTCAATTTTTCAGAAAAGTTGAAACCTCTAACAGAAAATAGAGGGTATCCACTGGGGAAGGAGGCGTCGAACGCTTTTCGGAAGCTCAAAGATGGTTTGCTGGAAGCCAGTCTTGGATACATATGTGATGATTCTCCGTTTGTTGTGGAGTGCGACGCATCAAACTCTGCTGTCGCTGCTGTTTTGAGCCAGAAAGGTAGGCCGGTCGCGTTCGCGTCTGGAACGCTCAATAAGACGGAACAGAACTATCCGGCCGTTGAGAAGGAAGCTGCCGCTATCATAGAAGGTTTACGCAGATGGGGATATCTGCTTCACGGTAAAAGGTTCAAGTTGGTTACTGACCAAAAGGCTTTGTCCTTCATTTTCAAGAAATGTCATAAGAGTAAAATTAAAAACACAAAGCTTCTACTGTGGAAACTTGAACTTAGTGCATTCGATTATGAAATTGAACATCGTCCTGGAATACAGAATTTTGCTGCTGATGCTATATCAAGGATATTTTCTGTCCATTCTATTTCAGCATTGCGGGAGGCATATGTTAATTTAGGACACCCGGGAGTTCGGAGGCTTATGCATTTCGTCAGGGCTAAAAATTTGCCCTTTTCGATTGATGACGTTAAAGCCGAATGCCGATCGTGCATGGAGTGTGCCAGAATCAAGCCTCGTTATTTTCGGCCGGCGGAGGAGTGCTTGTTGATTAAAGCTACGAAACCAATGGAGCGACTGAGTGTGGATTTCAAAGGCCCAGTTGCTGGCAGAAATAAGTATCTTTTGATAATCATTGACGAGTTCAGTCGTTTTCCGTTTGCCTACCCGTGTAGGGATATGTCTTCGAGAACGGTAATCAATCGATTGTCTCAGTTGTTCTCACTTGTCGGCGCTCCTAACTATATCCATAGTGACCGGGGGATGTCGTTTCTTTCCAGAGAGGTGAAGACCTTCCTTGCGAAAAGGGGGATTGCGAGCAGTCATTCAACGCCTTATCACCCGACGGGAAACTCTCAGTGCGAAAGAGTGAACCAAACGATATGGAGAACTGTCAAGCTTCAGCTGGCCTCTCAGAATATGCGCGAAGATGACTGGGAAATGGTACTTCCCGATGCTCTTCATTCTGTGCGTTCATTGCTGTGCACTGCAACTAATGTTACTCCGCACGAAAGGTTTTTCGCATTCCCTCGTAAGTCTACGTTCGGGCAATCTTTACCAGATTGGTTGCTTCAAAGTGATACTGTTCTGCTACGCAAGCACGTCAGAAGCAAGGATGAACCCTTGTGTGAGCCCGTGGATTTGTTGGATGCAAATTCGAAGTATGCCTCTGTCCGTTATCGCAATGGTACGGAATCGAGAGTTTCGGTGAAAGATTTAGCGCCCTATCCGAAGAACCGAGATGACATCGAGTCAAGAGCCGCTGCGGAACATATTGAACTTGACGACGCCGATCCTTGTGATCAGCGTAACTCACCTACTGCTCCAGAAGTCGCATTGGACCAAGACAGCCCGCAGACGGCTGAAGATAATGATAGTCCGCCTTTACGCCGGTCTACCAGAATCCGTAAAGCCCCCGATCGTTTTCGATATTGAGCCAATTGCCAATTCCCTGTACGTATTGTACGATTTCCTTTCGGACGGGGAGATTGTGGTGAATTCTTGTGCGCGATTGTCTCGTCCTTTATATTTAGTTAAACCAATTATTACTTGATTACCTGCCTTTTCCTCTATATATTGTCTCGCTCCTAATTTGTCATTTCTTGGTACCTTATAGTTGCTGGCCTAGCTGTGTTGCGTGTAGTGCTCGTTTTCAGTTAATAAAAGCCTTGGTTACTCTGTGAAATAAAGGTCATCACAACCAGTAATTATGATTATGTGAGCAGAGAGAGGAGAAAAATCTATAGCTTTATATATGCGATTCCCAATCATATTGGCCGATTCAGCCATGAATTCAAGAACATTTTCGCACACTGCGCGTATGCGGGTGTCATTAGCTGACTCAGCAAAGACTACAACAGAACTCACTAAAAAAATGACATAAATTTACTTACTGATCGGGAGTCTGGAGGGGGCTTCGCCACCCCCTTAAGTTTTGCCCAAGACAAACCTTCTGGGGGGCTGACGAAATCGTGTTTCGGCTCTGCTTACAATGTACATGTTGGTATTAATTCAATGTTATATCGTTGCCATACGGGTACTGTCTTTTATCAAAATTGAATCGTAACTGACAGCAAAACTCTTCTCGACTGACTTGTTAGAATAAGGCTGTGGAAATTGCCCCCATGAAGCAGTTGAGACTAATTTCCGATCTACTTAAGCCTCCGCGAATGTGAAAACATGGCTCAATTGACAGTTCATCATCATTAAAATAATCCTCTGCTAACTATGCAAGTTTTTACACTATACAGGCAACGCAATAACTCTTTTCAGATGAATATGTCGCTTACTTCACGTCGCAACTTATGCATATGGTTTGCGATGACACGCCCGTCTTGGCTATCATTGGGTGCAGGTAATCTGTAATCCAAAAAATCCAAAAATCCTAATGCGGACGAAAATATAAATTGATTCCGGCGGACAGGACGAATGGTCATTGATCAAGTCAAGGCTAAGATAATCATAATCGAGATGCTGAATCTGATATAGAATACAGAATTTTATTCAATTCATAGGCTCGCATACACAATTGCACAATGCACAAACATCAGAATTACTGCAGCCGACGCCCTGTTGGAGCCAGTTGATGACAAATGGCAGGAGTGTATTTCGGACGGTTAGATATGGTTTCAATGATACAATATACAATATACATATTGGTATTAATTCAATGATATATCGTTGTCATACGGGTACTATATTTGATCAACATTGCATCGCATTTTGGGGCTGCATTTAAAACAAACGGTGGTTTAAAACACTTTGTTTAAAACATGCTTTGAACAGTTTGTTAAACACATGTCTTCAAAAATTTTCAGAAATTCAAACTTTGTCAAATTATGCAGTTGTGTAAAAGATGTAGTTTGAGCCTACGAACGATTTGTACCCAATATAGTCGATGTATACGATGTGAGGAGGCTGAAGCCCTCGAAATCGTTGTCAGTTCAGCAGTTATAGCCTGTTGGTCAGGTACGGCCAACCCGTGGCCCACGGGCAAAATGTGGTCCGCAAGGGGGTTTTGAGTGACCCGCGACGTAATTCTCGAAATTAGTTATAATATCCAAAAAAAAATCACCCAGGTAATTCATTGTGAACTTGCAAGACCAACCGAAAATTTGATTTTCCTGACCACGAACTTTGGGATGTTGATGACTAAAATATCAATTACGACGTACTGGCGTAATAGCCTGGGGCCACTTACATTTTCCTAGATCTTCGTATACGACGGGATGACCACAAAGTAGAATATTCCGTGGCAGATTTATCCGACGTGATATATTTCTTAGCACTTCTCTCGGTTTATTGTCTCTCGATTTCTTGGTTTAACTATTGGTGCACCTCCCGAAAATTAAAAATACGCCCTACTTACGGAATTGAGTATAATTGTATTCGCAATTATGAGAGAACGTGTCGTCCAACCTGCG
The DNA here is from genome assembly GCF_051294905.1 of Botryllus schlosseri. Taxonomy (NCBI): domain Eukaryota; kingdom Metazoa; phylum Chordata; class Ascidiacea; order Stolidobranchia; family Styelidae; genus Botryllus; species Botryllus schlosseri. Next base: position 9,363,438 of record NC_137245.1, on the reverse strand, counting down.
ACTTCGCAGAAAGATAGCAGAAAGATCGCAGAAAGATCGTCAGTGATGAAACTTTTGCACAAAATGATAGAAGAATGTTCACTGAAATCTTCGATATTGGTATGTCCAAATGCCGAGTAATCGTGTTCCAGCCAAATGAGCCCATCGGTATACAGAGGCGACCAACAATCTATGCAACTAACAATATTATTGACCGAATTCATTCATGAACTTTAAATAAAATTCGCGCTTGGCGCGGCTAACAGATGTACACAAGCAGTTTTCATAGCATATCTGTTATCGATTTTGATGCGGGCTCTGTTTTAAACATGTTTGTTTTAAATTGATGCAACCCTAAGCGTAACCGACAGCAAAATTATTCTCGACTATAGATTGATACAATAAAGCTCCGGAAATTACCCCGTCCTTGCTACAGTTGAGAGTAATTTCCGATGTGCTAAAGCATCCACGAATGTGAAAACATGCTCAATTGACAGTTCATCGTCATTAAAATCATTCCTATGCTAACTATGCAAGGCTTTACACTTCACAGGAAACGCAATAACTCTTTTCTGATGAATATGTCGCTTATTTTTATACGTCGCAATGATTTCGTGATAAAGACCAGCATTACATTACATTACATTGCATTACAACATTACACTTACATTTGCAAGTTACTGTACGCAAATTTTACCCATTTAAGGGTTGTTAAGTATGCGTTATTGTACAAAACCCAACAACTTGTTTGGCAGAGAAGCGCTTTAGTGAAATAGTTGAAATCAAAACGAGGGAAAAAAGTTGCCTTGTTAATGAGACACTTCACGATCTAAAACTATAGTAGCCAATTTGTTGCACATCTGAACAGAATGTTCATATGAATCTTCATCTTCTTATTGTATAGCAATTTTCTGTTGGCTTGTGCGAATGAAATTTATTTTCCATAAAAAGTGCGAATTAAGCTCAAAAAGGTTGAAAAGCACTGTAGTAGAGGATTGGAAATAACATTGTATATCAATAATCGTATTACATTTTTAAGCAATATTTGATAAAAGCTGCAACAAAAGTTGGCATGAAAAACAGATATCAAAAATATATATCCACCTCTTCTATAAATCGTTGCTAGCTAAGTGTCAAGCCCGTCAATCCATATTTCGGGGCATTTTTATAATTGTAGAACCTACCAATGTTCGTTTGTGAACGTGAACCTCGAACTTTCTGAGGTTCACACACAGAACGCGAACGTGAACCTCACGTTCACATCATCCCTAATAGAAACAGTCACGTCATGAACGGCGGTTACTCAGTAAAACAAATCGAACCATCTAAGAACTGGCGACCAAATATCAGAATACACTCAGGTTACAAATAGCGGTAACATGATAATACCAATTCAACGACATACGGAGATCTGCGAGAACCAATGAGCAAATCGACAATACAAAATTTCACATTTAATTGAACACATTTATCAGTTAGAAATCTACGATGAAATTCGTAGTTAACCAAGTAAATATGGCTCACCGTATCGGGGTAGCGTCAATAACAATAAAAAGGATAGTGTAATAATCCAATTATAAGCAATTAAGCATATTGCAGTGACCAGATTGCATGCGAAAGGTAATGCTATCTATAAGCGGATTTCCATAACCGGATTAGGGGGTGAATTAAGAACGGAACCATTAAAGGATTTGAATCGTAGTACATTTTGAATCTCTGGTACTCTTGATCCCACATCGCTATACCGTAGCGACGAATTATGTGGCGGGCTTCTTCTTCTGGACCAACAGCAAGTCTGGGGAACTCGGAAGGGGATGGATACAGTATTCGCCTATATTTCCGTTTCTTCATTGCCGTGAATGCCCACATGACCAAGGATCCAAAAGGATGACACATTGCCTCTCAATTCACTCAATTGAGACAGCAAAGGTACAATGTCATAAACCAGTCTATGACGAGAATACACTTTGAAGCTATGAATGCAGGTCAGAGCGCTGACCTATCTAGAAATTTAGTAGGCGAGTCACAATTCTTTGTAATCCAGCTCAGCGCTTCACACAACGCTATCAAATGCGCCGAGAAAACAGAATGCTCGACTGAACAAGCGTGAGCTACAGGCACGAGAGATATGGACCTCTCCGTATGTATGAACGTGTGAGCGTCGTCATGATCGACAACGGTACCTGTCCAATCTGAAGTCATTGATTAGGGATGATTTAGGATACGCGTTGAAGTTTGGATTCGTAAGACTCATGCCAATACTCTTCAATAATATGGCTGATGAGCGTGTTTCTCGGGTCGTGGTTCAACAAGTGGCAACGGTAATCATAGAAATACACTCCGGCCGCAGATTTGAAGGCATATCCCGACATTGGACGAGTAGCACGCAAATCCGGTTATACTGCGCATGGTATAAATACGTAAGGTTAGCTATGGATATCCTGGTTCTTCTTCATGCGGGTAAAGTCGGGCTAAAGAAGTACACCGCCATTCACTCGATGATTGATCTAACGAGGGATCGGTTGACACATATGAGACTCTCCTTACCAGCTCCCTAACTTGTGCCGGTCAGAACCATTATTGAATTGAACCTGTTGCCACAGGTAGATGATATCTAGACGATACGTGGTTTGTAGGATAGCCTTCTTTCAAAAATTACGCCGGGATATTTTAAGGTTTCGACAAATGGAGGAATATTTGAGCCATCCAGTTGGCGAGAGATATGAGGGATTTTTCGTTTGTGTCTAAATATCATTGTGACGGCTTTGAATTTAGATAACAGCTCGCAAGTTTTTCAACGTCGATGGGATATCTCCTGAAAAGTCCCGTTATTAAATCGGAGCCGTACCAAGAACTGAAAGCTGTGTTTTTTCCATTCTGGGATTCGTGCGTTCTGGGCACCACAGGAAATCAACAATCTATAAAGGCTTCGGAAAGTGGAGAGATTCACTTCGGTAATGGAGTCACCAGCACACCAGAGCGGAGGCCTTGCCAATAAGAAGTGCCTATTTGAACGCTACAGGTTCGGCTCGTTATGAGATACGCTGCGACGTATATCACTCGTGCTTATTCGCAATGTCGCCATTAAGCCATCGCCCTTTTTAGACACAGCATCGTGCTGTCGGCTTCGACTTTTATTGTCAGATATGACGGGTGAAAGGTCTTTCAATACCCGCTACAGGAATTATAGAAATGATCAATCTTCCCATTCCATCCCAACTTTCTGTCACTATTGACGAAATGATATGTCTCTCTCTTTCTTTCTATCCATCCCTCTCAACGGACTATATTCGTTTTCATTGTTTGTCATTCGTAGTATTTGGAGTTTTCCCCAGTCTGATAAATCGGATTTATGATTTCTGAGGCACCAACTTATATCACGCTCCACTTTCCTTCTGGTGTTGTGTTTGTGCTAATCAAATGTCAGTAAGGAGGCGAGGAAATCCGGCGCTAACAACAATAGCTCACTTATGGTTGCGAATCGTATTGCTATACAGCTTCACCCTTTAATATTCGGACCCCATCGCGATAATGCTTAATTTTAGACTTCTGTAGTCGCAATTTATATGACAACATAATATGCTCCGCATTTCGGTAGAATTGAAGGTCCCCTGCAATATTGATTTTACAGACCCAGAAATATTAACCTACCAAGATGAAAGTGATCTGCATTGTAGTGACAATCATGTCGTTGGCGTTCGCTGAAGTTCGAGCTGGTAAGTAACGGGTATCAGCATTTGACTGCGATATAAAAGTCCGTTATTTCAATTGTGTAACGAGCCGGTACTCGGAGCACATGGCAGTTGAAAATACCGCTTTCCACCATAGCTGGCTGCTGGGAAGACCTGGACTGCCCACCCGGCTACTTCTGCAACACCAACCAAGGACGATGCTATCCGTTGCTGTAGAAGCGTGAGTGAATCATGCACATTTGTACAATTATATGCAATAGAACATGCTTCGCTTATTTGTACATGTAGAGCGGTTAAGTGTACCATCTCTGTGGCACACCATATATCATTTTGTAATAGATACCAAGGCCTTGATACTTCTATCATAATATTCAAATACTGTGTGACCCGTACAAATGTAGCCGTGTTTCCCTGTAAAAACCAGTGTTGGGATGACTCGAGTCATGACTTGACTCGAGTCAGACTCGAGTCACCTTTTTCGTATGACTTGACTTGACTCGAGTCACTTTGCTAAAATGACTTGACTTGACTTGACTCGGCGTATCAGAAATGAGGATTGACTCGTGACTCGGAGCAAAATTCACGAGTCAATTTCAAGTCATCAAGTTATCGGTGTCGATAAAAATCATTTTATCTTGCATATGCTCGGATTGTTCGCGAAATGGTGGTGAACCCATGAAATCAACCAATTATTCAATGAACATGCGTTTTACTGAGCCCCCATTGTTCTCTCACAAATAAACTGACCGCAAACGAAGTGATCGAAGCTGACAGCTTACGTTGTCGTAACTAGTGGTAAAGTAATTTAATAGCAAAATGTATATTTCTGTTCTCCGTTCTTACCTTAACCAAAACTCTTGTTTTATTGAAATTGAATATAGTCTATGTAGACCTCAACCATTGGCGCAAGCTCGAATTGCATCATATCAATTTGTATATGTGTAATGTATTGCATCTTAGCAATTCGTTTCGCTATTCTCTATTTGGCTGGCAACTATAAACTGAGGCTAAATGCAATTACTTACGTAGTTCAGCAGTTCTGCGTACATGTGAGCGATCCAGCGCCTTCTTGCGTGTACATTTAACTTTATAGCCTCTTGTTTTATTGATATTGAATTCGAATATAGTATATGTAGTTCTCAATCATTGGCACAGGCTCGAATTGTATCAAATCAATTCGCAAGTGGGTAATGTATTGCATCTTATCAATTCGTTTCTCTATTCTCTATTCTGCTGCGAACTATACACAGAGTCTATGCAATCACTTACGTAGTTTAACAGCTCTACATATATGTGAGCGATACAGCGTGTAGATTTAACTCACTCTGTATTCGTTCATCGGTTCGGAATCTGCAATCTGTATTTCAGACAGCTAAAAAATGCGATGATGTAATCATGCCCCATACTTCGAAAAGGCAAATTGACTTGAATTGTGACTTGACTTGAATTGACTTGACTTGACTCGAGTCACCTCCAAAAATCGGGTGACTTGACTTGACTCGAGTCACTTTCGAAAATCAATTGATTCGACTTGACTCGAGTCAAAATGTGGAGTGACTCGAAATGACTCATGACTCGAAGGTAGTGACTTGATCCCAACAGTGGTTCATGGTTCATAGACAGTGCAAACATCTACGATACAATCGAGATGTAGGTTGCAAATTATTTTTTTGACTTTGATTTTTGACCCAACGCTACAATTTTAGCAAAATTTTGACTTATTTTAACATGTCAAAAAATCGCCCTGGTGATGATACTTCTACAAGATACAGTTGGTTTGTTTGTTTTTGAGGTATTCATGGTGTTTGTCGACTACTATGGTCATTTACACCAGGCCGATATTCTTCTTAATATCCGTAACTGCCGACTTATAGCACGGCCCACCTCTAGGCTTTTGTAAGACACCGCTGACGCGGATGAGGTGAGATACAGTTGGTCGCTTTTTTGTCGTGAATGCTCTGTGACGAAATTATTCCAACGTGAAATTGTTGTACAGCTGATGTAATTATTATTAGATCGTGCATTTATAATAGATCTAGCCACTGCAAGGACAGCAAATGGCGAAACGCAATTAAAAAAAACGCCGAACATTTAGCGTAGGCTACCACTTGAAAAGCTCTCGCGTAGCACAGTTTGAGAACCACTGCGTTAAGAAATGAAGGACCGTGTAACAGTTGGGATCGTTCGAGAGGTAAGAAGGTATACGACAATATACCAATAGTCAGGTACCATATGATTACACTCAAACAGAAAGAAATTATTTTATAGCAACTTCCGTTTCAACAGGAAAGTTGCAATATGGCGGCTGGTTTTGATATTCAGCCATCGTGTAATAATCGTTATTACACTGAGTCAATGCAACAGGAACCGGGGCTTTCTGGTTCCTGTTTACCAGTTGATCCCTGTATATTCGACAGTTTTGACCGATTTAGCACCAGTGTTTCGAAAGATAGCCAACAGCAACCAGTCAAGTAAGAACTGAATTGATACCTTTAGCAACTATATAATTTATAAAATGATAATCTTTTATTTGAGAAGAATGCAGATCAGAACTTTGATGCTCTTGCTCGTTGTGCTCGGACTCATCATGCAGTCCGAGGCACGTTGCCATCATCATCGTCGCAGGCGCCATCACCACAGGCGCCGCAGGCATGTACATATACGTCGCCGCAGAGCCGCCCGTCGTCGCCGTCGCGCCCGCCGTTACGATGAAGGAAACGAAGACGAAACCCCTGACTTTGAGGTACAGCTAATAGTTGTCAGCTGTCAGCTATATTTATTTCGTAGCTCTTATTTATTCATGGTCCCATTTGGTGTTCTCAATGGTAATGTTCTCACTCGGATAGCAACTAGAACACGCTAGTCAGCTTTAGATTGCCTGTACGGTGATATAGAACACACTACCGTTTCCTACATCCTTTATGATTGCTTTTGGGATTCGTTGAGCGAAAATGAGTACATGAGTCATTCGCAATGAGAATTTCCTTCACCCAAATTGCTTGATCCATTACAAATGAACGTAATCCAAAACTATAGTTCTTTCAATACTATATACACATCCGAATGTAATATGTATTGTTTTTTGTCAGGACATCGAAGAAATCCTGGAGGAATAAGGTAAATATTTTTGACGCTGCCGTCATACATTCGTTCCCAGCGACCTTTCTGTACATGAAATTCCTATTGTTACTTCATTCAGAAATACTAGGGTTTCTCTTGATCTATGTACGGAAACGTAATGACTCCTCAAATCGCTTGAGGGAGAGATAACCCACCAGCATTTCACAACAGTTGGTATCGGCAATTATTATCTTGCTATTGATGGTAATAAATGTTTTAAGGGATTTATCGAAAGCAGTTTAATTGAATGTTCTAAATCTTGACAAGGGCTGCCTTTTTCGCACAAAGTTAAAGAAAATCTGTTTTTGATTAGATAAATTATCATTACAGTCATGGAGGAACAACATGAAGCTGCATTTCATGTGCACCACGAACGGACTTAATATATCGAAAATAAATAACTTGATTCAAGTTCATGCTATTTTTATTTAATGTTGATGCCAAGGTACTGCTTTCGTGGAGAGCCAATTTCGACAACCATCACAGGAACAGAAAAATGTTAGAATCCTTTCCAGAGTGTGCGACTGTGCGTACAAAGACAATAGCAGAGAGACGACACCGGATTTCGTATATTAGGGCGATGATATTATGGCCGCTTGGTTACGATGTTGTAAGTTCCGGAATATCACATGAAGCAGTTTTCATTTACAACGGCCAGAGCGTCAGGACTCACATCAGTAGAATGGACATTTGAGATGAACGAGAAAAACTTAGAATAGCAGGGTCAATCAAGATAACTACGCTATGTTTGCAGAGCATTCTGAATTTGAAGCTATCATCATAGCCTCAGGAAATTTACAGTTGTTGAAGAAAAATTCCTGACGCAGATTCCTAATCTGTCCCAAGCAGGTGGTTGAAGCCTCTTCGCGGCGTCAATTTTCTTCTGTGACAGACATGATCATTATTCTAGAACTTCCAGCTGAATTGCTTGATAGGTAGGATTAGGCTGGACTTGACATGTTCATTGAAAAATCAGTTTCTCAATTGAGGTGCCTCATGTCATGTTGCCGTCGAACCCAAAGGTGTCGTCGGAAGCGTTACGCTTTTTATTCCATTTTCGTTCACTTACCTTTGCGAAAGTGTTGTTCGGCTCTCGATCATATCGAATCAAAGTCGCATCTTTCCAAAACACCATCACGTATTTAGAGACTTGCTTCTCATATGAAGCCGTAAATTATGTAGATTCCCATGTAGAATATGTAAATTCGCTTTGAAGCAAAAGTCTTTATACATTCCGCATATCGTGGCGTGTGAATCAAAATAGTTTATTTCTATTGTTCATTTGTTCAAATTTGAGATCCAAATTACAAATCGTTACAAATATCAAGTTTTTGTGAAATGTTCCTAGTTTATCGGCCATATCTTGGCCATGTTCATGTTTGTTACATTGTTTCAAAGTTAACCATGGCCAAGTTGATTTTCACGATGTATAAAATTGACTTACGCCACTTTGATTCCACTGCGACGACATGATAGGTAGCCGTTTGGTCGTAGTTCGATCTAACTGTCAGAAGAGGATGACCGGCATCCTCCAGCAGAATAAACTGAATCGAGATGCTTGTAGAGTCGACGGATAAACTGCAATGAATGCTGACACAATTATATACAGCAACCAATTCAACCCAGAGCAGCATAATACTCCTATGCTTCCAGCTAACTCAAGACAATGACAAACCAATTCACTCCTCCCTTCCCACTATCATGACACAGATTAGTACACAACACATGAGTCATCTCGGCACCAGAGTTTACACCAGAACGGTAACAGATGTAGTTATCAAGAAAGCGCAATATTTGCAATTTACCGTCAAAGTCCTAAACTACAGTTTATATTTACACTGAAAAGATGAAGATTGAAAGATAATCCAGCGAAATTTTGGCTCAACTAAGATTCGTGGGGGTCAGTGGAGGTCCTTGATGGATCAAAAATGGGTCCATGAAAACCATATGGTTGAGAATCACTGGTAGTATATATGATTTCTTTTGGGCAATATGATATTACGGCACTCTTCAAGGAAAATGCATAAATTACTAATGATGATTGTGCACTGAGCTCAATGACTTATGGTTTGCGATAAAATCCCATCATTCCTCATTGATTGGTTGAACTTGTCGTTTTGAAACAGGCGAGAATTGGTCAGTAACAAGATACCAATTTTGGGAATATGATTATTAGTAAGGCACGTCTCGTTGCACTACAATCAGAGTAGTCTTTGGCCTTCAAGTAGGCTACTTCACATCTAGTTTATCATCTCTCCAGGCAAACGTTAACAATATAGCCTACTCTTTACCTTTCCAATTTGGTCTAGTACAAAAATAGGTTTTGGATAGATTGTTATGTGTAGAAGAGTGAAATTGTAATGACATCAATTCTCGTGTATCATGCAAACACAATACAGTCCGATCATTTCACCTATTCATCGTACCATTTGTCATACCTTTAGATTGCTGTAGCCAGCAACCAACCGATGAAAATCTGGCGCGCCACGTATCAATGTACTTTTTCAATCCTTTGGTTTATTATTGTACTTGAAGTAGTTTGGCATGTCCAGGAAATCGCTACTTTTTGACTTAAATACAACTATATTTGTGGTAGTACTACTGCTTTAGTAGAAGCATTAACTATTTTGATGGGTGATAATGATAAGTGATAAGTTATTGACATCGTGGTAGTGTTGGGATGACTCGAGTCAACTTTTTCGTATGACTTGACTTGACTCGAGTCACTTTGGAAAAACGACTTGACTTGACTTGACTCGGAGCTTCAAAAATGTGCATTGACTTGTGACTCGGAGCAAAATTTACGAGTCAATTTCAAGTCATTAAGTAGGCGGTGTGGAATAAATAACTGTATCTCGTGTATGTTCGGATCGTTCGAGATGCGCCGGTGTCACTTGTGAGAACAACCAGTCATAATTGATTGTACGTTACAAGGTTCCGCCATTGTTAGATCACAAATAAATTGACCGCAAAGTAGAAAACTAATGTAAATAGCAATGTGTCTCTGTTTCTTAGACGGCTCAATGCTTACGTTGCCCAGTGCTCAAATTTACCAATTCTCTTGTAAGATTTAAATCCAACGAATATATTCCGTGCGTTTATATTCTCACAGATGCGTAGATGGGTAGTGTTGGCTATATTGTACGATATCAATTTGTTGTAACATCTCGAAGCTTCTTATTAGGTCCTATATTTTGGCTGATAAGAACTGACTGTAGTAGGTAGCTGTACAGTTACTCACATACTTTATTAGCAGTTCTACGTGTGCGTGAGGGATACACCGGTTTTTTGCATGTATAGTTAACTAGACTTAACTATTGGTTATTTGATTAAGATAAATGATCATTTAATCTGTCTATCACACAGCTAGCAAAATGTAATGACTTTGATTCATCACTCATACTTGGAAAATTCAATTTGACTTGAATTGTGACTTGACTCGTGACTTGACTTGACTTGACTCGACTTGACTCGAGTCACCTCCAAAAAACGAGTGACTTGACTTGACTCGAGTCACCTTTGAAAATCGATTGACTTGACTTGACTCGAGTCAAAATCTGCAATGACTCGAGATGACTCGTGACTCGAAGGTAGTGACTTGATCCCAACACTGCATCGTGGTAGATATTAATATTCAGGTATGACATACAGCATGTACACCTTTTCTGCTTGCGCCTGCAGGATTAACTAAATGCAGCTCTTAGCAATATTCGCTGTTCTAGTTTCGATCTGCAGCATATGCTAGTACGATTCAATAAAACAAATCACTTTCAATATCCTTACCTGAAACAGGATATCGTTCACTATTTCAATGATACATTGATATTTGTCCAGCCGAGACTTCTATCGCTATCTGATAATTTGCCAAGTCGCACTATAGGCCTATAACCTGCGAATTTTCCTCCTTTAACACCAAACGGGACCCTCGCTCACTAGCCGCACGCCGCCCGCTTTCGCATCAGCCAGGTCCAGTGGCGGCACGCTCGCTGTCTCAGCGTTCAGGCCAAAGATAAAAGACCAATAATGGAGAACAAAACTATTACGCAAAGAAAGATCACTAGCTGCCTCAAAAATAAACTTTTCGAGCTTTCGCCGAAACAAAATCAGCGATAATATGTTCAAAAGAAATTTTTGAACGAATTCTCTTTCTGCAGAAAGAATCGATATAGCTGATTGCCTATCATCATTCATGGTAGAACGTCAACACGACTTTATCATTTTGAGCTTTGAGTAACTCCTCTCACAGCTCGCAATTGAAACACTAATGGTAAGATAATGTTCGAGACACGAGCATAAATAATTAAGTAGGGACCAAATCGTAGTCGTTACAAATTAACTCGTGATTAGCCATCTCTCCATGATGTGTGCACTGTTCAGTCTCATTTTACCACCTCTGGCGCAGAGCCAGAAAAGCCAAGTGGCTGCTGCGCCACTATGCTTCCAATTGAAGTAGTTTTGACATATCTTTGAAATTGTCACCTTCACTTGTAACCATGTAAAAATTCACGGCGTTGCTTCTACTTCTATTAGAGTAGCAAACCTGACTACTTCGACAGTTTCTGATGAGAAAAGTCTCATGCCCGAGGACGCAGAATCGAGCAATCCTTTACGGCGGCCCATATTTTATCGGCGATCTCATACTTGGCGCTGGTCAAGACCTCGAATCCGCCGGTTTCGGTGTTGAATCGCAGAGGCTGCGGGATACTCTAAAATGCATGTGTCCCGTTGGACAATAGGGCTATAGGTTCATCAATGGACAATTGAGCAATTGAACATACACACTTACACCGTGCAAAATACCAGTTTTTTCACATTGATCCATATCAATGGTCGGGAACCTATAGCTCTTTTGGGTATAAGATATGACTCTTTGACAATTTTTAATTTTGTACTTAATTTATCAATATTGTAGCAACTTGCTGATGAATTTTCATGACGGCCCGAATAATTATTCTCGTGGCAGCATAAACATGTCTTAGTGAGGTCAAGGCAGTGGGGTAACCAGGGTTAGGGGTTCGTACCCACCAATTTGAAAATACGCATATTTAAGTTGCTGTCGCGACGGTGGCTATCACCACTGGTGAATTCGATCTACCGGCCATCGCGCGCCTCGAAATCTTGGATTTCACGATACCTTGATTGATACCTTGACAGGGCGACGCTTGTAGGACAATGAAGTTTTCAAATACACATTGTCGTCCTGATCTACGCCGATAAATAAACTTCCTTGGAAGGGACATTAACAATTACAAATTCCAACTTGAAACAACGCCATAGCTATCCAAGTTCTTGACTGGTTACGTAAGTAGCCTTCAAGAACCTTCGTAAAATGTAGGTGTGTAGCGTTACATGACGCCGAATACTTTAGAAGTCGATCAATATTTAGATTTTCGGAAGAAGCGCGACAATTTCATTTGAAAAAATATCAGTGATGATAAATTCTAAGGTACTAACAATGAGTTGCACTATCACGGGTGAGGCTCGGCCCGTCTGTGCCTCATTGGTGCCTTAACTCTCCTTCGTGCTTTATTTTCGAACAATAATTATGAAAATTCCGTGATTTTGGGAATAGAAATGTTTTAAATCTAATATTCATAAGCATCGATTAAAAATAAAACAAAATGAATTTTTATTTATGGCAGAACATTTACGAGCCGTTTTTGGGGTTTTGGAGGTTGCTGATTACGAATATTAGTTTTGCAAGATCGGCTCTGGAAAAGAATATATTTACACTACTAAAAAGCTTAAAATAACTGTATTTTCCCTTGAATATTTCGCTTGGTACGAAATAAGTCTTAGATGTTTCTACTGTCATACTGCGCATAAATACATAATTGACTTTGATGAACACTCATGCCGTTTTCAGTTATTCCATCAATATTAACATGACCTGATGCCAGAACTTTGTTTGTTAAAAAAGCGGGTTGTCAAGCCGAAAAATTGTACTTTTGCACAAAGGAAATATATTTTCTCCTGTACCAATTGGTCATTCTACCAATATGAAATTGGAGTATAAAGCTATCAAGTTTGTCCCTGGAAAGCTTAACTAAAATACTCATATGCGTCTCATCTCTTTTCACTTGAAAATGGATAATTTTCCGTAAAGCCAGCAAAGTGGGTATACCTAGTATCCATATCAAACGAGAATGCATGGAATCCCTTCTAGGATGTATTAAATAAAAAGTTTTGAAAGATCACAAAGCATCCAACTGCAAACGGTTGGTCCGAGAATCGGTATCTGCATATGAAAACCTTGGAGCAAACATGAGCATTAAATCTCACTTTCTGTTCAGTCATCTCAATATATTTTCTGATAATATTGTTGATTAGAGGGAACCGAAAGGGGAAAGGTTCCACCAATACACCAAAACAACAAAAGAAAGATATCAGTGCAGACGCGACGAACATATTATGGCAGACTATTGCTGGAACCTTTCGAAAAACTGCACTAAATTGCTTACAAATGAAAATAGTACAAGAACCAAGTTATTAATATTATATTCCAACTGATTATTTTGAATTTAAAATAGGTGGTTAACATAAAACTCATTCAATTAATGCAACGGTATTTGAGTATTTAGGTAAATACTTATGTACATGATTGAAGTTTGTTTATGTACATGATATCCGTAAAAGTCTCCAATTATGATAAATCTAATTCACCGAAATATAATTCTGTTGATGTATTTTGGATTAAAACAGTCTTCAGCGTGTGAAAATAAAAAGTATATTGAATTTCTGAACTTTATAGCACGACTGAGCCGATTTTTTTATGTAGCCCATACAGCGAAAATATAAGATTTAAGTCAAAATAGCTCCATGGATTATCTTCAAAAATAGAGCGAATTTGAAAAAACCAAGGTCATATTCGGAATCAGTGACCTTCATAACCCCCAAAACCACTCTTACTTTGTCTGCCTAAAAATATGTGTTGACCAATGTAATCATTGAATGTTTCCCAATTTCCCTTCATTCATCCCTGACGACATGTGAGGCACTGCCTCGCTTGCCTCCCCCAATCCCACGCCACTGACGTATCATACCCTGCAGTGGGTATGCAGTCCAGAGGTGGTCAAAGTAGTCAAGAAAGCTACTCAAGTAGAAGTAGAAGTAGCGACGGAAAAATCTACTCAAGTACGAGTAGAAGTACTTCTTCAATTAGCCACCTCAAACTACTTGAAGTAGAAGTAGATTTGACTGACTTTAAATCTACTCAAGTAAGTAAGTAGTTTTGAAAACAGTCTTAATTCGTTCACATGGACTGTCAAAATCTGCAAATTGAGCTATGCGGAAGTTGCAGAGAGATTGATTCGTATTGATGCATCCCAGGAGGTATCAATTCTCGACAGAATAAGCATTCTTTCGCATCATGGGATGCAAATTATAGTATTGATATGAAAATGCGATACTAACCCTTTATTTACTAAAAGACCTCGTTTTAGAGAATACCATAGGATGGTGCCCTGCCCCATATTATAAGGCCCAATGTTTAGGCGAAGAGCAATTCGTAGAAGTTGTATAGGATACGGTTTCATCGCTTTGCGCGATTAGTATATATTTATAACAAATATTGTGGATCGTAAAAGTTATATTTAGTGTCGCTTTATTTTCGGAAAATAGAGGCATTATTACACTTGCTTTTATGCTTCAACATGCATGTTCTGCAGACAAAAGAACTGAAAGTAATTAAAACTCAAAGTATGATACTCGCATCGTAATTGAAAGAGAAATACAAATACGACTCCTTTAAAAGCGGAAAATTTATTTCATGTCTTTTGTCCATAAAGCTTTAAATGTGATCTGCTAAAACAGGTGTAACGTTCAAATAAGCTGGATTTTCCAGATTAGCAAGTCACGTAAGGGGCTGCTAGATTACGATATGATAGGTGATTTCTAGATTGCGAAACGGTAGTTTCAAATGTTATGTTGGGCCATATTTACTGTGATGAAATATTTGATATGGGGGACAATGGGGTGTGAGCGGAATCAAGCAATCCGTTACCTAAATTATCTTCACTGATACCTTCGTGAAAACATATATTATTCGCTCCATAACTACTGTGCGGGAAGCGCAACAAAATTTCTGGGCTTTACTTGACTTTTATGAATATTAAATGTTGGTGCTCCGTGAAAACAGCCCCGATATTCTTCAGGCTATCTTTCGTATTGGGGGATTAGACTACTTCTACTTGACAAACTGAAAATAGCGAGCATAAAAAACATTCCCGCGCGCTCTTAAACAAAACACTTCCTAACCCTACCACCTAATACTAAGGCGCGCGGGAATGTTTTTTATGCCTATACAACTAAACGAATACCCATCGGCCTGCTTACTACATTTTAAAGATTCTCTTCACTATTGTGTATACAAGAATATACTTCTCTTAGTAAGCAATTTCTCGTGAATTCCGAAGCACATGGACGCGTGTTAACTTCTATATTAGGTGATAGTAGCATTTTCATGTCTGATAATGTTACTTGTCAAGGTGATACAAACGTAAGCTCAAACTACTTTAAAATTTAAACTCTTACCAAATTTTATCTAAAACTGAAACTGTCGAGTACCGATAAAGTACTCTAAAACCTAGTCACTTTTTACGTGGAGGGAGAACATAGCGAAGTACTTGTACATTTTGCAGTACTCAAGTATAGGTTTGGCCTGCTTGCGCTATACTTAATGAAGTGATTACCTATTTACACTGCATCTACTTCGATTTCAGAGTTTTTCGCTTTTTCCAGCAAACTATACCTTCAATACTTACTATTCAACTAACTGGGAAATCATTACTTCTTGTACTTTAGTAGGACTTTACTGCTATAATGTACTTTTTTCAGTGGACCAGCGGTCTTGGTGAGTGTTGTCAGTTTCATCTATATCCTACGAAAAGCTACTTGAGCACTTCACGGGTTTGTATCATCGCAAATAATATATTCTAAACATGTTTAGATAGCGAGGAGTTGTAATTATAGGTGAAAGGGATAAATTTTATCTAAAACTGAAACTGTAAAGTACCGATAAAGTGGTCTAGAGTATTTTTTATGTTTATTCAACTCAACGAATATCTTCATTTGGCCTGCTTACTACATTTTAAAGATTTTCTACGCTATAGAAAAATCGCTGTAACATGATAAGTATATTATAATTAATCTTATCAGCGCGGCATAGTACATTCGAGTAAATTCATTAAATTAGCTTATGTTTATGAAATTATTTGGTTTCTGAATTCTATCTAAAACTGAAACCGACGAATATCGGTAAAAGCACTTATTACGTGCAGGAGGCGATAGCGAAGTACTCGTGCATTTTGTACTACTCAAGCATAGGTTTTATCTGCTTGCGCTAAACTTAATCAAGTGATTAACTATTTACACTGCATCTACTTCTATTTCAGAATATTCGGTTTTCAGGTAAACTATACCTGCAATATATTTTAACTCACTCGGAAATCATCACGTCTTGTACTTTACTAGAAATTTACTGCTACTAAATGTTGAAACGTACTGTTTTCAGCGGTCTTGATGAGTGGTGCTAGTTTCATCTATATCCTACGACGTATTTTCGCGCTGCAGAATGACTTATCGCAATAAAAATAACAAAAATACTTCGAGAATTTGCGAACTCTCACTGCGCAATATTTGAGTTTTACGAAGTAACCTTCAAAGTGAGCCTACATCTTGGATGTTATCCAAAACCACATACAATTTCGCTTCGAACGAGGTATCCTTTAAAATAAGGTAGAAGTAGTCATTTCCGAGTAAGTAAAACGTTAGTACTCTAGGTATATTACTGTTTAATACTCTAGCTATCATGAAGTTGATGTACTCCGATATCATAAGGACTTGATACTATGTGGTGCATCTAGGCAAAAAACCTACTTGGGTATTCTCAAGAAGTACGAGTGCTCAAATATAAGTTTCCAAACCATTACCTTGATAAAATTTTCAGAATAGCAACTTTTGCGTAAAGTCTGTCTTGCATTTAGTTGCCGGCTCTGAAAGCAAGCAAAGTTTGTGGTATTTGCGCAACATCGAAATTTGTACACTTCACGCGAGGCCTACGATACTTATGGTCTAATATGGCACATTACACTTGCTGGATATAAGAGGCCGACACTCCCAATCAGACATCACGACTGACTCAATGATTGCTTGCGATCTCACTTCTCGATACCAGACGCCTCGCCATACAAGTCTAATAAAGTATTATAACAGACAAAATTAGTTCTTTCAGATGAAACAACCCAATTAAGAGCCAAGTGACAGCGTCGCAATGTATTTAATCACCAACACACAAGAAGACAATGTAATGAGGATCCCCAACTTGGGCATGTAAAAGTATTTTACAGTATGGTAAAATGGCTGACTATGTATATGTACATGTACACGCTACCGAAAACAGATGTAGGCAAAAGTTGCTATAGAACTGCGTTAGTTTTAAAGTTATTCCATCATGAAATGTAAATGTGTGATGCAATTTGGTATGCTGCATAATCACAATGCCCTGGAGCTCATTTAGATACGTTTTTAATGTAGTTACACATTCTAGTTGTTTTGATGCAAGGAAAAAATCATTCGATAACTCGATACAACTAGTTAACACGCGTTGATGTAACTTTCCTCATTTGTATGCACAAGAACTATAAAATTCCACTCCAGGCGCTGCGGCCTAGCTCAAGCGAACAAGTATCTCGGACTTTAGGAGTCAAATTGTCTTTCTTATGGTAAATTAACATAGGGGGAATTAATCAGAAAATTTTGTAGACTACCGTAGGCATCGATACATTGAGTGAAATGGGCTTCCTTAAATTAAAACGAACAGAATAAATCGAAACAATTTGCAGAGTCCCGTAGGTTTCAAGACATGGCTCAGGCTGAGATCATAGCCTAATAACGAGGGCTTCAAGTGGGATGTTATTGGAAGCAAGAAGAATCGTTGTAAAAGTGTTGAAACCAGGGGTATGCTTGTATAACCTTGACGAGTGCTATTCGGTATGGAACAACATCAAAATTAGCATACTGAAAAAGATCTGCTTGACAAAATTTTCATTTCGTTATGTCCATTGGAGTCGTGTTCATGCGACGAATTTGTCCGACTTACTTGCATGAGTTACAAGCTACATAATACAACTAGTTAACACGCGTTGATGTAACGTTCCTCATTTGTATGCATAGCCTACGCGAAATTGATTACCGAATTTTTCGATTAGTTTATATTCTGAATTTTATTTAAAACTGAAACTGTTAAGTACTACTAAAAGTGTTATAAAATGTGAAAAAGTGTACAAGTAGAATTAATATTATGTCATGAATAAGTAGTTTACAAATTCATACGATTTTTCTTGTTGCGTTCCGGGATAAAATGTAATTTTTCGCTATTTTTTCTTATTTTTTATTTACCCGCGTCGGTCGCATCGCATCTATATCAACGGTTAACCACATGAAATAACAATATGCTCTTGTATATCGAAATGTATGCTTTGGAAATCGACGGATATTGTGTGTCCTGGTGTGTGTGTGTGTGTGTGTGTGTGTGTGTCTGTGTGTGTCCCGGTTCGTGCTTTAGCCTCCCACAGAGTCAATATGTTGAAATTAGCAACCTCCATGACTTTGGTAACTGCTTGGTACACGGATAATGGTTGAATTTATGTCCCCGTCGCGCTAACAAATCCGGGTTACTTGTGAGTTTTCTCACACATGTTTACTATATTGTGTCACTCTTTATTGGTCAATACATAGATATCTCGATACAACTAGTTTAACACGCGTTGATGTAACTTTCCTCATTTGTATGCATAGCCTACGCGAAATTGGTTACCGAATTTTTCGATTAGTTTATATTCCGTATTTTATTTAAAACTGAAACTGTTAAGTACTACTTAAAGTGTTATAAAATGTGAAAAAGTGTACAAGTAGAATTATTAATATGTCATGAATAAGTAGTTTACAAATTCATACGATTTTTCTTGTTGCGTTTCGGGATAAAATGTAATTTTTCGCTCTTTTTTATTTTTTCAATAAAATTAGTATTCATTTTACAAAAAACGTCGTGTAAAGATAAAGTACTTGTACATTTGGTAGTGCTCAAGTATAAGTTTTTAAACCATTACCTTGACAAAATTTTCAGAATAGCAAGTTTTGCGTAAAGTCTGTCTTGAATTTAGTTGCCGGCTCTGAAAGCAAGCAAAGTTTGTGGTATTGAAAGCTATAGGCACTATCTAGTAGAGAACCTCTCGAATTGGTATTTTCTAATACCTCATTCCCATAGGCGAAATTGCAAACCTTGATCTCAGCTACGGGGAGAACATTATCTTTACGCAACTCGGGACTATTATTTCGAGCGATCTGACTTATTTTCCACTTGCGAACTCGTCCTTGCATTCATTAGGTGATGATCTATTATGCTTGCTAATTGAAAT
This sequence comes from Botryllus schlosseri, assembly GCF_051294905.1. Classification (NCBI taxonomy): domain Eukaryota; kingdom Metazoa; phylum Chordata; class Ascidiacea; order Stolidobranchia; family Styelidae; genus Botryllus; species Botryllus schlosseri. The sequence goes on along the minus strand of NC_137245.1, from coordinate 9,344,231 downwards.
AATCAATCATAGTGTAATGCTTATGTGAGTTTTACTCATATTCAAGCGTGTTTACATTTCTACTGAATTTCTACACTAAATCTTATAAAGTAGATAGACGAGGAACACTATTAACATAAGGTAAGCGAAAAGTACGTAAATTTTGATGTCATACAAACACCACAAACTGTGCTACTTGTACTTCTTCAGAGTACTCAATTAGGTTTTTAGCTGCTCGCAACAAATTCTTTCAAGTGTTTATGATATTGGACTGCTTCAACACCACGATGATTATTGTATTAAGCAGAAATGAACCTAAAATACTAACGTTTTACTTACTCGGAAATGGCAACTTCTACCTTAATTTAAAAAACTCAAGCAAAGCTTACGAACTCCATAGTGTAAACGTCTCTAATACTCAATATGCTCTATTTGAATCTAAAAATGTTAATTCTCGTAAAACGTACTTGGTGTGGGATTCGAACCTACGTGAACACTTGTTCATTGGAACTTAAGTCCATCACCAAAAAGCTCTAATTTACAAAATTTTCGGAGTACCGACTTTTTTTTTAGGTGAATTCTGTTATGCGCTTTGTTACCAAGTCTGAAAGCAAGCAAAATTTGTGGTATTTGATCAACATGGAAATATTGGAACTTTGCGTTTAGGTGATATTGAAAACGTGAGTTACTTAAGAAAATTTCGACTCATAGGTGTGGGTAATTTAAAATACGTACGTATTAAAATCATTAATGCATCGGTCACAATTCTGCTCCATTCGAACCTACGTGAACACTTGTTCATTGGAACTTAAGTCTATCACCGAAAAGCTCTAATTTACAAAATTTTCGGAGTACCGACTTATTTAGGTGAAATCTGTTATGCGCTTTGTTACTAAGTCTGAAAGCAAGCAAAGTTTGTGGTATTTGATCAACATGGAAATTTTGGAACTTTGCGTTTAGGTGATATTGAAAACATGAGTTACTTAAGAACATTTCGACTCATAGGTGTGGGTAATTTAAAATACAGAGTATTAAATCATTAATGTATCGGTCACAATTCTGCTCCAATACAAGTACAAGTAGAGATTTCAAAGTAAGCTAGTGGTTATATTTGTAGACTAACCCCACTTCTACGTAACGATTTTTCAGTAAGTAGTTATGTTTCTAGACTACTTTCACTTCTATGTAGCGTGCTTTCATACAAATCTGCTTACTTTTATAACCTTATATGATATGAAGTAAAGATTAGTTTAAGGTAATGTTTGTATAACCTTGACGAGTGCTATTGTCACACTCGATTACCATCTTTAAATCATGGCTATCTCAATGAAGTTGAATAAATTTATGGCTTCAGAATGCGCTAATCAGACCATGTCGTTATAACGCTAGGGTTCGCGTACAGGCAGAGAGAGTGTTTGTATAATTAGAGCCCGGCGAATCTCGCGCCTGCGGCTAAACTTCGTTCGATTATTTTCGTCTTGGGATTTGCGTATATGCTACTGAAGCTTCGCACGCCGGCGGCTATAGTTCGTTTGATAATTTTCGCCTTGGGATTCGCGTATATGCTACTAAGCTGTTACGACTTTAGAAAATTCTACAAGACTATTCGGAACGCGCACCGCGAGAATTCTTATTCTCAAAACAGCTTAGTACACAAAATCATGATTATGTGACGTCCATCACCAAAAAGCTCTAATTTACAAAATTCTCGGAGTACCGACTTTTTTAGGTGAATTCTGTTATGCGCTTTGTTACCAAGTCTGAAAGCAAGCAAAATTTGTGGTATTTGATCAACATGGAAATATTGGAACTTTGCGTTTAGGTGATATTGAAAACATGAGTTACTTAAGAAAATTTCGACTCATAGGTGTGGGTAATTTAAAATACGTACGTATTAAAATCATTAATGCATCGGTCACAATTCTGCTCCATTCGAACCTACGTGAACACTTGTTCATTGGAACTTAAGTCCATCACCAAAAAGCTCTAATTTACAAAATTTTCGGAGTACCGACTTATTTAGGTGAAATCTGTTATGCGCTTTGTTACTAAGTCTGAAAGCAAGCAAAGTTTGTGGTATTTGATCAACATGGAAATTTTGGAACTTTGCGTTTAGGTGATATTGAAAACATGAGTTACTTAAGAACATTTCGACTCATAGGTGTGGGTAATTTAAAATACAGAGTATTAAAATCATTAATGTATCGGTCACAATTCTGCTCCAATACAAGTACAAGTAGAGATTTCAAAGTAAGCTAGTGGTTATATTTGTAGACTAACCCCACCTCTACGTAACGATTTATCAGTAAGTAGTTATGTTTCTAGACTACTTTCACTTCTATGTAGCGTGCTTTCATACAAATCTGCTTACTTTTATAACCTTATATGTTATGAAGTAAAGATTAGTTTAAGGTTATGTTTGTATAACCTTGACGAGTGCTATTGTCACAGTCGATTACCATCTTTAAATCATGGCTATCTCAATGAAGTTGAATAAATTTATGGCTTCAGAATGCGCTAATCAGACCATGTCGTTATAACGCTAGGGTCCGCGTACAGGCAGAGAGAGTGTTTGTATAATTAGAGCCCGGCGAATCTCGCGCCTGCGGCTAAACTTCGTTCGATTATTTTCGCCTTAGGATTTGCGTATATGCTACTGAAACTTCGCACGCTGGCGGCTATAGTTCGTTTGATAATTTTCGCCTTGGGATTCGCGTATATGCTACTAAGCTGTTACGACTTTAGAAAATTCTATAAGACTATTCGGAACGCACACATGCAAAGAGCTGGAGAATCGCTTGCCTGCGTCTAATGAAAATAAGTCGTAAAATGTGGAGGCTGCAGAGACCGCAACTTGTAGACATAAAATCAAGTTTAAAAATATGGACGGATGAGTTATCTCTGACCAATAGAGTAATATAACCGCCTATAGTTTGGTGGGGTATTGCTATAATGTATATCCAAACAATCGTTGCAGACTCTGAATGTTACCTAGGTCCTTATCACAAAAAATCATGCGTCAGAAGCGTAGGGATTGATATTATCAAGTCGCAGCGCTCAAAATCGCATTTTATATTAAGTAATTAGTGATGATGTGTAGAATTTTCATATTAATAATATTATCCGGAGAATATAGCCTTGCATAGACATCATAGTTTTCGCATTCATGTAGGAATTTAAATACATAGTCCTAAATACACATAATACAATATCTGTCGATTCTAGCCAAGGTAAGTTTTGACGCGGCAATCATAAGTCCTAAAATGTGGAAACTGCAGAAACCGTAACTTATACACATAAAATCAAGTTTAAAAAATATGGACGGATGATATTAGTCCTAAATACACATAATACAATATCTGAGAAAAGTATCAAGATGCAGCAATCAATGCAGCGATGATATAGCAATGGATGGATGATGTGGCACTATAGGCGTGGCGGTTGATGATATGGCATAGATGACGTAACAGATGATGTGGCAATGGATGCTGATGATGTGGCAAGGGGTGTCCTATAGGTGCGGCAATGGGCGTCATATAGGCGTGGCAATTAAGGCGACGTGGCCTTCTGGGATTGGCCTGCGTATATTTGACCAAACCCTACTACTAACGCTACAATGTAATATGTTGGTAGTTTGGTGCAGAACTGGATTTCACGAGTCTGATATAATAAAAATATCACCTATTAAGTAATAAGCACCGAATAACAGAACCGTCGCAGACGGTGACTTGAATATCCAAGATTTGATACTTTTCGCGATCGCTATATGTTTCACGTTGACTTTGGTTGCGTGATGCGAATCATGAGAATATTCAATCAATGTGTCAATTTGTCAGCGTGAAATGAAACTCACTACATAAACCAAGTTGATTCGTATTTGAATGTGTTGATCCGTTACAACTCTAATCCTTTGAGAAATCCATTTACCGCGATCAGTTGATTCGAAGGTAACTTGAATATTGCTGACTCCAACTTCAGTCGCATCGAATTATTCACACATTCCACGCTGCTGTTTCACACCTATAGAATCAATACCAACTAACTAAACAAGAATCAAGAATCACAAGTATGCACATACAATAATTGTATTTATTACTGAGAAATCAAACGCTTAACAAAAACACGCAACTTATCATTTGCCAACTCTAGCATTACCAAAAAATCCAGGTATTGTTGATTGAAAATCCTTGAGTCCTTATTATCAAAAATGTTATAGTGCGGCGTCGGAATCCATTCGCGGTATGTACTAAAGCAGGGGTTCTCAACCTGGGGAACGCGCCCCCCTTGGGGGGCGCGGAAGGCTCTCAGGGGGGGCGCGAGAAATTGACGAAGTCACTATAGGGGGGGCGCGAGGAATTGACAAAGTCAGTATAAATTGTACGTGTCCGAACATGTGTTTCACATCCATTATGAGAAGACGATTAATGAAGATGAAATTTATTACATATGCAAGAAAGCTTGCAAAATGCAAACTCTAGCAACCGCGCTCAACGGAGTATAGTCTGATTTCAACTTGATTTGAGCAAATTTTTGAAATTCTTTTGGGATATAGAGAGCAATTCCCACGTGTAAGTCATTCATTGCTTGATAGCTTTGACAGTAGCCTAAAGCTTGGCGCGCTGGGCAGCTCTTGTTAGTAGCTTGCGAACCGCACTGCCTAAGACAGAATTAGATGCAACATAGGTTGCCCGGTTTCGCCCTCAATTAGGCTATAAATCAACACAATTTAATTAATTTCCAAAACTGATCAAATTTAGCCTGGCAGGACAGAACGACACCTTGTGCTCTGTACTCACGACCAGCATCAGGATTAGTCTCAGGGTGACCTACCTTGAAATTAATTAATGGATGTCTTGTTCAATGTTTTTTGTTATTTTCAAACAAGTTTGGAGAAATTTGTCATGTAAAAGACTCAACAACTGGAATGCCGATTCAAAATTGGCGCAAGAAATACCTTATGTATACTATTAGATCAGGGGTGGGCAGCCTGCGGCCGTAGAAGGGAATTTGAGCGGCGTTCGACGCCTAATTCAATTAGTAGGCTATATGTTGGCGGCCGTAGACATGCAAATTGCAATTACGAATTCACTCCCGCATTTTCGAGAGATTTTAATTAATCTTCAAATTTTCTTCGCCCTCCGCGCAATTCAACAAGACTTCATTTTTTGATTTTAATGCAGTAGCGCCCGGCTTAATCTGAGCCGGAATGGGAATTGGCAAGAAATGACAATTCGTTCGCAGCCCTGAAAAATTTTCGCGCTCCGCGCGACAATATGCACCTCCCGGCAACTATTCATAACATTGCCACTCGCGATTACGTTGCGTACAATAGGCCATTGTGAAAAGTAGAATAGTCCGGAGTTCACCGGGAATGGATATGGACAGTTTACCATAGGAATTTTGTGTCCGCAGATCGTTCATTGCGGCTATGCCCTGGAATGCGGCCTTACGCTACCCCGTACATAAGTAATCGAAATGCGGCCATGATGATCAAACACGATGCCCACCTCTGTATTAGATGATGTGCTCTTTTTGACATGACGATAAATGCAAGGGGGGTCAGGGGGGGCGCGATTTTTTTGACCATCTCCAAGGGGGGCGCGAGTCAAAAAAGGTTGAGAACCACTGTACTAAAGGTAAATTTGGGTAATCCAAAATGAAATATCTCGACTTTGACACAGTCTGAATTGAAATAGATTGACAAACATAACTACCAACTTTCACCCAGTCACATTTCGAAATTATACGCATATTGATTTGAAACAAGTAATGAAATATTACAACTATATTCGCGATCGAACTTTCCGTTTGGCAAAGATAATTTCAGAAATACTATCACTATGATATCTCAACATTTTAACATCTTGCCATACGCAAAAGCGTAAAATACAAAAAACCTTGTCAAGTCAATCCGTTTGTAACTTACCCAACCAACTCAACAGTATCCTTATGAAAAGTAGACAAGACTACGCGAGTAATCACCACAATCCAAAATTCATGACAAGTTCGGTTGTATTCATAGTCCGCCAACTCGTATTTTTTATTAAACTGTAAAAGTCGTTACTATTCTGTAACCTAAAGTAAATACTACTCGGTGTGCGGTTTGAGATTAACATATGTTTTGAGTATATGATATTTGAATGTCTGACCGATGTAGTTAAGAATTCATTTCTTACGATCGAACACCGGTGTTACATTGAAAGTTATCATGTTGTAAACATTCTTATTAACACATTGATTTTGACATATGAGATTTTGTAATAGTCGATCATGACTTGATTATTAAATTATGACATTATTAGACCGGGGTTGTGTTGAAGGTTATTACGATACAAACAAACTTTTCAGAAACATTGTTATTAGCATATCGATTTGTGAAACTAGATTAACATGTCTGAAATGTTTTGATTGGGAAGATTAAGCCGTGTTCGTAAAAACCACGGAGCGTATTGTGGATATCAGGAAATATTTTACAAATGTAATTGTCTCCACTAACCAAGACTAAAGATGAAACAACAATTTCCTTTGTTGAACAATAACCGGTGCAATACTTTTTCATCGTAATCAGCAGTGAGAATTGAAACACTTTCGCACATTATCCGGTGTCAAGATATCACACTAGGTGAATTGACATACCGCCGCTTGATTAATACCTAATCCATTCGCACCATTTCACATACTTTGATCATTACAAAAGTAAATTGAATATGTTTGCTAGATGCATTCAATTCAGTTAGAAATGTCTGGTACACAACAATCGTTATATCAAGGAAGTACTTGCTACGCTGTAATTCACTTAACGTGTTTTGCATTGTTGTTCATTTGTAGTATTGATTGTTTTTGAACCCCCAAATAATAATTCCCGACATGAAACCAAACCGCTGAAAGTTGTTACCATCACAACGAAACAATTTGTACGATGATTACCAAATGTATCCTATAGTTAGGTGTACTAGAATTATTTGTCTAACACATACACCGACAATGCAACCGAAAATTTTTCCGTTATCATTCGCTAAAGTAAATGTCATCACAATACTCTGTCACTAAAAGACGGTACTTGCATGTGATTGAATCCCTAGCAACTCACTAAACCGAACTCCAAATAAATATTACTCACTCGACGGATATGAAACAGCGTCGCTTAATCGGTCTATATCGTTTTTCTAAATGCAAATCATATCCACCCAGCAGAAAACAATTTTCACTCGCTTGGTAATGAAACCGAAGTCTCCATTTGATATTTTATTTTTGGTCAAATACTTTGCAATGAACACATTTGAGTGGCTGAGCTTTACATTATCAAGCTGTCATCTGTAAATCAAGATTACATCCAACTTGTGACTGTATCGTTTAACTACCGGGTTGCATCAGTTTGCTATTTTTGTCATTTAGTGACTGCTGAACATACCAAACGATACACATTCACTTACGAAATACTGTGTTGATCGTAATTTCCATCATCGTGATAATCGAACTACATTTGTTTCGAGTTCATAACAACCGACTACTTCTCTATGACATGACGAATTTTTGAAAAGTTATGCTTAGAAGATTGGTGCATCTCGCGAAAAGTAATATACCACTCATATTGATACTGTTACTCCATTGACTGGTATTTTCAAACGAGTCGATTTTCAACCGAGCCAAATTTATTACTTGAGTTGTCCCGCTTATTATATTTAAATGTAAACTCACCCGTCTTTCAAAACCACAACAAACAATGATAAAAAGTACACAAGCAAACACAACATGTTTTACTTTTGTAGGACACTAATTATTATTCCACGCATCTCATTTCATACTAAGTGTATATGAAAGATATTCATAGTACACGAAAATATTCGATATTCCATGCTACGAACATACGCAATAATTGGTGACGCTTTCACACTATTTCGATTTAGTGTAACAAAAACAACAACAACAATTTGCACTCTCTTGACTTATGAAAACAACAGACGAACCTTCATTCAATATTTTGTTTTCGTCAACTAGTTACTTTTTCATGAGACCCCCACAACTCTTACAAAAGTACGAAAGATATTTACATCACACAAAGTAATCAACTTTACTCGATATTCTCACATTACGAAACTAAAGAAAGGTTGGTTTGACTCTACAAACTGTTTCGTTACCACAAGACCTTTATTGTTTGAATGGTTGTTCATGTGTCTTAAGAACCAAATAGTTCAACACAGCACTAGTACCAACAGTAACATCAGATTTGTTTACACAAAAGTTTGTATGTGCGCAGTATGCGAATACCACGTGTAAGTCCAGCACAATTGCAGTATCCAGCCGAGATTAGTTAACACCAATTTATTACAACGGTGCCACGTAAACTTTCGTGAATGTAAGGCATACTCATTTCTCGAGATTCTGTCAATGTCATAGCAATAAACCAGCAACTCCAACAACAGAGTACATACGTTTTCTAGTAACGACTCTCCAATCTTACACATAGATCAATCTACTTTGCTAACGATAAGTGCTGAGTCATCACATGATTATCCTCACAACAACCAGTAGATGGAGCTGTATTAAAATGTTCCTAACCCTCTGCACACCAGTGACAAATTGTTTTGTGAATCGATTTGTTGTTCCGCGTCAAGTCCCCATGTTGAAGCGTACATTAAACAGCGCAATCCAATTAAAACCATGAATCTATTTTCATTTCCTCACAAACTGTCACAAACAGAAAAATAAATTTTATTCCTCCAAAAACATACTTGTAACCAATCGCTTTCATTAAACACACAACACCATAAAAGTATTTACTTTCTACAACATAGACATTCCGATGTAGTCAAGAAATATTTTTATTAATCAAAATCATCGACTTCTGTTTACGGTGTTGGTGTGTGCATGTCATACATGTGGGGCCCGTATTAAAATGGGCACGGCACGACTGAATGTAAGGAGATAGAAGTCTATCGCATAGATTTACATGTGGTCTTCGCTACGGTTTCAAAAACGAATCATCTCTTTCGCATTGATCCAGACCGAACAAGTTAGTTACATGTATTCGCGGTCATGATTGTGTTTGTCATATGCGAATGATAGGGTTACTGTCAAATCTACATACAACAACCTTCTGACACTCATAATAGTGTTTTCATTCTCCCCCCTTCTTAATTGTAGACTCACGACAAGTATAATGTACAACTGGACAACTACGTTTAACAAGACCAACGACACTGAACACACACCTCTTACCCTAGTAACAATATCGTTTTCGTTTGGAAATATATTTTTTTTCCTAGAGTAGCAAACTATTTTCGTTTAGAAATATATTTTTCCTTTGAGTAACAAACCCTTTTTCACTTGGAAATATATTTTTTCTCCGGGTAAGAAACCTTTTTCACTTGGAAATATATTTTTTCCCTGAGCAACAAACCATTTTCACTTGGCGATCCACCGTTTACCTGAGTAAAAATATCATTTTCCTTTGGAGATCTGGCGTTTACCCATACTAACAAACCATTTTCACTTGGAAAAATACTTTTACCTAGAGTAACTAATCATTTTCTTTTGGAAATATATTTTCTCCCTGGGTAACAAATCCTTTCCGTTTGGAAAACTGTCATTTACCTGAGTACTAATACCGTTTTCACTTGGAAATCTATCTTTTCCCTAGGTAATAATACCATTTTCGTTTTGAAAACTGACACACACACACCGGACAATTTAATATTTTTGTATATTGTTACAACAGACGGCGACAAAATATACACCAACAACGTTTCCATACATTTGTGTAATCAAATATTCAGTTGGTCTGATGCATCCCATCAAAATCATTGGTTACTCGCATGCAATAGCAATGCGTTGTTGTACATCGATATGTATGTTTCCGGAATTGGTAAATAAACGGGTTTCCGATATGTCCGTGATGTTCGGGTTCGTGCTTTGGATTTTCCAGAGTCAAAATGTCTGAATAAAACACCTCCTCGACTTTGGTAACTGGTTGGTACACGGATAATGGCGTTCGGAAAGCGGATGAATTTATGTTCTTCATCGTGCTAACAACTCCGGGTTACTTTGAGTTTCCTCGGGTTTGTTTACTATATTGTGTCTTTACTGGTCAATACATGTCGCTCCAGTCAGCTGAAACCGGATCACTAATCTTAGAAAGTGTGTTGACCGGATCCGGATATTCACTCATGAACCAACGACCAATATTCAAGTAAACATGTTACAGCCCGTGTTTTGTCTCCATGGAAAATACCAATGCATACACCATCACACCAAGTACGTCACGATTGTTCATACATACCAAGTATTCGCGTAAACGAGGTGTACATACAATGTGTCGGTGTACAAACATCATGGAAAACAAATTCATGTTCTCAAGTATGGTTCGCATATTTGACTGAGAATATATCGGTACTTGACAACATGAATTTATTTTCCATGATGTTTGTACACCGACACATTGTATGTACACCTCGTTTACGCGAATACTTGGTATGTATGAACAATCGTGACGTACTTGGTGTGATGGTGTATGCATTGGTATTTTCCATGGAGACAAAACACGGGCTGTAACATGTTTACTTGAATATTGGTCGTTGGTTCATGAGTGAATATCCGGATCCGGTCAACACACTTTCTCAGATTAGTGATCCGGTTTCAGCTGACTGGAGCGACATGTATTGACCAGTAAAGACACAATATAGTAAACAAACCCGAGGAAACTCAAAGTAACCCGGAGTTGTTAGCGCGATGAAGAACATAAATTCATCCGCTTTCCGAACGCCATTATCCGTGTACAAACCAGTTACCAAAGTCGAGGAGGTGTTTCATTCAGACATTTTGACTCTGGAAAATCCAAAGCACGAACCCGAACATCACGGACATATCGGAAACCCGTTTATTTACCAATTCCGGAAACATACATATCGATGTACAACAACACATTGCTATTGCATGCGAGTAACCAATGATTTTGATGGGATGCATCAGACCAACTGAATATTTGATTACACAAATGTATGGAGTCGTTGTTGGTGTATATTTTGTCGCCGTCTGTTGTAACAATATACAAAAATATTAAATTGACCGGTGTGTGTGTGTCAGTTTTCAAAACTAAAATGGTATTATTACCTAGGGAAAAGATAGATTTCCAAGTGAAAACGGTATTGGTACTCAGGTAAATGACAGTTTTCCAAACGAAAAGGATTTGTTACCCAGGGAGAAAATATATTTCCAAAAGAAAATGATTAGTTACTCTAGGTAAAAGTATTTTTCCAAGTGAAAATGGTTTGTTAGTATGGGTAAACGCCAGATCTCCAAAGGAAAATGATATTTTTACTCAGGTAAACGGTGGATCGCCAAGTGAAAATGGTTTGTTGCTCAGGGAAAAAATATATTTCCCAGTGAAAAAGGTCTGTTACCCAGAGAAAAAATATATTTCCAAGTGAAAAAGGGTTTGTTACTCAAAGGAAAAATATATTTCTAAACGAAAATAGTTTGCTACTCTAGGAAAAAAAATATATTTCCAAACGAAAACGATATTGTTACTAGGGTAAGAGGTGTGTGTTCAGTGTCGTTGGTCTTGTTAAACGTAGTTGTCCAGTTGTACAATATACTTGTCGTGAGTCTACAATTAAGAAAGGGGGGGATGAAAACACTATTATGAGTGTCAGAAGGTTGTTGTATGTAGATTTGACAGTAACCCTATCATTCGCATATGACAAACACAATCATGACCGCGAATACATGTAACTAACTTGTTCGGTCTCGATCAATGCGAAAGAGATGATTCGTTTTTGAAACCGTAGCGAAGACCACATGTAAATCTATGCGATAGACTTCTATCTCCTTACATTCAGTCGTGCCGTGCCCATTTTAATACGGGCCCCACATGTATGACATGCACACACCAACACCGTAAACAGAAGTCGATGATTTTGATTAATAAAAATATTTCTTGACTACATCGGAATGTCTATGTTGTAGAAAGTAAATACTTTTATGGTGTTGTGTGTTTAATGAAAGCGATTGGTTACAAGTATGTTTTTGGCGGAATAAAATTTATTTTTCTGTTTGTGACAGTTTGTGAGGAAATGAAAATAGATTCATGGTTTTAATTGGATTGCGCTGTTTAATGTACGCTTCAACATGGGGACTTGACGCGGAACAACAACTCGATTCACAAAACAATTTGTCACTGGTGTGCAGAGGGTTAGGAACATTTTAATACAGCTCCATCTACTGGTTGTTGTGAGGATAATCATGTGATGACTCAGCACTTTTCGTTAGCAAAGTAGATTGATCTGTGTGTAAGATTAGAGAGTCGTTACTAGAAAACGTATGTACTCTGTTGTTGGAGTTGCTGGTTTATTGCTATGACATTGACAGAATCTCGAGAAATGAGTATGCCTTACATTCACGAAAGTTTACGTGGCACCGTTGTAATAAATTGATGTTAACTAATCTCGGCTGGATACTGCAATTGTGCTGGACTTACACGTGGTATTCGCATACTGCGCACATACAAACTTTTGTGTAAACAAATCTGATGTTACTGTTGGTACTAGTGCTGTGTTGAACTATTTGGTTCTTAAGACACATGAACAACCATTCAAACGATAAAGGTCTTGTGGTAACGAAACAGTTTGTAGAGTCAAACCAACCTTTCTTTAGTTTCGTAATGTGAGAATATCGAGTAAAGTTGATTACTTTGTGTGATGTAAATATCTTTCGTACTTTTGTAAGAGTTGTGGGGGTCTCATGAAAAAGTAACTAGTTGACGAAAACAAAATATTGAATGAAGGTTCGTCTGTTGTTTTCATAAGTCAAGAGAGTGCAAATTGTTGTTGTTGTTTTTGTTACACTAAATCGAAATAGTGTGAAAGCGTCACCAATCATTGCGTATGTTCGTAGCATGGAATATCGAATATTTTCGTGTACTATGAATATCTTTCATATACACTTAGTATGAAATGAGATGCGTGGAATAATAATTAGTGTCCTACAAAAGTAAAACATGTTGTGTTTGCTTGTGTACTTTTTATCATTGTTTGTTGTGGTTTTGAAAGACGGGTGAGTTTACATTTAAATATAATAAGCGGGACAACTCAAGTAATAAATTTGGCTCGGTTGAAAATCGACTCGTTTGAAAATACCAGTCAATGGAGTAACAGTATCAATATGAGTGGTATATTACTTTTCGCGAGATGCACCAATCTTCTAAGCATAACTTTTCAAAAATTCGTCATGTCATAGAGAAGTAGTCGGTTGTTATGAACTCGAAACAAATGTAGTTCGATTATCACGATGATGGAAATTACGATCAACACAGTATTTCGTAAGTGAATGTGTATCGTTTGGTATGTTCAGCAGTCACTAAATGACAAAAATAGCAAACTGATGCAACCCGGTAGTTAAACGATACAGTCACAAGTTGGATGTAATCTTGATTTACAGATGACAGCTTGATAATGTAAAGCTCAGCCACTCAAATGTGTTCATTGCAAAGTATTTGACCAAAAATAAAATATCAAATGGAGACTTCGGTTTCATTACCAAGCGAGTGAAAATTGTTTTCTGCTGGGTGGATATGATTTGCATTTAGAAAAACGATATAGACCGATTAAGCGACGCTGTTTCATATCCGTCGAGTGAGTAAAATTTATTTGGAGTTCGGTTTAGTGAGTTGCTAGTGATTCAATCACATGCAAGTACCGTCTTTTAGTGACAGAGTATTGTGATGACATTTACTTTAGCGCAGTGGTTCCCAACCGGGGAGGAATTCCCCCCTTGGGGGGAATTTTGCAATTTTTAGGGAGGAATTCCACTTTAGAATTGTAACGGATTTCCCAAATTGTTCATGTTCGAACTGACATGTAGTCAACCAGTTATATCCAAACGTATGCTCCTTATAGCTGTTTTTTTGCTGCAAGTATGTTCAAATGCTATTTGAAATCTCTTTTTCACATACAAATTCCCCCTTTTTTAACTAGTTCAAATGTGCTGCAGTTCACAAAACAATTTTGTATAGGCCAGCGACGGCCTCTCAATCAAATATAATATAAGCGAGCAAATGTCGAGCCGAATTTATCACAACAAGGCCTCTAATGAAAGTATTTATTTTTATATTTTCAAATCAACATTTTCAGACAGTGACAAGACAACGTCATCGATTCAAGTCAAAGAGATCGCTAACCTTGCTTTATTTTTGGTGAACAGCTACCCGATCGAAAAAAGACATGTTAAACTTGGGGCAATGTTGCCGAAACGGAATGGGTGTCCTAAATTTCAATGAGCTCTAGCAGGAAATCTTATCACGTGTATGTTATATATCAGGGCTGTAACCAAGTCACGAGGCTCCGAGTCCCAAGTCAATCTCACTTTCATAGTTTTGACTCGAGTCAAGTCGAGTCATTTTCAATTCCACATTGAGTCAAGTCCGAGTCCAAGTCACCGATCAGAGGGTCGAGTCCGAGTCATAGTATTATGACTCGTATCCGAGACCAAGTCATTGTGTTGACTGCTCTCATTCCAGTTGAAGTCTTGTTAAACTAACCCACTTTTTATAATTCTGTTTGGTGATATTCAATGATTTTGATTTATAATATACTAATTTTCCTCACATTTAGCCAGTGGCGGCTCGTCCTATAGGGCAACTGGGGCATTGCCCCACCTAAAATTCTGTTGAATAACAATTTAGCCATTTATAGACGCACAGCGCTCAATATATACCGAGATCACAGCGAAACCCGCGTTCTTCTTGTGCTTTCGCTTGCAAATGCCCATACATAGAGAAGTCTCTGCGAAAATCGAATTCTCTTCTGTGTTTTCGCTTTGTGAATGCCTAGCCGGGGCTTGCCCCGGTAGCGCTCATAACAAGCTTTCACTATCTATTCTCTCAAAGCCGCGCACAATTAAGAAACGGTGATATGCTCTCTCCTATTCGTAAAATGGCCGAGCAACCGGGGCATATATGCCTGTCGCCCCTAAGGTGTGATGTAACAATCGTATCTATATCTGAACTCGGATACCGTGATATGCGTTGAGTCGACCTTTGCTGGTATAGGTCGATTTTGATGGTGTTTCACACCATGATAATTCTTGAAACTTGGTATGTCATGTCGTGATGGTGGTATTTAACACTGTCCTAAGTTTCAGGGTTTCTACTCAAAGTTTAGGGTAGTAATTCCGTTTCCAAAGTCGAGTGTGTGCTGATCCGTCATGTATCGCAAACATATTTCACGCAAAGGCGGTATTGGTCTCCATTAATTTTAACGATGCTCCTTAGCTAGATCCGTCATGAGCTTTTACATGGTATGTCTTGATTTTAGTATCGAACGCTGTGCCAAGTCTCAAGGTTGGCACTCAATGATTAGGGCAGCAATTTCGTTATCAAGTTCGAGTATGGTAGAGATGTGCGCTGATCTGACACTTAGCCTACCTAACGCATTGCGGATTTCACGCAAAAGCCGGTGTATCTGTGTTCCATACTGAGATAGGTGATGAGATGATGATATCATGAAACAGTTTTACTAACATCCTCGGTTTGCATTCAAATATTTAGTTTTATTTTATATTCTCCAATGTCAATTTCACCGTGGAATGGTGGCCTTCGGGCCATTTGCTCACAATTACAACCCCTGTCAAGCGCGATAGCTGTTTCGTTTTCGATGGCGGCTAACAGCTTATCGCTTGATCAGCCTATTCCTCAGTAAATTTACGCAAAATTCGGCGTTGATCAATTCGTATTAATTTTGACAGTGTACCATACCGAAAACGGTCATGAGGCTACTTCTCGATGATTTCATGTAACAGTGTACCAAGTTTTCGGCTTTCATCCACGTATTTATTCGGTAATATATTTTCCGAAGGCGATTTTGCAGCAGACATATAGACAGTAGACACTATAGTATAGACCGTAAGCCGTATGTGTCGTGTGACAATCTCCAGCCTCAAGGTCAAAATCTCCCAAGCTGTACCGGGACCGAATTTCCGAGGCTGCTATCCGTAGTTCTTCAGAATGATGTTTTGGATTCAATATGACATTTCCTTGTCCAATCTATGAGATAACAATTGCGTATGTGTCCGAACTCGTTGACCTTTCCAGTAAGGCATACGCAATCTCTCGATTTATAGTCATTTCCATTTCTGCAGATAAGTAGTCAGGTCAAGTGCGAACATGAATCGTGTTGAATCTTTGCTCCGTACGCCGTTTAGCCAGCTGCCTTTAGAGCAAAAATTAGAGGTAAAGCTGGCTATTTATAATGTTTTACGTTTATGGGTGCCACCGCTTTGATTGCCTATCCCCTGGTCGTAACGCATCAGGATCGTGTACCAAACACTTTCGGACGGGCTTAGAAAAACGAGGGCAAATCGATTCGACTCGCTTTCGGGACGAGAATCCTACCATATACAAATCAGGTCGGAGGCGCTGCAGCACTTTACAGAATTGCTGAGCATGGAACGATTAAAACACCACAAGGTGTCATGCGAATGCTCTTTGTAGGTAGTTGGTCTGTGTATTTTTTGGTATAGTCTTACTCGGCGCTTGCGTAATCTCTACCACGAAATCATAACGCATGCTACTAAGGATACCCTGATGATTGATTCGTGGCATGGGAACGATTCTTAGTTCGCGTACATTTTGTAAAATAATCATTTGAATAAAAAACAATGAATAAAACATTTGTTACCGCACTTCAAGTCACGCCACCGGCAAACCTCTCGCGGCACCTACGTTAAAAATCATTGTTTACGGGAAATTCATGTGACCATCATGAACGTTGAAAAACGCTACTGTGACGTCATATTGATAACAAGTCGCTTGCGGCCCTTGCCCCACCACCCGATATTGTCACGAGCCGCCACTGCATTTAGCAGTTTCTTGTCGCATTTTCAAGTACCAGGACCAATAGACGAAATTCCAATAGGAAGGCCACTTTACTGTTCTTCGAAATTACGTTGGAATGTCGGTCTTGGTCGTCCTCTAGTCTCGAATCATATGGCTTGGTTCGAGTCATGCACAATGACTCGAGTCCAAGTCGAGTCAATACACAGATTGTCTCTAGTCGAGTCGAGTCGTTTCCCTATTTTGAGAAAATGACTCGAGTCAAGTCGACTCATCAGAAAATGGTGACTACGAGTCCGACTCGAGTCTGGTCAATCCTGCTATATATGAAAGTACCAATATTATTGGCCAATACATACGCAAACTTGAGAAAAAAATCACGTGACCAGTAGATTGACGCATACTGATATTTCACAGCAGTTATATTAGCGATTGGTGCATGGTAAGCCGAAAACACAAATAGAAGTGTGGGGGTCTGTTGATTAAAGCCTTCTAGAATTTGTTTGATTGGGACCAAGACCATTGTTTTTGGAGGTCTACAAAGTGTTGTTACAGCCCTGCTAGAAACAAACACTCTGTAGCGCTCGTCTTATTCTTCGTTCAACATGTGTTTGCGCGGTAAAAATGACCTTTTTTAATCATCGGGCAGATTTCTCCTAAGGGGGAATTTTGGCTCAAATTTCGGCCAAGGGAGGCACGAGATGAAAAAGGTTGGGAACCACTGCTTTAGCGAATGATAACGGAAAAATTTTCGGTTGCATTGTCGGTGTATGTGTTAGACAAATAATTCTAGTACACCTAACTATAGGATACATTTGGTAATCATCGTACAAATTGTTTCGTTGTGATGGTAACAACTTTCAGCGGTTTGGTTTCATGTCGGGAATTATTATTTGGGGGTTCAAAAACAATCAATACTACAAATGAACAACAATGCAAAACACGTTAAGTGAATTACAGCGTAGCAAGTACTTCCTTGATATTACGATTGTTGTGTACCAGACATTTCTAACTGAATTGAATGCATCTAGCAAACATATTCAATTTACTTTTGTAATGATCAAAGTATGTGAAATGGTGCGAATGGATTAGGTATTAATCAAGCGGCGGTATGTCAATTCACCTAGTGTGATATCTTGACACCGGATAATGTGCGAAAGTGTTTCAATTCTCACTGCTGATTACGATGAAAAAGTATTGCACCGGTTATTGTTCAACAAAGGAAATTGTTGTTTCATCTTTAGTCTTGGTTAGTGGAGACAATTACATTTGTAAAATATTTCCTGATATCCACAATACGCTCCGTGGTTTTTACGAACACGGCTTAATCTTCCCAATCAAATCATTTCAGACATGTTAATCTAGTTTCACAAATCGATATGCTAATAACAATGTTTCTGAAAAGTTTGTTTGTATCGTAATAACCTTCAACACAACCCCGGTCTAATAATGTCATAATTTAATAATCAAGTCATGATCGACTATTACAAAATCTCATATGTCAAAATCAATGTGTTAATAAGAATGTTTACAACATGATAACTTTCAATGTAACACCGGTGTTCGATCGTAAGAAATGAATTCTTAACTACATCGGTCAGGCATTCAAATATCATATACTCAAAACATATGTTAATCTCAAACCGCACACCGTGTAGTATTTACTTTAGGTTACAGAATAGTAACGACTTTTACAGTTTAATAAAAAATACGAGTGGGCGGACTATGAATACAACCGAACTTGTCATGGATTTTGGATTGTGGTGATTACTCGCGTAGTCTTGTCTACTTTTCATAAGGATACTGTTGAGTTGGTTGGGTAAGTTACAAACGGATTGACTTGACAAGGTTTTTTGTATTTTACGCTTTTGCGTATGGCAAGATGTTAAAATGTTGAGATATCATAGTGATAGTATTTCTGAAATTATCTTTGCCAAACGGAAAGTTCGATCGCGAATATAGTTGTAATATTTCATTACTTGTTTCAAATCAATATGCGTATAATTTCGAAATGTGACTGGGTGAAAGTTGGTAGTTATGTTTGTCAATCTATTTCAATTCAGACTGTGTCAAAGTCGAGATATTTCATTTTGGATTACCCAAATTTACCTTTAGTACATCCCGCGAATGGATTCCGACGCCGCACTATAACATTTTTGATAATAAGGACTCAAGGATTTTCAATCAACAATACCTGGATTTTTTGGTAATGCTATAGAGTTGGCAAATGATAAGTTGCGTGTTTTTGTTAAGCGTTTGATTTCTCAGTAATAAATACAATTATTGTATGTGGATACTTGTGATTCTTGATTCTTGTTTAGTTAGTTGGTATTGATTCTATAGGTGTGAAACAGCAGCGTGGAATGTGTGAATAATTCGATGCGACTGAAGTTGGAGTCAGCAATATTCAAGTTACCTTCGAATCAACTGATCGCGGTAAATGGATTTCTCAAAGGATTAGAGTTGTAATGGATCAACACATTCAAATACGAATCAACTTGGTTTATGTAGTGAGTTTCATTTCACGCTGACAAATTGACACATTGATTGAATATTCTCATGATTCGCATCACGCAACCAAAGTCAACGTGAAACATATAGCGATCGCGAAAAGTATCAAATCTTGGATATTCAAGTCACCGTCTGCGACGGTTCTGTTATTCGGTGCTAATTACTTAATAGGTGATATTTTTATTATATCAGACTCGTGAAATCCAGTTCTGCACCAAACTACCAACATATTACATTGTAGCGTTTGCGATGTATGTAACCACAAGTCGCGAGAGATGGTTATGTCTTATAGGTGTTATCTGGTGAGCGATCGTAGGATTTTAGAATTCTTTCGCACCTTTTTGAATAAGCGTACACTTCACAAAGGATTAGGGTTAGAGTAGAAATAAGTGACAATTTGTCGCTATTCAAGTTATCGACCCTGGTGGTTCTGCTATTCGTTACTTATTAAATCTTACGAGTGAAATCAAGTTCTGTAACAAACTGCTTACGAAAATTTCACCGCGTGAGCGATCGGTATGTCTGTAACATCAAGTCGCGTATGTCTGAGACATTATCTTGTCAGCAATCGCGGGGTTTGCAACCTATTTCACACCTTTTTGAAGTGTTAGTTTGTGAGCGTGGTTATTGTTGATATTCGAATCATCGTCTACGCCGGCTCTGTTGTAATCTAATTACCCAAACATTACCATGCGAGTAATTCCTAGATTTTGCAAACTATTTTCACGCCTTTTTTGTTGAATGTACGACATTCCACCCGCAGCCTATACCCGAAAGTACGAATCATCGCCGCGTCCATAAGAATAACGATATATCATTGTCGTACTCGCCGTAATTTGGAATATACACATTAACTAAGGACCAGTCACATGACTTTTTACTTGATACATATTCAACACGAAGTACGACATACCAACAACGAAGCCGCGTGCGACCGATCCCTATGCTGAAAAGGGTTACCGTGCGACCACAAGACACAATAGCCGCTTGCCACCCCCGCCATAAGACATAAGAGCCGCTTGCGACCCCCGCCATAAGAATAACGATATATCATTGTCGCACTCACCGTAAACGTTGGGATTACTTCAAATTGGTCATATATAATAATTTGTGATATACACAATAACTAAGAATCAATCACGTGAGTATTTACTTGATACATATTCATCACCGTGCCGCCGCGTCTATACCCGAAAGTACGACCTGTCAACACGAGTTTTCGAGGCACCGATCGAGAGATGCATATACCCGAAAGTACGAATTACCACCACGGCACCGGTTGAGCGATCCATATACCGAAAAGGGTTACCGCGCGAGAGATGGCTGTACTACCCCAGACACCGGTTGAGCGATAGGTGGGTTCAAAAGGGTCACCGGTTCGACACGAGTTTGAGCGAGCCCTATACCGAAAATGGTTACCGTGCGTGAGGGGCCATAAGACGCAATTGCCGCATGCGACCGAGAGGGGGGGTCGAAAGGGTCACCGATTCAACACGAGTTTTCAAGGCACCGGTCGAGCGGGCCCATAACAGCCCCTGCCACCTCACGACCGATCATACTAACTACTAAGGTAAGAACAGAAATAGACATTTTGCTGTAAAATTATTTTACTATACTAGTTTACGACAACGTAAGCTGTAAGCTTCGATCACTTCGTTTGCGGTCAATTTATTTGTGAGAGAACAATGGCGGCTCATAAAATCATTGCTCACTCTCACGAGTTACGCCAGCGTTTCGCGAACAATTCGACCATATGCAAGATACATTGATTTTTATCGACACCGATTACTTGATGACTTGAAATTGACTCGTGAATTTTGCTCCGGGTCACGAGTCAATGCACATTTCTGATACGCCGAGTCAAGTCAAGTCAAGTCATTTTAGCAAAGTGAATCGAGTCAATTCAAGTCATACGAAAAAGGTGACTCGAGTCTGACTCGAGTCAAGTCATGACTCGAGTCATCCCGACACTGCCATGAACTGTAAAAGGCTATGGATGAGCTTATCATCTGACATGTTACAGCTTGTAGCCTACTTTATAGGCCTACCATTATAGAGGGCCCATATTCTGCTCACTGTGAATCATAAACCGTCATATGAAACAAATAGGGTGACATAGTGTTATGCTTAGCGTACCGCAATATCCAGACTGAAGTAAATCTGCGTGGGCATTGGTTTTTATATCAAGAAGCACACGATGAAAAATTGTGATTTAGACCAGGGCTCTTTAACCGGGTGTATCGTGCACCCCAGGGTGTACCAAAACTTGAAAAGGGTGTAGGCTACCACTCGAATGGAGTGTACTGGGGTGTACCAGTTCCGCATTACAATGTACCGATGACTAACTATCAGCGATGAGCGGATTTGGAATTTCTATGTCCTAATCCTATTCAAATCCGAAACTTCAAATCCTAATCCAAATCCTAATCCAGAACTTTTGTATTTTCAAATCTGTGTCCGATCCTAATGCGATGCTCACTTGAAATTCAGTAAAAATGCTATAATTTGTGCAAGGGAGGAGTTGGGAATTTTTCTTTCACAACCAACAATTCTCTTCATTTAAGATAGCCTAGCATAGGGTTGTCATACGTCCGGAATTTTCCGGACATGTCCGAAATTTCACTGTTCAAACTTGCATCCGGGAGGAATTTCTAAAATAAGTCTAAATGTCCGGAGTTTTGAAGGCATGACGTAGGCTCATATATTTTTCGCAAATCCAGATTTTGGGGGATATTTACGCCACATGATATTTTTCTTGGCGTAGCGTGCGATTTACTAGCCCAGTTATTGATTTTTATATGGGCATCCCCACCCTTGCAAAAACTACAATAAAATAAATAAAAATAAACCTCAATTATTGAAATAAGCCTAATTGTAATCGCAATTTTTGTATAACAGTAGGCCTATATTCCAAGATACGGCCAAGGCCGTTAAAATGCTTTATTCAAAGATAGTGGTTCCAAACGTGGGGGTCGTTTGCCTTTATTCTGGGGTTTGCGAAGATGTTGAGCGTAGGCAGCTTTCAAAATACCCCGTGAGTAATTCTGGGCAAAGGTGCTGATTTCTTTTAGAAATCAGCTCGTAAAATTATTATCTTGGCAACGGAACATTTTCAAATTGGAGATGAAGTCGCGACGATAAAAGGTTGGAAACCACTGGGTGTGGGGTGTTTATGAAGCTCCGTGGTTCGCACCGGCATAAGGCTGACAAACAATCTTTTCGGTCTGTCATTAGCGTGCCTTAACGATGTACGATCCCTGTATTTTCAAAGTTATCATCCTTCCCTAGCTCTGCCGCTATCTCTGATCATGTGGGTGGAGAGAGGATCAAACTATATAGTAATATACGGAATAACCAATACTATTTACAGAATTCATTCGAAAAATTTAGCGACCAGATGCGTATAGAAACCAGCCCCCCCGTCAGAAGTTGCATCGATTACCCCAAAATCATTGTTTATTTGGGCGGGAACGGGCTGAAAAAATGAGGGTTCGGTTCCGGTTACACAGCACACAGTCAAAAACTCCCGGACCGGATCGTGATCATTCAATCCCTATAAGTGTAAGCAAAGGTTTGCTAGTGAGACGTCATATTGACAGACAATGTCGTCATAACTCATTTTGAAATCCGCTAGTGGGCGCTAGAGAGTGTCCGGCATTTGCCTAACCAGAATATGGTAGCCCTAAGTGTACCATAAATACATTAATAACTGATCCGAATAAAGTTTGTCGCCATTCGCCACAGGACATATTAATCTCCCAGAAAATCGGTAAATCCAATTCAAATCCTAATCCGTTCAGAAAAAACCTCTAATCCTAATCCATGCCCATCTCTGCTAGCTATCACAATAAATGGGTAAGTTTATGTTTCAGAACAGGTTGTTCATATCAACTACTCAACTCGAAAATTAGATTCCTCTTGTGATGTCATGAGCAGATGCTACTCTTCATTTAACGTATTGGTTCCTTTTGCATTAGAACAGGATGGGTTTACCATGTGTTCAGCTTAAGATATTTGTCTATAATGATTCTCGAGGACGCCGGCGCGATAGCTCAAACATTTTGAGTTGGTTCTTCCTGCGAGATGTTTATAAATAGCGCATCGTACGTAATTGAAGAGGCACAGCATGGGAGTCTCGGAGGTTGATTTGAGAATCACTGTGTTAGATCGTGGTCCGGTAACCGCGAGCCTTGATTAGTATTTAGCATTTCTTATAATTCGTTTCAGCCTTGCCCATCTCTATTTAGATTAGGTCAGGGGTGGTCATGGTCAATCTGCGGACATGCGGCCGCATGCAGCCGTAAAATTATTATCATGCGACCGTCTACACCAGGTGTGTCAAACTCAAATTGCCTCGCGGGCCGGATTCAAGCCTTGAAATCGCTCGCCGGACGGTCCAGTCAACTGATTGCAAAATATTACCTTATGAATCATGTCATTGCTTCTCACTTGAATACGTTACTATATAAAGTAGGCTTACCATACGTCCTCTTTTGAGAGGATTTGTCCTCTTTTTTGACTTTTTTGAAAGTGTCCTCGGAGGACGCCCTTTTGTCCTCTTTTTTGAGATTTTGTCCTCTTTTTTGAAAATTTAGGTCAGATTTAGAGCAAATTGCGAGTGATATGCCGCAAATTAGCACAGAAGTGAAGCTCCGGGAGGTATTTCGGAGTGAAAAACGGTGATTTGAGCTCTGAGCGAAAAGGTGACCGTTTTTTTTAATTTTTATTTTTTAGTCATCCACCTTGGAAATGTGGAGAGAAAAACAGTATTTTGAGAATTCTACAGAATTCTACTCCGGTTTTGCAAGTTTTAAATTTCTGAAAAAGTGTCCTCTTTTTAGATTTCCAAAATATGGTAAGCCTAATATAAAGCATATAAAGATAATGCACGGATCATAGCGGTTTTATTCTATCATTATTATTCGCCAGCAATGCAATTGACAAAACTAATGTAGTTACGAAACACTAAAACAGTGGGGCTAACGACGATTGGCATATTTCCATGCTCCCCTTGCTTTAGTCGCAATCTGGAATTAGCCCTGCGTATGCGTTGTGATGAATGCACGATATTGAACTGCAAACGCGGACGTTGAAATTTGGTTTATTATTATTAAATCTCGAGTCGGGTTTCTCTAAATCTGGGGACCTAATCCATCAGAAGTGACACAGCAGTGCGACAATTGATACTTGAATTATATATTTGTGTAACTAATCTATTCTCCATGTAAGCGACATATAACGGTTCCGCATTGGCGTTTTCGCTACTGTGAATAACTACTTTCTCTTTTTGCCTTCTGGAATTTGGTGTCAATGTCACTCTCACGCGGCGGTCAGGTGGTTTTAATGTGGTCAATGAACATTGAACATGCTCCACATTTGCTGTATTGAGGGATTATTTAATCAAAGTATTTCCTCTAAATATCTACACATTTGCTACAAATGTGCTGGTTAATATAAGCATTTTTCAATCAACGCAGAATTACTTCGCAGGTCGGATGACATTGCCTGGCGGGCCGTAAGTTTTACACCCTTGGTCTACACCAGTGGTTCCCAACCTTTTTCGACTCATCGCCCCCTTTTCAAGCTCAACACCGATCATCGCCCCCAAAATTTTGTGTACCGAAAATTGGGCATACAAACTATAATCACCGGTGGGTTGACTAAAAAAAAAGGTCAACTTTTCGGCTCGAAGCCCAATTTGAGACTTTTGTAACTAAATTTCCGTGGGTTGACTAAAAAAAAGGTCAGCTGTTTTGACGCGTCATCGCCCCCCTATCGCCCCCTTCGCTATTTTCGCCCCCTTTGTCCCTTTTCGCCCCCCTATCGCCCCTTCGTCATTTTCGCCCCCCTAGACCGCCAAATCGCCCCCTGGGGGGCGATATCGCCCACGTTGGGAACCACTGGTCTACACCCAGGGTGTCAAACTGAAATTACTTCGCGGGCAGGATTCAACCCTTCAGATCACTCGCGGCCCGCACCATTCAAATGATTCCAAAATATTACCACAAAATCCATGCCCTTGTATTTCCTTTGAATACAATATCATCAAGCCTATACAGTATACATCAGAGGTTCCCAAACGGTGGGGAATTCCCCGCTGGTGGGGAATTCAATGGTTTCTGGTGGGGAATAGACGCATCACAAATTATATGGCGTGTTGTTCACAAAACCTCATCGGGTTGCCAATCATGGCGTCACAAACGCATCCAGCACGACTAGTTTGACGTGAAATAACGCTTTCGCGAAATTCTGAGTGTTACTGGTATCGGTTCACAATAGCTTTTTATGTTGCAGTTATAGGCGATTGTCTTGCGTACTGGTGCTGCTGTGTGTCTTGTGTAGTCAAACCAGCAAATAGCTGCTCTGTGATGACAAAAGTGCTGGGTAGGGGGGAACAGGACCGTAACTTCCACACCCAAAACCCCCCGTAGTATATCTGAATATTGGGTAACCTTCCCCCACGAAAATACGTAGAATTTATAGAAATGGAGACTTCGGCGTCGGCCATTACTGCGCCACGACGCACCAAGACATATGAAGTTATAGGCCATATGTAACATGCAACTCCGAGAAGTGTACCAGAACGATCAGCAGCGAGAAGACCTTGGCCGAGAAGGAATGCCCTTGTGGTGACCCAAAACTTCGATGTATATACAATATACATGTATGTTTAATTGGCTAAATGGCTGGCGCCGAATGTTCCTGTCCTGGCGATCTGAGCCGCACAGTACCAATGCCATCCCGCAGGGAAAAATTATCTGCCAGTACAGCAATACCAATATAAAATCGTGTGTTCCTTTTAGTTTGGGTGATTTCCATATCTTTTGACATAGCAGATATAGGACGAAATATAAGCATAATGTAACGAAGTCAACATACCAACGGGTCCGCCCGAGGATGTTCAAATCTTATTTAGGGGTCCTACCTTTTCCAACACTCCTTTCAGCTCTACCGGCAAATCTGATTACGTGAGAAGAGAGGGGGTAAGAAATTGATAGCAAAATACATGCAATCCCCGATCATATTGGCCGATTCAAACACGAATTATATAAATTTTTCGCGCGTTTAGTCGAAATAAGGCGACGCATTAAACAGTAGACCCGATGTAGCTGATAAGTTGCAGGGAAAAAGCGTACAGGCTCGGCGGGGCTGAGGGGGTTCTGGGGGCCCAAGACCAACGTTTTTTTGGCAGGGCTGACAAAGTGCTGTTACGGTCCTGGTGGGGAATGAAGGCTCGGAATAAATCTGAAGTGGGGAATGAAGACAAAAAGGTCGGGAACCACTGGTATACATAATAGTACATTATCTTTTAATAGTACATTATCTTCAATTCTAGCAACACAGTTATTCGCAAGCAATGACCATTTTCTGCAGCCCGCGACCGTAATTTGGATTTACAAGTATTCGACAACATTTAACTGTTAGATATCTTTTTTTTTATTTGAAAACTGGAAATTCGCCCCAAAACCACTCCAGAAGCTTGAAACTACTCATCAAACTTCACTATTACATCACTATCAAAAGTCACCACTGAATATTCGGCGATTGGAAATTTATATCGCTATGGCACAGTAATCATTATATTCAAGTTGTTTTAGATCTGTTCCAGTATTCGAAGGTAAATCTAACGCTGATTTAATTTGACATAGGTAATGACATGATCAATAGTTTTGTTATCGGGAGTATGCCCGAAACCCGGATTACGCCGTACTGCTCCAATAATGCTCTGATACCAGATCAATCTTTGTAAAATTCTAAAATATTATCTAAAACGTGATATTATTATTATTATTAATATGGCTAAAAGTTGTAGTGGCGCTTATCTCCCTTAAGGGTCTGGTGCACCACGGTCTGAAGTTACCTACTGGTATAAGTACCCTTGCAATGTATTTCAACCTCGTCTATATACGAATCAAATCTTAAAGGATTCTACGACATGATAACACGAATTCAGCCACAGGGGTTAATAGCTCGGGCTGGACTAAAAGGTTATAAGTCGTGAATGGGATGTCATGATTACGGCATGACTCAATGAGAAAGGACCGTTGAAAATCGTATCTTGCACAATTCAGTGGAAAATGGTCGACGGTTTCGGCGATATTACAATGGAGACATAGCGGAGTATCTGAACATCCTATTTTGAACGAATGGGCGTTAAGCCTACAATGCCTGGAGCGCAGACGGAACATGATGACCTCGAATTGCCGACATGCATGCATTGACGGGAATTTAATTGAAATGCAACTATGGAAACGCTTATAATGCATCCCTTTATCTTCACATGCGTACAGCTCCTGCCACGTGATATAAAAGACGTAACTGAAATGAAAGGGGACAAGGATTGAGCTAACATTGGACCACGAATTCGATTGCTTATGTTGCAACTATAGGGATGTGCTCAAGGATTCTATAGTCGAATCCAAATTCGGTAGTTACCTGCTATGCTTCTGATCAAGTAGTAATAGAGACGATTCTTTGCAATACTGAAAATTCACGTCCATTTCCACTAAAACAATCTTACCAACGATTGTTTTTCCCTTCGTAGAAGCGGATGCCACCGTTGCCATAAAGTGCAATGACCTGACGTGTGGAACAGTATCCCGCCGGTCATCCGACAGTCGACGGGCATGTCCACATTCAGGTCGAAATACAAGCAATTACTATAACTAAATAAATACTAGTCCATCCTCAATATTACCGGACCACGACCTGACCTATCGATCTCGTCTTCCATGACATGCCACCCCATTTTTCCGCTTGCTTTTTTCTATACTATCTTCTTTTGCCTTTCATTCAGTGTGCAATGTGCATGCCTCCTCTTTACATCACCTAGCTAGGCCAAGGTGGGTAGTCTGATTCCATAGACTATACTCCAAGTCATTTCGACACTTTCCTATCTTTTCATTGTATCGCATTTTTGTGCTGTATGGAACTGATGAAAATTGCTAATAAACCATAATGATGATGAAATAGGCCTAGATCTGGCAAAAAATGCCAAATTATCCAAGCGAGTGTCAAAATAACGAGGCATGTAAATAGACAGTGTCACTAGATTTGGGGTATGGTTATGGCGAATTTATTGAATGACTCGCTACCGTGACTCCCTATCTGGCGCGCTATTATGTCACTTCTTTTTTGACACTCGCTATTTTGAACGTCTCTGTTTACCGACACTATAGGACATTGGTGATTGGAATCTCCCCACTTCAAACCGAGAAGCTGCTATGATAATGAATATCATTACTAGCGTACAATTCACGCATATATATGTAATAACTTGCATCACAGGTAAGTTGGAGAGGCGATTAATAGATATTTTTGAAACGATCGAGAGTATTCACCAGGGCTGTGGAGTCGGAGTCGGGGTAATTTTCACTTGCTGGAGTCGGAGTCGGAGTCGTGGGGAAAATACTGACTGGAGTCGGAGTCGGAGTTTGTGAGAATGACCCTGAGTTCGACTCCGACTCCAACTTCTCTATCATGAAAACATTTGCTTTCAAAGAATTTCCAATAGAATTTTTATGTACCACCAATCACTGTTATTAATAATCATACAGATCAGGTGCGGCCAGCTCGTGGCACGCAGGCCAAATTTTGCACACTAGAAGCTGGTTAGGTGTGGCCTGCGAGGTACAATTGCAAGGCCAACCAAAATTTGATTAGCATGAAACGCGAAATTTGATGATGACTAAAACAACAGTTCTGGCACATTGACGTATCCAGGCGCCAGCCACATTTATCCCAGATCTT
Source organism: Botryllus schlosseri (assembly GCF_051294905.1). Classification (NCBI taxonomy): domain Eukaryota; kingdom Metazoa; phylum Chordata; class Ascidiacea; order Stolidobranchia; family Styelidae; genus Botryllus; species Botryllus schlosseri. The sequence goes on along the minus strand of NC_137245.1, from coordinate 9,315,166 downwards.
CGTATATGACCATAAAGTAGAATATTTCATAGCAGATTTATTTGACTTGAAATTTTTCTCGGTATTTCGCATGATTCATTGTCACTAGATTTCTTGCATTCAGTATTTGAGCCCCATTCTGAAAATTATAAATACATATTATTCACAGAATTGAGTCTAACTATATTCGCAATTAGGAGATAACGTGTCGTCCTACATGCGGCCTCGCTTGTGCACTCGCAGCGAGATCGTCGACAAAACATTTACACAAAATGATAGAGGCATGTTCACTGATACCGTCGATTTTGCTATGTCTAAACGTCGAATAATCCTGTTCTTGCCAAATGAGCCCAGTGGTATACAGATGCGACCCCCGATGTATGCTAGCAACATATTTATTGATATAATTCAGTCATTATCTTGCAAAAAAATTTCGCGCTTCGCGGGACCAGGGCCTGCTTGCGCACTGCACAGTTGCATGACAAATTGTTAGCAATTTTAGAGCGTATTAATATAAGTCTTGTTTGCAATGTTACCTAATTCGGTTCGCTTATCCACATAACATTCCAGTTGCCCGCGCAATGATTCGTAAATATCATGTGTCCCTTTGACCGAAAAAGTTACCCACCCTTGACATAAATAAAATTAGACATTACTTGCAAATTACAATTCAGTTGCACAGGGGAAGAAAATCGCAATATGCGTTTTCGCGATGCAGTCAAAATTGATGTAATTTTTGGAATTATACCATGATACTGTGGCAGAGCAAATGCTTCGGCTGGTTTTGTAAAATTGTAAAAATGATGTAAATTTTACCATACGATGCTTCCCACTTGACAGAATTAAAAATATTTGTAGTGTAGCTTAGCTGTTTGGGTCGAACAAATGATTAAGAAAGACTGCAAGTCCCAATGCTTGAATACTTGATAAAGTGCATGTAGACTAGGGTTACCATATTTTTGTGAAGCAAATTCCGGACACTCGTTAGCGCCCACTAGCGGATTTTAAAATGAGGTGTAACTCATTGACCGTCAACATGACGTCACACTAGCAAAGCATTGCCCATCGACAGTATACATTATACAGGAATGGAATGGATCATGGTCATGAATTAGGCCATCTGTAATGTGAGCTCTGGTGATTGCTACTTGCATGGGTCTGCAATAGATTCCTCCACGGGCCGGATGAAATCATCTGGTGGGCCGTGTCTGGCCTGTCAGGATTGTGTTTGGCAGCCCTGCTATACTGTTAGGTCGGTGGACTAACTGTATGTGTTTTATGTGTTTTCAAGGTCCGAAATTCTCCCCCCCCCCCTTCCGCCCAAAAAAGCACTGATCTTGGGCCCACAATAGGGTAGTCGATGTAACTTGTTGGGCACTTACCAGTGATGGGCGGATAGCGCTTTTCGAGACTCCAACAACTTTAGTGTCTGAGGAAAACTCCCTCCGACTCCGAAGAGCTCGATCCCAGACTCCGAGATACTCCGAAGAATCTCTTCAAGTATCCGAAACAGTGACAAGCATGGTACATGAACATGCAGATCGCTGATTTTTATGCACTTGGCAATCATTTTCGCATGTTACCCGTCATATTACAACTTTACAAGGTGTCAACTGTCCGTGTTTTGGTTTGTAATCATAATCAATAGTGTATTCTGGTCAGAGCTATCCAAAGATATCGGAGACAAAAAGTTGCAATACTCCGAAAGTTACAAATACTCCGAAATTCTCCGAAAAAATATCTGTAGTAAACTCTGACTCCGCTCCAACTGTCACAAAATCGGCAAAACTCCGCTCCGAATTCACTCCGACTCCGCTCCGGTGCTCATCACTGGCACTTACTATATGCATTTGACTATTAAATTTTTTGTATGAATTCTGTCAATAATATTGATTCTTCATCCATATATTAGGCTACTATAAAATGCACCGAGATTTCCAACCTTCCGTGGTCGTGACCTCATTTCCCACTTGAAAATGTTCCGTGGCAAAGTTCAAAACTTGATAAGCTGAATACTAAAAAAAATCAGCTTGCCCAAACTTACTCACGGCCTAGGAAGTTGATTACGTCCAACATCATCGCAATCCCCGGATGAAGGCGAACGACCCCAAGATTTGGAACTACTGTCTGTGATTAAAGCATCCAATCGGCCTTAACCAACTCTGGTAATAAACCGTTAGTTTATAATTGCGATTACTATCAGACGTATTTCAGTAAATGATGGTTATTTATATTACTTTTGATTGTATTTTTCGAGAGGGTGGTGCCTGGTGCCCATACCAATATCATTATACGTTGCATTTACTCTCGCGCGGCGCGAATAGCGATTTTGTATAGGATAAATCTGCTTGAAAATAATATTGTTTATGTTGATTCACGAAAAACTTTTGAGCCTGCTTCAAGCCTTCAAAATTCCGGACATTTAGGCATATTTTAGAAATTCCTCCCGGACGCAGATTTTTCAGTGAAATTCCGGACATGTCCGGGAAATTCCGGACGTATGGCAACCCTAATGTAGACTAGACATAGGCTGTGGTCCTTGACTACTTAACTAAATTCCATTTATTACCAATGTCTATTATGAGTGTGTGTGCTTGTAATCAGGATAGTGTGCAGTGACAAAATTAGTAAGTTCAATCTCTTTATTAGTTGCTGACTCATACACAAGAGCTACACTTGGATTTTTTATCTACATTTTTATCATACAGGATTGGATATCTGCCATATTTGAATGATTCATACATTTCAGGATACTAGAGAGCAGAGTTGGATCAATTGTAATTTGTAATGTAATTGAATGTAATTATTACATATTTCAATGTAATTGTAATGTAATTGTAATTGAAGCATTTTTATTTTGTGTAATTGTAATTGTAATTGTAATTTGACAAAAATTTTGCTCAATTACAATTTCAATTACATTAAATTGCTATTGAGACCTGACAAGCACAACATAAAATAATTGACTTATAATGCATTCTCTTTAAATGTCGACAAGGAATTTGGTGGATCCATTCGCGGAAGCCCTTGACTGCGCCCTTGCGGGCGAAGTTTTTTATTTTTACCGCTATGCTGGCCTCGGCTGCCATTGTATACAATTATTAGATTACTAACCAACGGATGGATTCGCAACACGTGACTCACGATTGAATACGCTGAGAAGCGAACTGCTGAGCCGGCTATAAAAGCAGCAGAATTGATAGTCCCATAGCTAACGATCCAAGCGTCGAAATTTGATATGTATGGTCCTAATCGAAAGCTAGTGACGCACTGATTCCGCAATAAAAGTATATTTCCAGGCAATGGTACCATCCCAAAATAGTCGTGAAAGTCTGGGAATCGGCATTGCTCTGAACAATCGCTGGGAGTAATTGGTCATTGTTGTGGTCATGCTGCTGCGGCGCTCTCACTTTTCAGAACAGTCGGCCGCTTTAAACGGCTATTTTGGAGCAGTTACATTGCCCTGACGAGATTTTAATTTGTATTTTCGGAATTAGTGCATCAATAGCTTACGATAAAGACCAGATGCATCAAATTTGGACACCTGAATCACCAGCTCTAGGACTACAAAGTTTGCTGCTCTTAGCCGGCTCTGCAGTACGTTTGTCGGTGCATTCATCCGTTATACTCACATCTTGCGCATCTATCCGTGGGTTGGCAATCTACAATACGATTTCAGATCACGATGCTGCATCGTTACTTCGTCTGGCTAACTAATCAGACCACTGGATATTATATAACGTCTTATCTGACAAAGCACGGTTTTGTTTTCACCCTCATCCTAATTCCTACGTCCCTCGATAAAAATAATATTATTTCTTTAATTATATACTATATACGCAAATCCAACCCGTGCATGATTATAATACTTTTTTCAGCGACATACTGCATACTGGAATAGTTCGAAAACGTTTTTCTTTTATTAATTACCGGGTATTTGCGTATCATGAATGAAACATGAATACTTGAATTGTTGTTAATTACGACGCTACGGTTGTCAAGGAGCACAGTTGAATTTATCATTATTCAATTACATGTTCAACAGCAGCAATTGTAATGTAATTGAAGCATGCAAGGAGTAATTGTAATTGTAATTTGATATTTTTAGCATGGAGTAATTGTAATTGTGATGTAATTGAAACATGCATGAAAGTAATTGTGATTGTAATTGTAATTGAACTTAAATAATGTAATTGATCCAACTCTGCTAGAGAGTCCATGTTATAAAAACTTGAAAAAGGAAGCATATTTGGCAAATTTTTCTTTCATGTTAATTGCATTGTGGATAATTCGAGCTCTGCCACAAAATGAAACAATTGAGCTTGCCACCGTTAATCATATGTTTGCATATTTTTAATGGTTGTATGATAGTCATTTGACCGACAATGTGACATATAATTTTCGAAGTAAATTGGTAATAATGCTGGAGTCGGAGTCGGGAGTCGGAGTCGGAGTCCGTACGTTTAAGGACCCAGGAGTCGGAGTCGGAGTCGGTACGTTTAAAGACTCAGGAGTCGGAGTCGGTATATTGAAAATGTGTGGAGTCGGAGCCGGAGTCGGTGGTAAAATTTACCGACTCCACAGCCCTGGTATTCTCTAATCAACCAGCATGCAACAATGTCTCATCTATATTTCGCAGCTCCAGCGCGGTTTAGGGCGGAGTAAAAAAAAGCTTTTCTTTAATCGAAAAAGAGGGTCCTTAAATCCCGACAAATGACCTAAAACTTCAAGAAAAAATTACTTTAAGGGATTGCCCCCATTTTCCAGCAGGCAACCACTCAATTTCTGCGCGCGAGAGGGTAAAATTACCCATCTCGGTAACCACTGGTCGTAGAGTTATGAAGGCTCAAAAGATGCCAAAACATCATTGTTCTATCCGTCTTAAGAATAATGTTTTCTCTATTGGAAACACACAACGAGTTGTAGCCAAAACAATAAAATTTTGCTCGGGTATACTCAGATGTGTTGGAGCTGCGGGGAGCCCATCCCGGTGGCGTGAGTTAGGCTACCAGTCGTTTAACCGAGGTGAAGACAAAATTGCAATAAGAAGATCCTTGATCAACATAGATAGGCTACTTGGTAGGTATCCGTGAGCGGGCCGGGGAGTGCCGGTTGGCGACTGCTGATTGGTTGATCTAGAATTAGATTGTGGCTGTGAATGGCTGAGGGGATGCCGGATACCCTCGAGTGAGGTGGAAGAACACAGTCGTGCTTCGACTGCTGCCTTAGTAGCAAATATGTGTGAGGCTTGTGTAAATCACACTAACATGTAACTTTAGTTACTCCTGCGGTTTACCTTGGTCGAAGTTTTACTGTTTTTTGGCTATAACTTGTATTGTGTAGAGAAAGCTTTCTTCTTACATGTTTTGACAGCTTTTGAGCTATATATCATGACTCTACGACCAGTGGTTGCAGAGATGGGTGATTTGAACCTCTCGCGTCAGGATTGTATAGGAATGACTCGACTCGAGTCACGATTTTCTGATGAGAGAGAGAGAGAGAGTCTCAAAATGCGAAAATGATTTGACTAGAGTCAATCTGTGTACTCTGGCGGCCAAGACCGACAATTCATCGTAATTTGGAACAACAGTAAATGTAACCATACTATTTTGTTTCCGTCTGTTGACACTGGTAAGCTACTTCAAAATGCCACCCGAAAATGTTAAAATTAGTATATTATAAATGCAAACCATTCGTTCTCACCTAACAGAGGTACCAAAAGTGGGTTTTAACAAGACTTTAACTGAAAACTGAGCAGTCAACCCAATTACTTGGACTGAGGTCATAATACCATGACTCGGACTCGAACCTCTGCTCGCTGACTTGGATCGACTCGGTGGTGAATTGAAAATGACTCGAACTTGGGAAGTTGCCGGCTGCAGAATGGGGGTAATCCCCTTAAGTAGGGTTACCAATCTTACCATACGTCCACTTTTCTGACAAAATTGGAAGTCTCCTCGGAAAACGCCTAAATGTCCTCTTTTTTGGGAATTTGTCGTTTTTAGAAAAAGCCGTAAAATTCCATCAAAAAGTCGACTTAAACGCGTATAATCGGTATAGGCATAATGGTAAAAAAGTGGTCAAATGCGGGAGTCGATCACAATGATGGTCTCATTTTTAGTCAACACCCTGAGATTAACGGGAAAAGTAGGTGATTCTGGAGTCGAATTAAAGTGGTGACATTTTTTTTTGAGAAGTGTCTATTTTTTCGGATCTCAAAATATTGTAACCCTACCTAAAGTCAATTTTTGTTGAAGTTTTAGGTCATTGGTCAGGATTTAAGAACCAGCTTTTTTCGATTAAAAAAATAGTTCTTTTTCAGTCCACCCCAGCATGGACTCACCGAGGGCCGGGTACACATTTATTGCATTTTAATTCAAAATTGTTCGAGGGCCGCATTCACCGAGGTCCGGGGTAGTCGAAAAACACCGTGAATACCACAACAAGTAGACCACGCGTGCTTGATATGCAAAATTTCCCGAGGGCCGGGTTCTCCGAGGGCCGAGTTGGTAGGGACGGGTTCTCCAAGGGACGGGTTCTCTGGTAATCGTTCAAACAATGAGTTTGAAAATACCTGGAATTTGAGGTGGCGAGATATCGCAGTGGTATAATCCACAGCTACAACACCAATTGGTTGCGGGATCGAGGTCGACTCCAGTATTCCTACCTAAGTGTTGAAGGTTTATCTACGCTCCTCCTCGCCATCTCGTCCGCGTAAGCGGTCTTACAAGAAAAGCCTACAAGTGCCGTGTGCTACAAGTCGGCAGACCCGGAATCAAAAATAAGGAATATCGGCCTGGTGTAAATGACCATTGACCATAGTAGTCGACTAACACCCTGAATACCACAAACAACAACCAGGAATTTGAATAAACCTAGACTCCCAGAGCCAAAACATCCCAGCCATAAGCAAAACAGGTTCGGGCAACAGTGTTTACAACATTTTTTTTATTTCTGCAAGTTACTTGGCGTTGTGCGGCTTGGTGTGCATTCGGTAGTAGTGACCTTTTAAATACGCATCTGTAGAGAACACTTTCGGGCATTTTGCACAATTGAATTCTTTGACGCGACAATGCACGGCCTTCAAGTGAGTTTTCAGATTACCCAATGTAGTGAAGGATTTGCCGCAGATTTCGCACTTATAATTCTTGACTCCGCTATGCACTATCATGTGTACATTCAAACTACATTTACTAGGTAATTGCTTCTGGCATAATTCACATTTGTGACCTTTGATCCCGGCATGGGTCTTCATGAGGGCTTTCAGATTGTGAGATTGTCTACGCATGTGAAAATTCAAATATTTTTTTCCAGCAAACTTTTTCCGGCATACTTTGCATTCGTATTCTCTGACACCCATGTGCATATTCATGTGGTTTTTCAAGCCAAATGAAGTGAACAATCTCCCACAAATCTCGCATTCCTTTCCGTCAGAATGGCATTTCATGTGCCTTATCAGAAAACCGAATGAAGTGAACGATTTTCCACAGACGTCACATTTATTGCTACCAGCGTGCAGAGCCATATGAACCATCAACTCCTTTTTTGTAGCAAACCAGTTCTGGCATATTTCACATCCGTATTTTATGCCGCACGTGTCGATTTTTAAGTGGTTTGTCAGATCGACAGGCGTAGTGAACGATTTTCTGCAGATTTCACAATCATAATTTCCAACTCCACTGTATGTTTGAATATGCGTAGTCAAATATTGTTGCGTAGCGACCCTTTTCTTGCATGTGCCATGTTCGTATTTTTTACCATCCAGATGGCGTTTCGAGTGCTTCTTCATATAAAAAAGACTAGGGAACATTTTTCCGCAGACCTTACATTCGTGATTCTTGGCATCACCATGTAGAAGAATATGGTGAGTCTTCAAAGTACCTTTGGAAAAAAACGCCTTCTGGCATAAATTGCATTTATATGTTTTCACGTCTGTATGGATTAGTCCGTTAAACTTCAAATTTCGTGTACTGCGAAACATACTACGGCATGAAACGCATCTACAGTGTTTGTCGCGAGTATCCATTGATTTCGTGGGTCTCATATTCCTAGACGAGGAGGAATTTCTTGTGCTGCCAAACATACTATGGCATAAAACGCTTGGACAGTGTTCGATGCGAGTACCCATTGATTTCGTTGGTTTCATATTCCCAGATGAGGAATTTCGTGTACTGCAAGACATACCACGGCATAAAACGCATGGACAGTGTTTGACGCGAGTACCCTTTGATATCGTGGGTGTCATACTCCTAGCGGAGGAGGAAGATTTTCCGCCAATCCCAAAGTTACCAAGCATTTGCTCGGAACTTTCCGAAATCTCTCCCGCATACAACTCCTGTTCATGCATTTGAGTGCCGTGTTCAGCCGTGGTGTGAATCTTCTCATCGGTTTGTGATCTTGAATAAGCGGGAACTGCTTGCTCACAGATGAGACCATCATTTTGTGTACTGCGAAACATACTACGGCATAAAACGCATGGACAGTGTTCAACGCGAGTACCCATTGATTTCGTGGGTATTGTATTCCCAGCTGAGGAGGAAGATTTTCCGTCAATCATAAAGTTACCAAGCATTTGATCGGAGGTTTCCGAAATCTCTCCCGCATTCAACTCCTGTTCGCTCATCTGAGTGCCGTGTTCACCCGTGGTGTCAATCTTCTCATGGGTTTGTGATCTTGAATAAGCGGGAACTGCTTGTTCACAGATGAGACTGTCATTTCCAGTACTGCAAGACATACTACTGTATAAAATGCATGGACAGTTTTTGACGCAAGTACCCATCGATTTCGTGGATCTCATATTCCCAGATGAGGAGGAAGATTTTCCGCCAATCTCAAAGTTACCAAGCATTTGCTCGGAAGTTTCCGAAATCTCTTCCGCATACAATTCCTGTTCGCGCATATGAGTGCCGTGTTCACCCGTGGTGTCAATCTTCTCATGGGTTTGTGATCTTGAATCAGCAGGAACTGCTTGTTCACAGATGAGAACGTCATTTCGTGTACTGCGAAACATACTTTGGCATAAAATGCATGGACAGTTTTTGACGCGAGTAGCCATTGGTTTCGTGGATCTCATGTTCCCAGATGAGGAGGACGATTTTCCGCCAATCCCAAAGTTACCAAGCATTTGCTCGGAAGTTTCCGAAATCTCTTCCGCATGCAACTCCTGTTCGCGCATCTGAGTGCCGTGTTCACCCGTGGTGTCAATCTTCTCATGGGTTTGTGATCTTGAATAAGCGGGAACTGCTTGTTCACAGATGAGACTGTCATTTCCAGTACTGCGAGACATACTACTGTATAAAATGCATGGACAGTTTTTGACGCAAGTACCCATTGATTTCGTGGATCTCATATTCCCAGATGAGGAGGAAGATTTTCCGCCATTCCCAAAGTTACCAAGCATTTGCTCGGAAGTTTCCGAAATCTCTTCCGAAATCTCATGTTCGCGCATCTGAGTGCCGCGTTCACCCGTGGTGTCAATCTTCTCATGGGTTTGTGATCTTGAATAAGCAGGAACTGCTTGTTCACAGATGAGACCGTCATTTCGTGTACTGCGAAACATACTTTGGCATAAAATGCATGGACAGTTTTTGACGCGAGTAGCCATTGGTTTCGTGGATCTCATACTCCCAGATGAGGAGGAAGATTTTCCGCCAATCCTCAAGTCACCAAGCATTTGCTCGGAAGTTTCCGAAATCTCTCCCGCATTCAACTCCTGTTCGCGCATCTGAGTGCCGTGTTCACCCGTGGTGTCAATCTTCTCATGGGTTTGTGATCTTGAATAAGCGGGAACTGCTTGTTCACAGATGAGACTGTCATTTCCAGTACTGCGAGACATACTACTGTATAAAATGCATGGACAGTTTTTGACGCAAGTACCCATTGATTTCGTGGATCTCATATTCCCAGATGAGGAAGATTTTCCGCCAATCCTCAAGTCACCAAGCATTTGCTCAGAAGTTTCCGAAATCTCTTCCGAAATCTCATGTTCGAGCATCTGAGTGCCGCGTTCACCCGTGGTGTCAATCTTCTCATGGGTTTGTGATCTTGAATAAGCAGGAACTGCTTGTTCACAGATGAGACCGTCATTTCGTGTACTGCGAAACATACTTTGGCATAAAATGCATGGACAGTTTTTGACGCGAGTAGCCATTGGTTTCGTGGATCTCATACTCCCAGATGAGGAAGATTTTCCGCCAATCCTCAAGTCACCAAGCATTTGCTCGGAAGTTTCCGAAATCTCTCCCGCATTCAACTCCTGTTCGCGCATCTGAGTGCCGTGTTCACCCGTGGTGTCAATCTTCTCATGGGTTTGTGATCTTGAATAAGCGGGAACTGCTTGTTCACAGATGAGACTGTCATTTCCAGTACTGCGAGACATACTACTGTATAAAATGCATGGACAGTTTTTGACGCAAGTACCCATTGATTTCGTGGATCTCATATTCCCAGATGAGGAGGAAGATTTTCCGCCAATCCCGAAGTTACCAAGCATTTGCTCGGAAGTTTCCGAAATCTCTTCCGCATACAACTCCTGTTCGCGCATCTGAGTGCCGTGTTCACCCGTGGTGTCAATCTTCTCATGGGTTTGTGATCTTGAATAAGCAGGAACTGCTTGTTCACAGATGAGACCGTCATTTCGTGTACTGCGAAACATACTTTGGCATAAAATGCATGGACAGTTTTTGACGCGAGTAGCCATTGGTTTCGTGGATCTCATGTTCCCAGATGAGGAGGACGATTTTCCACCAATCCTGAAGTTACCAAGCATTTGATTGGAAGTTTCCAAGACCTCTCCCGCATACAACTCCTGTTCGCGCATTTGAGCGCCGCATTCACCCGTGGTGTGAATCTTCTCATGGGTTTGTGATTTTGAATAAGCGGAAACTGCTTGTTCATATATGCTTTGTATTCCATAGAGTCTGCCATCATCATCTACATATTCATCTTTTATGTCCATTGCATTCCACAGACTACAAAGCCATGTAATTTGCCATTCTACTATCCACTATATGCTAATCTGTAACGGAAACGCAACATAAAAAACATAAATAAACGTGAAGAGTTCCAGGATTGAGCTAAACATTATACTTTGTACCTGAATCCGACGAGAACTAAGGCGTGGCACAATGATTCGGCCACTAGTAACCAAATTTAGCAAGAATTGTTGACATCATTATCATTTGGAATTGATATATATATATATATAGCAAATAGCCTTAAGTGATTTGGGTTTCTTTGCGGAAAACACAATTGGGATTGGAAGACTCTCGTAACTCGTAAGGCAGTGTTATAAATTCTACTTTTGCCTACGTGCCTACCTTCCTATGTGCTTCCGTTTGTGCCTGTATATTAAATAATTTGCATTAAAGGGCTGTGTTTTATTTATACAACGAGTTGATATAAAGTTTAGATTAGACAGGCTTGTGCACCTGAAGTCTCCACCCAATCACTTCGCGTGCCGAGCAGAAACAATCGCATCACCAAACAAGACGTCAGCTGCATGTAATTTCGAATATTCGAGGCGCAGAAATCGCTCAATTATCTAGGTTTCCCCCAGAATTTGGAAATCAGTCATACACGCATAACTTTGAAACTACTGAACCAATCTTTCTGAAATTAGGATTTTCAAAATTTCATGAAAATTTGTTGAAAATGGTTGACGTTTTTTGAACTTCAAGATTTTTCAAACTAATTCGTTGTGAATTTTTTTCAGTGAAATTTTTACTAGATACGCTTTGTAGATTCATCAGCATGAAACTTCGAAAACGAGAGCGTTCAATGTACTATTTTTAGATGGTACACGAACGCCTTTTTGTTGACACAGCCTTGGATGATATATTTCGATAGAAGTCGACTCCAAGACAATGCTCCCTATAATTTGTCACTAGTCCGCGCGCACTCACCAACTCACTGCGCGGTCCCTTGGACTATGGTGAATAACGTTCACTTCGGCATTTTTCTGCTCGCTACACATTTTTAGAAGTAGGTGCTTTTGTTGATTTTACGTGCGCAGCTGAAATTGTCTGTGCGCAGAGACGTGCACGTGTCCTAACTTATGATTTACGAAATAATTTTCCTGATTTTGCTGTATCCCAATCGTACTTGTATCACAATAGTAATCGAAATCGCAAGATTCAGAAGTAATCGTAATCGCAATCAATTACATTCATGAAGTAATCATCACGCCATGTCTGACCAGGTTATATGTTCCTCCTGCAATGCCGAGTTATAGGCTGGAGATAGTCCGGTTCATTCTCACAGTTCACACATTTTTTTGAGAAGGTGATTGAATTCAACGCAGCTCTCCCTTTGACGCAACATGGATTCAGATCGCCACAACACCAACCATGCAATATTATCAATTGTAACAAACTATTACCAAGCACAATAAATAGGCTGCGGCATTTTTATTGACCTCCGCAGAGCTTTCGACACAGTTAACCACATGCAGAATATCAGGACACAAATAGTGCTTACAAAATTACAAATATTAAATTCTTAATTAGTCGAATGGATATCAGGCGCGATTCACGGGCGAAATATTTCCAAATAGTAGAGTCTGAAAATATTGACTGGACTTGGACTTCTACTGTTTTACTCCATCGTCTTTAGTACAGTATTTACAATTATGGGGGGGTGCCGAACCATTAAAAATATCTGAAAGGGGGCGCTGGGGGATGAAAGGTTAAGAACTAGTGCTTTTCAGCTACAAGTGGTCGCTGAATTGATAGTACGGCCAGATTGCTTGGTCATCCGAGGTTCATAATACCTTCAAGCGGCAGTATTTGTGACAAACACCAGGCACATTCTCAATCAGTGTGAAATTTCAGGGAAAGTGCAAATGTCTCGGTAGACGAGAGTCGGCATGTGATATTGAATTTTATTGATAGGCAATATGATTTATATGAATAGCTTTAATTATCTTCATTAAGTCATTGTCTTTATTACATTCCTTACAATGAGGTTGGGGGGCGCTGGAGCACGATAATTTTTGAAAGGGGGCGCTGGAGGAAAAAAGGTTAAGAACCACTAGTCTAAGCCAATGGGAAGCATGAGAGGGATCAGAATTTGCAGCGTTAGGATAATGCTGTACTAAGGAGTTTACAAGAAATTCACTAGATATAGTTATCAAGGTACATGCCACTTACTACTCACATGTACTATTCAGATCAATATTTATACGGTTGTCTGAGTCGAAAATAGCATTTAAGGTTAGTGGGTAAAATGAGACCAAAAATACTGCACAATTCGTCTCAAAAACAAGACCAAAAAAACTGAAGCATCAAAAATTATCTCAATAAGCTAGCTGTGTCTGTAAAGTCCTTAGCAAAGTATTGTCCCATGGTCTCTTTCACTCTCCCCCTTCACTCAGAACCTAACATTGAAAAGGATGCCCCCAAAGCAGTGCTTCAATTATCGATCAAGTTGGGTCTTACTTTCGAGACGTAAAGTACTTGGTAACACCAATTGGTCTTGAAGAATTTTTTTGCTAAATAAACGATTTGAGACAGAATGTACTTGGTAAGACTAATTGGTTTTGAGACTTCTTTTTCTAAAAAATCGTTTTGAGACTTCTTTTACTAAAAAATCGATTTGAGAGCAAATTTGTCTAATTTTATGCTCTTCGCCCCTGTCAACTTTCCGGTCTCATTTTCAAGACCACAAAACATGTTGTTTCTTGATCAGCGAAATCTGTCATAAAAACAAGACCAAATAATTGGATGAATCAAACACTGTGTCAATAAGCACAATATGTCTTATAAGATGCGCTTTACTGGTCTGATTTTCAAGACCGAATGATTGTTACAATTTTGTATGGTCTGAAAAAGCTGAATCGGTCTCAATTTTGAGACCTCACTTCATCAGCAAGACTGAAATTGCTGAAAATGAGACCAAATCATACTCATGTCTTACATTTGAGACCAAATTTGTCTGATTTTTTTTGTAGTGTTGGGTTAGGGTATCGCAATATTAGGGTTAGGGGATATATTAGGGTTGGAGGTGTGGGACATTTGGGTTGTGGGAGGGTTAGGATTGGAGGGGGATATTAGGGTTGGGGGAGAGAGATGTTAGGATTGGGGTAGAGGGATATTAGCGTTGGGAGAGGAAAGGGGGATATTCGGGTCGGATATGGATTAGGGTTTAGGTTGGGATCATATCCCCCAACCCTAATCTTGGGATACACCGATTCCACCATCTGCAATGAGGTTTTTCCGTTTAGAATCTGATCCTTGAGGTTCTGCACTCTTCATCAACATTACACAGCTCCATATGCCTAATATAACATTTTATACGTCCGACATACGATACCGCCCCCCAGTGGGAATAAAATCCTTACGACATGTTCACCACCACCAATTCACTAATAATAATTGATACAATTCCCAATGTTTATAATAATTTTTATTAACAAATTCACTATAGGCCGAGTTCAACGAAGCTCGAGTTCACCATAGGCCGATTTCGTCATGGGCCGAGTTCAATGGGCCGAATTCGTCTGGTAATCTACCCGGTAAATTCGACCCTCCGAGAATTTTGTATAAAAATGTATTACTAACTATTAATGTGAATTAATTACATAATTATATTATTATCAAGTGATTTGGAGGTCAGGGTATGCGTATATCACGCAGTCACGGGAGATAACGCGAGTATTCACTGGGCCGAATTTACCGAGGGCAGAATTCAATCGGTAAATTCGGCCCTCGGAGAATTTTGTGTAAAAATGTATTAGCAACTATTAATGTAAATTAATTATATAATTATATTAGTATCAAGTGATTTGGAGGTCAGAGCATGCGTAAATCACGCAGTCACGGCGTGATTAGATCACGTGACGAGACGATGCTAGGGGTTAGGGTTAAGGTTAGGGTCCGGTAATATTATTGTAACTGTTATTGGTATTGTACTGTAGGTTGGGAGAGGGGTATTAGGGTTCAGTAGAGGAATATTAGGGTTGGAGGAGGGTGACCCTAACACGAACACTAATCTTGAGATACCTTAACCGTAACTCTAACCCTAATCTCCCCCCTCCCAAGCATAATACCCATCACCTCCAACCCTACTCTTGGAACACCTTAACCCAGAGGTCTCAAACTCAAATGTGCTCACGGGCCAGTTTTCCAGTTTTGACGACGCCGCGGGCCGCAGCAGGGTTGTAATGACTCGAGTCACGATTATTTTGCGACTCGACTTGACTCGAGTCATTTTCTTGAAATGGGAAAATGACTTGACTCGACTCGAGTCAATATTTGGATTGACTCGACTTGTACTCGAGTCATTACGCATGACTCGACTCAAGTCATTGACTCGGCTTATTCTATATGACTTGAAGATGAAGAAATTTGCGAATCGTAATGGTTAGATCAACGCATCTGACAAATCCTGCCGACATCGCTATTGTCACCACTGCTTTCGTTGCACTCGTCTAATATCAGCTATGCCGCCGGAAAAACAACAGACAATGGTACATAGTAGCAATGCATTGCACAAAATCATCCAGTGATGAAGAGGTAAAGATCCTCCCCAATCAAAGTACTCAAGACTTTTCAATTATACAAGCAAACAATCGAAGCAAAGTTCAATTAGAGCCAATGACATGACTCATATGGTCAAGTACTTGAAAGAGACTGATAAGCTCATGTGTAGATTTGAAGGCGATGATTCTTTGCATGTTTGGGCGAGTAGAAAGAATGAGTATCCAATGCTCTTCAGTGTGGTTCAAAAACGCTTGTCAATTCCTGCATCTAGTGCACCATGCCATGCCGCTTTAACATATCTGAGGATCTCATTTCCAATTTAGTATTTTTTAAGTCTAACTCATTGATTTGATCTGCTGTCTGTGAAAACATACAATACCCTCCATTCATTTGACTGTTTGTTAGGTATGTGCGTTGTGCACGTGAGTAATAATGAATGGCTAATGTTGTGTGATGTTTGTACAATAGGGCTGTTCAAAAATAACTTCTTTATTATTCTACTGGGTGGCAACTTGATAAAATTGGTGTGTTGCATAAAATGAACACTGAATCCGGCTTAATTTTAAAAAGTAGAATCAATGATATGAGAGGAGAAAATTTTGGATTTGAAAATAAATGGAGTATTTTCAGTGAGAAATTCTTCCATATTATATAATTTCATACTAGTAGTAAGCCGACTATTTGTTCATATCCAAAATATTCCACTCTAATACCTTCGCTTCTTCTAGTTGGAATTGAACCAAATTTGCTACGAATCGTATTTTTACACGATGTAACAATATCATGAGGTAGCTGGTAAAATCCGAAAGTCTCTATTTGTAATTTATCCAAAATCTTCTCTCATAGCATTGCTTTCTACTAGTTGGAATTGAGCCAAATTTAAGTACTTTTAGGCAATCTAACAATTTCCAGAAGTAGCCTCATTTTTGAGATTTTGTCCTATTTTTGAGAATTTTCGGTAAATGTAGGGCAAATTCGACTAGGATATATACAGTAAATCAGCACTAAAGTAACGCTCCGGCGGCTATTTCGCGAGCTAAGCAAGAAAGTTGACCTTTTTTTAGTCAACCACCTGATAATGTGAAAGAATAACT
Organism: Botryllus schlosseri; assembly: GCF_051294905.1. Taxonomy (NCBI): domain Eukaryota; kingdom Metazoa; phylum Chordata; class Ascidiacea; order Stolidobranchia; family Styelidae; genus Botryllus; species Botryllus schlosseri. The sequence goes on along the minus strand of NC_137245.1, from coordinate 9,298,614 downwards.
GAACCTCTACATAAAAATGCATCTGTTGATACTCCATCAGCTGGTATCTAGACGCGAATTCGGTAGTTCTCCATCAGATAGTATGTAAACGTGAATTCGTTGGTTCTCTATAAGCTAGGCTTACCATATTTTGGAAATCTAAAAAGAGGACACTTCTTCAGAAATTTGAGACTTGCAAAACCGGAGAAGAATTCTCAAAAATCGGTGAATTTTTCCCACTCTGTGTTGGGTTGACTAAAAAAAAAGGTCAAGTTTCCGCTCAGAGCTCAAAATACCGATTTCCTCTCCATATTGCTAGGTGGTTGACTAAAAAAAAAGGTCAACTTTTCGCTCAGAGCTCAGATCACCGATTTTCACTCCCGAAATACCCGCCGGAGCGTCACTTCTGTGCTAATTTACGGCATATCACTCGCATTTTGCTCTAAATGTGACCTAAATTTTCAAAAAAGAGGACAAAATCTCAAAAAAGAGGACAAAAGGGCGTCCTCCGAGAATACTTTCAAAAAAGTCAAAAAAGAGGACAAATCCTCTCAACCGATTGGCACCGGCTGCAATTTTCGAAAAATTTTGCTTCAATTTTCAAAAACGAAAAACTGTATCCTAATGGGATTGGAACACGGCAGCCAAGGTAGCGTTCGAATCAGAAAGTCAACGCGGATCCGATCGCGCCACTCGCTTTCATTTCGAGCCCTGTGTCTGGCCGCTTATATCGAGAGCAAGCCGAGAATTCGTTGATGAGAAACGTATTACATTTACTGCACTCTTTATAAACCTTAACATGGATATCTGGTGACATGGGCTTCTTGTGAATCATATCGGCAAGGAAATCATGATCATGGAGATGGCTCAGTCGATATAATACGCCCTAATATCGCCATTATCCAATAGATACAGTACTGACGGTTTGCACAATAAACACGCACCAGGCCGCAGAGTGAATGAGTCATCGGCGAGTGAGCGAGTGACGCGCATGTATTTATTAGGTAGCGTAGCCTTCCAGGGCATTTACAAAGCTTATAGAGCACGTAAATGGGTCACTTTAGTATTGATAAACGGAGATTGTCAAGACCTAACCATAAGGACAAACTACAAACGCATATCTTACTACTGCGTAAGGTTTATGACGTTAGTTGGTAGCACATCATACAAACATGATACACACGTTTGCGCGGAATACACTGCGTATAGAATTGGTCTTGTTGCCATATATACATCACTATTAGCTGTTAGTCTGATGTAGATATAATCTTATGGGCATGTACTCTCCACAGAAACAATCTAAGAATGTCAACTACCGATAAAATTCTGGATATAACACATTATGTTACGGATATTCGTCCCTGCGTTTGACACTAGTGTGGTAGTCTGCAGGAATTCTCTTCACGATTTTCAGAAGCGGCCTTGGGGTGACATAGGCATAACTAGGGCTGGGCACAATGATTCGAGTACTCGAATCTGAATCGAGCAGTAATTTCAATGATTCGAGTCGAGTAGTAAAAGACGATTTTTTCGAGTACTGAAATGCTACACTCCTCGCTACTGAAAGTTAAATTATCAACGGGAATTATAGTTTCGATGCAATTATCCCCTCTGAAAGCCTTGAAATCTTGATTGGCCGTATCGCAGCATACGAAACATATAGTACAAAGCTACGACCGTTACTGGAAATAGCAGCACATTTTCGAAGTCGCAATGATCCCACAACATTGTCACAAAGTGCAGGGAAATCGGTATGATCAAAAAACACCAAACATCTTTAATGGGATTGCGATGGATAACACTCATTGTATTCTTTGTGGTGGCATAAAAGGTACATATTTGAAAATTGACGTCTCATTCCTGCTGTGACGTCATAATGAGTGATCCTCGAATACTCGACTCGACTCGAAGCATATAACGTGATTCAGAATCGAATCACTCAGGTACTCGATTTTGCCCAGCCCTAGGCATAACTAATGTTGTTTATTTTGACCTTGAAGGTGGAGATTGGCTAGTTCTATTGAAAGAGACAATCCGTAAATGTCTTTCATTACTACAACGTAAGATATATATCGTTATACGACAGCTCTTTGTATATCCTGATGCACACTTTTGCGTAGGTATATGAGCTGAGTTATATTGTATTTATTCCGAAATATACTTGACTATTAGCCATTATTTAGAATCGTATAGGCAACAACTATTCACAGACACAATCTATGAAGGTATATCACTATTAGAACTCGATATATATCCCGTTATGTGACCAGTATATTCATCCATCTGCTTGAAGCTGGTACGGTAGGCTGCGAGAATTCTCTTCCCGATTTTCAAATGCAACCTTGGGCGATGCAGACATAACTAGTATAGTTGTTTTAGCAAGAAAATCAGAAGCTGACAAGCGCTATTCATAGAAACAAACTACAACAACTGGCTATGACGAATACAACCAAATGTACGACAGGGTATATGATGGGTATCAGGAACGCGCGTTTCCGCGAAATGATGCGGTCGGCGGATATCTTTGTCACGCGGCCTATCACATAGATTTTGAACACCTTATATGTAACTAATATCAGATATGAAGATATGTGTGAACTTGTATGGACACTAGCTTTTCACAGAAAGAAACAACTATGCTCTAAGACGGCTAGAACAAAACATACAGTACGTTATGTGAGAGTGGTCAATGACGCGCGTTGCCGAGACATTGTATTTTGCAACATATTTATCTAAGGTATTTGATATCCGATTTCGACGTCTTAGATATAATATATATCAAATAATATGGTATCAATGAACTTGCACAAACAATATCCATTCGCAGAAATGAACAGCAGCGACCTAGCACGATTAGAACGGGATATATAGTGGTTCTATTACAGTACGCTTCCCTCGTACCGGCAATGGGTAAAAATACCCACGCCGGCGCCAAACGGTTAAGAGGACGTATGATAACCCTACTATAAACTATTTGTGAGCTATCGTCGATGTGCTCGTAATAAAAACTGAATGCCTGTATTTGTGATGTATCAGACTGACAAGACAGATATTTGATTTAAAGTTCTAAGATTAGCAAAGTTATCATATTGGCGGCCTGTCACGTCTATCTGTAGCATCGGTAAATGAGGTCAGGAACAGTCGGTTATCTGCCTTTATATACATATGCCAAGTCTCTGATAGAGACAAAATATGCATGTTTGGCAAGCAAGGAATTCGATATCACCCAAGCATGATTGAAAACATAAGTTGAACATGACTTCAATACTGTGACTTGGCCTCGGACTCGAGTCATAACACTATGACTCGGACTTGACCCTTTAAACCAGTGATTCCCAACCGCGGCCCGCAGATAGCCTTCTTGCGGCCCCCACAAAATATTAGGAAATTGAGTATTGACAAAAAATCAATTTTATATTTATAAAATGCACGTACATGGCTTGGAGTCTGGAGTTTCTAATTAGGATTGTAGGAAAGTCGTGAGTAGACTGCTAACGTAACGTCGCTGCTGTTGCAATGCAATGTGCCCTAACTTTCCAGTTGAACGAGCAGTAGGTATAGATATAGGTATAGACACGACCATAACTGCGGCACGCTACACCCACCAAATGGTGGGGGGGGCGAGCTCGAAGGGGGCTCTAAATTATTTCGTGAATAAGCATAAATTATAGAGAATTTTTTGAAAATTCGTGCATCTTTTTACTCTAGGCGTGATTTCATGCTGCTAAATATCTTGACTTTTAGGTACTCATCCCCCAAAAATATATATTCATTGAAATGGGCATATCGGCATTTGCCATTACCGCGCCACGACGAACCAAGACATATTAAGTTTAACGCCGTCTAACATGCGACTCCAAGAAGTGTGTCAGAACGATTGGCAGCGAGAAAACCTTGGCCGAAAAGGTCTGCTCTTATGCTGACCAAGCTTCGTTATATGTACAAAATACTGTCTTGGCAATCTGAACCTCACAAGACACATATTATACACAGACACAAGACACAAATTATATTCCAGAGAAGAAATACCAATTTAAAATAGTGTGCGTCTTTTAGTTTAGTAGCCTACGTTTGGGCTATTCTATATTTTTTGATATAGCAGACAGGAGGTCACGAAATAACATTATGTCACAGGGTCATACCAACGAGTTCTACAGTGTCCAAGACACCTCACTTAACTCTACCGGTAAATATGATTGCGTGAGCAGCGAGGACAAGAAATTGATAGCAATATATATTCAATTCCCAATAATATTGACCGATTTTATCATAAATTATCGAAAATTTCGCGCTTTGCGCTGGCTCACTTAACGGTACAGCTAATTTCGTAGAAAAAGCGAACAAGTTGATACGGGTAGGTTTTTCACCCTATGGAAGCCCAAGACCAAAGTTTTTTTGGGGGGAGGGGGGCTCACAAAGTGCTCTTTCGTTCCTGCCAACGGATATACGCCCGGATATGTTCAATTATTATTGAGGGGTCCTATAGCTTTTCAAACACACCTACCTCGGCCCTCCCTGTAAAACTGATTACGTGAGCAGAGATAGAATAAAAATTGATAGCAATATATATGCGATTCCCGATCATATTGACCGATTCAATTATGAATGACAGAAAATTTTCGCGCTTCGCGCGTTTAGGCAATAAAATCGAACTCACTAAACGGCCCCGAAAGCATCATAATTGGTGTTCCTACAGCTCACGACCCAAGTGTCCGAATAATTTGAAAGCTACTGTCGTACAGATTCCAAAAATACGAATTGAAATCTCGCCAGGGCAATAAAACTGTTCCGAAATAGCCACCAAAGGTCGATTGTTCTGAACAATGGGAGCGCAGCAACACAATGACCAATGGCTTCGAGCGATTGATCGGAACAATGCCAATTTTCATATTTTGATGACTATTTTAGGCCGCTTCATTGCCCTGGTATTCGTGCGGCCCCGACCGTACTCTGAAATTCTAAATTTGGCCCCAACACCCAAAAAGGTTGGGAACCACTGCTTTAAACGGTGACTTGGACTCGGACTCGACTCGGTGATGAATGGAAAATGACTCGACTTGACTCGAGTCAAAACCGCAAAAGTAAGATTGACTCGTGACTCGGAGCCATGTGACTTGGTTACAACCCTGGGCCGCAGCATTTCTAGGGGTATTCTATGTCTTTCCACGTAGGCCATCGTTGGCGGGAATGAATTGTCCTATTGAAAGTTAGCTGATCCAGCAGACTGACAGTAAACACACATCGTCAAAATGCGATTTACTCTTGTATTAATTTAGGCCTGGCACGAAAAGAATCATCACATTTATAACTATTTGAATAGAATTGTTGTTGTACTTGATATAGCCTATATCAGGGGTCACCAACCTTTTTGCAGCCGAGGGCTACTTTTGCGTAATGATTGAAGCGGCGGGCTACCATTTACTCCCGCCGTTTACCCATAACACACTGAATTTCCGCTTTGATATTCATAGCACTGGGCAGGACTGGACATCATGTTATCTGTTTCTATAGCAGTCAGTGGGAAGCCTGGCATTGTATGATATCAACTAGTGCGCTGTACTCTGGTATTTAACTTGACACTGCAATTCTGAGTGAGTGTACCAGATGTGCATTAATTAGGCCTAATCGTGTTTTGTGTTTGTTTTTGATGAAGTTCATGTCCGAAAAGGCTGATTCACAACGATAAGTTGAACCATAGACGCTTGCAACCTTCATAGCTGCTGCGCATACACCACTCTACTTTTCCGTATCAACAATGCACCAATCGTTTGCTGCAGACTTAGGTGGGGGTCATTTTGCAGTGTTACAATTTCAATCTCCAACAGATCAGCATCCAGAAATGACAAGATATCATTATACCGGACAGCAGCAACGATTACAGAAAGTTAGAAACATGATATAATAAACTGCGTTGAGTGTAACAGAAACAAGCTGTGCCAAAAGATGCAATACGTATTGGGTATACAGATATTGAAAATCTGCTAGTACTTCACGGTTATCTGACTTCGAATAGTAATATTGTTTACTAATTTGGCATTGTCCTGATCGTCGAGCTATTATAACGGAACCCCCATCAAATTCAAGAAGACTGTGGACGGCATTCCGTCATGTCGCCTTTATAGGCAATGCGCCGTATCTTGAATTTCTGGTGATTCTATCACATGTTTACATCTATATATTACTAATTCTAATTGAAGATATTTTCAAGTGTTTATATATGTAAGTTACATGTTAGTGTGTTTTAAACAAGAAGAGCTGAATAAATAAATCTATAGAATTAAAAGCTCACTGGTAGTAATCTGACGAATATTGGTAAATGCAGCTATTCCACCTATTTTTAGAATGGGCTCGCGGGCTACTCATCTAGTCCTCGCGGGCTACCTGGTGCCCGCGGGCACCAGGTTGGTGACCTCTGGCCTATATTAATCATAAGATACAGACACCATATGGGCGGACAAATGTATGATGCCATGCCATCATAAAAGCTATCGGGTTATAATTTTGCAGCTACTATTGAATATTTTGTATAGGCTAACTGATATATAATAGAGACTGATCTGATATCAAAACATTTTTAGGTTGAGCTGTAATTTCAATCCAAGATTCGGGTATACTTCTGATAAGTGGGCTATTGATCTCATGGCCAAATATCTTCAAATATAGGAGCAGAAAAAAATATAAATATAATATAAATATATTTAATGTCGGAACGCCCAACACCCCATTGTTGTTACATCGTTGGAGCGTAGGCTACCACTACGGTACTCGGTACCTTTAAGTGACCTTAATAACATGCTTTGTTAGCGAAATACCAATCTGCCACCTTCTAATCTATTACTATTCCCCTGATACGCGATTAGTTTGTTGCGTCCATGATTCACTCCGAATCCACTCGAGTCATTTTCATTTCGCCACCGAATTAGCCCGAGTCTGAGTAATTCTAAGAAAGGTCGCGTCCAAGTCCAAATTCACAAATTTCAGTCACGCATCGTCTAATGGTCAGGTTTTGTCATCATGAATTGGAAATGTGGCGAAATAGTGAATCCTTCACTGCATATGGTAGCGTTTGCAATTGATGCGATAGTGAAGTTTGCTGAATAGTTTCAGGCTTTCGGATCGATTTAAGAGGGAATTTTCACTTTTTAACCTGAAAAGATATATGTGACACTTATATATTGTCAAATTAACCAAAATCTAAAATGTCGTCGTGGGCCGCACAAAATGCTCTGGCGGGCCGCGTGTTTGAGACCTCTGCCTTAACCCTAACCCTAATATCTCCCCTCCCCCAACCCTAGCACCCATCACCCCCAACCCTAATTTTGGGATACCTTAGCCCTAACCCTAATCTCCAACCCAAATAGATATCACCCCCAACCCTAATCTTAGGATACATTAACCCCAACATGGACCCTAACCCACCTCCAACCCTAATGTACCCCCTACCCACCAACGGCACGTAAAACTTCCCTATTTGAGAATAATAATTCGTATTAAATGCATTTATAATGCAAAATAGATCAAAGGCCGAATTTACCGAGGGCCGAATTTACCAGCGGCTGAATTTACTAGCAAAGTAGCAACCCTTGTCCATATGCGTCCACCAGAAGCATGATAACAGATGTCATCCACGCGTATACAAAAATGCGTCTCCCAGATCGTTTGGAACTCCCATCATTATAATAGAATTATTCTGTATTATTCGCTTAGCCTGAATGAATAGTTGAACACCTATCGGTAACCAATAATATACCGTACTATGGTAGTATTTGTATCTACATTCTGCTCATCGTCGTCTGCTGTCTACATACGATTATCACCTGTCGATATGTACAGTGTACAGTCTGTACACCTATCATTCACTAAGTGACGGGTCGGTCACTCATAAGAACTGCAAAACTACGAACGCGACTACGCATAATCGTCGACAGTCACGACGTGAAAGACCGAGTGACCCACGGCCACGACTGGTAGCAGGAGCAGTTACCTGCTATGCCAAACAACAGTTATGAGAATAGTAACCACTCTTACCAGTTTAGGCTTTTTTCTCACATAAGTTCTCTCGCGTGTCTCTATCTGTGACGTCACTTTGGTTTGCGCACTTGCGTAGTAGCGAAAAGGTAATCACACCCTCAATGACGACATAACCACTGTAGCTGAAACTTGAGACGCTTTAATCAGCACCAAAGAATATAGAAGGACAAGAAGTGCGAGGTCATTGTTGCGTCATGCGATTGTTGCGCAGCGGCATCCATTTTGGTCCTCAAAAACCACAACAAACAACCTGAAGCTATATGCGTGCGGCTGTAGTTTTCGGCGCTTTAAACAGTGAATATAGAATTATGCTGAATTGCTTGTATATTTCACGACGAAACCAAGGTCAGTTATTATTCTTTCGTTGTCTACACGTTGTTCTTATTTCAAATATACCCGGACTACCGTACAGCAAGTACTTTATGCTGCACCAAATTGCGCATCTCGCAATGCTTTGTAACGATTTCCAGCGGATGAAGAGGAGGCGGATATGGAAGATAAATTGCCAGCGGGATAAATACACGACAACACATGGTGATTACCTGACCTAACCTATAACCTGTCATATCGACCTCGTCTACCGACATATGCTGCATTCATTTTTGTCGCTTATTCCTCTTATGTTATCCCTTCTTAGACCCAGTGTGCATGACTCTTATTTACATGATGTAGGCCAAGGTAGTTTTCTGATTAAAAGATTACTCCAAGTCGTTTCGGCACCCTTCCGTCTTTTCATTATATTCTATCGTAATCTTGTGGTGTACTGATTCGATAAAAAGTTTAATAAAGTGTGACGATGATATATCCGAATGTTGTGATTATAGGCGAATGCATACAGTTTATGATCGTTTTCAATCAGGGTAGTTGAAAGTAAACTCTGATACGACGAAAAGAATGCAGGGTGATAGGTGATAGTAAGCTTTTTAACGATAGAGGATCAGATCCACGGTGGGAAACGGGAAGGACAGACAGTTGGCCTGTGGGTACAAATAGAGCGACGATCGACACAATTATGCCATCAACGAAAACCAGGTTTTCACCTGGAAACCTTGTAGAACCACAGTATAGAGATTTTTAGTCTTCGAGCTTTAATAGTTTTAACCGATCTTTAGATATGAATACCTGAAAATACCGTTTTATCGAGCGCTGTGTGAACTGGTGGCTACGTTAATTAGCCGCTGGAATCAGGTACAGCATTTGGTCCTGGATTTGATTGCAAAGATGTGGGCATCTGACAAGCTAGATTTCTTGACAGGAACTACAGTGTGTTCTTGGATGTACGACGTACGTGTCCCAAAGGTGATGAATTCGACTTCGGAATAAATTCGCTCGTTTGGCAGCCTACGTCAAATAAGACAGCCGACTGAACTTCATGCTTATCAAAGTAGACGCGATATAGTATAGCAATATATGCTACTTGTATACATGGATTTCTAAATATCACGCGTAGGCTATGGTTGTTTCTCATATTTATTGTCCCTTCATCCGTACTGTGTTGCTGTTGATGCGATAGCTATCATTATAGTCGGCTGTTTTATCTTTATAATTGCTTCATAGGCAAATGTGATCAAGAAACCTACTCAAGTAGAAGTAAAAGTAGCGCCGCCTAATTCGACTCAAGTACACGTAGAAATATAAAGTGCTTTTCGAAGCAGCCCAAAGTAGTTATAAATTGGTACTCGTGGACAATTCCATTCGCGATGTATTTTTATAGAATAGTGTTGCCATAGCAATTTACAGCGTAGCTACGCTGTAAATTGCTGTGGTGTTGCTATACTTTTTCACCCCAGTGATGACTTCTTTCATAAACTGTGACATGGCCCCGCCCCCGTATTTCCGTATTTCAAGGCCTGTAGATGATATGATGCTGAGCGAGGTATAGGATAATGAGATTTACTTGGTTAAGTAGGCCTACTGCAACTAGAGGAAAACTACTCAAGCACTTCGCAAAAGTAGGAAGGGCTTAGCTACCGAGTACCTCTTCATGTAGGGCGTAGGCCTATATAAAAAGCCTTACTTTTTGAATTATGTATATTCTCGGCTTAGTGTTCGTTTCAAATACTTAGTAAGGTTATAAATTGAAAATTAATACTGGGACTTTACGAATAAACTGGTGGAAATCATTCAAAAAGTCAATTTTAGGAGAACCGACGAGAGCGTCTCTATAGGCAAATCAACGATAGATCGCTGCAACTTCAGGACCAAAATGGCGGACGCCCTACGTAACAATGAAGTGACGACACAATGACCTCGCACTTCTTGTCCTTCTACATTCTTTGATCAGCACTATTAAGTACAATCAAAATATTAGAAGATTGCATATTACGAAGGTTAAAGAAGAGGTCCGCCATAAAAAGAAGAAAGCGCAGTCAGATGGATGCATTTCACCGAGGGCGACGGTAATAAAGCAACGGGTGATCAATGCACGCACGAGTTGTCTTTCAAGACCTCGACGACGAACTTGTGAAAGCATCCTGAAACTAAACATCCGACAATCGGTAAGATTCCGTTGGAGAGTTTGAAGATGTCGTCCACCGCTATATCTCAGACTCATGAAAGTAAATCACTAGATAATCCTCCTGACAAGGCACTCTCACTTCCTTTGTATTTCGGCCCGTCTCTTTTTCTCGCCATAAGCGCCTCAATAAAATGCTGCTAAAGATGATAGTTAAAGATCTGCAGCCATTCTCTATCGTAGAAGATTCAGGATTTCGAGATTTCGTAGCAGCACTGGATCAATCATATCAATTGCCGACCCCACAGAGTCTATCGCGGGAGCTTTTGATAAATGCGTACGATGAAACTGTCGAAAAGGTTAAGAATTTGAGGGAGTCTGCAGAATCAGTTTGCCTAACGACCGATTGCTGGACTTCCATCACAACAGAAAGCTACATCGCTGTTACAGCTCATTTCGTAAATGATAAGTAGGCCTACGACTTGAAATCATGTCTTCTTGACTGCCATAATTACTCAGGAAAATTTGAAAAATGAATTATTAAGCATCGCAAGAAAATGGGGTATTGAGAACAAAGTAGTTTTAGTTGTTAGTTGTTACAGACAATGCTTCAAATATTGTAAATACCGTGAAAGGTGCGAATTTCAAACACCTTCCATGCTTCGCTCACACGTTGAATTGGGTAGTCCAGAAAGCTATTCAAAATATAAAATCAATTACAATGAAGGTAAAAACGATTGTTGATCATTTCCATCGTAGCACGGTGGCGGCATCGAAATTTGCATCACTTCAATCTCAAATTAATAACGGTAAACCGGTATTAAAACTGAAAAATGATGTGATTACTCGATGGAGTTCAACGTACCAAATGCTCGAAAGAGCAAGAGTTCTTTAGGAACCCATTGTGGCAACCCTCGGAATTTTGCGCAATCCCTTAAAAACCTTTCGTCCTTGGGATGGGAAGCACTACCCGAACTATGCAGGATTTTGCAGCCGTTTGACTATGTAACGAAGGAAGTTTCTGCCGAGAAATCTGTAACTATCTCCAAGATCATTGTGCTTGCGAACGCACTTCGATCAGCATGTGATCGTATAACTTCAACGCTGAAGTCGGAGTTGGCGAAGAAATTGGTGCAATCGTTGGTTGAGAATCTTAACGCTCGTTTCGCAAACATGGAAAGTTACCCAATTCTGTCTCGTGCTGCTCTATTGGATCCGCGATTTAAACGCAATGGACTTCGTTCGACAAATGCATACGATCAGGCGTATCAGGGACTCGTCGCAGGAGTAAGGCTGCACTTGCCGATAATGATGCTCCGCAACATAATGAGAATTCTGTTGATTTTGACGATGTACTTTGAGGCGAATTTGACCGACGGACCTCAAATTACGTCAGAAAAGGAACACCACAATCGTCAGCCATTGTAGAAGTGCAGCAATATAAGAATGATACTATTGTTTGTCGTGTGACCCCTGCTATTTTGGAGAAATCGGGAATTGGTGAATCCACATCTGTCCCAATGGCAAAATAGCAAATGTGTATGATGGCTACTTCTGTTCCGAGCGAAAGAATTTTCTCGAAGTGCGGTCAGATCGTATCTGATCGGAGAAGTCGATTGAAGGCTGATCGAATCAGCATGATTGTATTTTTAAATTATTATTTATAGTTGGTTCTCACATCTTCTTAACATTTGTTGAGTTAAAAGTTGAGTTATCAGTAAGTCATGAAAATGATAGATTTGAATTTTTGCAGCATTTTCGTGATCAAATGGGTTAACAAAGCTTAGAAATTTTTACTTTAAAAATAACTGGTAAAGTAGCAGTTAAAAATCACAGTTATGATTCAGAAAGTAGCAGTTTGTAACTGCTACCGCGGAATATCGGTTAAGCCCATTGTGAAAGCATAGCCACATTGTCCTCCATAGTGTGGATGTGGAGACGGCATGGTTGCGTCACAATACCAAACTCCGTTACAATGCAAAATTTAAGGCTGATTTTGGGGGGGTCGCGGGGCCACAAGCAGAATATAATTTCTATTTTCGCAATCAGTACCGCGGTAGCTTGATACCCGTTTTATCAACTTTCGCGCTCGGCAAGCCGGTCAAAAATTACCGTCAAATTGCCTTTGGCCAAATGGAAAGTGTGACGTGTAGACCAATTTCACTGAGCCGTGAGATTTGCTTGTATCCACGCCATATAAGACACTATGGCGAAAGTGTTAACACTCCATCCTGAGCTGATCAGAGATGGCCAGTGGCCACGATCCGCTCCATAGGAGCCGGAGTAGGAGCTGGATTTTGTCGATTTTTTCTTTTTACTGTAGCCGGACTGGATCCGGATTTGGAATTTGTTTTGAAATCAATCAGGTTTATAAATATTTTCATCGTTTCAAAAGATCACAAGACTGCGATACAATGAAAATGCAGGAAGGTGTCGAAGCAACTTGGACTAGAGCCTTTAAGATCAGACACCCACCTTCGCCTAGGCGAAGTAAATAAGAGGCATGCACACTGAATGAAAAGTAATGCAGAGAATACAAGACGCAAGCGACAAAATGAGGTGGCATGTGGCGGAGGGCGAGGTCGATGTTAGGTCGTGGTCAGGTAATCCTGAAGACTGGCTAGTATTCATTTGGAAGAAATTGCTTGTATTTCGACTTGAATGCGGACGTGAGTAGTTAGTATGATCGGTCGCGAGCGGCCATGGGGCTCTTATGGGCGGGGTGGCATGCGGCTGGAAAACCGGGGGTGGCATGCGGCTCTTATTTCTTATGGCGGGGGTGGCATGCGGCTATTTCGTCTTATGGCGGGGGTGGCATGCGGCTCTTATGTATTATGGGTGGGGTCGCAAGCGGCTGAGAAACCCGGGGTGGCATGCGGCTATTTCGTCTTATGGCGGGGGTGGCATGCGGCTCTTATGTATTATGGGTGGGGTCGCAAGCGGCCGAGAAACCCGAGGTGGCGTGCTGCAATTGTGTCTTATGGCGGGGGTGGTGAGCGGCACTTATTTCTTATGGCGGGGGTGGCGAGCGGCTATTGTGTCTTATGGCCCCTCTCGACCGGTAACCCTTTTCGATATAGGGCTCGCTCGTGACTTGCCGCGAAACTCGTGTTGGCGACCACACCCTTTCAGACCCCCTATCGCTCGCACATCGTAATGTGTTCTTATGGGTGCGCTCGCACATCGTACTTTCAAGTATAGGCTGCGGCGGTGACTCGTATTGAAAACTCGTGTTGGCATATCGTACTTTCGGGTGTAGGCATCTCTCGCACATCGTACTTTCGCATGTCGTACTTTCGCGTATAGGCTGTGTTGGTGATTCGCTATGTGTTCTTATGGTTGCGTCGGCATATCGTACTTTCGGGTGTAGGCATCTCTCACACATCGTACTTTCGCATGCCGTACTTTCGCGTATAGATTGTGTTGGTGATTCGCCATGTGTTCTTATGGGTGCGGTCGTGATTCGTACTTTCAGGCATCTCTCGCGCGGTGTTGAATAGTCACCAACAATAACCGCACAAACGGAAACGTGGCTTGTTGTGAGGATTAAGCAGTGCGACCTATATTTCGAATGACCTGCGCGCTGAATTGTTTCACGGCCAACCGCGGTGGTCGTGACTCGCCTTTTTTACTATAGGTGGTGACGGTGATTCGCCTGTCGTGTATTCTTACGGGATCTGCGGTGACTCGCCATGTGTTCTTATGGGCGCGGTCGCATGCGGCTATTGCGTCTTATAGCGGGGGTGGTGAGCGGCTATTGATGCTAACACGAAACCCGGGGTGGCGAGCGGCACTTATTTCTTACGGCGGTGGGTCTTATTTCTTATGGGTGCGGTCGTGATTCGTACTTTCGGTATAGACTGCGGGTGGCATGTCGTACTTTCAGCAAAAAAGGTGTGAAATAGTTTGCCAAGTCTAGGAATCACTTGCAAGGTAATATTTTGGTATTTAGTTTACCACAGAGCCGGCGTAGACGGCGACTCGAATATCAACAATAACAACGCTCACGAATTAACACTTCAAATAGCTGCGAAATAGTTTGCAAAACCCCGCGATCGCTGACAAGATAATGTCTCGGTCATAACCATCTTTCACGACTTGGTGTCATAACCATACCGATCGCTCACGCGGTGAAATTTTAGTAATCAGTTTGTCACAGAACTTGATATCGCTGGTAAGATTTAACAAGTAACGAATAACAGACCGCGGTAACTTGAATAGCGACAAATTGTCACTTATTTCCGCTCTAACCCTAATCCTTTGTGAAGTGAACGCTTATTCAAAAGGGTGTGATATAATTTTAAAATCCAACGACCACTCACCGGATAATACTTCAGACATAGCAATTCCTCATACCCGCCCACAAGGTAATATTTCGGTAATTAGTTTGTCACAGAACCGTCGCAGGCGGTGATTGGAAAACCGACAATTTGTCACTCGCCCGCGATCGCTATATGTTTATTCACACCTCCAGAATAGTGGCTGACTTTAGTTGCGTGATAAGATCCATGAAAATATTCAATCAATGTGTTAGTTTATCAACTTGAAACGAAACTCACTACACAAATCAAGTCGATTCGTATCTGAATGTTTTAAATCGGTACAACTCTTATCCTTTGACAAATCCCTTAACGCGTTTTTGTTGAATCGAACGTAACCCGAATATTACTGACGCCGACTTTCAGCCGCATCGAATTATTCGCACATTCCGCGCCACTGTTTTCGCACTTATAGAATCAATACCAACTATAACTCTACAAGAATCAAGAATCACAAGTATGTGCATTACACAGTTATTGTCTTTATTAACTTGAAATCAAACACTTAACAAAAACACGCAACTAATCATTTGGCAACTCTAGCATTACCAAAAAATTCCAGTATTGTTGATTGAAAATCCTTGAGTCATTATTATCAAAAATGTTATAGTACCGCATCGGAATCCATTCGCGGGATGTACTAAAGGTAAATCCAGATAATCCAAAATGAAATATTTGGACTTTGACAAACATGACTACCAACTTTGATCCAGTCACATTTCAAGATCATACGTTGAAACAATCCTTGAAACTTACAACTCTATTCACGACTGAGTTTTCCGTTTATCAAATAGAGTTTCAGTAAATACTATCGCGATATTTTAATGTGTTACTACACACAATTGAATCAATCAATGAAATAGCACCTGTTGTAAATATTTCTAACTTGACAACCACTTGTGCATACCGCGATCGACTTGTGACGCGATGAGTTAAATCGTAAATCGGAATATTTCAATCTATTTGTCGAAACCTTGAACAAACTATCAGGTTATTTTTTGTTGTAATCGAGTGAACGGAAATAGTATAACGTCTCAACATTTTACCATATCCCCATACACAAAAGAGTAAAATACAAAAAACCTTGTCAAGTCAATCCGTTTCTAACTCACCCAACCAAAACAAAAAGTATCCGCATGAAAAGTAGACAAGACTACGCCAGTAATCACTACAATCCAAAATCCGTAACAAGCTCGGTTGTATTCATATCCCTACGACGCGTCTTTTGTTTTTCAACTGTAAAAGTCGTTACTATTTTGCAAGACAAAGTAATTACTACCTGATATATTTTATAAACCAAAGTAAATACTACTCGGTGTGTGGTTTGAGATTAACATATTACATTTGAGTATACCAGATTTGAATGCCTGACCAACGTAGTTGAGAATTCATTTCTTACAATCAAACGCCGGTTTTACATTGAAAGGTATCATACTGTAAACATAAGGATTGACACATTGATCTGATATATGAGATTTTGTAATGCTCGACCACGACTTGATTATTAAATTATTCACGATAATTAGACCCGATGTTGTGGTAAAGGTTATTAGAAAATATCACTTTTGGCATCGAGTACCAGTCGAAGTGGGTGAACAATAACACCGAAAATGATAAATGCGTTTCGTGCTACTATTGATACAAGTTCATTTCTATCAGGTGAAATAAACGCCATCACAAAACTCAGAGCATGCAAAGGTCTTGATTGATATGAATTTCGATTTGTGTCTTATGATACCAGCAAACATTTTAGAAATATTATGATTCGTTAAACCAAAGTCGTAAGTCCGATTATTAATTGATTGGAAACTTGATCACGTACCTCGATCATTACAGAAGATTATAACGCCATTGTCCGACAATCTTTTACAAAAGGATCGAAACCAAGTAACCCAAAGTCGTTGCCGTCGCTTAAACAATTTGTACGACGTTTGATAAATGTACCCTATACTTTGGTGTACTAGAAATATTTGTAAAACACACTCTGGTAAAGAAATCGAAAAGATATCCTACACCTAAATCTGATAAAACCATTTTGCACTTTTTGTTCGTTAGTAGTATCCATTTGAATTTTTCCATTTCCTCTCGTCAAAGTAGATGTAATCATAGTCGCTAAAGAACTTACTTGGATGTGTTTGAATTCTAGACATAGTTATGATTTACTCAACGCAAGACCCAAGAACAACCGTAGTTAACAACCGTGCACACATATCCAAAATATCGCACACTCCGCTATTCCTAAAGTACAAACACCCGATACAAAATATTACTTGTTGTGTTGTTGCGGCATCATCTTCACAATATCACCATTTTTTTGTGTCAATTAGTTACTTTGTATGTTACCCCACAACTCTTACAAAAGTACGAAGGATATTAACATCGCACTAAGTAATTAACTTTACTCGATATTCTCGCATTACAAAACTAAAGAATGGTTGGTAGACTCTACAAACTGTTTCGATATCACAAGACCTTTATTGTCTGAATGGGTGTTCATGTATCTTAATAATCAAATAGTTCAACACAGAACTAGGACTAACAGAAACATCAGAGAGTTGTTTACACAAAAGTTTGTATATGTGCACAGTATGCGAATAGCATGTGTAAGTCCAGCACAATTGCGGTATCCATCCGAGTTTAGTTAACACAAATTTATTACAACGGAGTCACGTAAACTTTCGTGAAAGAAAAGCATACTCACTCCTAGAGGGTTATGTCAATACCATAGCAGTTCCCCAACAGCAAAGTACATATGTTTTCTAGTCACGGTCCTTACATCTTTCACATAGATCAATCTACTTTGCTAACGAAAAGTGCTGAGTCATCACATGATCGCTCTCACAACAAAACAGCTAGTAGATATTATCATTCAAAATATTCCTAACCCTTTACACACCAGTAACAAATCATACAACGAATATGTTTTGTGGGTTGAATTGCTGTTCAGTGTCAAGTCTACCTGTTGAAACGTACATTACAAACAACACAGTCACAATCAAATTAAAACCACGAATCTATTTTCATTTCCTCGCAAACTGTCACATACAGAAAAATAAATTTAATTTCCCAAAACATACTTGTAACCAATCGCTTTCATTAAACATACAACACCATAATAGTATTTACTTTCTACAACATAGACATTCCGGTGTAGTCAAGAAATATTTTTAATAATCAAAATCATCGACTTCTGTTTACGGTGTTAGTGTGTGCATGTCATACATGTGGACCCGTATTAAAATGGACACGACACGACTGACTGTAAGGAGATAGAAGTCTATCGCATAGATTTACATGTGGTCTTCGCTACGGTTTCAAAAAACGAATCATCTCTTTTGCATTGATCTAGACCGAGCAAGTTAGTTAATGGCCATGATTGTGTTTGTCATATGCGAATGATAGGGTTACTGTCAAATCTACATACAACAATCTTCTGACGATCATAATAGCAATTTCATTTTCCACCCCTTCATAATTGTACAACTCGGTAACTACGTTTAACAAGACCAATCACACTGCCAGCGTTGAACACAAGATACCTACCCAAGTAAAAATATCATTCTGGTTTGGACAACTGACGTTTACCTGTGTAAAATTATCATTTTCACTTGGAGGTCCACCGTTACCTAACTAAAATACCATTGTCCATTGGGGATTTATCGTTTACCCAGTGTAACAATCCCCTTTTCACTTGGAAATATATTTTTGGCCTGAATAACAAACCCCTTTTCACTTGGAAATATATTTTTGCCCTGGATAACAAACCTTTTTCACTTGGAAATATATTTTTTCTCTCGGTAATAAACCTTTTTCACTTGGAAATATATTTTTTCTCTTGGTGATAAACCTTTTTCACTTGTAAATATATTTTTTCTCTTGGTAATAAACCTTTTTCACTTGGAAATATATTTTTTCTCTCGGTAACAAACCTTTTTCACTTGGGAATATATTTTTTCTCTGGGTAACAAACCTTTTTCACTTGGGAATATATTTTTTCCCTGAGCAACAAACCATTTTCACTTGGTGGGTCGTCGTTGACCTTAGTAAAAATATCATTTTCCTTTGGAGATCCGGCGTTTACCAGTGTAACAATACATTTTCTCTTGGTCATCTAACTTTTCCTAGAGTAACAAAAACCATTTTCATTTTGAAATCTGACAAACACACCTGACAACTTGGTATTTGTTGTATTGACGATAGTTTGAAATAGATTACAACGAGCAGTGACGGAAATATACACGGACCACCGGTTTCAGAGTATACCTCCATCAGTCGTATCACATCAATATCATCGGTTAACCACATACAACATCCTCTTGTACACAGAAATGCATGTTTCGGAAAATTGGACAATAGACTTCGATAGTTCTGTGATGTCCAGGTTCACGCTTTGGATTTTCCAGAGTCAAAATGTCTGAATAAAACACCTCCTCGACGATGGTTGGTATGTGGATAACGGTATTCGGAAAACGGTTGGATTTATGTCACCCATCGCGATAACAACTCCAGGTCGAGTTTTCCTCCGCGTGTTTACTATATTGTGTCTTTATTGGTCAATGTATGTCTCGACATTCAGTTTGAAATCGGAAACCCTGATAAAGTATGTAACCGGATCCGGATATCAATTCTGAATCGATAAACCAATGAACAATATTCAAAGTAAACATGTTACACCCCGTGTTTCCACGAAAAAATACCATCCAGACATACGTCGCGCTTGTTTGCCCACATCAGTATACGCGTAAATGGAGGTGTGTGACATTGTATGCAATGTGTTGGTATACAAACATCGGGGAGTAAGCCTTCGATCCACTGACATTATCATAGCCGGTACTCCCACATAACGACTCCAGATAAATATCGTGAACAGTGATTCTGCAAATCTCGGACTGATACTGTGATCCAATAAGTTGTGTTTCTGTGGAATGAAGACTGCAATCGTACACCACAATAGAACACTAGCTCGTGATTTCACACGCAATCATAAAACACATCATCGTAAGGGTCCAGTTCATCCGGTAACATTTCGAAACGGTCATCGCCACAAGAGATCGGTATCATTTTGAAACGACATCGTCACAAGTCTATTGACGTCGATTCTGTTGGTCATGTCAATCCGTTTCACAATCCACCGTTTTTCAACTCCACGCACCATAGTGTTACGACACAGACAAGAAGCGTCGGTGGAAATAATAAAACACGGAAAGCACACTTTGGTGTTATTTGACATGGATTTTACACCCGACGAACCTTACATTCGAGTGATGCATTGGAATGACGCTTGTATTATTGACGTAGAAGGAATAGAAATGTATCGATTTATTGGTTTCGTACATATCCAACAAAAACCAGGGTATGTGATTGTGCGTGGTTCGCATATTCGACTGTGAACGCTCTATTTGTATACGCTGTATAGCTCACTTTCACCATCGTGCGAATAACCCATGTTACGGTTCGATGTTTGTGTGTCTGTATGTCACGCTTCAGATTGACTCAGAGTCATTGCAATGTGGCTTATTGGTATGACATTGTTATCGGGTGTGATGACATTCGATCTACATCAAAACTACCGGCTATGATAATGTCAGTGGATCGAAGGCTTACTCCCCGATGTTTGTATACCAACCAAGCGGTGCGCATCTCGTATTCCCAATGTTGTCTCCAGCGGAGACAATTGAAGCGTAGCCATTTTGTCTCCTTGGCTACCTAGTCGTCGGAAATTTTACCTGGGCGCTTATGGGTTTACGCATTGTACCTTCATAAAACGGACTTATAATCAGGTACTGTTAGTTATCAGCCGTCCATCTTTTGATATTGCGTTTATACTAAACCATTTATTACTATAACTTACAGATTATAACATCGGGAATTCTGGGAATAGAATAAGAAGTACGATAGAAACAGGAGATAACTCAGATGGCAGAACAGTAGTTAGCTATAGAAGTAAGATTCACAACTCTGAACTAATATCACTGATCACTGGGTGATCCTTTTAAATTTTTCATCCATATGCATTTTCACATCCATGTACAGGTGATTCCAAGATAATGTCGATGGGGGGGGGGGGGGGGGTCAGTCGGTCAGGTGTGCTGTGCTTATAAGTTATAAGCCTATGGCTGTACAAAACGTTTGAAGGCAGTATCGAGTTTGTGAGGAGTTATAGCGAGGATGAGGAAATGCAGTGTAAGCGGCGATATCCACTTACTTTTTATCAGTGAAATTTTAGCATTTATAAGGGAGAAAATTTTTCATCTAACACTTTGCTTGAAGCCAGCTTGACACTTTGAAAAATTTTATATTTACAGATACATGAACAGACGATTGTATTATGCATTAGTTTGCAGCTGAAGGAATGCTTAAGAACACCTGATTATTACTATGGTATGTGTTCAGTTTCCCTTGGAAGCAATGATGCTCTAAAGAACGAATGGATTAGAGACATCAAGAGAGAAAATTGGAAGCCCTCAAAATATTAAAGGATCTACTCCAAAGTCCAAAGAATGGAAAGAGCTCTGAAACAATGGAATGAGCAAGAAAGAGCCGTGGAATAGAGACTAACACCGAAAGGAACTGTGACATCGAGCAGACGAGCACTAGGCCAAGGTGGATGCCAGTTTGAGAAACCGCAACTGGTCGTTCGGCATGCTCCTATCTGTGTGTGTCTTGTTCAGATGAAAATATAATCTGACGATTTTTGATTTATTCTCACCAGCGGCCTGACTTTTCCGTGCTTAGTAGCAATTTGGTCGAAAAGCTGTCACAGACCCAATGAAATCGTCTCGAGACCCTCACTTAAATAGGGGGTGGAATTTCTACGGAAATCATTTATGTATAATTATTAGGGCGTTTTTTTTACATGTCAAAATTGTAGCGTTAGGTCAAAATTTGTCAAAATTTTTCAAGTCAAAATTTTTTCGACGTCTGCATTTCGTTTGTATCGTAGATTTTGCACTGTCGGTGTACTTATCATTTGATATTTTACAGCTTGTAGCCTATTTTATAGGCCTACCGTTGTAAACGTCTAATTGTCTGCTCATTGTGAATCGTAAACGGTCAAATAAAACAAATAGGTAGACATGGTGTTATGGTCAACGTACCGCAATATCCTAACTGAAGAAAGACTTCTTGGACATTGCATCATTCTTACATTAAGAAGCGCACGATGAAAAATTGTGATGTAGACAACATTGTCAGAATAAAGCAACACTGTGAGTCACCAGCAGTGTACGCACAACTTGAGTGTTGTCAGCCAACAACTGCTGCTGTTAAACGTCTTTGGCAAGCTTCTTAGTAAGGACATGCACTTTCTACCCAAGAATGTAGGGAAGTATCTCTCGTTGTACTACAACATCTTTTAATTATTTCTACCACAATACATATTGTAACCACAGGAATTCTTCATAGGGCCAGATTTCGTTAAAATATTGTTTCTTTTCATGTAAAAAGTTGCCTGTTTCTAAGCCAAAAACGTTTTTTTCAGGCCAAACTGCGTCGTTAGGACAGTCAGTTCCAGCCGGAAATGAAGATTGAGTGGTACAATTTTAACATTATGTGGGAAAACACCTAATTTGCATACGTTAGGTCAAAATTTGGTCAAGTTTCAATTTGGTCAGCCCTAATAATTATACATACATACATCTAGCTAAAAATCGCCAAAAGAAAATACTATTGTACAGAACTAGTTCCATATATTTTAACAGTTCTACCATAAAAATCTTAAAACCTCGTATACCCAGTGTGTCTTCCGATACAACCCTAAAGCCAGATTTCACCCAAAAGATTTCAATGTTGACAATCGGCAACTATATCAACTCCACCAGGAATTATTTCAGTGGCATCAATGTCAACATGTTTCTTTCTTGGCTAGTTCTGTTTTACATGCAAGTGTTCAGCATTCCTGACACTCAAGCAATTACATGAATTAGTTTTGTTGTTCTGTTTCTGATATTTTGGTTTTACAGTGTACCGTATTCAATGACAAGCCTATTTGGTCATCTCAATCAGCAAGAAACTAATTATCCTTCTTTATTTCGGTGTCACAAAAGACTGGCATATTTCCGGCAACGTTGAAAACTATTTATGAATTGCCCAGTTGAACCATACTCTTTCTATACTATGTGGATCGCTAAAATAAAAATACCGTATATCACAATGATCTCGTTGATATATTTCTGGTGCATAGAACCGTATAGTCATAGTGCAATTACAGTTTAATAACCATGGCAAAATCATGGACAGGGCAGAAGCAGTTTAGGTTTAGATAACTTCTTTGAGACATCGAGAGCAAACTTGATGTGTTCCTGCACTCGCAAGCAAACATCACCAAAGGCGATTAACATCACTGCTACTCAAGACTGCTTCACGTTGAGTTTGATGTAGTCAGAAGCTAATCGTTGAAATATTCGCGTCGGAATGTCGTCGCAATGCAGTATCCCTTGAAGTTACACACGAGTCTTCGCCGTTTTAGATCCATCTATGGATACGGAAGTCGCAAATGCAATCCATGGCGTCATTCCAGGCTGACATACCTATTAGAAAGGGTATACTATAGTTCATTAATATGGTCTGTGTTAGTTTTGTGATAAAACATACTTATTCCAGACGAAAACCCCTCGAAAAGCGTAAAAACACGGAAAATCCCAGTAGTTCACCATAAGCACCAGAGCGCAAGTAGGTAGCCAGAGCTGTTTTTCAATTTTCTCCGCCGTCACGGTAAGTTGCGCACTCCAGTGTTTATATAGCTCAGTGATACCAACACATTGCATACAATGTCACACACCTCCATTTACGCGTATACTGATGTGGGCAAACAAGCGCGACGTATGTCTGGATGGTATTTTTTCGTGGAAACACGGGGTGTAACATGTTTACTTTGAATATTGTTCATTGGTTTATCGATTCAGAATTGATATCCGGATCCGGTTACATACTTTATCAGGGTTTCCGATTTCAAACTGAATGTCGAGACATACATTGACCAATAAAGACACAATATAGTAAACACGCGGAGGATAACTCGACCTGGAGTTGTTATCGCGATGGGTGACATAAATCCAACCGTTTTCCGAATACCGTTATCCACATACCAACCATCGTCGAGGAGGTGTTTTATTCAGACATTTTGACTCTGGAAAATCCAAAGCGTGAACCTGGACATCACAGAACTATCGAAGTCTATTGTCCAATTTTCCGAAACATGCATTTCTGTGTACAAGAGGATGTTGTATGTGGTTAACCGATGATATTGATGTGATACGACTGATGGAGGTATACTCTGAAACCGGTGGTCCGTGTATATTTCCGTCACTGCTCGTTGTAATCTATTTCAAACTATCGTCAATACAACAAATACCAAATTGTCAGGTGTGTTTGTCAGATTTCAAAATGAAAATGGTTTTTGTTACTCTAGGAAAAGTTAGATGACCAAGAGAAAATGTATTGTTACGCTGGTAAACGCCGGATCTCCAAAGGAAAATGATATTTTTACTAAGGTCAACGACGACCCACCAAGTGAAAATGGTTTGTTGCTCAGGGAAAAAATATATTCCCAAGTGAAAAAGGTTTGTTACTCGGAGAAAAAATATATTTCCAAGTGAAAAAGGTTTATTACCAAGAGAAAAAATATATTTCCAAGTGAAAAAGGTTTATTACCAAGAGAAAAAATATATTTCCAAGTGAAAAAGGTTTATTACCGAGAGAAAAAATATATTTCCAAGTGAAAAAGGTTTGTTACCAAGAGAAAAAATATATTTCCAAGTGAAAAAGGTTTGTTACCCAGAGAAAAAATATATTTCCAAGTGAAAAAGGTTTGTTACCCAGAGAAAAAATATATTTCCAAGTGAAAAGGGGTTTGTTATTCAGGCCAAAAATATATTTCCAAGTGAAAAGGGGATTGTTACACTGGGTAAACGATAAATCCCAAAAGACAATGGTATTTTAGTTAGGTAACGGTGGACCTCCAAGTGAAAATGATAATTTTACACAGGTAAACGTCAGTTGTCCAAACCAGAATGATATTTTTACTTTGGTAGGTATCTTGTGTTCAACGCTGGTAGTGTGATTGGTCTTGTTAAACGTAGTTACCGAGTTGTACAATTATGAAGGGGTGGAAAATGAAATTGCTATTGTGATCGTCAGAAGATTGTTGTATATAGATTTGACAGTAACCCTATCATTCGCATATGACAAACACAATCATGGCCATTAACTAACTTGCTCGGTCTAGATCAATGCAAAAGAGATGATTCGTTTTTTGAAACCGTAGCGAAGACCACATGTAAATCTATGCGATAGACTTCTATCTCCTTACAGTCAGTCGTGTCGTGTCCATTTTAATACGGGCCCACATGCATGACATGCACACACTAACACCGTAAACAGAAGTCGATGATTTTGATTATTAAAAATATTTCTTGACTACACCGGAATGTCTATGTTGTAGAAAGTAAATACTATTATGGTGTTGTATGTTTAATGAAAGCGATTGGTTACAAGTATGTTTTGGGAAATTAAATTTATTTTTCTGTATGTGACAGTTTGCGAGGAAATGAAAATAGATTCGTGGTTTTAATTTGATTGTGACTGTGTTGTTTTTAATGTACGTTTCAACAGGTAGACTTGACACTGAACAGCAATTCAACCCACAAAACATATTCGTTGTATGATTTGTGACTGGTGTGTAAAGGGTTAGGAATATTTTGAATGATAATATCTACTAGCTGTTTTGTTGTGAGAGCGATCATGTGATGACTCAGCACTTTTCGTTAGCAAAGTAGATTGATCTATGTGAAAGATGTAAGGACCGTGACTAGAAAACATATGTACTTTGCTGTTGGGGAACTGCTATGGTATTGACATAACCCTCTAGGAGTGAGTATGCTTTTCTTTCACGAAAGTTTACGTGACTCCGTTGTAATAAATTTGTGTTAACTAAACTCGGATGGATACCGCAATTGTGCTAGACTTACACATGGTATTCGCATACTGTGCACATATACAAACTTTTGTGTAAACAACTCTCTGATGTTTCTGTTAGTACTAGTTCTGTGTTGAACTATTTGATTATTAAGATACATGAACACCCATTCAGACAATAAAGGTCTTGTGATATCGAAACAGTTTGTAGAGTCTAACCAACCATTCTTTCGTTTTGTAATGCGAGAATATCGAGTAAAGTTAATTACTTAGTGCGATGTTAATATCCTTCGTTCTTTTGTAAGAGTTGTGGGGTAACATACAAAGTAACTAATTGACACGAACAAAATGGTGATATTGTGAAGATGATGCCGCAACAACACAACAAGTAATATTTTGTATCGGGTGTTTGTACTTTAGGAATAGCGGAGTGTGCGATATTTTGGATATGTGTGCACGGTTGTTAACTACGGTTGTTCTTATGGGTCTTGCGTTGAGTAAATCATAACTATGTCTAGAATTCAAACACATCTAAGTAAGTTCTTTAGCGACTATGATTACATCTACTTTGACGAGAGGAAATGGAAAAATTCAAATGGATACTACTAACGAACAAAAAGTGGAAAATGGTTTTATCAGATTTAGGTGTAGGATATCTTTTCGATTTCTTTACCAGGGTGTGTTTTACAAATATTTCTAGTACACCAAAGTATAGGGTACATTTATCAAACGTCGTACAAATTGTTTATGCGACGGCAACGACTTTGGGTTACTTGGTTTCGATCCTTTTGTAAAAGATTGTCGGACAATGGCGTTATAATCTTCTGTAATGATCGAGGTACGTGATCAAGTTTCCAATCAATTAATAATCGGACATACGACTTTGGTGTAACGAATCATAATATTTCTAAAATGCTTGCTGGTATCATAAGACACAAATCGAAATTCATATCAATCAAGACCTTTGCATGCTCTGAGTTTTGTGATGGCGTTTATTTCCCCTGATAGAAATGAACTTGTATCAATAGTAGCACGAAACGCATTTATCATTTTCGGTGTTATTGTTCACCCACTTCGACTGGTACTCGATGCCAAAAGTGATATTTTCTAATAACCTTTACCACAACATCGGGTCTAATTATCGTGAATAATTTAATAATCAAGTCGTGGTCGAGCATTACAAAATCTCATATATCAAATCAATGTGTCAATCCTTATGTTTACAGTATGATACCTTTCAATGTAAAACCAGCGTTTGATTGTAAGAAATGAATTCTCAACTACGTTGGTCAGGCATTCAAATCTGGTATACTCAAATGTAATATGTCAATCTCAAACCACACACCGAGTAGTATTTACTTTGGTTTATAAAATATATCAAGTAGTAATTACTTTATTGTCTTGCAAAATAGTAACGACTTTTACAGTTGAAAAACAAAAGACGCGTCGTAGGGATATGAATACAACCGAGCTTGTTACGGATTTTGGATTGTAGTGATTACTGGCGTAGTCTTGTCTACTTTTCATGCGGATACTTTTTGTTTTGGTTGGGTGAGTTAGAAACGGATTGACTTGACAAGGTTTTTTGTATTTTACTCTTTTGTGTATGGGGAGATGGTAAAATGTTGAGACGTAATACTATTTCCGTTCACTCGATTACAACAAAAAATAACCTGATAGTTTGTTCAAGGTTTCGACAAATAGATTGAAATATTCCGATTTACGATTTAACTCATCGCGTCACAAGTCGATCGCGGTATGCACAAGTGGTTGTCAAGTTAGAAATATTTACAACAGGTACTATTTCATTGATTGATTCTATTGTGTGTAGTAACACATTAAAATATCGCGATAGTATTTACTGAAACTCTATTTGATAAACGGAAAACTCAGTCGTGAATAGAGTTGTAAGTTTCAATGATTGTTTCAAAGTATGATCTTGAAATGTGACTGGATCAAAGTTGGTAGTCATGTTTGTCAAAGTCCAAATATTTCATTTTCGATTATCTGGATTTACCTTTAGTACATCCCGCGAATGGATTCCGATGCGGTACTATAACATTTTTGATAATAATGACTCAAGGATTTTCAATCAACAATACTGGAATTTTTTGGTAATGCTAGAGTTGCCAAATGATTAGTTGCGTGTTTTTGTTAAGAGTTTGATTTCGTGTTGATAAAGACAATACCTGTATAATGCACATACTTGTGATTCTTGATTCTTGTAGAGCAGTGGTTCTTAACCTTGCCACCAGCGCCCCCCAGGGGGCGCTGGCGATCTTGAAGGGGGGCGGAAACGCTCAGTGGGCGATATGGGGGGCGTTGGGCTCAGGGGGGCGGTATGGGGGGCGCTGGAGAAAAATGGCTTCGCAGTAGATGATGTGGTGATAGGACATATCCTTAATGAGTATTCAGAGCAAATTAACACCGAAAACGTCGTTACATATAGCCTTCAAAATACATATAGGTTTAATTGTCCATGGGCGCCTAAATGACTGACACCGAATGTTCCTGTCTTGGCAATCAGAACCCCAGAAGACGAATTCCATCTGGCAGGGAAAAATTATATGTCAGTAAAGAAATATCAACCTGAAATCGTGTGCGTCTTTTAGTTTAGTACGATTGGGCGACAGGGATATTCCTGCTGGGCGATATCCCCGTTGAGCGATTCTATATTTTTTGATATTGCAGACAGGGGGTCAGGAAATAACATTATGCAACGAAGTCATACGAACGGGTTCGCCCGCCCGAATATGTTTAATTATTAGTTACGGGCCCTACAGTTTCCAAGAAACCTCACAATGTTCGCTTTAAGTTTTGATTAGTCTGCGCACACTCAACGACTCACTGCGCTGACCCTTGGACAACAGTGCGTAACGACTTAAAAATGGTAATAACTCCGGATTTGTTGTGCGCAACGTAGATTTTTTGTGTGCAGAGACCGTGTCAGTACTGCGCACGTGCGCAGCTTAGAGGGAACATTGTACCTCACTCAGCTCTACCGGTAAATGCGTTTACGTGAGCAGAGAGAGGATAAAAATTGATCTCAATTTACATGCAATTCCCGGTGATATTGACCAATTCAATCATCAATTAGTGAATTTTTTCGCACTTCGCGCGAATAGACGAGAATAGCTGCCTCAGT
Source organism: Botryllus schlosseri (assembly GCF_051294905.1). NCBI lineage: Eukaryota > Metazoa > Chordata > Ascidiacea > Stolidobranchia > Styelidae > Botryllus > Botryllus schlosseri. The sequence goes on along the minus strand of NC_137245.1, from coordinate 9,269,771 downwards.
AAATGGACACCCAATGTAGATACCTAATAGGCTATCAGCAAATAGCGGACAGCTTAATGGGGGTCTGGGAGTGAAGTCCCCCGGAAGTTTGGTTTATCACCCGATGGGGCCCAGGACCAACGTTTTTAGTTTGGGGGGGGCTGACGAAGTGCTGTTACGGCCCTGGTAACGAATAATTGTACTTGCGGGCACGCCCGAATATGTTTAATTAATAATTACGTGCCCTTTATTTTCCTATACAACAGCTCACTCAGTGCTACTGGTAAATCTGATTACGTGGGCTGAGAGGATAAAAAGTTTATATAGCGACTTATATATGTAATTACCACCTATTCATTCATGCATTATGGAAAATTTTGGTACTTAGGGCGACCAGGCCACACAAACTTTGCTGACCATCAAAATCACGATATGGGGTTCGTGGGGGCGAAGCCCTCAGAAGTTCGGTTTATCACGCTATGGGTGCGCAAGGCAATCGTTTTTAGGGGGGTTAACGAAGTGCTGTTACGGCCCTCCCTCTTACTCATTGTCTTTATTACATTCCTTACAATATGAAGTTGGGGGGGGCGCTGGAGCACGATAATTTTTGAAAGGGGCGCTGGAAGAAAAAAGGTTAAGAACCACTGTTGTAGAGTTATAGTTGGTATTGATTCTATAGCTATGAAAACGACGGCGCGGAGTGTGCGAATAATTCGATGTGGCTGAAAGTCGGTGTCAGTAATATTCAGGTTGCAGTCGAATCAAAAGATCACGAAAAGATTTCTCAAAATAATTAGAATGGTACCGAATTAACACATTCAGATACGAATCAACTTGAACTGTGTAGTGAGTTTCATTTCGAGTTGACAAATTGACGCATTGATTGAATATTCTCATGATTTGTATCACGCAACTAAAGTCAACCACTCTTCTGAAGTGTCAAAACATATAGCGATCGCGGGCAAGTGACAAATTGCTGGTTTTGAATCACCGTCTGCGAGGGTTCTGTGACAAACTAATTACCGAAATATTACCTTGTGAGCGGGCATGAGAGAGTGCTATGTCTGCAGCATTATCCGGTGAGTGGTCGTTGGATTTTAAAATTATATCACAACCTTTTGAATAAGCGTTCACTTCACAAAGGATTAGGCTTAGAGCGGAAATAAGTGACAATTTGTCGCTATTCAAGTTACCGACACTGGCGGTCTGTTATTCGTTACTTATTAAATCTTATGAGTGAAATCAAGTTCTGCGACAAACTGATTACTAAAATTTCACCGCGTGAGCGAGCCAACACGAGTTTCCAATACGACATGCGAGAGATACCTATACTTGAAAGTACGACGTGCGAGCGCACCCATAAGAACACATGGCGAATCACCACCTCAGCCTATACCTGTAACGTTATCATGTCACCCGAGTCATTATCTTGTCAGAGATCGCGGGGTTTTGCAAACTATTTCACACATTTTTGAAGTGTTAGTTTGTGAACGCGGTTATTGTTGATATTCGAATCGCCGACTACGCCGGCTCTGCGGTAAACTAATTACCAAAATATTACCTTGGAAGTGATTCCTAGATTTAGCAAACTATTTCACACTGAATGGAATAGTGTAATATTCGATAGTAGCACGCGGTTGGCCGTGAAACAATTCAGCGCGCAGATCGTTCGAAATATAGGTCGCACTGCTTAATCCTCACAACAAGCCACGTTTCCGTTTGTGCGGTTATTGTTGGTGACTCGTACATATTCAACACCACGCGAGAGATGGCCGAAAGTGCGAATCACGACCGCGCCCATAAGAACACACGGTGAATCAGTAGAGACCGTGTAATAATACACGACGATATACACATTAACAAAGGTTCATTCACATGACTATTTACTTGATACATATTCAACACGAAGTACGACATGCCAACAACGAAGCCGCGTGCGACCGATCCCTATGCTGAAAAGGGTTACCGTGCGACCACAATAGCCGCTTGCCACCCCCGTCATAAGACAAAATAGCCGCTTGCCACCCCGGGTTTCTCAGCCACTTGCCACCGCCGCCATAAGAAATAACAGCCGCTTGCCACCGCAACTAAAGTCAGCCACTGTTCGAAGTGTCAAAAACATATAGCGACCACCAGAAAGTGTCAAATTGTTGGTTTTCGAATCACCGTCTGCGACGGCTCTGTGACAAACTAAGTACCGAAATATTACCTTGTGAGCGATCGGTATGTCTTTAACACCAAGTCACTAAAATGGTTATGCCCGAGACATTATCTTGTTAGCGATCGCGGGATTTGCAATCTATTTTACACTTTTTGAAGTGTTAATTTACGAGTGTGGTTATTTGCTGGTTGCTTTTTGTGTCACTGCTGAATACTGAATACTCCTGAATGTAATAGTGCTGACTGGATTAGTGTAATAATCGATACGATAGTGCGCGGTTGGTCGTGAAACAATTCCGCACGCAGGTCATTCGAAATATAGGTCGCACGCACTGCTTAATCCTCTTGCAAGCCACGTTTCCGTTTGTGCGGTTATTGTTGGTGACTATTCAACACCGCGCGAGAGATGCCTGAAAGTACGAATCACGACCGCACCCATAAGAACACATGGCGAATCACCAACACAATCTATACGCGAAAGTACGGCATGAGAAAGTACGATGTGCGAGAGATGCCTACACCCGAAAGTACGATATGCCGACGCAACCATAAGAACACATAGCGAATCACCAACACAGCCTATACGCGAAAGTACGACATGCGAAAGTACGATGTGCGAGAGATGCCTACACCCGAAAGTACGATATGCCAACACGAGTTTTCAATACGAGTCACCGCCGCAGCCTATACTTGAAAGTACGATGTGCGAGCGACCCCACCCATAATACACAAGAGCCGCTTGTCACCCCCGCCATAAGACACAATAGCCGCATGCCACCCCAGGTTTCTCAGCCGCTTGCGACCCCACCCATAATACATAAGAGCCGCATGCCACCCCCGCCATAAGACAAAACAGCCGCATGCCACCCCGGGTTTCTCAGCCGCTTGCGACCCCCGCCATAAGAAATAAGAGCCGCATGCCACCCCCGCCATAAGACGTAATAGCCGCTCGCCACCCCCGCCATAAGAAATAAGAGCCGCATGCCACCCCCGGTTTTCCAGCCGCATGCCACCCCGCCCATAAGAACCAATGGCCGCTCGCGACCGATCATATTAACTACTGACGTGCTCGACGACTGTCGGATAGCCGGCGAGATGCTGTTCCACAATTGGGGTCCGGCATGCTTGATTGATGATGAAAGTCGAATTTTATTATGATTTTTCCACTTAAATATGACTAATCGGCTTTAGTTTAGCAGGATTATTTCGGACTGTGAAGTGAAATTCACCAGCCTTCTTTTTTCGGACTTATGTGAATTTCGAATTGCCAGCCGGAGCCGTAAGGATTCGGATTCCCAAATTTCGGAGACTCAACTTGACTCGAATCTTTTTTTAAATATGGAAAATGGCTCAAATCGACTTGGGTCAAATTGTGCATTGACTCCGCTTGTACTCGAGTCATTGCGCTCAACTCGACCAGTCATATAACTCGATACTCGGACGGCCAAGACATGCATTTCCTTTTAACTTCGAATAATAGTAAAGTTACAGCATTATTCATATATTGTCTGCAGTCAGTGCTGGGATCAAGTCACTATATACCTTCTAGTCACACTCACAAGTCATTGCAAATTTTGACTCGAGTCAAGTCAAGTCAATCGATTTTTGAAGGTGACTCGAGTTAAGTCGAGTCAGGTCAAAAGTCACGAGTCAAGTCGCAATTCAAGTCAAGTTGTCTTTTTGGAGTATACGAGGTATGATTAATAAGTCATTGCACTCGCCGTAGGCCTATATTATATATCGAGGACCGAATATAGAATTAAATATACTTTTACCTTACCTTTTACTTTTACCTGATGCTGAGCAACCAACGTGCCATATTTTATCGGAAAATCTACTGACGTGCTTTTGTTTTAGCGACCCATCAACGTGCCTTCTTCTATCTGACTACTAGGTGCCGTGCGATCAATGCCGTTTTTATCCGCTGCTTTCATCTAAATGCTCCTGATGTTTTCTGTTGCTCAATAAAGTGCAAGTCAACGTCTTCGCCGACTCACTGTTGAGGACCCTATAGAGGGAACGCGACGTAGTCTTTGACTTAGACAGCTTGCCATAGTGCGTCATCAGGATCGTAACTGCCGCACCCCAAACCCCCCAAATGGGGGTCGAGCTCGAAGGGGCCCCAAAATTATTTCGTGAATTAACATGAATTACAGAGTATTATTTTGGAAATGTTTGCAACTTTTTCCAAAAAAAATTCGCGCTAGACTCGATTTAATGTTGCCAAATTTCTTGATTATTGGGTAGCTTTCCCCAACTAAAATACGCATGATTTATAGAAATAATGGGCACTTCGGCGTCGGCCATTACAGCGCCACGTCGCACCAAGACATATGAAGTTATGGGCCATGTAACATGCGACTCCGAGAGGTGTGCCAGAACCAGAACGACAAGCAGCGAGAAGACTTTCGCCGAAATGAAATGCCCTTGTGCTGACCGAAAACTTCGATATATATACAATGTATCATATGTAGGCCTACCATATGTACATATATACAGTAGGCCTATAGATATATGTTTAAATGTCCATAGGCACCTAAATGGTTGTCGCCGAATGTTCCTGTCCTGGCGACCCCACAGTACAAATGCCATCCCGCAGGGAAAAATTATTCGCCAGTAAAAAGTAATACAAATTTGAAATCGTGTTTAGTACGTATTGACATAACAGATATAGGAGGTCACGATATAGCATCATGTAACGAAGTCAATATACCAACGGGTCCGCCTGAAGATGTTTAAATATTATTTATGGGTGCTATCTTTTCCAACCCACCTCATTCAGCTATACCGGTAAATCTGATTCTGTGAGCAGAGAGAGGATAAAGAATTGATAGCAATATATATGCAATTCCCGTTCATATTGACCGATTCAATCATTTTATATGAATTTTGCGCGCTTAGCGCGTTTAGGCGAAATATGTAATTACTCATCACTATAAACAGTACACCAAGTCATTCGCTTAATCTGCAGGTGGCACCTGCCGCATACGCTTATGCGAGAGTTCCGTCGAGTCGCTCATGGCGCTTCGTCACCAGTCTTTCAGGTGATTCATAATCTCTGTCTCCTTCCAATCCTATACGTTGATCGATTCCACATCGTCCACGTATGGTATCCGCCTTTGCACACGAGTGCGGAGACTTTTGCGGAGGTCACCAATCCCCGAATCTGTTGTTCTGATAAGGTCCTCTGCGCTTGCGACATCCCATGACCCTCTTCAATTCAACACGATGGCGCCATTAACCACGGTATCCACCCGGGTGCGCGTTCGAATCCATTCTGTCACCTCAGCCGATCGATATTTCCTTAGAGGCTGTTTCGAAGATAGCCCTCCAGAACCTTTTGGCACTTTCGGGTTTGAGCGACATGGGGTATGATGCCCTATTATCACCAGACAGAATTCAGCGAGCACATTCACTCCGATTCTTGACGTACTTCTTCTTGCCATGGCAGAAACAGGGATTTCTAATTCTAGATTTCCCTGGCCAGAAATCCCACCGTTTCCTTTCCCGCGGACGGGAGGGTGGTGAACGATGTTTTCGTACCACTTGACGGGCTCCTGTGGGCCTTCCGAATACCTCTTGGTACTCCAGGTCCACGAGCCGTTGGGTTTCCGTACAGTCCTCGGTGTTCATGGCTGCTGGACGGACCACTGCAAAAGCATGATCCCCCATCTCGCCTAAGAGTTTGCTAGACCACTCGTGCTCCATGGGACCGACTATCGGAAGGTTTCTCAGGGGTTGAGATACTTGCACCGGGTCCAGGGCTTCTGCCCTTATAGCCGGTCTCGCTACGCTTTGTTATTATTACGTTGCCACTTTACGCTTTCGATCGTACGGTCCGGGTGTAGATCAGCGAGGGCCTGGCTAATAAACCTGACCTTCTCACCCTCGAGTCGTATCTCATCGCGTGCCAGCAGGACGAGCTGCTCGTGATCCCAGTGGGTTCTGGTCCTAGCGGTAGGAACCATGCCCGCATAGTATGCGGTTGGATGTTTAGACCGTCTATGCACTTGCAACCCTCGGTTTTGAAATACCCTCCACATTCTGGACAAGCGACAGAGCCCACGGGCGGCTCAACGATCCTATTGGGGAGAGACGCTGCGGCATCTCCCTCATTCAAGTTTATAGAATCCGTAACAATAATAGTCTTGGCTCAGCAAGAGGGTGTCAGCCTCACGCGAGCGTCGAGGGTTTTTAAGGTCTCCTCGACCGGACCCAGATTAGTGGTTCCTCCCTCCCCCAGCGCATCGGCCCACATCCTAGGGGGCCATGACTGGACTAAAGAACTTTTTTGAATTGAATGCAGTACTGTCTCCGACTCAGCATGGATTCAGATCCAACCACAACACCAACCATGCAATACTATCAATTGTAACGGACTTTAACAAAACCATCAAGCAAAAAGAAAGTGGCTGCAGCATTTTTATCGATCTCCGCAAAGCTTTCGACACAGTTAACCACAGAATCTTAAGATACAAGCTAGAACACTATGGAATCAGGGGTATTGCAGCAACTCTACCTGAAAGCTACCTGGCAAACCGCAAACAATTTGTTAAACTGGGGTCATGAAGAACGACTACCAGAGATATAACTTGTAGAGTGCCACAAGGCTCAGTCCTTGGACCGACTTTTTTCCTCATTTATATTAACGACATTGTTAATGCATCTTTATTCCGCACGACGCTATTTGCTGATGATACTCACCTCTTCCTAACCTCCAACACTGTCGATGGTTTGCATGCATCTGTGAATATGGAACTCCCAAAAGTGTCGAGATGGCTCCAAGCAAACAAACCAAGTTTGAATGCAGATAAGACCGAGATGCTCGTTTTAAATAATGCCAGTCATAATTTCACTGTGAACATCAATCATAAACAAATCTCAATATGTGACTCAGCAAAATATCTCGGCGTCACCATTGATTCCAAATTGTCTTGGAAGCAGCATATTGAATGCACAATATCAAAACTAGCTCGGTGTGTGGGAATAATGACCCGTCTCCAATCTTTGGTTTCCAGATCAGTGCTACGAACCATCTACTTCTCTCTTTTCCACTCTCATCTGCAATATGGAATCGTAGTATGGGGAAATGCATGCACAACATTTTTGTGCAGAATTCGAACCCTGCAAAACCGTGCGATACGGCTGATCTCATCTGTACCTTTACGTACCAATTTATCGCCTTACTACCGTAAGCATCGAATTTTGCGAGTTGATGAACTATGTCGCTTCGAAGTATCAAAAGTTGTTCACAAATATTTTTCCAATAGTCTGCCTACTGTGTTTGATGACTTTTTCATACCTGCTAAACATGTCCATTCCCATTACACAAGATCCTCGTCTAAAGGAAACATCTACTTACCCCCACCCAATAGCAACCTAACTAAGAGATCTATCGACTACTCGGGACCTATCATCTGGAATGCATTACCACGACATATCCGTGAATTGCCTTATAATAGATTCAAAAAAGCCCTACTTGATCACCTCTTGTCGTTACACTAACACTGTTGCCCTACCTCGCCCAGACATTGCTTCATTGATCATTTGCCACCATTGTTTTATTTATTCTATTTTCCTTTAACTAAACATTTCTTTACAGCCAGACTGTTCAGAGTCAAGTGTACCTGTTTGATGCTGGTGTGATCAGACTAGATGACCTTCACGGTCTTATCGATCATTCCTATCTAATACCGAATACTGTGCACGCATGTTTTCTGTACCACCATCACTGCCGTTTGTTATGTATTTTGGTTCGATGAAAATAAAGACTCTCTCTCTCTCTCTCTCTCTCTCTCTCTCTCTCTTGGCCACCTGGCTTCTCCTAGCTCGTTTACCGTGTGTGTCCACCAGGGCCCGACTCTCACTCCGACATCATCCGGGTAAGCCTCCAGTAAGAGAGTCAGCGTATAGGCTGAGGGGGTCTGGTTTATCACCCTATGGGCGCCCGAGGCCAACGTTTTTGGGGTTCCTGACGATGTGCTGTTACGGTCCTGCGCGCTATAGTAGTATGACAAAAAACACGAAGACAGACAATAGGCTAAGTGAGGGTGAATTTGGCCGGCGGCTGAAAATAATTGCCCACCCCTGGCCTAGACCCAGCTGGGTGTCTGATTTCAAAGACTACTCCAAGTCGTTTGGACACTGTCCTATGTTTTATTGTATCGCGATCCTGTGGTGTGTATTGATCGGATTAATCCATTGAACTATACTGTGCGATATTCAGCCCTGAGTCGTTGTATAACGGATCTAGCATTATACTGTAGCAATGTTGGCGAATGATCCGACATATAAGAGTAACGGCAGGAATCCAAACATTACAAGTAGAAATATGATGAATCTTTAATTTTCGTATGTGGGCTATATGGTGATTGGTGACTTAAGTGCAAGAATTGTCAGGCTATTTTGATAGGGTTACCATATTTTTGGATCAGGAAAGGAGGATACTTTTTCAAAATTTTCAGACTTAGAATTGTGGAGCAAAATTTGGAAAAATTGGTAAATTTTTCCAGACTTTGTGGTTGGTTGACTAAGAAAAAAGGTCTTCACTTCCGTTCAAACCACGAATTTCCTATTTAGCGTCATTTATGCCCATTTCTTAGCTCTAAAAGCTGTAAAGGAGTAGGACGAATTCCCAAAAAGGAGGACATTTAGGCGTCCTCGTAGGATATCTTCAAAGACCTGAAAAAGGAGGTCAAATCCTAAAGGAGGATACGTATGGTAACCCCTAATTTAGATTGGTTATTCCTAAGACAGTAATAGTATGTCCAATGTTCACTGACTGATTCGTGGATGGTGTTTGTGTCACAGTTAGCTCGTTTTAAAATAAGGGGAAATACGCATGCAACGCATCGGTGCGAACGAGACCAACGTGAGGTAATAGCAGTGTGGATAATTAATTATGGCGGCGGGAGTTGCAAAAGCTGATCTGATTGACTTCTCCTTTCATCAGTGCAGTCCAATCGACCTGTCGGTAAAGCGCTTTTACTAGTGTCTGTGGGAGACTGGGAGTATGGTATGAGCTGATATGGAATCGATCGTATGGTCAACGCGAGAGAAGCTAGCTATTCTTTCATTCGCTAAGAGGGTCGGAGAAAATGAATGGATAGATGCCGAGAAGTTCTTAGAACCGTTTTGCGAAGTAGGTCGGCCCGCGAATTGGCTCGCAGCAACGTCGTGTGCGCATTACTTCAAACAACTAATGAAAGATAATCCAACTGGCAGTGAAAGTCAGGAGTCTACATCAGCCCACGACGAAGCAATAAGCAGTCTGACGTTACTACGCATTCAAGAACTTGAAGACTTGATATGGAAAGAAAGCAGCCATTACAAAGAATTGGCTGTCGAACTACAATCCATCGAATCTGGTTCAGCGGACGACAAACTAGATGAGCTACTGGAACAAAATGGTTGTCCAACTACTAGAGCGGTAAAAGAAACCCTGGACAAGTCTGCGACAGTTCAAGCCGATCATACGGTGAATGAAAATCTTCATACGTTGGCTGAACCAGAGGCAATCACACCAAGCATTCAAAACCACGTAACAGAGAGCTCTTATCCGGAAATCCCATCGGCAACGACGCAAAGAGTAGAGCCTGCTACATGCCCTGGCCGCGATGAAAAGGATCCTGTAACAACCACAACAACGAATACTGCTGTTGCTATGTGTGACGGTGAGCAAGAACCGCAGAAGTCCAATTCCAAAAATGCAACTGATACTCCAATTGAACCAGAAATTGTCGGTACAGAGTGCGTTGATGAGACGGCGTACTCCTCTGATCAGTGCGATTCAGCTTTGAAGAGCAGTGATAAAATCGGTAGTGCTTCCGTTGAAGATGTTAATCTTCAAACACTTGACGAAGATATACGGGAAGCTGAAAGTTCGACGAAACTACACATTGCCGCCTATGTTGATAAGCAATTGACCGCTAGGGTTATGTGCAGTAAAAGCGATGAAATTCCCAAACAGACTAATGTCGAACACGTCGCTGTATTACATGACGCTGTCAAAGCTGCAATTACCGATGGCTCCATTCCCCCAGTTACAGCAGAGTGCAATGCGAGATCAATTGCGACCTCGGGTAGGCAAATAAAAGCCGAAATCGAAGTCGAGACTGCTAGTTTCAAAGCATGGAGGAAGTCTATAATCATTCTGTGGAAGCAGATAGCAAGTCATCGATATTCAAGCTTATTCATGCATCCCGTCACTGACGACATAGCACCCAACTACTCTTCGACTGTGTATCGCGCGATGGATTTAACAACCATCAAGCGCGACATTGAAACCGGTATGGTGCGCTCTACGGGTGAGTTCCAGCGGGATTTGATGCTGATGTTTCAGAACGCTATAATGTACAACAGCAGTGACCATGATGTGCACAGGATGGCGCTGGAAATGCGTTCGGAGGTGATGAGTCAAGTGGCGCAATTTCACTCGACCCAAATACAGTTGGAGATGGCGACTGTTGAGTCTGCTGTTGCGAAAGTCACGCCATCAGTGGGCGTAATTAGGGCGTCGAACAACGCTCTTCTAACGGTGTTGGTCCGTGAGGCCCGCAGTAAAAGGATTAGTAGTCATCGCAGGTACGAACAGCCCAGCGACAAAGAGACCGCAACCAGTGCGTCAAGAACTCGACCACTACCACCACAGTAAGCATAGATCTCCCAAGCATCTAACATCGATTAGCAGTTTCTTTACTTTCCAAGTGGACTTGGTTCTTCATGTCTTATTTCAATGTTTGTTTCGAAATCTGCACGATAAAAATGCCATATAATCTTGAAATTTTATTTCATTACTTTTGCCATTGTGCCAGTTACTAAATATAAAATTTGTATTTCAGATAATTTGATGTTATGCGAGTCTTTTTGGCGTTATGAGATGGCTGTGTTACGCAAAAATTGCGGTTTCGTGGTAGCCTACCATAACTATCCTCCTGAAATCCAGGTTCAAAGCGGGCGCTATAATTATATCGTGATCGTCTGTTTCTATTTGGAGCAAAAAATGGGAAAGGTGTCGTACGATAGGGTTTGGGTGAAACGTAGGCATACATAGCGATATATATTTGCCGGGTGCGACATACGGTACGGGGCGAAAATATAAGTTTTCGCATAGTATACTTGGAAATATTGACCAGGTTGGCTTGGAAATATCGATCAGCAAAATTACTGCTTGGCACAATGATTGGAGTCTTCGTATCCGATTCGAGCTGAGTTGAGTAGCGAGAGATGATTTTTGGTGTACTGAAATTATACGCACAAAATTATACGTCACAAAGAGCTGAAACAACGGAAGTTATATTTCAGATTTCGATAGTATTTTCCACTGTGGAAGCCATGAAACCTCGACTGGCCAAGTGGCCATTGGTCATATCGGAACATGTAGTACAAAGATTTGTAAGTTACGCGCGGTAATGAAAGTGTAGTCGTGATCAACCCACAACATTGTCACCGAGTCCATGAAATAGAATAGCCATTGTCGAAATAAAACCAAATTATATTTAATGTGATGTACTACTGGCATTATCTTTTTTTGTGGTAGGCGTACATATTTCAACTTTCCGCGTCTTCCATACTGTTGTGACTTCTCTATCAGTGATACTCGAAAACTCGACACGAAGTCTATTATTCGATTCATAATCGAATCACCCAGCTTCTCGATTTTGCCCTGGTCCAGAGGTCTAAAACTCATATATGCTCGCGGGCCCATATCCTGTTTTTTTTTATTGCTCCGCGGGCCGCGGCATCAAATACAAGGGTATTCAATGTATTTCCAAGTAGGCCTTATTTGACGGGACCTTGCAGACTGGCATTCCATAAGCATCGTGAAAATGTGATTTACTATTGTGAGTTCGCAAGCCTGGCACGATGATTTTTTTTTGTTGTACTTGGCATAGTTTGTCAAAATAATTAGTTGTAGACACCATGGTACAAATGCATCACGCATGCACCATAGCGTGCATGCATATAAGTTGAATTTACCTTCGAATGCAGGAACTGATCAACAACAACTTGAATATAATGATTAATGTGCCATAGTACAAAACGATACAATAGCCGAGCAATCCAATATTGTTACAGCGGTGGACCGCACCACTACCTCACTCGCCACCTTTAATCGGCGATTATAACATGGATAAACAGACCCAATATGACGCAGGATCAAGGGGGCAACATAATGTAAATGGTTACCATTGTCATCCCGACCTGCTTAGATAACTAAACACGCTACGCAACGCAAGCTATACGACCTTTTGATATATTATTCTCCATAACAGTCTGATAATAGTCCGTGGTTGTACTGAATCACGGCGTTCTGAATCCCAAGTCATTCTCTGATTGTAAAGTTTGACCCGTCTAAACTCGAGTCATTTATATTTTATCACCTATTCTGTCTGAGTTCGGGTAATTCTACAAAAGGTCGCGGCCAAGTCCAAATCACAATTTGCAATCACGAATCATCAACGGATCATGTTTTACGATCATGAACAGGTAATGCGACGTAATAGCTGATCTTTCCCCGCATGGTAACTTCTGAAAGTGATATCATAGCAATTTACAACGTAGCTACGTTGTAAATTGCTATGGTGATATGGTAGTGAAATTTGAAGAGTAGTTTCATATTTTTAAAGTAGTTTTAATGCGAATTTCAAGTTCTCAAATCTACAAAAAATACATGTGGCAGTTGAATATTGTCAAATACTTCAAAATTGCAGCAAACAATACGTTCATACTGTTAAATTTATTTCACTGGAAGCTTTTCGACTGGCTCTCTTCAGCAGTGAACGCCAGTAAATGAGGTTAACCAAGTTCGAAATATAGGAAGATTTTGGTCGTTGTGACGTAATAATGACAAGTACACAAGTCGCGAACGGCAGTAAACTATAGATAACTAACCTACGTTAGTATAGATAACTAACCTACGTCAGTTTTCCATAGTTGCTCGTGGTCGTTCTCTTTTTCATTTAAAGGTCCTTAATCAACCATTATAAAGCTGCAAAAGCCGATCCTATGCCGCCAGAAGGAACATCTCTACACGCTGGGAATCTTCCATTAGTGTTGTTTTGTCATTCGGCTGTTTTACAGCTGATTTTGTGTGTGCTGTACCGTAACCGTGCGCTGTTTACTGCCGTTCGCGACTTGTGTACTTGCCATTATTACGTCACAACGACAAAATTCTTCCTATATTTCGAACATTTACTGGCGTTCACTGCTGAAGAGAGTCAGTCGAAAAGCTTCCAGTGGAATAAATTTAACAATATGAACGTATTGTTTGCTGCAATATTGGAATTCTGTACTTCGAAAAGCCTATACTTCAAAATCCAAAACGACAGCGCGGGTCGCACAAAACGATCTCGCGGGCCGCATACGGCATACATGTTTGAGATCTCTGTCCTAGTCCTATGTAGTTGTTGATTACCTTAGCAATAATGTCATCTACTGCGTTACGACTTGTTATGCTACTATCTTGACAGTGTAACACGAGTCCAAAGATGGCATCGAATGTGTAGCTTTCACTATTGATACTGTGAATACCGATACTTATCATTTTCGTAGGCTTCGTGAATACTACTAATGTTTATGCTAATCTATTACCAGCGGATGTTGAGGGCTGGGCAAAATCGAGTACCTGAGTGATTCGATTCTGAAACGCGTATTATGCTTCGAGTCGAGTATTCGAGTATCGCTCGTTATGACTAGGGCTGGGCAAAATCGAGTACTTGAGTGATTCGATTCTGAATCACGCAATATGCTTCGAGTCGAGTCGAGTAATCGAGTATCACTCATTATGACGTCATAACAGAATGTAATACGTCAAAGTTCAAATATGTACCGTTTATGCCACCAAAAAGAATATGATGGCTGTTATCCATCTCATAAACGATAATTTGGTATTTTTTCAACCATACCGATTTCATTCGACTTGGTGACAATGTTGTGGATAATCATGACGTCGGAAATGTGCTACGTCCGGTAACCTTCGTAGCTTTGTAGTATATGTTTCGTATGTTCAGTACTCGAAAAAATCGTCTTTTACTACTCGACTCGAATCATTAAAATTATTACTCGATTCAGATTCGAGTACTCGAATCATTGTGCCCAGCCCTAGTTATGACATCATAGCAAAATCTGCCACTGCAAAGAGCAGGATGCCTATTTTGCGGGATGATCTGCGGAAATGTGTTATTTCCAGAGGTGGTCAAAGTAGTCTCCGTCGCTACTCAAGTAGAAGTAGAAGTAACGCCGGAATTTCTACTCAAGTAGAAGTAGGAGTGGTGGTTCACAAGTAAGTAAGTAAGTATTCTACGCTTATTTTTGCCTACAAAACTGAAAACTGTCAAGTAGAAGTAGTCTAAAATCAAAACTACTTAAAAAGTAGTGTTAGTGGGAAAAATCTACTTCAAGTACTTCAAAAAGTAGAAGTACTTCGTTACTGACCACCTCTGGTTATTTCTAGTAACTTCATAGCTTTGTACTACATGTTTCGTACGCTGCGATACCGCCAGTCATGGTTTCAACGCTTCCACACTGGAACTTACTATCGAAATCATAATTCCCATTGATAAATTTACTTCAAGTGGCGAGGAGCGTATAATTTCAATACTCGAAAAAATTGTCTTTTACTACTCGACTTGAATCAATATAATGAATACTCGATTCACATTCGAGTACTTGAATCATTTTGCCGAGCCCTTACAACACAATGAACTTATTTATCATGACATCTCATCAATCGTGAAAGAGACAATAACAAACAAACAAAAACGCACAGTACTTGACTGACTACGCCATTGTTTAATTTTCTATACTTGCAGACAACGAGGATAATTCCTTCAAAGTGTCTTATCAAAAGAATGTTCGTCGAATCTATATTATAGAGCAGCGATTTACAAACTTTGCGGTCGCGAAGATGCTGACATATTTAGTAATCATCTTCCGCAATAGGCCGTGAGCAGGTCTGGGAGAAAACTGCTGACCTTTCTTCCTTTTTTAGTAATCAGTAGGCCGATTTTTTTTGTACATGTCAATATATGTTAAAATATTGTCAAAATTGTAGCGTTAGGTCAAAAATTTTGTCAAAATTGTTTACAAAGTCAAATTATTTTGCAACCTGCATTTCGTTTGTATCGTAGATATATGCACTGTCGGTGAACCAAGAATTTGACAGTTTACAGCAGTGGTTCCCAACGTGGGCGATATCGCCCCCCAGGGGGCGATGTGGCGGCCTAGGGGGGGCGAAAATGACGAAGGGGGCGATAGGGGGGCGAAAATGGACAAAGGGGGCGAAAATAGCGAAGGGGGCGATAGGGGGGCGATGACGCGTTAAAACGGCTATTTTGGAGTCAATTCGGAGAAATGACTTTTTTTTTTGGTCAACCCACGGAAATTTGGTTGCAAAAGTGTAGAATTCGACAACGATCCGCAAGGTTGACCTTTTTTTTTTTTTTTTAGTCAACCCGCCGATGACTGCAGATTGTATACCAGTTGTTTCGGTTCACAAAATCTGGGGGGCGATGATCGGCCTTGAGCTTGGAAAGGGGGCGATGAGTCGAAAAAGGTTGGGAACCACTGGTTTACAGCATCTAACCTGCTTTATAGGCCTACTGTTGTAGACGGCCCATTGTCTGTTCATAGTGAATCGGAAACGGTCAAAGGAAACAAATAGGTTGACATGGTGTTATGCTCAACGTATCGAAATATCCTAACTGAAGGAAGACTACGTGAGCTATGGGGCATTGGTTCTTATATCAAGAAGCGCTTAATGAAAAATTGTGATGTGGACAGCATTGTCAGAATGAATCAACACGGTGTAGCACCAGCAGTGAGCGCACAACTTTAGTGTTGCCAGCTAACAACTGCAGCTGTTGAACGTTTTTTCTCCATTCTTGGCAAGCTATAGTTAGTATAAGCAAGACACTTTCTTCCCGAGAATGTAGGAAATAGATTCAGAGGTTCACGTTCACAAACGAACCTTGGTACAGCTTCTGCACTGTGAACTTTTTTCATATATTACAATTCTCACGTCATTACAACATGTTTGGTTGAAATTCTTTGCATTTCAACTTCGGGCCACTCTCTGCATGATGGCGCTGGTAGCATAACAAACCAACACTATACGAGCAATCGAGCATGCACCTTGCCCATCCTAAAAATTGTACTTGCTTTGTTGCAAAAGTTTTCTCGAAATATCCAGCCTTCCGTTTATAAATATGTGGCAACTCTCTGCTGTGAGCTTCACCCGCAATCACATAGCATCAATCGAAATCTTGGATAGCGCGACACGTTGATTGGTCAAAGAGAAGAGCAGACATCGCGACACCAATATGACAACGCAGTTTTCAAATACACATTTTCTTCCTGATCTACAGCCCGGAATGAACTGTCGGGGACGTAACATTCACAATTACGAATTCGAATTATAAACAACGCCACAGCTATCCACGTTCTTGATTGGCGAGTAGTTCTACCTGCGATAAAATAGGCGTGTTATTATATGTTACCGCCGAATACTTTGAGAATTGAGAAGTCGATTAGTATTTAGATTTTCGGAATCAGTGCGACGGTTACATTGGAATAATACCAGTTATAATTAATTCTTAGCTATTTACAATGAATTGCGTTATCAATGGTGAGGCTTGGTCCGTCTGTGCCTACCTATCGTTTCACGCTTTATTTTCGAACAATAAAATGAAAATTGGGGGAATTCGGGAGAAAAATATTCAAAATCTAGTCATTCATGAACATCAATAGAAAATACCGATAATAGTTGAAGGATTCAAAATGTTCGTTAACAGCTTAGAGCGGTTATAGGCCTATATAGATCGCTGCAGTGACCATGTTTGGCTTCATCTACGCAAGTGATCCTGATCATGGGTCCTCGTATTTCAAAGGAGTAACATGGCGAACCTACGTTCTCGTAACTCAAATTTCGCATGCTCAAGTAAGGCAGCCAGCATGATTAGTTCGAGTTTTTACAGTGAAAATGTGTCGCATACGACGAATCCCATGCATAGTGAGTTCGAATTATAGCACTCTGTAGTCCTATCAAGAAGTCAGGAATTTTCAATTGTGACGTAACAGCTGAATGACATGTATGGCTGTTTGGGAGGTGAAACGAAAATAAAATGAGGCCAATATGGCTCTTCCGACAAAAAAAGGTTCCCGACCACTGCCATAGTCCATACCGCCCACGTTTGCTCTCGGCGCCACCTTCTATCCCAGCGCCACTATGATCACTCAACTGGCTACTATAGCGCCGTCTTATGTATCGTCACCTCCTCAAGCGGCGCTGGCCTCACTGCGAACTACAGCTACAAATCGTAATCAGGCTATTACAGTCTGGTTGATGCGCCGGAAGCGTTAATATCCGTCAGGATATCAGTCCCTGGTACTTCCTCGTGGGCAATCGGGCCAACGCAAATAGTACACATTACGAGATTACGTTACGATAATGTTGCCTTACCGTATAATTTTGCTTTACGTTTCGTGGTAAGAATTGGGATAAATTTTATCGTGCCAACCATACGAATTCCTGATTGCAGGAAGTGTTTCTTATGCATCTAGTTCGAAAAGATGTTGACTTATACCTTGAGTGTAGGCAGGGATATCTAGATATCCCTGAGTGTAGGGGTAGGTCCTACTGCAGGGGTCACCAACACGCGCCCCGCAGCCTGATTTGGAGAAATGTTGGAAGAACGCTCAGTAGACCATTTCGAAATGCCGAAATTGATTTCAGTTTAAACATATTGTTGTTGTTGTTCAAAGTAAGCCATTCTACTGTATCCAATATCACTTTTCCTTCGGTTCGGCGTGGTAATATCATTCTATGGAGGAATAAAAATTATGCGGCCGTCGACACTCAATTCAATTAGGATGTGTTGGCGGCTGTCAATATTATGCAAATTGAATTTACGAATTGACTCCCTAATTAATGAAAGGTTTGAATTATTCTTGAAACATTCTTTGCGCTACGCGCGCTTCAATGCGAGCTGATTTTGGATTTTAATAAAGCAGTGTCCTTTGTAATCTGAGTCCCACAATACAGATGCGAACAGCAGATAAAAATGATACGCCCCATAAAGAAATACCAATTCTTAATCGTGTTCTCCTCATTCCGAATTATTTTTTTTCTGGTAGGCCTGCGTTTGGACGAATCCAATATATTTCCACTATAACGACAATTGTAATGGGAGGTCAAGAACTAACTTCATAGAACATAGGGGACTAATGAGGATTGGCTCACCCGAAGATGCACCACAGCATTAATAACTTCTCCAAGTTTTTGAAGATACCCCCTGCATAAACTCTACCGGCGAATCTTGTCACATGGGCCGAGAAAGGATGAATATTTGATAGTAATATGTGAAACTATATTAATATTAAATGACGAAATTCACTTATGAACTTGAAAAAATTTTCGTGCTTCGCGCGACTGCAGTACGAATCCCGGTCGCTTTTCACAACATGACTATATTTACGATCTCAGTGCCCATAGTAAGCCGATATGAGTAAATAGATTTGTCCGGAGTGTACCAGCAATTGACATGGTGAGTTTAACGTAGATATTTGGCACCGGTTTGTTAATTACCACTATGCACCGGAATGCGGCCGCGGGCTACATGAGTAATCGAAATGCGGCCGTGAATAGCAAAAAGGTTGGCCATGGCCACCCCTGTTTTAGTTGCTACTGAGTGTTGTTAGGTATCGTGCCCAGCTCATAGTTCAAAATATAATGAAATTGATGAGCATGATATTTTTTGTTGTATTTGTGTTTTTCCAATAAAATATAATTCCTTTTGTGGTTACTATGCCCATCGCCCATGTAACAGAGCACAGCATTGTACTTACGCAGAGTTACCATACGCTGCGTTGGCTATGTTAATCTCAATATTGCAGTCATGCGGCCCGCGGCCTCTAAGAATTTTGAAAAGTGGCCCGCGACCCATTTTGAGTTGGCGACCCCTGTCCTACAGTCTTCGGTTGGCGGCTTGGCACAGGCACTTCGGTAACTACAGATTGTTGCGTTAATGGCACGACCTTACCATTTCTAATTCGCATAAAGTGCCCATTCACTGCGTACAATGTCGTCGTTAGTTTTATGCAGAACATGAATGTTAAATACAGGAGCGCTTCGTTTGGCGGCTAAGTTGTCTGAGCACACGATAAAATAGCGGTCGGGTTACAGTTGGCAGGACATGCACCCTCGGCCAAACCACACCGTAAGTTAGTTGTGCGTTTATGTTGTTGCGAGATAACAATCAATCGAGTTAGAAACATCTTCATTTACTAGATCAGATAACCAGGCCAGGGAAAGCCAGCAATAACGACATCGCCGTGTGTCAGCATGATTATTATGGATGTCAGATCGGTTTCTTTATGTAACAAGTTAATGTGTTTTCACTGAATAGTCATGTATCTCTGCCTTCTTTTGTGTCAAGAGCCTTTTGAGTATGATTGTCTTCCATTTCGACTAGTAGCTGGTAACCGCAGACAATAGGAACGGCGATATTGTCGAACAGGCGTAGTCAGCTGAAGGGTAAGTACGAAATTTAACTCATCTATTCTAAGGTTAAACGAAGGCGGCTTATTTAGTTGGGCTGACTGATAGTAATCGCTTGTAACATGTGCAAGACGACATTGATGGTGAAGGGCTTTGAGGAATCCTTATGTTGAGGGTCGTCCAGGGTATTTTACAGGCCTCTCGCACAATCTTGCTATGTTAAATACTCGGTTATATTCACGACATTCACGTCTAAGCACAATGTGATTCGGTAAGTTAGGAATCGACAGCTTTTATAATGTTTGAACAAACTTTACGCGTGACTGATGTAGTCAAGGCGATAAGGATTTATAGAAGCACTCGTTCTTACAAGGCGCACGATAATGTTGGTATATTACAGAATATATTTAGGTTAGGCTACAACTCTCAAGTCTGAGTAAGTTCAAATGTGGATTACAACCCTTGGAAACCGGAATATGTGATATCGGGAAATCATGTCGCAGAAAACTATAACTACTGGTGAGTTCATTGAGTAGGATCGCTATTGCGTCGTCTGAATTGTAACATGGCCCAGACTCATATGGACCTTGATTTGATCTGTTCTGCTCATGAATCGGATAATTTCGGGTGACGATTGCGTGAGCTAGACCCGCGTTGTTTTTCAGGACGATATCAAGGTTCTCAATAATAAGTTGTAGTAAGTTACGGTAATTTACCATCGTACTTTGCGTAAAATATCGTATTGTACCACGCCGTGTGGTGTCAATCAATTTCTTGATTGATGTTTCATCAAAAACTATAAATTGGTCAAATAGTCAGGCTTGATGATGATCGCTCAGCTGGAAGGTGGTTGCGGAAATCCAATTCTATTGACTGTCAATACTTAATCTTATATCGCGTCATCGGTGATGAAAATTTATCAAACGATCATGGAATCGTCAGTCGGCGAATAAACATATTTACTTGAAGTTGAAGCAAACAAACTCCAAGCTACTGCCCAGCGCCTGTCTAGGTTTCGTCGATAATAATCACCTCAGTTGCCTGATATAAGCAGATCGCAGAGAACTGCAAAGATTAGTCATACCATAATTCAATAAACTACGCAATCAATTGAATTATGGTTTTACTCTACAGTTCGGGGCCGGCCAACCCGTGGCCCGAGAAGGTTTTGAGTGGCCCGCGAGGCAATTTCCGAAATTAGTAATATTATCAAAAATGGATTGCACAGATGGTGAACTTGCAATTTGATTAGTCTGGCCGCAACACTTGAGATGTGATGACTAAAACATCAGTTCCGACGCATTGGCAGATCCATGAGCCAGTCACATTTTGGTAGATCTTCGTACACTACAATAAAGCAGAATAATTTGCGATAGATTTATCAAAAGTAAAAATTTTCTACACGCTTCGCGCAACATGTTTTCACTTGATTTCTTGCTTTTAATATTGTTACCCCTATGTGAAAATGAATGAACTCCTAAGTAGGGCTGGGCACAATACAATGATTCGAGTACTAGAATCTGAATCGAGTATTAATTTTAATGATTCGAGTCGAGTAGTAAAATACGATATTTTCGAGTACTGAAATTACAAGCTCCTCGCTACTGAAAGTTAATTTATTAACGACAATTATAGTTTTGATGCTAGTTTCCAATGTGGAAGGCTTAAAACACTGACTGGCTGCATTGAAGCATACGAAACATAGTACAAAGCTACAACGCTTACGTGAAATAACACATTTTCGAAGTCATAATCATCCCATAACCTTGTCACGAAGTGCAATGAAATCGGTGTGGTCGAAAAAATATCAAAGGATCTTTAATGTGATGGATAACAGGCATTATATTCTTTGCTGTGGCATAAAAGGTACATATTTGAACTTTGACATATTACATTCTGTCATGACGTCATAATGTGTGATACTCGAATACTCGACTCGACTCGAAGCATAATACGTGATTCAGAATCGAATCACTCAGGTACTCGATTTTGCCCAGCCATACTCCTAAGTCCTAATGTATCAGATTGAGCGAATAGGAGACAAAGTGTCGTTCAGCATATACGAACTTGCGTTTGCGCTCGTAGAAAGACCGTCGACTATGAAACCTAGGCACAAAATGATTGACGCATGTTGGTCGAAGCTTTCGATATCGATATGTTCAGGCGCCGAATAGTCTAGCTTGACCTTGTTAACTGAGCCCGGCGATATACAGCAGGCCCGCAATATAGTCAAGTGACAATATTATTGACCTATGAACTTAGAAAAATTTTCGCGCTTGGAGCGGCTAGTGGCCCGCGCAATAGTTCGTCAATCGAATGTGGCCCTTTAGCTGAAAAGGTTGGCCACCCCTGCTATAGTTTTTCTATGAAATACACAGTGACACTTCTAAACTAAGACCGACAAATACTCATTTAATACTCCCCCAACTGCGTGCTTTACACTAACCAACGTAATGCTACATCTGGACTATAAAATTTTGATCAAAAGAGATTTGACTTGTATGTTGTACATCTTGTACGTACATTGTACAAGTTTGGAATTATTATTCGCCCATGCTCAACATTACTACAAAATTTGCTCCAAGTTCTTGCGAAATTCTTAATTCCGTTGTCGCATTTACGTTAAATTCTTACAATATTGACGCGTTACAGCTACCGACGTTTGGGAGGGCAACAATTTTCAGTGAAAAGTGTATGCGCTATTCGGTGATAACATTGAGTTTCGGCAGCACAAGAACTCCTGGACCTTTCCCTAACTCTCTATGCGAGCTATACCAGGGGTACCCAACCTTTTTTACTCCGTGGCCTCCTTTGAGAACCCACTACACCCTCGGTCAGGGACTCAGGGTGGACATTGGGCAATTATTTTCCCGGCGGGCAAAATGTCCAACAGAAAATACGTTGGCGGGCCGCATTCAAACCTTGAAATCGCTCGAGGTCCGGACCAGTCAACTGATTCCAAAATGTTACCTCGTGCTCTTGCTTTTCACTTGAAAACCTTAAAAGCAAATATAGACGATACACGGATCCTAGAGTTTGTAAAGTAGCAAGTCTCAACACCATTATTAGCGAACAATGGAATTGGCATGAATACGACAATTGTCCGATTGAATACAGTTAGGAACCGCTAAAACAGTGGCGTTTACCACGATATAAGTTGGCATCAGTGGCGTATCCAGGGGGGGGGGTTTAGGGGGTCGGAACCCCCCCTTTTCAAAATCCTAAAAATTAATGTCAAATATAGCCTCTAATATTTGCTAATTTATCAGTTTAACATATTCGTTTTTACGTATGAGAAGGCGAATATGGCGTCTTAATGTTATTTAAGGGGACTAACACCCCTACAGAATATTGGAATTATGCGCCGAGTTAGTCGAAAGGATAAAATAGGTCATTATAATTCGCTAATTCCATACGAATTCTGCGCTTGGTCAGCTACATTTCAGCTGACGTTCTAAACTTTCTTCCCTCGATTTCTCTCTCGCCTTGCTAAAACGAGAGATGCATTTTAGGAAAATCTAATCTAATTGGCCGACACGATACATAATTGCAAAGACGAAGTTGTCGGCAATCAACATCGCTCGCGAATTCGCTGTACCTGCTCGCCTTGAAATCCTAATTAAGAATTGCACGGCGTGTTGATTGATCAGCGAGACGCAGACACGACGGCACCAGTACGACAATGCTATTCTCAAATCCACATTGTATTCGCGATTATTGGCGAGAAATGGCCTACGATTGACATTCACATTTCAAAATACAAGCCTGGCAATCCACGTTCTCGATTGTTAGGTGGCTTGCTGTCGTCCAAATACAGGCCTATGTTGTCGCTGAACGGGAGAATTGAGTAGGCCTAGTAGTAAAGTTAACCTAATTATATCGGCTGACAAGTTTCTTTGTCGATCTAGTTATTATCCCAGTGTGTACTCTGTATTAATTGACTGACTTGCGTGCTTGCAATTAAAGTCTAATTATCTTCGCGCGTACTATACGCTCAGCCGTATGGCTAGTAAAGCCATCGAAAAGCACACATTCGTGTACGACGTACAATGTTCACACCACACCTCTCTGTGGCGATCGCGATCGCCCTCGTTTATGCTACCGCCTTATTCCGCGCTTGTTCGTCCGTTGCGATACTACCGACCGTGCGCATAATATCGTCAAAACCCAACAAAATCGCGCATCTCTGGCCGGAACTAGGCGCTTGAAGACGGGCGGCGTTTGCCGGCTCATGACTAAATGTGAGCATTTACGAATTTCTTTCAATCATACCGTAAAAGAAACGCGATTTTCAGGCAATGTCTGTATCGTATTCGTACATCTCCCACTCACCGCAAATATCTGTTTACTAATAAACTATAAATATTCGCACGGCATGGAGACGAGTGATCGTAATGATGACGTCACAATAGCCAATTTCGTAACGCAGAACCCCCCCCTTTTTCTCGCTCTGGATACGCGCCTGGTTGGCATATTCTATATGCTCACTTTGATTTAGTAGTATTGTGGCGATAGCCTTGCATATGCGTTGTGAGGAATACAAAATATTGAATTGGCAACCCGGACGTTGGGATTATTAAACCGCGAGTCGGGTTTCTCTTATGTCTGGTGATCTATTGGGTCGAAAGTGACACAGTATAGTGCGACCATACATATTTCAATTATATATTTTTCATGTTAAATACATTGAACGGTCCCGCATTGGCGTTTTCGCTTCTGTGACTAACTACTTTTTGGTCTATTTATTTCGATAAAGCTCTGAACTTAGTCTGCACTCTTTGCCTTCTTGAAATTTTCAGTCTCTTTCACCGACTTGTTACTATAGTGGTAACTATAGAGTGAAACCACAACGCCGTAGTTGGGTAGTTATAATGGGGCCTATGGGCAATGAACATGGAAGTATTTCCTGCAAAAAATCTCAACATTTGTTACAAATGTGCTGGAAAATTTAAGAATTTCCTAATCTACTCACAATTGCTTCGCGGGCGGATGAAACGGTCTGTTGGGCCGTATGTTTGACATCCATGGTTTATACTAAGATCTGCGGCTTTCAGTTTCATTTTTAAAACGAGAGCAGTGAATTAGCTTTGCTGCTTTATTGAAACGTCAGTCTTCAGCCGCATCTTTCATTGCTTGACATAGCCTACTATCGTTTATGACTGAGGATGACCACTAATCACGTGTACTGATCGCATTATTTTACGAATTATAGGGGTTGGAAACGTATGAAGTAGTATTTTACTGCACAGACCTTGTAATTCCTAATGTAACAATGGCCACAAACAATATTTGAACTTGAACATGGAAAGAGCGACTTGTGACTTTAATTGTTGCGGCACACTTTGCTATATTCGCTTTATTTTGAAAATGGATTACCGTACTCATACAATGTAAGTAAGCTACGTAATTACAGCACATAAATAAACTAGAATTAAGAGTAAATGTATTTCCGTTTCAGTTTATACAGCCCATAGTTTTGGTCCACGCATTAACATTAATAAATTTAATTGATGGTCTAAAACTTTCCGCGGGCCGGTCAGAATGGTGTCCGGTCAATACCGAGAATGCTATTACCGAGAAGGACGATACCGAGAATGAACATGACCGAGAATGTACAATACCGGAAATGGGCATTATCGAGAATGGACACCACCGAGAATGGACACCACCGAGAATGGACATTACCGAGAATACAATATATGCAATGCAGGCATGTTATGCATATGAACAGTAGGGCTCTTCAAAAATGACTTATTTTTCTCAAATCGTACTGGCTACTTAATAAAATTGTTAGGTTCCTAATTTAAGCCTACACACAAAATTTGGTTCAATTTCAACCAGTAGCCGCATTGCTACAGGAGAAGGAGGCTTCTATTTATTATATAAAAATAGATAACAAAAAATTTGAAAATTCTCTGTTCACCCCATGAAAGTGTTAGGTTGTCTATAGAAACGATGCTCGCCAAATTTGGTTCAATTTCAACCAGCGGAAGCGGAGTTATTGCCGTGGAAAAATTTGAATTATGAATAAAATAGTATTTACGGTGACCAATTCTTTAATTATTTATTATAGTGGTGCCCACCGTAAATACTACCGTATTTTATTCAAATCCAAATTTTTCTACGGCAATAACTCCGCTTCCACTGTTTGGAATCAAACCAAATTTGGTGATGATCGTTTCAATAGACAACCTAACACTTTCATGGGGTGAACAGAAAATTTTCAAATTTTTTGTTTATTTTTATATAATAAATAACTTTCTTCTACTGTAGCAATGCGGCTACTGGTTGAAATTGAACCAAATTTGGTGTGTAGGCTTAAATTAGGTAACCTAACAATTTTATCAAGTAGCCAGTACGATTTGAGAAAAAAAAGTCATTTTTGAAGAACCCTAATGAACAGGTCGTGTGTATGCATCACGTCGTTGCCACATTCGGTATCAATTCTCAGGTATAAATTTCTCGACAACGTCCGTTAGACCGTTACAGTAAGCTAGATTTTTGGCATTGGCCATTTTCGGTAATGTCCATTCTCGGTAATGTCCGTTCTTGGCAATGTCCATTCTCGGTAATAGCATTCCCTTATAGGCCATATCGTCACCTCCAGTAAACTTTTTATGTTTGACGAAGCAATAAATGTCTGTCCGTCTGTCTGTCTGTCTGTCTGTCTGTCCATATCGGTAATAGCATTCTCGGTAACAGTACGGAACCGGTCAGAATCGCGTCGCTGGCCGCATTTGACCCGTGGGCCGTACAATGCTCAGGTCTGCCCTTGGGTATATTTCATCAATAGCCTAATCGGTGTATTTGATTCGTTTTCACCCATTGGAACGGGTATTAAAGCAGAAAAAAAATGAAATGGAAATGGTTTCATAAGCTTACGTCGTTATCGTACTACATCCCCAAGTGTCGCATGATCAATTGATCATGTGCCCGATTGCTTAAGTGTCGCATGCTCAATGATCGCGTAACTAAAGACATATTACATACATATCACGATAACATTTGCACTTTTACAGACCCGCCTCTCATCGACCAGGACGATTTCGTAAGTGACCGATCTCCTTTTCACTTCAGAATCGCCCGTGTTTCACGATAAGCTTTGATTTTCAGGAAGATTACCTGGTCACCGACGAGATATTTGTGGACTTCTTCAACACGTTTTTAGGACTGCCGGTTGGTATCGACCCAATGTCCGTACGCGCGACGTTCTCACTCCGCATGCATTTTAGAGCTTCCCGGAGCCTCTGAGATTTAACACGGAAACCGGCGGATTCGAGGTCTTGACCAGCGCCAAGTATGAGATTGCCGATAAAATCAAGGCGGCCGTAAAGGCACGCTCGACTCCGCGTCCTCAGGTACGAGGCTTTGTTCGTCAGAGGCTGTAAAAGGAGTGACTTTGCAACTGAAGTAGAAGTAAGGCCGTACATTTCTGCTCAATTACAAGTGGAGCTAACAATTTCAAAGATATGTGAAAACTACTTCAAGTGGACGGAAAAAATGTTGGGACTGAAAAGTGCCCCTAGTCAGTAGTTTCAAGTATAGGTTTATTCGAGGGACCACATACTTTTAGCTGGTGATCAGGTGATTACTTTGGGAACTGCGATATGTGTCTTTCACACTTCGCAACTGACGCAAAATGACACTACTACAAATATAGGTGGAAATTTGGAAAATGTATTCAGTTATAGTGACACAGGTGCAATTTTGCGCGGTTGTTATGACGATATCACTTGTTGCATATTGTTGCAAACTTATCCCGAAACTAATACTGCCTTTCAGAATCAAAATCAAAAGTAAGTACTTTTGCCTAAATTTGTGAAGCGGATGTGGAAATTGTATGAAACACAGCTCCTTGTGTAAGTAGTGCAGTAGACAACACATATATTTGAGTACTGTAAAAAAGAGGAAGTATTCCGTTATTTGCCACCTCCTGCACGAGGCCATCGATAGTCTTGCTAAAGTATGTTAACTGAGATTTATATTCCGGCAGACTGCGGCGGCCCGATATCATTCGATGGATAAAGAAGAGCGGGAAGAAATTAAAACCAGCTTTAGCGTCAAGGTAAATTCTGTGGATTTGCGATTAAGCACGACAATGGCGTCAACAGGCCATTCGCGCGGCTTAGGTCAGTCAGTCCCTGTGTGGCAATGATCGACTGGTTAGCACGCAGCTTTCTTCTGCGTGTGTGCTTACTGCTTATGGCAAAGTTCGCATATTATATCCTCGTTTTAGGGATGTTCACATATCAAAATTTCGCGAAAAATGTAATTTTAGTCTTGACTATGTTAAATGTGTTTGCTCCGTAAGCTTCCGATAGCCTTTTCAGCAAAAACACGCACGCAGATACTCCCCGTGTGGTCGTATTGCGTAACGTAGCACTACTATCACAGTACGAAACTCATCTGGTGGACGGGTACTGGCGCTCTTGGATGTTGATTGTGACGGTGCAGATTACAATTCTTTGAGCCTGAAGCACCCAAGGCAATCCCTGCTAGAACTGGGCAAAATCGACGACCCGAGTGGTTCGATTTCAAGTCGAATATTAGGCTCCTAGTCGAGTCAGATTTGAGTATCCTTCCTTATCACGTGTTGCACATAGCAAAAGTGTAAAATATGTAATGGAATGGAATTTGCACCTTTATATGACCGCAAATAAGATAATGCCAATTGAATTCGGTCAGAATTGAATTCGTATGTGACTATACCGTAAATACTCTGCGAGTCCGTGACACGAAGCATTGCGACAGCGCCCGGGATTTACCTCTGCTTCTAATTAATTGTGTTATGTGAATATCCGCAATTGCGCATCCCTTTTACCACATGTATTAGATTTTATGATACGGCCACGCTAGAGGATGCAGTGGATAAGAATCATTGCAAATTCACGCGTGCAGGGCTGATTTTGAAAGCTCGCACGTTTTCCCGCACTTATACAGAGCTAGTGATCGTGAGCAAACTGAGCAGTGAGCATGCACGCAATCCGGTTAAGATGTATTAGTTAGACAAGCGCACTACCTCTGCGGTTTTCTCGCAAAACAACTTCGTTATGTAGTCGCAGATCAATCGTGTTTTTCATGATTGCGTGTGGATGTCATTGTCACCTGCTGTGCCGCCCGAGACAATCCCATTTTCACGGCACCGACCTGCTTCGGCGGTACACACGCAGACACGCTAAAATTAGAACGATACCGACAAGATCGTATTTGAAGGCGCCAGGCGCACTTCGTGCCACAGTAAATCATCAAGATTCACATACACAGTGGTCGCACATCCGTGGCCTAGCAATAGATTCGAAGAACCAGATATTGAAATTTCTGCATTCGCACGTCGCAGCCGTCGCGTCAGGCGTAGGCCTACGTACGATCAGTCGATCACGAACCTTTAACTTCGCCATCAACCGATCTCGTCTGTAGAAATGTAATTCACAGCTGAAATTGTTTGCTGCTACAATGCTAGCGTTCAGATAATCGCAGCTATTTTTCTTATCGCCACGAATAATGTCATCAGAACCATATTCATCCTGATAAAATTATGGCGAACATTCCGTTCCGTAGTAGTTCCCACCTACATTGTATCACGTGGCACTTGCAAATCATATTACCACGCCCGCCACATCCGCAAGACAAGCTG
The DNA here is from genome assembly GCF_051294905.1 of Botryllus schlosseri. NCBI lineage: Eukaryota > Metazoa > Chordata > Ascidiacea > Stolidobranchia > Styelidae > Botryllus > Botryllus schlosseri. The sequence goes on along the minus strand of NC_137245.1, from coordinate 9,240,501 downwards.
TCTGTAGTAGCTTTGATTGCGAAACAGCGCGGTCGTGAAATATTTCAAGAAAGAAAATAGCTTCTTTGTTTAAAGCACACTGACTACTATTCTACACAATTTGCCGAATTGCTATGTGAAGGGGGGAACAAATGAATCAGAAGCCCGCACCCCAGAATACACACAGCTGACAAACCTGCTTTGATGCTAAAATAAGTTTAAATAGCGAATTGGGATATCGAACTTTAGAATTATAAGGGATAAGATCTCCATATTATTAATTTCTACAATGAAAGCATTTTAGCTGACTCTCATCAGCGAACGCCAGTAACAAGGGGAATCTAATTCGAAATATAGGAACTATGTTGTCTGTGCATCGCAATATTAACGAAAACAAACAACCAGTTGACGGTGTAATGCGATGACAACGTTACACAACATAACATAAGTGCATTTGTGAAATAAGAACATTTGTGAAACATTCCAAATGTGTAAAGACAGGGAATCTCCTTTTGGAGACAGGGAATCGGCTTTTGCATCTTTATGATAGTAGATTGCAGGACCTTCCAACCAGTAAGGACGTAGTTTATTTTTGTCCTTGATGTTTTTGCGGCATATACACCGACTCATGATACACATACACGCGATCTGCGCATATGCATACCATGAGTGCATGATGTGCATATGCCGCTGGACAATAGGGCTCTTCAAAAATGACTTTTTTTCTCAAATCGTACTGGCTACTTGATAAAATTGTTAGGTTTCCTAATTTAAGCCTACACACAAAATTTGGTTCAACTCCAGCCAGTAACCGCGTTGCTACAGGACAAGAAAATTTCTATTTCTTATATATAAATAAATAATAAAAAATTTGAAAATTTTCTGTTCACCCCATGGAAGTGTTAGGCTATCTATAGAAACGATCCTCACCAAATTTGATTCAATTCCAACCAGTGGAAGCGGAGTTATTGCCGTCGAAAAATTTGGATTTTATTAAAATAGTATTTACGGTGACCGATTCCTTGTTTATTTATTATAGTTGTGCTCACCGTAAATACTATTTTATTAGAATCAAAATTTTTCGACGGCAATAACTCCGCTTCCACTGGTTGGAATTGAACCAAATTTGGTGAGGATCGTTTCTATAGACAGCCTAACACTTTCATGGGGTGAACAGAAAATTTTCAAATTTTTTATTATTTATTTTTATATAATAAATAGAAACTTTCTTCTCCTGTAGCAAAGCGGTTACTGGTTGGAATTGAACCAAATTTTGTGCATAGGCTTAAATTAGGTAACCTAACAATTTTATCAAGTAGCCAGTACGATTTGAGAGAAAAAGACATTTTTGAAGAGCCCTACTGGACAAGGAAGTGCACCACCACCTTTACAGCTTTCTAAGTCATGCACCACCCCTCCATGCTATCCCAGTAATGCATGAGCGCCAAGCAGGGAAGCCATGGATACCAGTGTTACTAATCAGGTCTTTGGTCTGACCCCGGCCGGGAATCGAACCCACGACCTACCGATCAAGAAGCAGGACGCTTAACCATTACGCTATCTTGTCGGTAAGAGAACAGTCACTAGCAACTATGGAATTGCAAGCAGTATCATACAATATAAAAATGCTGTGTGCAAAAAGACACAGACTTTGGATTTATAATTGGAACCCCCTTTGCATATATACATGAAATGCATCCAACTTTATTACAAGATTGCATGATTGCTAGAAGGGACAGACATCCATGCATGACTAAAGGCGATAAATATCGAAATATATTTTGATAAAATCAGTGAAATGTGCTGGGTATTGCTGTTTAGTGTTTATAGACTTGTAAAAGTGCTGGAAATTAGATAAATAATATCAGTAATCATGATCAGACATGTTTCATGTAACCCTGAGTTGATATTAAATGTTGAAGTATAGCCAAGATTTGAAGCATATTTACGAAATCTAACCATTACTTCCACCTTTTTAGTGCTTGGACAAAGAACAAGGTATCCAATGGATCAAGGAAGAGCGTCTGCCATCATTTCTACACAGCGAATTGTACTCTGAATACAGGTGATTAATGACTCATTCAGTCCAAGGGTCCAAAATTTATCAACAACTCTCTTGCCAAACTCTTTATATGTTTTCTTTGCACCAGTAACTATGTGCAATGCATGTGAAGACATATTTGCTCACTAATACAGGTAGATCAAAATCCAGATGCATCTCTTGAGACAACTAGATATCTTGTGCAAAGATTCCCAGTAGAAGTTCAAATGAGTGCTGTAAATAAAGCTAATCAGCTGCGTATTCATGTAGAATAGAATTTAACTGTTACTGATCACTGTTAATGACCTATGTAAACAAGAATTACCTTCACGAAATGCCATAACACCAAGGTGGCAAAATCGAGTATTAATGATTGGCGCAAAATTCACTTTGCAATGCACTTATTTGACTGTTGCCATTGAAAAAAATTAAATCTCAAAATGCCTCCGATCCAATCAGTGCCCCTAATGGTGCTCCGAATGGAGGTGAAGTTCCAATATTAAATGGTGGTAATAATGTAGGAACTTGGTGTGTACTGCACTGGTGTTCGGGAGTATTTTACTCATGAAAATATACATCTCTGCTCAGTGATCAGTGCTTATGTAGGCTACCATACTGCCAAAATCGATCAGTTGAAATGCATCATAATTTCGCTCATCTCAGACGAGCTTCTGTTTTGTTGTGTTCATTTACCTACTAAACCCGAGTCTTACACTCTGGGAACAAAATATTTTTCAACATTTCGTATGGCCTTCAGAAGTAATGGCAATTTCACATGTCACGAAACAAGATTTTTAACAGAAAGTGGGCACAAAATTTAAACTGATGCCATTGCGTCTAAGATATTGATTCCAAAATTTCTTGAAATAAGATGTTACTATTCTATGATGACAGGTTGGCGAAGCTTCTATCTCAAGTGGAAACAAGCCCAGGCGGTATGAAGCTTACAATTGATCCTGATTATCGAAGATGGTACAAACCAAAAGTGGTAGGTAGAATATTTGCATTGCAAAAAGAACATATTGTGTTTAGTGAATATCAGAGGTGGTCAGTGATGAAGTACTACTTTTTTTGGAGCAGGCTAGTCTAGTAAGTTTTGCTTACTTGCAACGCAGTGGTTACGTTTTTAGGCTACTTCCACTTCTACTTAACAGTGCATGAGGTGAAACTACTTACCTTTCAAACCTCTGGATTTTGAAAAGTACGAAGTAGTTTGCATCATTTATATGAGTAAAATTGTCTTAACCACCGTGTAACATAGTCTCGATAGCGCATTAACGGAACAGGGTTGTGAGCAAGTCACAAGGTTCCGAGTCACGAGTCAATATTTCTTTTATAATTTTGACTCGAGTCAATTCGAGTCATTTTCAAGACACTGCCTGGTCAAGTCCGAGTCCAAGTCGATAAGTAGAGGGTCGTGTTCCGAGTCCAAGTCATTGTGTGTGTCATTGTTCGAGTGATATATAATGGCTCACATTTATAATATCGTAATTCTCCCCAGTCTTACTAGTTTATGGCCCTATTTTCCAAGTACCAGGACTGATAGACCAAATAACAATGATGTGGTGACTTTACTAATTCTTCGAAGTTACAATTAAATGTCTCTCTTGGCCATCCTAGTCTCGAGTCATATGACTTGGTTCGAGTCATACACAATGACTCGAGTACAAGTCGAGTCAATACATAAGATGATTCGAGTCGAGTCATTTCAAGAATCTTGAAAAATGACTCGAGTCAACTCGAGTCGCCAAAAAATCGTGACTTGAGTCGAGTCATAAGTCGAGTCATTACAACCCTGTAACTGAATATAATATTGTCAATGGTCAGCATATCTGCAGTATCTCTCATCATTTTTGGTTAGATGCTGAATTTGGATAGTCTTAGCTATTTACGATTGACTACTAATTCAGAATTCAGATAGATAGCCTACCATGCATTGCTGTCTTATGCAGATTATTCTCACGAATGATATTCCGTAACCATGATTCACTGTGATTAAGGCGATCAATTTAAACTGGAGGTGGTTCAGATTAGTCTTGATTACTGACTACTTGAATCTTGCCCGTAATATCATCTTTTTTCCGTAATATTGATCATTTCAGATTCCTGAGCCTCCAGTAGTTGTTGACGAGACAGAAGAAATGATTAAGAAGATGTACGTCACGTTGGGAGCCACTAATACGTCACAAACAAAAGAATGGTACACCGAAGCAAAGCAGGTTCGATTCCGAATATTATAACGCTGGTGATGTCATTTGCCCACAACAATGCATACTGTTCTCAGAATTCATCATACCATCCACAACACAAAACTTTATACCTAAATTCGAAATGATATTTTCCATAATGTATTTTGCTTAATACGTTTTCAATCACAACTTGTAATAGATGTCGAATATTTGAACATTTTATCAGTGTTAAGAAATAGCAAACCTTATTCTAAACTCAGCTCAGATTAGCTTAGACCTGAGCTGGGTATGTTATGGCCTAGAACTCAAATCTGATCGGGCACCGAAAAGTTGTTTGCAATTTAGAAAGTAAAACCTCCTTTGAGTGTTTATGCGTGGTTTAAAACTATAGGATGTTTATGAACTAGACTAGAAATACATTTGCTTTGAAGCATGTTTATTTGTGTATCCTGTACCGTGTTGTACACATTACCTGCTTACCGGATTTTGGATATTCAGACTCAAAATAAACCAATCTAGCCAAGTATGTCGTGAAAATCAAGATCACAGACAATGTAATTCGTAATGTAGCTATGGCAACAAACAAGACATGAATGAAAACAGTAACGCTGAAGTTGAATACGACATATACAAACATAAAAACACAGCTTTAATGTGAGATTTGCAAGTTAAGACAGCAATTATTTTTCTTATACATAAACTATGATTAGTCAACTTGTTTATAAGCTGATTCCGAATTTATCGCTTCAGCATTACTGTACTTTATATAGTATGGCTCAAACCTTGTTTGTTGACAAATTGTTACATTACGAATTACTCTTTCAGTGATATCAATAACTGTGAGTATATACCCTCATTCTCTGATGGCATTACATACCGTAATATTAACACCACCACTTGGTTGGTAGCCTGTGCAAGCAATGTCATTCACTGATTTCAATTCGGAAATGAATCAATTACGCCTAGAAACTATTGATTTTTGGCTCAGTCTGCCACAATATTTTCTGCTACTCATTTGGCCCTTGAAAATAATTGCTCACCCCTGCCTTAAACCCTTCTAAATCGATGTTGTTTCCAGGTGCAGGAAGATTCAACTAAGCTGGTTTCGTCAAGGCGTAGTAATGTCACAGTGACAGGTGGACCATGGGCCAGGCCCAAAAGCTCATCCCGTCCGACTAGTGTTGACAGCAATCGACTCGATGTGGCGGAGGACGGGTCCATGTACCTTCTTGGCTCAAGTGTTGAGGTGTGACACATAAAATCAGTAGTAGGCTACAGTGCTTTAACAATCGCTATTTTACCCAGATGCCGTAACACATTTAACCAACCAGCCTCATTGTATTTTTTGGTATTTAGCAGCTTTTAAATAGGATGATGATTTGAAGTGATTCAATAAAGCATGAGGTTGTTAGTGCAGCCATGCTTTAATTCTAAACGCAGCACTTTTCAGTGGCAGTGGTATCATTAAATCTTACATATAGTAGCCTATCTGTGTATAATCAATCAAAATAGGGTCTGTTTTGTTCCACAGCATATAACAACACAAAAATGGCGTGATGGCTTCAATATCTATTCAAAAGACGCTGTAGAAAATAGATGTCACAAAAAATGAGTATTGGCTGCTTTCACGTTACTTTAGCCAGCATTAGTAATTGTTCAGTGGTGTTCAATTACTAAAGCAGCATTGAGCACCCCCTATCTCAACACGTGCGCACAACACATTCAAAGTGATTGGGATATTACATATATGTTTATATAAACAGGCATTGTATGGCACGTGAATTTACTCAACAAAGCGCCATTCTATTGTCGCAAGTAGTCTGTAAGTAGAGAATCCTTACAAACAAACCATGGCTTTTGTGAATTCAGATTTATTGTGGATAACAATTATATTGAATACATAGGCCGAGTCATACCGTCGAATCTTTCGTGAGTTACCTTAACACAGTCTTTGAGGAATATCTTTGCTTTTTAATGGCCTATCATATTTGAACTATCTTGATAACTTGCTACGTATATATTTTAATAGCTTCCAGGAAAAAAGAAGACTGCTAAAAGATCGGTTCGTTTTGAACAAGATTCCGAGTTGGATTATGTTCCGAAGAAGACTTGGTACTGATATACTATATGTGAATTACTTGATTGATGCCACTTCACAATTGTCTCTTGCAGCTTACTCATCTTATCTTCCTGTATTTTCCTCAACATGCATGACTATTATTGATATCTTTGGGCCAAGGTGAATGTTTGGTCGAAGGATGTTCCAAGTCGTTTCAACTCCTACTTTATCACTGCATCACAATCTGGTGGTGTTTTTTCAGCTGATTATATTTGTCTTACCGGTATTGATAAAAAATCTATATACACAGGAAAAAACATCGGATACTTTCAGACCAAATACATAACATAAAATCATAATTCTATAAGCCTGAAAGATAAAATGATCTCATACTCGTGGAAAATGTGGTCATGTCTCCTTACTTGGATGTTCTGATGTTAGCACTATGAGTTGAAAACACGATGGTATGAATATGTGTTGCCGCTGGAAATTATTTTCATTAACCCGGATCCGCTCTACCGACAATGTTATACTAGGGATATGTTTTGCGGTATCGAGATGTGACATATTTCAATTAGAACTTTAATTAATGGCAGTAATTTGAAACTTATATCCCACATAACCGTTGATCACATGAAAGTTTATTTACGGTCAAACTTCAGCTGAATAAGAAACTAGTACTCACGGTCCAACATGTGAGTATTGTAGTTTGGGAAACACAACTTTTCACCGTTTCCACCAAGAAGTGAACCCTTATGGTCCATGCAAATCAATCCAACAGTCCAGATCATTGGTAGGAATGATTGACGTTCAGATAAATATCAACCAGAGTTGTCGATTTTGATATTTATATGCGAGTGATTTCGGTCAGGCACTAATTAATACTTGTCAAATCAAACGACCAAGCATTGTCACCAAATTTCAAGATTGCTCTCTCTCTCTCTCTCTCGCTCACTCGATCTTTCTTTCTGTCTATCTTCTGTCGTACATGTAATTGGCAAATACTTCTCAATACTACCAATATGCCTTTCATATTCAGGAATGATAAAGCTGCGAGAAAGAGTTTTGAAGACCCGGAAAAAGCTGATGTAGCGGCCGAAGAAATTGCGGAAGTAACTTTCAATCAAGGTACCCAGTATTTATTGTTTTTGGAATATATTTCTAGTTAGTGTCCTAATTTAGCACAGATGTACTTTCGAATTTGGCACTCAATTTCAGTACCAACATTCATTGAAGCAGTTTAGCATAATTTGTGTATCAAAAGAATTGGCCACACGTATGAGAGAGCGAGAGACTGTGCTTTCTATATCGTGCTCAAATTATGAGCAATGGTTCGGTGGCATAGTTCTGAAATATAACTGTCTCATCGTTCAATGTTGGTTATTTTATCATATTCAAATCGCTTGTTGTTGATGTTCCGGCTCACAAAGCAACAAATCTCTCCCTGACAAAATCTTCAAATACGGTAATGCCTTTTAGCGATAAAATTGTTGATACCAACAATTTGTGGAAATGGTTCCAAATATCGAGTTTTGATGCAGTTCCAACTCCTACATGCCTAAAGAATAAGCATGTTGTTGGCCCGCCCACTAGACCAGTATTTATTAATCTTTTTCATACCATTACCTCTGATAAGATCAATATGGACTTCAATTAGTACCATTTCAAATGATAACTAGCAAATAATATATATACAAAATTATGATATCATAATTAGCAATCCTATAACTGATTAAAGTATAATTGTCGATAATCCCACATTTAACAGCCATATTATGAAGATTACTGCAATATCTTCCCTTGCGATTTTGATTTCTTTTCGTTCGGTTTCATATATTCCTGCGTCAGTACTATATAGCAGATACCACATAGCGGTTTTTAACTTACTTCTTTAACCAAATTTAGGAATAGCTTTTTTGTTTTAAAGGGTGAGGAATCTTTATCACAAGCGGACCAACATTGTTAGTTGGGTGGCACTGCGGGCCGCACATTTATTTAACTCGGGCATTTCAATTGTTGAAGACACCAAACTATTCAGTGAAATAGTATTTCAAATAATCAAGCATTCTATTTGGTTTTCTGTAGCTTGACTGTAACCCTCATGAAGAACCAGTGTGCACTTGCTTGAGTATGAATTATTTATCAGGATATTGAATGAATTCGGTCGAATCTTGTCAGTTTACAAAATGTCAAGTTACTCCTATGGGCCAATTAGCCACAGGTTAAGAATTACTACCCTAGAGTATCTTGTTGTGATCTTGTTTTACAGTAGCACGGATGGAGCCCGAATTTTCGGATGACGATTCGGACCTAGGAATGGGAAGTATGAGCTCGATTGAAGAAGATCTCATGGAATCCAACTACAGCAATGAAGGTACCGGTGCTGGTACATTCGATTTTCTAACAATACTCGAGATATTTCTTATCAGAAGTAGGAAGTAACAAAGTATGTTTTGTCCACTTGCACTACCTAGTCCTATGTTTTGACGCGGCACTCCAGTGTCAATGAGTGCCGATTTTCCAAGCTTCGAATCCTGTCTGCTCAACCAAAACTGGTTTGAGAATCGGCAAACCAATACTACATCCCCCTTTACAAATACTTGATCCACTAATACAATGGTTTCGTATGTGAACTTGTAGTTCTGCTGAAACCATGATTGTAGCCAAAATGCACTCCTATTGCCACTATTCAACTTCTTCCAAATTCTCCCAAGCAGATGTTGGTTTGCAACTAAAATTACTTGCCTTCGGCGAATTTTGTTCCAATCGTACCAATATATGTAATGTTTCCATCAAAACACATATATCAGAGGTGAGCCAAGTTGTCAGTGTTACTGCTGATGTAGAATTAGAAGTAACGCTGTGAATTTCTACTCAATTACTCAATCATGTAGAACAGGGGTGGCCAACCTTTTTAGCCAAAGGGCCACATTTGATTGACAAACTATTGCGTGGGCCACTAGCCGCGCCAGGCGCGAAAATTTTTCGAAGTTCATAGGTCAATAATATTGTCACTTGACTATATTACCGGCCTGTTGTATATCGCTGGGCTCAGTTTGCAAGGAATGAACTATTCGGCGCCTGGACATATCGATATCGAAAGCTACGACCAACATGTGTCAATCATTTTGTGCCTAGGTTTCATAGTCGACGGCCTTTCTGCGAGGTCGCATATGTTGAACGACACCTTGTCTCGTAATCGCGAATATAGAAGGACTCAAACTGATGCATTAGGCGTTCTTTCATTTTCACAAAGGGGTAACAATATTAAAAGCAAGAAATCGAGTGACAACATGCTGCGCGAAGCGTGTAGAAAATTATTACTCTTGATAAATCTATCGCAAATTATTCTGCTTTATTGTAGTGTACGAGTTTCTGCCAAAATGTGACTGGCTCATATGGATCTGCCAATGCGTCGGAACTGATATTTTAGTCATCACATCTCAAGTGTTGCGGCCAGACTAATCAAATTTTTGGTTGGCCTTGCAAGTTCACAATCTGTGCAATCCATTTTTGATAATATTACTAATTTCAGAAATTACGTCGCGGGCCACTAAAAACCGTCTCGCGGGCCACGGGTTGGCCGGCCCTGATGTAGAAGCAGCAATGTCCAAGACATGTGGCAGTAGAAAATGAAAAGTTTGAAAACTACTCGAGAGGTTTCCTAGGGTTTCCTTTCTTCAACGAGTCCGATGCTTTTAGCAACTAATCGGAGTTGGCTGCAAATAGGATCATATTCAGTTTTGTGGTACACAGGTCATTTCACAGAGTTCTAATGACAATGAATAGAGACTAGTTATGCAAACTTATCACAAAATTTCTTTCTGCTCTTAGAAATCAAAAACAGTCGAAGCATAGCAATTTGAGTACGAAAATAGTGGAAGTTGGCAAGACCTTCTTTAGTTTTTCCAAAGTAGTGGACGGCTACTTTGTTACAGACTAACTTTGAATATGTAAGAAAAGGAATGTGAATATTTCTCAGATGACTCAGAGCTGGAGCTGCACGACATTGACGATTATTCCTCCACCTTGGTCGCACTCTGCATGAAAAGGGCAGTGGTCGCGTTGAGACCTGCCATCATGGATGATGAGCTTGACAATATGAGTGTGTTCGAACAATTGATTCCAAAGCCCAAAGACTTCATGTTGGGATTGCGTTTTTCAAAGAAGCCTCTGCCAATCAGTAGACTGGATGAAAAAGTAACGCTGTCCTATTTTCACCGGGATTGTGTCTGTAATAACGATCTTTACAGGTATTTGCTGCGGCTATTGTGTCTCAAGATAACCGAGTTCTTAAAGAGACAGGTAGCTTATCGAGAGCTTCCCGAAGGTTGGTCTATAACTTCATTGTTGAATTTATATTACACTGCAAATGTTACAAACATGACATATTATCTTTATCTATCTTGATCGCCGTAAATTACTATGCTCCATCTTGATATTAGCTAGGTGAGAATTTTTATATAAACTGATTACAAAAAATTGACCTTTTGTTGGTGAGTGAGATGGAATGGAAATACTCACGTGTTCTAGCGTTCGTGAATATGTGGCGTGGAATACAATGTGCAATTGAAACTGAGAGACTGCTGTTAATAAATGTAATCGAATATGTTTACTTTCCCGCATTTTGCTACTAGCTTTTACTACTAATTGTTAATATCCTATTATATATGAAAACAACAAATCCTACTTTTGTACAAATACTGGGGATGTGCAAAATTGAATGATGATGATTTAAAAAGTTCAAATATGTATCTTTTTGGGGCCCACCAGGAAAATGATCGCAGCTACACATAATGCGAAATACCGGAATCTAACTAGACCATAAATATTTTGTTGCACTTTGTGGCCATTGGAGGGTAGACCACTACTGTGGAAACATAGTTCCATGAATATCCGCAGCCTTGTGCTACATGTTTTTCTATGTTGAGATACGGCAAACCAAAGTGGAAATAAAGTGTTGAAATTCAAGTAGTCAAATTATTACAGTTTGGCGTGAAGGCGGATATTATCGTACTACTCTAATCGTTGTGTCCAGCTCTTAGAAAAATATATCCACATGACCGATGAGTTTACATAAAATTTTTATTATTCTCGTAAATATCCTGAAAAAGTATAGTAAATCTCCTGTTATATACCACTCGTAGTGCCCTTAGCTCTGACATGCAACTTGCACACTTTACATGGAGAATTGGAAAGTGATAGGTGCGTGTTTTAATCAACGTTACCGCATTAAAGCTTTGGGAAATCAACAAAAACTGACACGTCAAGCATCGGGAAGTCTGACGACATTCTGGATTTGCTGCAACTTCCGAGGAAAAAGATTCAATTCAACGAAGAGGTACGGACGTGTGATAAGTTGCGAGGTTAGCCACAAAATAGCATTTTCAATTTTGCAGACTGGCGACTTTGAAAGCAACACCACTTTGTCGCAGTCTTCCGACTCGGACGGATACGACTCGATATTCTCAGAGCAGTCAGACGATGTGGATCAGATATCAAGAAAAAAATCTCCAAGATTTGAAATAATGGGTTGGTATTACACTACGAAACACAGATTGTTTAGGCACAAATTGGACGTGTATTGCACAAGAATTCGAAAACCCGAATCCTAATCAAGTATTAATTCTAATGATCCGAAATGAGTAGTGAGAAACTATTTTTGTGGAGTGGGTCAAGTTTTCATGATAAGATATCTTGACACCATAGAGATTGATCAGGTGTAATAGCAGCACTCATGAAAATCTTTTAACTGCAGTTGGAATATGGTGAGTTTCTGAGGAAAATGGCTGTTGCCAAAAATATTTCCACACTATCAACTTTAATTTGAGACAACATTCTCTTTGCCTTGGTGTACCTGGCAATATCTTTTGTAGTCAGGTAAAAGGTACATATTTGACCTTTCTCGAGTCATCTATGCCAGTGCCGGTCCGCGAGGAGTGCGATACTGCTCTGTGAAAAGTTTGTATACTTTTGCATAGTGGTAAGATCACTGTTAATATTTAAAAGAAAGCCCGCTCTATGCTTTCATTATGTCAGTCAAATTAGACGTACTCGAATACACGACTCAAAGCCTAATACTCAATTCGAAATCAAATAATTCAGATAGTCGATTTCCCAGCCTTAGTAGTTACCAGATGCTAGCAAATCTTTTGATTGTCAATGTTGCTGCTAAAATTTTGTTTTGTTTTTCTGGAAATTCTCATGTCCATGTTAAGTAAACATTCTTGGCATGATTTTTTCCAAACTGTTCCGTCTCTTTCCAGACTACAACGGGTTTGCCAAGTTCAAGCAGTTCATAAAAGGGACAATGGGAGAGAACATTATGCTTCTGTGGATGGATATTGACAAGTTGCGATTCTCACTGAAGGCCGAAGACTATCCGCAGTATGGAAGCTGTTGTAATTTGAATGGAATTTCAAGTCTTCCAAATGTTACTCAGTGTCTCATAGAGATAGGAAAAGTTATGCCGTAAAAAAATCCAGTGGAATTCCAAATATAATGGTGGTTGCAATTTCTTGAATTGATCAATCGATTAAAAAAAATCTAACCCGCGGATTAAGACAAGATCTGACTGAATCTATTTCGTCTCGAGACAAGTCCGAATCCAGTAATCGTCCCCTCATATGGGCCAGGGTAAAAAAATGTTAAGGAACCCCGACCTGAACCAGCTGATCACAGATGTGAAAACATCTTTTCGCCGCAGCTGAAATACTTTTTATGTTCTTATTTAATTAATAGAATTAGACCAAAAGACTTTGTAACGCTGGGACTATTATGTCAGAAGTTATATGGCAGCATGACCATAGATATTTGTAGTAGATGCTTTGAGCTTCGTACCGTGCCTAAACGGTTTAGCCTTGGCGTTTGCTCTTCTCGGAATTCGGTGTCTATGTAACATACTGGTTCACTCTGGTTGCTAAAGGCGACTAGAGTCAATATGCAACATCATTGAATGACAGAGTGTGGCGTTTCAACATGTTCGAATTTGCCATATTAATTGATTAGTAACTTGAATGTTTTGCCCATTGAAAAGTTTTGATTGTAATATGCTGAATAAAACAGGCATTTTATCATTTACTGAGCATTGCATCAGTCTGGATGAAATCTTCTGGTGACTGTATGCTTGACATCCCTGATTTACCTGATCTTCTTTTAAACATATGGCAGCAAAGAATACGGTTGTGCAGGCCTACCTACATTGTGAAAAAAATCGGTCACATAAATATTTTGAGCTGTTGATCCTTTTCAGATTTCTAACAAAAGCGAGGCAAAAATACCTCTCCGTGACCAGTTCGCACCATATTTCGAAAGAACTTCTGAAAAATTGGAGTTTGGAACACGCATCGTTTTGGAATGGAGCGAAATTGAAAAATAGCCAACGCAGAATCGTTGAATCATTGCTTCTGTACTGGTTAGTAATTGGAATCACTTGACTTTTAAGCGAAGGGGGTCAGAATTGCTACCCGAGTAGAAGTAGAAGTAATTCCATAGAAGAGCTTCTTGGAGGTACAGAACTTCAATATACAATTAAATAGTATATTCATATTGAAATGAACCACCCCTGACGAGTGTCAGCCGAAAATATTCGGGTTCATTTCAATATGAATATACTATTTAATTCCATAGAAGTAGCAACTTTTTACACTTTGGATTTCGAGAAGTATAAAGTAGTTTTGTGATGACTTTGCGCCGCTTTCATGACTGAAATTTTCATAAGAACCATGTGAAACAGCCATTGTACCTGAATATATCTTTTAATGTTGTACCTATTTATGGTGTCAACATTCATTTTTTGTTAGTCACAAAGATACATCTTGTTATTTAGCGGTCTATGGTTGGTATTTTCTATATAGGCGAATACACTGGAGAATTGAAAGCGAAATTTACAAAATATGCTGTCACCAGCACTCTGATTATTCAAAATTCCATGCTGGTGACATCATATTTGTGATAAGATTGTTAATATAGGCCTACAATGGTCTTTCCAATTATTTACTAGTTGCTGACGATTACCCTTGACGAGTATCATTTAAAAATATCCGGCTTCATTTCAATAAGAATATTCTATTAAATGGAAGTAACATCACAAATTTTTTCTCAAGTACAAGTGGCAGTAGCAGCTTCCAATTTTGTCAAAGGGAAGTATTCTAAACATGGTTTTGCCTAAAAAACTGATAACTTGGAAAACTGAAGTGGATGTAGGCAAGATCTACCTGGGTACTCTGGAATAGTAGTAGTAATTCGTTTCTGATCACCTCACTGTAATGAATAATGTGTTGCCAATTTCGATTGAGAGAAATCCCATCCTTCCATTCCAATACTGCAACCACAAGACATCGCTTGGGAAGTTGAGTCAAGTTGGTCAGATTTGTGATCAATAAAAGGGAATTGACACATAGTCACCAGATTAATTGATGTCACCATATTTACCACAACAATGGTGAACCATCTTATACTTCTTAGATTTGGATTGGGATTAAAAAATAAATCTTGAAGCAATGAAATTTGTATTTATACGCAGGACGCCCAGATTTATGATTCATCTCACAACGTTGCCCGCGATTTCAATCAAAGCGCCAGCCTTCTCAAGCCAACAGAGGCTTCTGCACCGTGAACAGCGTCCATTGTCAACTCAAAGCTACCCGTCCAAGAAAACTGCTATCATAAAACCACTCCGTCCAAAGTCTTGTTTGCCAAAGTTGAAGGTGCGAAAATGAACGGCTGATTGGTTTGCGACGTTTTATCGAAATATTTCCAATTGTCCAAGTATATCAGCGATGAGGGTGTTTTAATATTTCCAGATACAAAACCTATTCCTGATTTGATATTCAAAGTCAGATTTTATTTCATATCATGTCCAAATCCAATTCCACACCCGATAGTATAGAAGTTATTAGAAAGTCTAAGTTCAAATATTGTGAATCAAAATGCGATTCGAATACTGTTGAAATCTACTCCTCGTTGTTTTTTTCATATCCAAATCTAAATCTACGGTACGCTCATCTCTCATGTGTTTTCTAATATTCTCAGATGTGGTCTGTCGCTCGCTCAGAGACTGATAGGGTAAATCCTACGCAGTTAGGACCCTTTTTGTAATTATTATGTATCGACGTTGATAGCCATGTCCAAATAACAAATTTCTGGCAATGACGATCAGTGCAATTTTCAGCATTAATTGAATTTTCGAAAGATGTGTCGACATTGTTTTTAGCAATTAATTTCCGAGCAACAGACATGCCATGAACTGCTGAGCATTGAGAACCATTTCTTTAAAGGGGCACTACGCTCTAAAAATGATATGGTCTCAAATTGAAGTGCAGATCGAAAAAAATTTCTGGTCGCAGCCATTTTTTTCGGGAAGCCACCGTAATGGAGTCATTACAACCCTGCTGTAATGACTGTTACAGTCATGTCTTCAATCTTGGTTGTTACTAGAAAGGTCACTCTCTCTGATGTAGGTGGTGTTTGGGATTGTGGGCTGTTTGTTATTTATACTGTTATATATAAAATTTCACCAACTACCGCATTCCAATACTAAGTATGCATATCACAATTTCAACAGTACAAGCTTAATTCAAATCCAATGAACTTGAACAGGAGAAGAAGCAAGTTTCACCCAAAGAAAAGCAATATCACGAAATGGGAATGTATCACAAGTTGGGTTACCATCCAAAGTACCAGCAACCGATGTACCACGCGCTAAAATTCAAACCGTACAAATTTGAAACCAGAGAGCCAAAGACTCTATTTCCACCTAGCATGGAGAATTCACCAAGGAATCTGGTAGCCCAACGCAAGACCCAGTTTAGACCTTTATCAGCAGGTAGAGTGCATGTTTATAAGAAATATAACAAGTAGTAGTGGGCACCAGGATTTGCGTACTCACATTCGAATCATGTATTTATTGTAAGTATTAAAGTCTAGTAGCAAGAGACAATTGTTTCGTGTACTGAAATTACCCCCCCCCACACACCTTGTCACTGCGAGTTATTTCAGCAACAAGAGGTATTGCTTCAAAGAGATATGCTCAGAAATGCCAAATTATCTGCAATGCAGCGTGTCTGTCATTATTTTATTTTGGTCGCATAAAAGTTATATACTTGTCATCCATACTGTTCTGACATCACACTGAGTGGTAATATAATAATAGTAGTCTATTCTAAATCTAATAATCAATTTGGAGTCAAATCATTCAAGATAGTCCATTGCGATTCGAGTAATGTTAATTATCCAACTGTACCAAGTCCCAAATAGTGCATGCCAAATAATCTACACATTGATAAATCGGTACCCCAATATATCTGGCTACATCGATCACAGAATGTTCCTTATCGAACAAAGTAAACGGTACCAGTAAAGTATATTTCATCCGTTTGCATCTCCTTTTGACCCATAAATTTTGTAAGACCTCGAAACTTTGAGAAAATCACAAAAATATTTTGCCGCCAAAATGACTTTGCGTGATGTTTCGCCCGACAGTAGCTTATTATGTAACTACAAGCGTTTTTGTGACAATGCTTTTCTCGGGAGCCAAGAAATTTTGCAGATTTTACTTGTGAAGTTTCCTTTTGCCAGCACTAGTACTTTAGAATGTGTTCCACCTGATTAGCAGTAAATGATGAAAATCTATGTATTTTAGTACTGTCTGTCTTTAGAACCGCCAACAATGGGAACTCTGGCAATCACCGAACGAAAAGCCAGGTCGAAATCTGCAAGGATCGGGTGAGGAATGGAATATTTAAAGCAAATATAATCGTGCTTGCTCCAGGGTTCTTGCTTGCTCCAAGGGATCTTTTGTGATTATTGAACAGGATAGGTTGCATCACAATACATCAAAGTACTAAGTTATGCCAAAGTCACAGAACCATCACATATTACCACAGTTTAACCATTCAGTTCTGTTAACTGCATATCTACTGGCCCCGTAGCATAACGTAGCATTAAAACATGAGATTGGTCTCACTCATAGTTCGAAATGATTTTGCGAAAAGTCTTTCTGAGAAAATAAGATTATCAAGTGACTAATCGAAATGAGATATGTATCGGATTTGACTGATATTTATATTTTTCTTGAACATTCACTCAATTTATCAAGGATTCATCTATCATTCTTGCTTTGGTATCACTTTGATCAAATTGTGTAATCCAATCTGAAACCTGCCTCTGAAATACTCATTGCACGCTACTGCCCTCATTGCTCAACAACTGACTCATTGATGCAATGTATTTGTTCAGATCGACATCTTTCCCTATGGGACATCATACTGCTATGAAAATCTCACCACCGAAGCAAAGAAAGTCATCAATTTCTTCGCAAAGTAGTCTCCAATCAGGCTCATCTGTCTCAACTATCTTGGGAAGTGAACCAATGGAAAGCATGTTACAGGTGAGAGTTCTCACTACAGTGCATTTTAATGCAAAGCGAATTCATTGTGTTATTTGATAAATTTTGACCAGATAGTCCTTGGCAATACCTGGTAATTCATGGCTAAATTTGCTGATTGAGATGATTATTATTCACGACAAGTAGGTATGAGGATATACAAAACATTCCGATACTACTGAAATATGAGAGGTATGAAATCTATCTCAAGTAAGGTGTTTCAAAATGTAGATTTGGTCAAGACGTCACATTCTTTTGGCATCACATTCGGAGGTGACTGCTTTCAATATTGCATCGAATGGACCAACACGTAATATCTCACCACACTTCAAATATGTGCAATTTTATCAACAGCATTCGGCTACCGTGATACATAAGCTATTTTGCCTTGTTACTACTACAATTTTATTTGTCAAAGCGATGTAGACTTATTCCAAAACTCTTTCCACTTGACAAAACACAAAGCAGTTAAATTTACTAAGTAGTTTTGCCTGAAAAACTGTAGAGTAGAAGTGGAAGTTGTCTAAAACATAACCACTTGGGTCATGGCGGTAGATAAAACCTACTTGAGTGATCCGAAAAAGTAAAACACTTTGTTACGGACCGCATAATTTATTGCATTCAAACTTGAACATGGATATTTAGTAGGCACTAGGCCAGTGGTTCTCAACCGGAGGTCCGCGAAGCATTCTCAGGGGGTCCGCGAAGCCCCAAAATAGTTGATAACTAATTTGTATTTTTTAAATTCGGAAAATCACGAGGCAATTTCGCTTCATTGCTGGCAAAACTCCAGAGCTCACATCAACAGAATGACCATCTGAGATGAAACAGTTTGTTGTTTAGAGCAGTGTTGGGATCAAGTCACTACCTTCGAGTCACGAGTCATCTCGAGTCATCGCACATTTTGACTCGAGTCAAGTCAAGTCAATCGATTTCCGAAGGTGACTCGAGTCAAGTTAGTTCAAGTCACATCAAGTTTTCAAAGTATGAGTGATGATTCAAAGTCATTATATTTTGCTAACTATGGGAAAGACACTTTAATTGGCCATTTATCTTGAACCAAATAATGAATATAAAGTGCACACATAGAACTGTTAAAAATGCATGAGTGTAGCTACATGCTACAGTCTGTTATCATAGAGGATCGAATACGAAGCCTCAAGAAGTTGATACAAATTGATATGGTACAATCCACGACTCATCTACACATCCATAAGAATGTGATCTCAAAAACTATATTCGTTCGATTTACATTATACAAGAGAGTTGGTAAAGGAGACCAATGCATAAGCACTGAGTCGTCCAAGAAACTGAGATCCGTTGCTATTGGATTGATCTACTACTAATACGACAAAACGTAAGCTGTTATCATTTCGTTTGCGGTCGATGTGATGTATCAATGGAACACCAGTGACACGTACAATATGTGTATGACTGGTTGCTCTCACAAGTGACACCGGCGTATCGCGAACAATTCGAACATACACAAGATACGGTGATTTAATCGACACTGTTTACTTGATGACTTGAAATTGACTCGTCAATTTTGCTAAACGTCACGAGTCGGTCCACATTTGTGAAGCGCCGAGTCAAGTCAAGTCATACGAAGAAGCTGACTCGAGTGAAGTCATGACTCGATTCATCCCAACACTGGTTTAAAGATGTTTTGTTGGGATTGTGGAAAAAGTTGGATGAGGAAGGTCAATCACGGTGACTTCGAAATGTTTACAAAAATCCATTTGCACAACTATTTTACCAGCATAACTTCAAGATAAGCTGCTATAGATAGAAATGACCATGCTTGACGTTATATATGTTCATTAAAAAAATTTTTTGTCAATTTTGGTGTCATAGTTGCTCCAATCATAGCCAAATGTATCGTCGGAAGCGTTACGCATGATCATTACATTCGCCACCACCTATATTTGTGAAAATGGATTTCCGGCACTCGTTCAGATCAAATCGAAGGCGTGGATCTTCAAGACACGACCACGTATTTCAAGAAATGCAGTTGCAGAATTCGCTTTGAAATATTAGAAATCAACCCAATTTCTACGCATGATTAGTATGATCTTATTTTCAAGAAAAGTCATTTGTTGCTGTTTTTCACTAAGCCTACAGTTATCATTTGCACAAGACAGATGACGATTGCACGACATTGAGCTAAATTTGAACTAATACTTCGTGGGGTCCGCTGGGGTCCGTGACAGTCTGAAAGGGGTCCGTGAAGACAAAAACGTTGACAACCACTGCACTAGGCAATACCAATCATGTATCCGGTATAGTGATGATGATGATGGTTGCGATTCAGCAGTCTGTGTCATAAAAACAAATTCTTTAAGAAAGTTTTCCAATTGGTTGCTAACAAACAAGCATACATATATATATATATATATATAGAGAGAGATGATATTCTTTTTCGCCTGCACCATCGAGATGCTTTGACGATGGAGTTGTGATACGGCCATGAGGTCATCTAGCCTGCGTCCCCGTTTTTGTTTTAATAGTTTATAGTTTATAGCTATAGTCATAGTTTATAGTTTATAGTTGTTATAGACGTTTGCAGAGTTTGTCACACAATTCAGTGATAGATGCAGTCTGCATGATTTTATAATTCGGTTTTCCAACCTATCTTTTGAATATATGTTCAATTTCAGGCTTTATACCATGACACGAGAGCTGGCCTGTTCTTCACAAGATTCTGTGAGCAATCGGGAAATAAGGTGAGATTGGATTTTTACAGATAACTCCATCGTACATTTTCCGTAAATCGGAATATAACTTTGTTTACAACTTTGCACAGTGTTAGTGTCACATTTTCATAAATACTTCATGCTGCCTCTAATACAGTGCTTGTCAACCTTTTTCGGAATGGTATACACTTCTAACATTTATACAAAACTTATACAGTCACGAATACGCGATGACCCGAATCTGTAATATATCTGCAGAGATTTAATATATCAGAGCACCCTGATAGGTTGGCCTGGTTACGCAATCTAGTCAAGTGTATTTATTTTGACTTTGTCCTGTCCACTCATGCTTTGACCAACTGTGTATATACGGTCGTTTGTATTTGCAGGAATGGAGCAGCGCTATTCATTTTTGGTTTGATGCGCAAGAATTTCATTCTCTCTTCTACAAAAATGCCGTCAACATATATGTTGTGCAACGCAAGGCACAGGTAGAATCACACTGCATAATCAAAGGGTGGTGCTATATTTTTCCTTATGAAAATCTTCGATTCAGGCAATATATTCAAACTACATCGTAGCGGAAGCTCCCGAGCAGATAGGTCTGACCAATCAACAACGCAATAAGATATCCAAATCGCTGGAGCCGGCGTTTGATGAATTATTTGATACCGCCGAAGAGTTGATACTGAGACTGCTCATCGTTCCGTGGAATCAGATGCTAGCAGCCGATAAAGATAAATACAAAAAGGTATGTCAAACACTAATATAATAGCAAGACACTTACGTAGATGACCCTTTACCTTGATTTAGACCTGGTAGTTAGTGCAAAGTCGCAATATCATGGCATTCGCATAACTGCTTGCTATCTTACTGTCATGCAGAGGAATAAGTACACATCATTCTGTTGTAGTTCATCAGAAGGAGCTAATGGAATCATTTATATTCTATAATAATAATCAGCATATGTATTTTAATAAACTGATACTGATTCCATAATCAACAAATAATTGACCACCTTGTTCCTGTTTCACTTCTCATTGATTTACTATTATCTATGACATTTACGTGTTGCTGTTTACAATTGAAATCTTCAACAACGCATACCGGTATGCTAGAATGTCATTATTTGATTGACATCAATGGTAGCACAGTTTGATAAGGGCTGGCTGCTATGAAAATTTACCTGAACTGCATGCCTTGTGCACAGTGTACACTGTACATGTAGATACTTTGCCTATTTCCACTGTGACTCGGACAAGTATACTAAAATTTATCTTGGCTACCTTGTGTAACAAGAATTGATTGAAATTAATTTACAAAAATATTTGCCTAATTTTGACCCCTTTATAGTTAAAAAATTGGCGTCGGATAATTTGATCTTAATAGATGAATTTATTAAGCATGGCAGGTTTTTCTCTTCACCAAATACAGTAGCCTACATTACATCTTAGTAAACTATCAAAAGTAGACTATAGTGGGCCTCTAGACATTCTGACTGCAGTCTCCTATTTTACTACAGAGACATATTGTTTTGACTGGCTGACAAATTCCGCAACACTTTTGTTATATTCAGAGTAATCGAAGTAGCTCATTGAAATTATATGGATACCTCTCTGAATTATTAATGCCAGTGTTAATGTGCCGATATTTAACTTTTCAAAGGTCTTGACCATTATTTTTAGAATCAGCTTTATTGCTTTTTGTCATTCGGGATATTTAGTTTACCAATTGCCATGGGTCTGTGATCAGATGGTAGCCACTTTGCAATAGGTAACAGATCATTGGATATTCAATCAAGTCCATTGAAATGTTATAGGTGTAAGTAAGAGGAATATTGTGTTTTCCAGGTTGAACTGATAGAACAAGAAAGGAACGTACGTGTCGCCACGAAGTATGCAAGAGTACTGCAGATGAGAGATTTGGAAGACAAAGTAATGAACATTTGTATTGAGATATGCTAATGAAGGCTCAATATTTTCATGATGGTGGTTATTTAATCTGTCTTATGGAGAAATTATTAATTCGACTTACCATGTGGTAAAAAGGACCACCCAGAGATTCCAAAGCCAAATATTTTAGGGAATAACTAATTTTTAAATCTACAACTGAAATCTTTGTATTTACTGATGGTCACTCTCGATGAAAGTCAGTTCAGAACCATAATTGAATAATGTTTGCAACATAAGACCGATGACATTTGTTTTAAAATTTTCATCATGGTAACATTGGAAACAAACTCAAATCCTAAGCATTTACCTACATTTTCATCAGCCTCGAATATCCAGTATGAATAGATAATTCTGTAGACAGCTAGCATCAAGTTTTGTCGCATTTTCATGGGACAAGTATTATTGCAAGTTTGTTGTCAAATTTGTGATGTATTTGTGATTTCGTCAATATTTTATTGATTTTACTAGATATGACATATAGCATCGAGCATGTAGCAAGAGAATAATTTTTGTCAAAGTATGTATATTGCATATGCATATTTCAGTGATATTTTGTCCTTTCTCATATCCCACTTCGGCTCACCTGAAGCATGACAAATCAAACTATATTAGAAACACATTTTGACGGCCGAACAAATTTTCTGTGCGAACAGCAGATAGCACTACCCCATGATACCGTGCATGTGACTTTGAATTTGTTTCAAGAAGCAAAAGGCCTCCGCAGTGGCCACCAAAGGAGATGAAAAGTACGAAGAGAATCTCCGAGAAAAGATCCCGGAAGAGTTTCGCGACTTCTCGTTCAACGACTTGATCCGAAACCGATTGGAGCTGGAACACTTTCGGAAATTCTTGGAAGACAACTATGCCAAGTATGCCACGTATACTTACGTTATTTCTGAAGACATCGCTTGGCTGGTGCTGTAGTTGTCTGTTGACATCTTTTTTGAGCGGATGAAAGTATTAGAAGGGATGATTATCATTTTGTTGGTAAGAGATTATTCATGACGACATGAGATAATGACGATAAATTAGGTTCTATGCGGAAAAGGTGGCTGTTGTTTCAGTATACAGCACCAAACAGATTATGATTAGAGCACGACCGGTATTGGATTTTTGAGCCCTTACTGGTAAAACCTATAAGTACCGCCTTCACCGATAACACCGATATATTTGGCCGCTATTCAAAAGATATTGCATCTTGGTTAAGGCGCATTTCTAATAAAGCATTCATTTACACACATTGCTATACTTGGACATGAAATAAACTTGAAAGGCTGCATATGGACACGTGTAGGTTATAAGAAATAATGTATTTTTTGTCACAGATTGTATTTCCTCACTACGATACAGTACTGTGACGTCGCGAAAATTGCAGATATTTTTAGCTTCAATGGCCAGAACCGATATTTTCTCAAAGTTTAATATTGAGTCTGTATTATTGGTGAAGCGATAATCTGTTGCGCTCCAATTCCTGGTTGTAAACAAGCCACATGGTTCCGAGTCATAAGTCAATCTCACTTTTAGAGTTTTGACCTGAGTCAAGTCGAGTCATTTTCAATTCACCTCCGAGTCAAGTTCGAGTCCAAGTCAGCTAGTAGAGGGTCAAGTCCGAGTCATTATGCTCACTGTTCAGTTTTCAGTTCAATCCTACTCAACTCACTTTTTTCAACTGTGCTCGAGTGACATATAATGGCACGCATTCAGAATATAGTAATATTCCTCGGTGTTATCACTTTCTGGCCCTATTTCCCCAGTATCAGAACTGATAGACGAAATACCTATAATGTGCTGGCTTTACTATTCTGTGAAGTTTCAATGAAATGTCTGTCTTGGCCGTCCTAGGTTCGAGTCTTATGAATTGGTTCGAGTCATGCGCAATGACTCGAGTACAAGTCGAGTTAATACAAAAATTGACTCAAGGTGAGTCGAGTAATTTTACGCATTTGAAAAAATGACTCATTACAACCCTGCTCTAATTATGCTTGGGTTCCGTTCCCCAGTAACACTGTACATAAGCGTAAACTTTTCTTCGTTTTCACTGCAGAACTGATTTGCTTTGTTGGCTGGATATCGAAAGCTTCAAACGCGTCCCTCACGAAGCGACTGAAAAACGAGATGAGAAGGCGAAAGATATCAAAACAAAGTACCTTCACAAGAAATACTTTTTCGGCACGAGCAGCCCGGCGACCAGGGAACAGCAAAGCAAGGTATGAAGTTCGTCATTGCAAGTTTGCTACTGATTGATTTCATCTAGATATTTTGAGCTCTGTTGCAAGTGATAAACGAACACTGCAGGCGTTTTAAAGATCATTCGACAGTGCAATGTAGCAATGTTTGGCAGTATAATAGAGGATAGCAAAAACGAAATCATAGATGTTCATCATCATCATCATCATTGGTTTATTAGCAATTTTATCAGTTCAATACATCACAAAAAATGCGATACAATGAAAAGAAAGGAAGATGTAGAAGCGACTAGGAGTTGTCTATGGAATCGGACACCCACCTTGGCCTAGGCGATGTTAAGAGGAGGCATGCACACTGAATGAAAGTAAAGAAGATAGTATAGAAAAAGGAAGCGACAAGAAATAGGGCGGCATGTCATGGGAAGCGAGATTGATAGGTCAGTCGTGGTCCGGTAATCTTGAGGATGGACTGTATCTACTTAGTAGTAATTGCTTGTATTTCGACTTGAATGTGGACATGCTCGTCGACTGCCGGATGGCCGGCGGGATACTGTTCCACACATCAGGTCCGGCATATTTGATAGAGCGATGATCTTTTCGGTCGATCATATGATATTTGGACGACGTGGACGCGCGTGTGTTGTACTTGTGCGCTTTTGATTTTTGTTCAAAAGAAGCCCAGCAATACAAATAAAATTAGTGGTCGTAACAGGACTTCACCCTGCAGAAACTTCCTACTGTTTGTTTTTCAGACTACAACCATAGGATAGGATTGGACGTTGTATATTTTTGTCCTTGATCCAGTAATGTTAGCGATAGTGGTTGAACCGATCAATGCTATACTGTGAAATCAAATTTTTAAGCCTGTCTTACCTTCAATTTCACAGATAGTGGAAATGTCAGGAGGTTGGGGCGTCACGTTAAAAGATCGTCCGCCCAACGAACTGATCATCGAAGTGCAAAAGTATGCCTTCAACCGCTTATCAAACCGATGGCTGCCCAGATTTCTCTGCACCCCTCAATTTGCGGTAAGTGCTTCATTCTGATGACTGTTATAAAGAGAATTGGCTTTACGTTTCTGAAATTGCCAGGATCGGCAAAGACCGGCTTCTCAAATGTCAGATGTGGCGGAAGATATCATCCTGCAAAAGTCAAAGACTCGAGGGGAACCTTGGAGGGTGATGAGTTCTAGAATTCTTGTACTGGGGTTGGGTGAAATAGTTGGCAGGAGAAAAAGATAAGAATTTAAGCAAATATCTCAATGACCACCTTTGGAAATCCCCTATGTGAATTTGTGACATTACATAGAATTTTACAGATAATGGACACCAAATGGCAGAGTTCGACCAGGGACTTGGTGGAGTTCAGACACGCGCTAGCAAACCCGATAACGGCATCGCAATTCCGACGCTACGTATCGCTGAAGGGGGAATATCTCGAGAATGATGTTCTGTTTTGGCTAGAAGTGCAAAAGTACAAGGTAAAATACGGTTTTACCGATTGAATGTAATAATATTCGTGGAGCTAATTTCTTCTCCGGCCCATATATTTAGCAGTGTTGTAGGGTGTGCTTTTAGGGCTAAATTAATGAGGTGAATATGCTATAGATTTGCATCGTTTTTATAGTATAAACTGGTAGATGTATCGTGTTTATGATGATATATAGTTTGATGCAATTTTAAAATTCCAGACAAATTTGGTGTGCAACGTTATTCTAGCCAACCTAACAACTTTAGCTGATAGCCGCAAAATATTGGAAAAAGTTATTACTGAACAAAGTAGGTAGTGTTGCTAAAAAAACTGTTCAAGCAAAAGTGTAACTAGTCTGAAAACAGTACCACTAAGCAAATATTTCAATTAGGTGAAACCTACTGGACTACTATGAATATCTAAATGTTCTCCGTTGCTGGCCACCACTGACTGCAATCATAGGTGTAGCCAGGATTAAAATTCAGTAGCAGCTGCGGATAATTTTTTTATCAATGTGATGTTGTGGATTCACTGTGACATGACAATATCCAAGGGAAAAATAATGGTGGACTACCGCTTTCTCTCCTTGGTTCTGCGGCCGAGTGCATCCTGTGTGTCTTTCTCGCAGGACCTTTGTCATTCGCACAACGAACAATCGGCGATCGACGCCAAGATAGCTGCGATCATTCACTGCTTTCTGGACTCTCAAATACCTCCAACGATACAAATCGACATACCGGCAGAAATCGCAGAAAGAATCTTGCAGAAGAAGAAGGATTTGGGACCGTACATCTTCAGAGAGGCACAAGTGAGATTTATGTCACCTTTCGTTACGATACCGTGTAGATGGGCTCACTGCTTTGGGATTATTCCTTACCTGTTGTCAGCTACCTAGAACGTAGTTCGATAATTTGAGCAGTGCGAGTCCATTAGTGGCGTGCCATTCTTTCAATTCGAAATACTTGTGCCCATATTTTGGCAAAAACATAGCATGATGCAGAGGGCTGTGAGACTGCGGCAGACTTCCGAACATTTCGGTTTGTACAAATTGTTGACAAGTTGAGTGAGAAGGTATTTCTTTTGAACATATGGTATGGTATTGCAATTTTACACACAGTCTTAGGAGTTTATTAAGAACTCCTGTTACCACCCACTTGCTACTTGATATAGCTTGAAACTTGCCAATTGAAACGCAACCCACTGGTTGGGAAGCAGTGATCTATGATACAGTTTGTCACACAAAACTCTAATCATATCTAACATTTTATCAGTTAACCGTACTACGAGTGTTATTCCCCCACTGGTCCGGATTCTGCGCTTTCCGAAAGAACCTCACCGACGAAAAACTGACGACCACGCTCGAGCGACAGCGAAACCGAAGGATGGAAAAGACGAGGCAGGAATTGATTCGGCAACAAAACGAACAGCTTGCTAAGGTAACGAAAGATTGAGATTTCTTAGAAGCGTAATTGCAACGATGTGAATGATTCTGTCAGGAGCAAGCTGCCGCCGAGAGGGAAATGATGGAAAAGGAGGCCAATCAAGATCCGTTGGCCGATATCCTTTCGACGGCCGGCAGCGATGATAGCGGCAGCATCGCTATCGTAGAGCAAGCTTCACCTTCCAATCAAGTACGTTAATCTGAATGTGACTAACATGGATAACAAATGGTGGTCAAACTACAACTGATAACTAAGACTGGGTGAATTGAGTACATGAGTGATTCGATATTGAATCGAGTGCTAGGCTTCGACTTGAGTATTCTGCTATCACTTGATATTACACTATTAGAGTGTTGATGATGTAACCACAAAGAAATTATTGCCAGTTCCACATTAAATTATATAAGATTGGGTCTTTTTTCAACTTCACCTATTTCATTGCACTTTTGCCAAAGTTCTGACTTGAATACTACTTCACCGATAACAACAACCTCTATATTTAATATGACAACGTCAAACCGTATGCCAATTAAAAATCTCTGTTTACTGTGAAAAAGTAGAAGCGCTTCATTACTGACCACCTCGATTGATCACAAAGTGATACTTTTTAAACTCTTCATGCTATTTTTATTGTTATGGGGTCATATTGGGGGTTACTTGAATATTCGACTCAAACGTTAGCGTTCGACTTGGAATCGAAATACTCTGTTACTCGAGTTTGCTCAGCCCTGCTAATATCGTCTGGTATGCTATTGGATTCTGATTCAGTTCAGATGAAGTTTTTCAAATGTGGGAATTCAGTGGGAATTCAGTCTCTGTAGATATCCTTGTAAATGTTGTTATTGGATGGAATGCGACTAATAAGTCAGCTTTTGTTTGACTTAATCATCATTTTTTGTATAATAATTGAATAGCACGCTTTTTTGTAGATCCATTGGTCGTATGGGAAGTACGTCGAAGCCTTGGACAGGGAAAAGAATCTTTTATCAATGGAAAACGAACTCAGAGGCCGGATTCCGATAGAAAGATTACCCAAAGTTGACGAAGGTATGTTACACAGTTTGCATTTTATACCGTCTATTTCAATACAACAATAGCACTGTGCAATAGGGTTGTCCATAATTTAGAAAATCTCAAAATTTATGCGTATCCGCTATCCATGTGTCATTTTATAGATTATAGATAAAAAACATCAATGAACCTGAAATAATCTCACAGGAAAGTCGTTAACATTTGTCTAAATGCGTTTGAAAGTAGCTGCCGTAGAGTGGGCGTGTCAGCGACCATAGAACGACAAGCAGACTAGTAATCACAAAATCACGGCGCTTGATTGGCTAATCTGCTATGCTTCAATGATCACGACGGTGGCGGCTTGCTGATCAGCTGGTCGAGGATTCGGCTAACGGCGGTGATTCTGTAAGCGCATTGTAGGTTGGTCCGCAGATAATGATTCAAGATTAATTCTGAACACGTCGAGTGACGAAATACATGATGAACAAAGAACAGCTGCTTCACAAAAACTTCACATACATGACTTGATGGCTTATTGTAAAGGCAACCGTTGTAGCCTGTATGCCTTGTTTTCATCGAGGGAAAGCACAAAAACACGAGAAGAAATTTTGCAAAGGCGCTTATGCAAGTGGTGAACGAACTTCTAGTTTCAGAGGGGATGTTCCATGATTGAATAGAAATATAAAACTTGACATTGACACTACTGTGTCTGATCTTATTTTCTCGTGGGAGTCTATATAATTGAAGTCTTAAAAGCTGTCTAAGTCCACAATGATGCCCCGGAAGAAAGTCTAAAGGCAAGCATAGACTATGCTGGTAGGGCCAGTAAAAAGACTGTTCGCTTGCATTGTTTAGCATGTCCATAATGAATCTTAGATCATTACCGGCTGCATCACGACTAATGCTTGAATCAAACCAGACATGGACATAAAAAAGAATGTAGCCTATTGAAGCGGTACGGTATATAGTTACATTTCTTTAGAGTCCCAATGCAAGCTACCTGGTCGGCCCACATATCTTCTGAGCATACAGGATTGTGTCCAGAATCCATCTCGCATGGTGTGCTGCACCAGTTTGGCGATAACTAATATACTTTACCTGCACTGCACCCAGAAAAGCAGGACAACTTGGCGTAATCTCGATCACATCAGATAGGTATTTCTGGGATCTATAATTTCACATGCATTCGCTGTTTCACCTCTGTCATGCCTGCAAGAGGGTATTGTTGTTCTGAACCTATCGTTATCTAGTTTTAACACTAAAAATTCAATGACCAAGTGTCTCATTTTAGTATTTAATCACCAACGTACAATGCGCTTACAGAATCATAATTGCCGTTAGCGTACTTCTTGAACTAGTAGAAGCACATAATCAGCAAGCCGCCGTGGTCGTGATCATTGAAGCATAGCTGATTAACCAATCAAGAGACGTGATTTCGTGATTACTAGTCTTTTCGCCGTTCTATGGTCGCTAACCCGCCCACTCTATGGCAGCTACTTTCAAACGCATTTAGACAAATGTTAACGACTTTCCTGTAAGCTTATTGCAGGTTCATTGACATTTTTTATCAATAATCTACAGAATGAGACATGGATACGCATATATTTTGAGATTTTCCAAATTTTGGACAACCCTACTGTGCAACAGTGCTAGGCTATTCACGAAATGGAATGATGGTCTAAAATTTTATTCCAACTACCGTACTATAGAGCACCAGCTAAAGTGCCCACTGTGTTTTTCAAATGGGGTCAAAGGATCAGTGCTTTTATGTGAAGTAGTTAGTTGATGTAAAGTAGAGTAACAGCAAAGGTCAAAGAAGGCAGCATTGCTACTCATGTTGAAGCGGAAGTAATGACTCGATTTTGTACTCAATGACAAAGAGTACTAGCAACGTCCAAAATATGTCGAAACTACTTGATATGGAAGTAGAAAATTAACAATCTGATAACTACACAAGTGAGTACGGTACTGTGAATAAACAGATTTATCGAGGAGTCACATACTTTTTGCAGTTTGTCGGAGGTGCAATATTCATCTTAGCCACTAGGAAAAACTGACTAATTAATTACGCTACAAATGCGCACTATCTTCGAAAATATGCAATGGTACAGGTTTCTTATGACAATTTCATTCATTACGGTAATGCAAACTTATAGCAAAACTACTTTCTACCTGAAGTGTAAATATTCCAAAAATGTTTGGACACCCCTGCGTTACTCAATACTTCTGTTGCAGATGTCTCATCTGATGAAGAGGGAGTTGCAAACATATCGGACACTGGTAGTTCTGTGTCGTCATACGCTGCGTCATCTTCGTCCCAGACAGCGAAAAACACGAATAAGAAAAAAAAGGTGCGGTCAGCTTCAATTTTACTGTCTGTGTTGTGTTGAATTGACTCGGACTCAGCGTACGAAAAATATAGAAGAATCGTTACTTGGAGACACATTTCGAGTCTATTTTACATTCATCAAATGCTATACATCAAAAGTAGAGCAATAGCATTATCATTACTAATCCTTTATATACTGGATTTTCGGTGTGATTAAATCCATAATAAGCGAAATCACAGACAAAACAGCCTTGACATGCCGTTAGCCGCCATCATAATGATCTTGAAAACCGTGCAAGGATATATTAAGTAAGGTGTATAAAAACTATAGAGTGTTCATTCTTGGAGATTTCATCAAAATTTGGTAACAAAGCTCTCCTACGTGCTCATATGTTATTTTTCGTCAACACAAATACGAGACTGGTGCTGCCTTTTAGTCTTCATCCAACACTTCAGTAAATAAACACACTAATGTGTAGTTATACTCCGTGCGTCATACTACATCTTTGGATGGATCATACCAGCAACATTTCTTTTCAATGTACATGAATACAAGCAGTGACTCTATTGTTTTAATAGGTTAAAAATGACATAGTACCAAGTTTGACTAGTTCGTCGTGATTAAGCCCAATTGCAGATATGCATCCATACATTAAATTTAAACGAAAATATTTAATGACTGAATAAGAACCGAAATCGGAAAATTTTATATAACTTCACTTGACTGAAATCAATTTAAAAATTACCGTGACGTGACTCGAGCCAAATTTTGCAGCGACTCGAAGGTAGTTGCTTGATCAAAAAAATGTTTAAAGATATGCATCACTTTGTAGATAAGCTGTTTCCCTGTGGCAGATAACATTTAGTCTGCTGGCAGACTACGAATCGAATGTAGAAACAAGTAACTTTTACAGAGGAAAGTTGGCAGCATTGGGAGTGGAGATACGAAATCAACATGAACCCATATCATGACAGACTACTCGATTGCGTCCATAAATGTGTCGGATACTCTATCGTTTGATACAACATGCCGTAATTTATTAGTGTCTGCTACCGTAGTATTTCTTGATCTTAACCGCACTTACCATCAATATTCGTCGATGGATGTAAGTATTATTGTTTATATATATATATATATATATATGTGTTTGCTATTAATGCGACAGAGATTATCAAATATACTAGCCGACTCTTCATATGCCATTTTGTATATCCTCAATAATGTGTTGCAGGCGATAAATCAATTGATATGCAGGCATTTTCTCTTATAATAAAGGTAACTACTAGCAGAGGTTGTCTATGTAGTTAGCATAGTTACTCAAGTTAAAGGAATGCTGGAAAGCAAAGCCTTTAACCGGACAACCTGACACGCTGAAACAGGGGTTTCAACCTAAGGAATTTTAGTAATCTACCCTACTGAAATCTCGGTACGTTTTGCTTAATATAACATGTGAGCAGTGGCGATTTTCCAAGTTGAAGTAATTTAATAAAAAAATAAAACATAGTGTGAGCACAGGACACCGATTCCATACATGGTAACCTGATTCCTAAATCCGGGTGAAGATGCATTGATCTTTTTTTAGTAGGCTAGTCAGTAAGGTGGTTATTTTTAACCTAAAATGAATGAATTGTAAATTTGTAAAATTGTAAATTTTTACTTTCATTGACAATCAATAATAATCTTAACTTTGACCAAATATTGATTTATACAAAAGTCGTAATGTTAAATTTTGCGTTACTGCACAATGTAGTAGGGGGGAGTGTGTAAGTATGGGCCACTGCCAGGCGACTGTGACATCACATATACATACTTATAAAGTTCTGTGATTTTAAGAAAAACACTCCAGACTCACCCATGTTACTCACAGTCATGTGGCCAGCAAAGTTTTTGACTCAGCTAGAGATATATAATTGTTGCAGTCTATAGTAATTTTTTCTGAAAATATGGAATTTAGGTTTGAGTCTACGTATGTGCATGTTTGGATTAGACTTATTTATGGTGTGAAAGCTATAGAACTATGCTATCTATTGAGAATAGTTTTAATGCTTTGTCAATCACTCGGAAATCTAAATTATGGTAAGAATCACCAAGAGTGTGTAAGGTGTTGGCCTTTCAGCTGGTTGGGGACAGCATAGCATGCACCTGAAATCAATATTTGATTGATCCTATTAAATATATTTAACACTACAATACAGAAGCCGTTAGTCTTATCCCTCCCATATACTAGGGTTACCATACGTCCTCTTTTAAGAGGATTCGTCCTCTTTTTTGAAAGTGTCCTCGGAGGACGCCCTTTTGTCCTCTTTGTCGAGAATTTAGGTCAAATTTATAGCAAAATGCGACTGATCAACCGATCACAAAGTGGGAAAAATTCACCGATTTTTGAGAATTCTTCTCTGGTTTTGCAAGTCTCCAATTTCTGAAAAAGTGTCCTCTTTTTAGATTTCCAAAATATGGTAACCCTACCATATACAATAGACTTACCATACGTCCTCTTTTAAGAGGATTTGTCCTCTTTTTTGACATTTTTGAAAGTGTCCTCGGAGGACGCCCTTTTGTCCTCTTTTTTGAGATTTTGTCCTCTTTTTTGAAAATTTAGGTCAGATTTAGAGGAAATTGCGAGTGGTATGCCGCAAACTAGCGCAGAAGTGAAGCTCCGGCGGGTATTTCGGAGGGAAAAGCGGAGATTTTAGCTCTGAGCGAAAAGAATACCTTTTTTTTAGTCATCCCCCTGGCAATGTGGAGAGAAAAACGTTATTTTGAGCTCTGAGCGGAAGTGATGACCTTTTTTTTTTTAGTCAACCGATCACGAATTGGGAAAAATTTACCGGTTTTTGAGAATTCTTCTCCAGTTTTGCATGTCTGAAATTTTTGAAAAAGTGTCCTCTTTTTACATTTCCAAAATATGGTAAGCCTAATATACAATAACTTGAAAGTATAAATCATGAGGCTGACAAAAAAGGCCAGATTTCAGAATCAGATCTGAGCTTGGCAACACGAAAAGTTAAAGCATGGGAGGTATCAAAGAGAGAAACAAAATTGGTAGAGCTACATTTAACATGTATCTGGAAAAAATTGGATGAATCTAGCGCGAAAAAGTTTTCAAAATCGTTTGCCAATCTGTCTTTAATGAAGACGAGGCGAAAAGTTTGTTAGCACAGCAGGCAGGCATATGTCATCATATGGTCCAAGATGGATTATGGTTCGTCACTCCCACTTTAACAAGCGATAGATCTGTGACATTTGGATTTGATGTGGTAGTTAGGCGAAGGAAGCATAATTTGATAGTGATTTTCATGTTACATATTTTCAGTTACCTGTTTTCGTTATGACTTATGATCAAAACAGGAATTGAAATGAATGAAATTTCCCCTTCCAGCACTGGCGTAGCAGCCACCTGGCGGTTCTGGCTCTGCGGCAGGCTCGAAGGGGGCGGCAAAACGATGCTGCACATGCCGGCTAAAAGCAGCGTTATTGGTAGTCCTATAGCTGGCGTCCCGCGAGTTGAATTTAATCAAACTGGTCTCAATCGAAAGCTAGTGTTGCGCTGATTCCGTAAACACGAATTAATATGTTAACATGACAATGGAACCACTCCGAAATAGCCGTCATGGCCGGTTGTTCTTAACAATCGCAACACAATGACCAATTGGCCATGATAATGGAAATTATATCGAGCGATTATTCGGAACTACGCCGATTTTCAGACTAGCATTTAAATTGTATTTTCGGAATCAGGCCACCAATAGCTTTCGATGAAGATCAGTATTGTTAAATTTGAGCACTCGGAGGGCCTTGCCAACTATAGGATGACTAAGACCAATTATGCTGCTTTTAGCTGGCTCAGCAGTAGGCTTGTCTGCGTATTCCAGTGTTGGGATCAAGTCACTAACTTCGAGTCACGACTCACGAGTCATCTCGAGTCATTGCAGATTTTGACTCGAGTCAAGTCAAGTCAATAGATTTTCAAAGGTGACTCGAGTCAAGTCAAGTCACTCGTTTTTTGGAGGTGACTCGAGTCAAGTCGAGTCGAGTCAAGTCAAGTCACGAGTCAAGTCACAATTCAAGTCAAATTGAATTTTCAAAGTATGAGTGATGATTCATTACATTTTGCTAGCTGTGTGAAAGACAGATTAAATGATCATTTGTCTAGATCAAATAACGAATATCTAGTTAAATATACACGCAAAAAGACGGCGTATCCTTCACGCACACGTAGAACTGCTAATAAAGTATGTGAGTAACTGCACAGCTATACCTACTACAGTCAGTTCTTATCAGCCAAAATATAGCACCTAATATGAAGCTTCGAGAAGTTACAACAAATTGATATGGTACAATAGCCTACACTACCCATCTACACATCCGTGAGAATATAAACGCACGATATATATTCGTTCGATTTAAATCACACAAGAGGTTTGGTAAATGTGAGCACTGGGCGTAAGCATTGAGCCGTCTAAGAAACAGAGACACATTGCTATTTACATTAAATTTTTACTTTGCGGTCAATTTATTTGTGATCTAACAATGAAGGAACCTTGTATCGTACAATCACTGAATGACTGGCTGTTCTCACAAGTGACACCGGCGTATCTCGAACAATCCGAACATACACAAGATACAGGGATTTATTCGACACCGCTTACTTAATGACTTGAAATTGACTCGTAAATTTTGCTCCGAGTCACGAGTCAATGCACATTTTTGAAGCTCCGAGTCAAGTCAAATCAAGTCATTTTTCCAAAGTGACCCGAGTCAAGTCAAGTCATACGAAAAAGTTGACTCGAGTCTGACTCGAGTCAAGTCATGACTCGAGTCATCCCAACACTGGCGTATTCAAGTGTGAGAACTAAGTTGCGCATCTATTCGTACGTTAGTGGTCTATACTCTGAGTTAGGATTTGGTACAGCAGACCGAGATTGCTGTGAAGGTAAACCAGTCCTAGGAATTGCTTAAGTTGGGAATAAATGTCAGATTGACAGATTGTGCTTAAATTTATACAAGTGTTTAAGACTCGAAATTAAAACGTGTCAAGAGAGTGGAGCTTTCTTTAGAAAGAAGAAGAAAGCAAGACAAGCAGAAATACAGAAGCAGATTTCAACTTGAAGCTGAAACTAGGTTTACCGGCATACACCACTTAAATGATATGTTTGGATTTTTTATCCCCAGGCGCTGCTGCAAAGCGAAAGTCCCAATTGATTCACCAGCGCTTTTAAAAGCACTCATGACGACGAGGTGGACTTATTGGAGTTAGCTGCGGAAATTGACAGATTTAAGACGTTGGTGCGGAGCAGTGAAACCACGTTTGATCGTATAGTGCAACAGCGTTTGATGTTTTACAGTGGTTAGTTAATGCAAAGCTACTTGATTCGACTCCGTATTTATGCTCGTGTCTGTAACTTTATCTGGCCATTGATGTTTCAATTGCGAGCTGTGAGAGGAGCTTCTCAAAGCTCAAGCTGATTAGGTCGTATTTACGTTCTGCCATGAATAATGATCGCCTATCAGCTCTATCCAATCTGTCTATTGAAAGAGACTACGTTCAAAAACTTGAATTTGAGGATATTATCGCTGATTTTGTTTCGGCGAAAGCCCGAAATGTTATGTTTTGAGGCGGCTATTGATTTTCTATCTGCACAATATTATTATTATTAGTATGAATTCAAGGCACTTCAATGACGCTTGTTAGGCCTTGCGCATCACGACATGGAAATTATACAGTTCAGTGTCATTGTCTTTTTAAGTATCGTTGATATTTGCGTCTTTCTTCAAGCGCTTCGCGATCGTTCACTTTCATTTCACTATTCACTCTTCATTTCACTCCCCCATGCATTCAACTTCTGGTCTCGCATGCCGACTTTGTGCAGCGTGGCTTATTGTGTTTCTGTGTCTTTTCAAGACAGCACTGTTAGTACAGTCGGATCAGCGATGAAGAGCCTCCGAACCTCCGACACATAGAAACTAGCTTGAACATGGGTTCGGACTAACCACAATTTGTGCCGCAGCGCAGTTGATTTACACACTGCGTCACTCGTCGCCTTCCCTATGTGCACAATACATTCGTTC
Source organism: Botryllus schlosseri (assembly GCF_051294905.1). Taxonomy (NCBI): domain Eukaryota; kingdom Metazoa; phylum Chordata; class Ascidiacea; order Stolidobranchia; family Styelidae; genus Botryllus; species Botryllus schlosseri. Next base: position 9,203,694 of record NC_137245.1, on the reverse strand, counting down.
GTTATTTCTTGTCTTTATTATTTTTTGCCTTATTAACGTTGAGACGGTGACGCTGAAACGCGGCGTATTATTTGTAATTATCTTTATTGACTAGATTGCTTGAACAGGAATCTATGTCGAAATTTGCTGCGGTCTACTTAGGGGGCGGCATTTTAATCGAGAGCCAGGGGCGGCAACAGATGCTGCTACGCCAGTGCCTTCCAGACCAACTTTATATCAGTTTATCCAAATTGTTGGTAACTGTGACAAGAGTTGAGGTTTTTAGGATAATGAATAGCATTTATTGATTCAATACAGGCATCGGCTCATACCTCATCACCCCCGGCCCACACCTCGCACCCTATTTTTTATTTACAAAAATTATATATTGTTAAGTACTGTGCTGGACGACACGTTATCTCCCCTATTTGTGAGATTGCGAGTATAGTTGGACTCAATTCTGTAAATTACGCTTATTTATAATTTCTAGGATGGTTTCCAATACTAAAGCAGGAAATGTGACAATAAATCATGCGAAGTGCGAAGAAAAATTGCAAGTCAAATAATTCTGCTACAGAATATTCTACTTAATGGTCATTAGGGATCTTCAAAAATGACTTTTTTTCTCAAATCGTACTGGCTACTTGATAAAATTGTTAGGTTACCTAATTTAAGCCTACACACTAGGGATGGTGTGAACCTCGGAAATTTGGAGGTTCGCGTTCACAACAGAACCTTGGTAGGTTCTGCACTGTGAACCTTTTTCATATATTACAATTTTCACTTCATTATGACATCTTTGGTTCAAACTTATTGCATTTTAACCGCGGGTCACTCTATGTATAGAAAAATCAACACAATACGAGCATGCACCTTGACAATCCTAAAAATTTTACTTGCTTAGTTACAAAAGTTTGCTCAGAATATCCAGCTTTCCGTTTGTGAAAATTTAGTGACTCTGCTGTGAACTTAACCCGCAATCACACAACATCACGACAAAAATACACTACATGTAGTCAGCGAATGATGCTTATTCAAGTAATCAATGAGATTGATATCGTTTTTTGATGTAACAAACCTTATGGTATCAATCTTGACTTCATATGTTAACTGTATCATTAAAACCAAATCCGTGCGATTGAGGTATTGGCTACAGTTGTATAACTTGTGGGGTAGCCTAATATCGGTAGCAAGTATAGAACCCTGTTTTACACTCTGCTCAATATCAATGCAGCAACACTCAGACGCCGAATACATTGTCCGGTACGGCCAAGACGGTTAAGACGCAGTGTTGGGATGACTCGAGTCATGACTTGACTCGAGTCAGACTCGAGTCAACTTTTTCGTATGACTTGACTTGACTCGAGTCACTTTGGAAAAATGACTTGACTTGACTTGACTCGGAGCTTCAAAAATGTGCATTGACTCGTGACTCGGAGCAAAATTTACGAGTCAATTTCAAGTCATTAAGTAAGCGGTGTCGAATAAATCACTGTATCTTGTGGATGTTCGGATTGTTCGAGATACCCTGGTGTCACTTGTGAGAACAACCAGTCATTCACTAATTGTACGTTACAAGGTTCCTCCATTGTTCGATCACAAATAAATTGACCGCAATGTAGAAAATTAATCTAAATATCAATGTGTCTCTATTTCTTAGACGGCTCAATGCTTACGTTGCCCATGCAGTGCTCACATTTACCAATCCTCTTGTGTGATATTAATCGAACGAATATATTGGGTGCGTTTATATTCTCATGGAAGTGTAGATAAGTAGTGTAGGCTATTGTACCATATCAATTTGTTTCAACTTCTCGAAGCTTCGTATTAGGTCCTATATTTTGGCTGATAAGAACTGACTGTAGTATGGAGCTGTACAGTTACTCACGTACATTATTAGCAGTTCTACGTGTGCGTGAGCGATATACCGTCTTTTTGCATGCATATTTAACGAGATATTCGTTATTTGATTAAGATAAATGATTATTTAATCTGTCTTTCACACAGCTAGCAAAATGTAATGACTTTGAATCATCACTCATACTTCGAAAATTCAATTTGACTTGAATTGTGACTTGACTCGTGACTTGACTTGACTTGACTCGACTTGACTCGAGTCACCTCCAAAAAACGAGTGACTTGACTTGACTCGAGTCACCTTTGAAAATCGATTGACTTGACTTGACTCGAGTCAAAATCTGCAATGACTCGAGATGACTCGTGACTCGAAGGTAGTGACTTGATCCCAACACTGTTAAGACGTAAGCTTATATTCCCTTGATAACTTCTCGTCGAAATCGTTGGCAAAGCGACGGATGATAGTGATTTTATGGGAGTATTGTATCATCTGATTGCCTATAGGTTGATACATTTAGCGACCTAAAACGCCAATATGTACTTCAGCATTGTGGCATTATGTGGCCCGAGTCGGCGCTGGGTATCGTGCACAATAATATAGGCTATCACTTCATTGAAAGATATGGCTGGAATTAAAAATATGACGTCACGTGACGTCATGAGGTTCACGTTCTCGTTCACACAGAACCTTTCAAAAAGGTTCACGTTCACACGAACCTGAACCTTTCAGAGGTTCGCATCATCCCTACTACACACAAAATTTGGTTCAATTCCAGCCCGTAACCGCTTTGCTACAGGAGAAGAAAGTTTCTATTTATTAAATAAAAATAAGTAATAAAAAATTTGAAAATTTTCTGTTCACCCCATGAAAGTGTTAGGCTGTCTATAGGCACGATGCTCACCAAATTTGGTTCATTTCCAACCAGTGGAAGCGGGGTTATTGCCATCGAAAAAATTTGGATTTGAAGAAAATAGTATTTACGGTGACCGATTCTTTGTTTATTTATTATAGTTGTGCTCTAATGAAATTTTGGTTGGCCTTGCAATTTTACCTGATGTTAAATCTAATTTCGAGAATTACTCCAATCAGTATTTTTACCACGACTCCGACTTCAGCCACCACAGTTGTGAGTTACGTACTTCATATACGCAGGGCTTTGGAGCCGGAGCCGTGCATTTTCAGCGGATCCAAAGCCCTACAAAAAATTCAGGAGGAGCTGGAGCCGATTCTATGAACAGTAGCTCCGGCTCTGATGCATTTCATAAGATGCTATGCTTTTACTGATGGCGGAATTCACATAATTTTACAATAATCGTTCAAAAAATTAGGAATAGTTGCTTCGTTGGCACCACCTTTTATAACTAACCAGTAACCCTGTTTATACGTAGGCGCCAAGCCTGGATTTGCCGCGCTTACTCCGTAATTACTGTATTATAGGTATATATCCTCAATTTCGTAATCAGCACAACACCGATGGGCAATTGTGTGGTTCGAAAAATAATGAAAACCATGCATGTCACGTAACGGGATTGATGACTATATGTGAGATGAGCAACAACCTATACCTAATTAGTAATGAGACGAATATATAAGCGACGCCATAGGATATAACTATGACCTTGCTGCACATGTTGATTTAGAGGCATGCATGCCGCACGCCGAGAAACATTGTCTACTTTCAGGATTGTACGAGCAAATTCACGTTCTTAGTTGATCGTTTTTTAATCGTAGCGCCAAATTGGATAGTGTGTTATCGTTTTTGCCTATGAATTGAAATTCATTCAAGCGCACGATCGTTTACTCCAGCACCAATTTGAGAAATGTATACAAGCAGCCCAGATCCCTACTATAGTCATCATAGCCTACTATTGCCGCGATGCGAGCTGGTCAATGCGGTGTCCGAGCCCTGCCCTGGTGCTCAATAAAGAGGGCAATTAGTGATTGAAAGCACGTTTTCCAATTTCTAATCATCAATTTTGTGTATTCATTCTTGTTTGCTTGATACACTCGTATTCTTGAATTGTCGCGCAATGTTATTTCCGAGCTTGCATTTCATGATCAGGACAGTCATTGCGTTACCGAAAGTCAAGTATGCTATTGTCGATCCGTCTGAAAAAGTGATTTAACGCAAACGTAGGTATCGGTATGTGTTGATTTTGACGATGTTTTATACCGAGATGGGTCGATAGAACAGTGGTTCTCAACCTCGCGGACCGGTAAAATTTCAAAAGATATTTGGCGGACCGGTGGACCCTCAAAATTGATATCAACCCAAAATGTAATATATGCAGCCGTTTTTCTGCAGGTAGAGCAGGGGTGGCCAACCTTTTTGCTTGACGGCCGCATTTCGCTTACGCATATGGCCTACGGTCGCATTCCAGGACATAGTTGCAAAGAATCAACTGGACACCAAATAGCCATGTTAAACTGTCCAGTGTCCATGTCTATTTTTGGATAACTCCGGACTAATCTAACTTTTCATATCGTCTTACTATACGCATCGAAATCGCTACGTAGTGATCATGTTATGAATAATTACTTGGATCGGTTATGTTCACGCAAAGCACGAAATTTTTTTCAGGTTCACGAATAAATTTCTTCAATAATATTCATAGTTTCAAATATTACTATCAAATATTTATCTTTCTCAGTCAAAGCGATCAGATTCGTCGGTAGAGTTGATGGGGGGGTCAAAAATTTAGGGCAAGTTATGAATGATTATGCATCTTCGGGCGGGGCAATTGTTAATACTCACTTTGTGGCGTATGTTGTTGTTTCTTGACCTCCCATCAGGGTTGTCGATATAGTGGCGTAAGATATTGAAATCTCCTAAACGTACCAGAAACAAATTTCTTTCGTGAGGAGCACACGATTTCAAGTTGGTACTTCAATATCGGGTGCATCATTTTCCTCCGCTGTTCGCATTTGTACTGTGGGGCTCAGATTGCAAAGTGCGCTACGACTACATTAAATTAGAAAAATGAAGTCGTATTAAATCGCACATAGCACGAAGAAAATTTCAAGATTAAATAAATATCTTAAAAATTCGGGAGTTAATTTGTAAATTCAATTTTGATGTCGACGGCTGCCAACACATACCAATTAAATTACGCCTTCACGGCCGCAAAATTTCCTTCTACGGCCGCAGGTTGGCAACCCCTGTGCTAGAGAGTGACATTTTGAGGGTTTTATTCGTAATTAAATATGTTTATGATGGTTATGATTTTACGGTAGTGTCTGCTGAGTGTGAGTCGAGGTAAAATTAACTTTCCCAGATAAATATATGCTAATGTCGCGCCGATGACATGGATAAACCGACCACGTCAACTCGAATAATATTCTTTTCTTCGACAATATCCAAAGATGAAGCGTTTTGGAGTAAGACCAAGCACCTATGGTCAAGCTATCTTTCTAATTTCCCACCACTTGCGGACGTAGCCTACTACGACTACAATGCGCCGCACGCAATCACCTGACAGCATCGATGCCAGGCTATCCACAAAATTAATTAATGGAAAACGAATGATTGTACTAATTGCGTGGTTTAGCAAGTCAGCTCGTACTTGGCGGGTCAGCTCAGCGAGTCGCATGTTGTCACCGGAGACAGCATGAACTTGAAGTCAAATCGAACACGTTTCCGGGCCAAATCTTACTTCACGAAGCTCTGCATCAGTTTAAAATTTGATATCAAAACATATCAATAGCGAGTTTTGCGTAAAATCGGCTATGCGTATTGCGTAGTTCGCGCACACCTATACATAGTCGATTTGAATATAAGGCAATTACTACATTAATCGTTGAGTGACAAACTTGAAACTTGGTTCAATGTTCGATGATATCGTTAAGATATAACATACCAAATCATGTGACCCATCCCGGTATGAAACATCGTCAAAATCAACACATACCGATACCTACGTTTGCGTTAAATCACTGTTTCAGACGTATCGATAATAGCATACTTGACTTCGGTAACGCAATTACTGCCCTAATCATGAAGTGAGGGCCTTGAAACTTGGTACAGTATTAGATCACATCATCCAGATATACCATGCGAAATCTTGTCACCCATATCAATATGAAACATCGTCAAAATTGACATATATCAATACCGACTTTTGCACTGAATCAGTACTGAAAACGGATCGAATATAACAATCTTGACTACCCAAGTGAAGCGTGAACGAGAGAATTCTTTCTGTGTCCACATCACCTTTGAGTACACTTTGTTGTAATCATGGGATTATCACAGAGAATTTTTCATGCATTTTTGGTCCGACATTTCCCCTACTTAAGCATTGTGAGATAATGTAGCATGGTTTGTTGCTAGGTATCATGTGCAATTGTACATTAATATATCACTGCAATGAAAGGTAGGGTCGGAATTAGAAATATGACGTCATGTGACGTCATAGGTTCGCGTTCACACAGAACCTTTCAAAAACGTTCGCGTTCACACGAACATGAACCTTCCAGGGGTTCCCACCATCCCTAGAGTGTGATACTCGAATACTTGACTAGAAGCATAATACTCGATTCAGAATCGAATATACCTCAGGTATTCAATTTCGATCAGCCCTAATGTTGAGTCATATCGGAATCATCCATAATACTAGCATATCATGACTATCATCAATGATATCTAGAGTGATCCCTGGATGCGACAAACTATGTGCTCGGTGTATGTACAATGCACATTGCACGTGGTTGTATTCAATATTATACAACATTACCGCATGCAAACGTGCTTTTTATTTGTTCAGCAACTAATATTTTTAAATGTGCAACCAGAACTGTAACTACTGAATTTTTAAAATCTGCAACTAGAACTAGAACTAGGCTACTCAATATTCAAAATCCGCAACCAGAACTACAACTACATCTACTCAATTTTAAAAATCCGTAACTAGAACTAGAACTACTCAAAAAATCGTTAGGTAGTTGTCCATCAACTAACTAAATGGATACTGCTCCTTTTGCGTTTTATTTTCGATTTATTGCTACCATGACGTCACGAATTTTCGATTGTGATGTAACAGCTGTCTGACATGTGCGGTACTTCGGGACTTACAATGGAAATATAGGGTCAATATGGCTATTCCGGCGAAAAAGGTTCCCGACCCTTGTAATATACTATACATCCATACATTTTGAACGCGTAATTTTGATAGGACATGAATAACGTTAGGGTACTCATCGTTTTCAGTAGTGTTCAAAGCGTACCCAAGTTCGTGCAGTATTCAGTCTGTAATAAGTAATGACGAAAACGTCATGCATACGGTAAATCGCATGTAAAGTTGCAACTATGAACAGTGAATACACGATCCAAGCATATCCTAACAGATTTACCTCACCGACATTCATGACATTATTATAATACCAATAGGAATTGGAATGTAATCATCTAATGAAATATAAAAATTCATCATACGACGATCTCTCTCTCTCTCTAAAAATATTTAAATCTCTTCGCACCATCCTTCTTCAACAGTAAGAGTTGAGTGGGATATGACTACGGTGTAAAATATCAGGTAATGGTTGATATAGATAGTACGTCTTTAACATGGGACCTATACAACTGATATATCTAAATACTATAAACCTATAGCTAACACGATATAAACAGTTATATACAGCTGATCAACCCAGTGCCCCCCTCAAAGTGGGCGGTTTCGAGAGGCGGGATCGAAAACAAAACTGTTGAAGTAGAATAAATGAAAAGTTACTTGAGCCAGTTGATACAACCTACTAGAATCCTACGAAAAGTAAAAAGATGAGGTTACTGAGGACGTCCAGTCTTTAGGGGAGCGATAAAGATATGTTGAACTTTTCAAGTGGACGATAACTCCGATAAGTCAAAAAGTATCGGAACCACTGGATTAATCCATTATTCCTACTCCATTTTCCAATTGGTCATTCTGTCACGGCTGAGTGCTGACTCCTACAGGATGAAGATATTCGATGCTTTTGACGTTGTAATTGCGTTTGCCTGCGTGATCGCCATGTATGTTGTTGAGGCTCTCGTTGCCATCGGATTGCTCACCATTGATAAGAGTGTGCGCAGTTGTTCGGGTGATAAACGATAAACTTGAAGTTTTGATGAATTTGTTTTATGTGAAAGTAATGTTGCACAAAACCTGGGCAGGACCCGTCCAAATGGCCAAGAACGACCCAAGGGTTCACGCTTTGACACGATAAAAAGAACTCGTGCAGTTACTGCCGTCCTCATTCAGTATATAATCGTCTTCGCAATCGCAGTAATAGGATCCGACTGTGTTGATGCAAATCTGTTCACAGAATCCATTTGTTCGTGTGCCTTTCTGGTTCCGCGATTCGCACTCGTTCACATCTGACAGAGACAAAGTACAGTTTGTTTTGAAACACTGAACCGCAGACGGACCTACCTTGGCATCGAACTTCTTCCGACGTTAACCAGCGTCCATCTACATCACAAACGGCCTTCCCGGGCATGGAAAGCTCGAATCCAGCGCTGGAATAAAAACGTAATTGATCTCGAATGGAAAAAGTGAGGAATATGATAATCTCTGCAGAACTCACTCGCATTTTGCTTCACACTCGTGGTCGAAGTCGAATTTCAAGTCTCTCCCGCAAACATACCGACCGTTTATCAAAGTAGGGATACCGGTGCACGTTGCAACTAGCATACGAGAAATCACTAATGCTTATCATTGTTACGCTCGAATTCACAAACTCACTTGTGCAGCGAGGAAGTCGGTGGGACCATACACCGTCGGATGAGCATCGAACAGGATTTTGTCCTTGTAGCTCGTATCCATAGTTGCAAACAGCAGTGCACACAGAGCCGGCAAAATCATCATCCGTGCAGTTCACGGTACCGTTTACAATGACCCCTGCGTATTTGCAGGTGTTGCCTACAGAAAGATCGCAAGGTGTCATTCAAAACTGGGATTTCTGCCAAACTATTTTCAATTCCTCACTCTGACAGAACGGCTGTTGATGACTCCATTCCCCTTTTGCACCGCCGTAAGAGGTCGCCACACAAGTCGTACGAGAGGACCCCGTCATCGTGTACCCGCTGTTGCACTCGTATATGCATACAGTGTCAACTGTGTTTGAATCAGAAGAGCATTTTCTGTCGGCATTATCCGGCACTGCGCCAAGTTGTGGGCACACGATCACTGAACGGAGGAACTTGTAAAATATCTGATATCAGGACCGATTTGATCTGGAACTCACCGACGCAACGCGGAACTCGTGAACTCCATCGACCAAGCATGGCCCATTCCGACCCGGATGAAATCTCCTCCTCAGACTTTCCCACGCATCGCAGCCTATTATTGACCCACCCCTCCTCCAAGCCAAACCCACGAAAGCATGATAAGCGACAAATGCTGCCAAGGTTTTGTCCCTGGTGGCACCAATAAAGGCCGTTGATAAGACGGATTGCTGGACATCTGATCGCTGGATATAAAGTGAATCGTCACGAGTGTTTACGAATTTAATTATGTCAGTTGTCCGCACGTTTGCAGATCGGGGACTCTTCAGACCAGCCTCTGATTCCGCAGGTTCTTTTCTGCGGCCCGCGCATGCTGTACCCGTAATCGCATGAGAATGTACACACTGAATCGTAGAAGTCACGTTTGGAGCATCGCACAAATCCCTTCCTTGGTGCCAACACTGACGGTTGACATCTGATGCCTTGAACCAGACTGGTGAAGGCATTTGGTGTTTAACGAAGTCCAATGCTACTCACGTTGGCATGTCGGCGGATTATTCGTCCAGCTGTTTCCTTCGTAACAAAATGAGCGTGACGGCCCAACGATTTCATAGGCTCCTTTGCAAGAGAACGAGCACATCTTGACAGACTGGCGATATGGGATGCGATAACACTCCATGAGAACGTTGTCGAACAGCATTGGCAAAATAGAGCAGTCGTGTTCTGTGACGAGAAATGTCTGTAAGAGAGTTTTCAGGGATGGGTAGGGATGATCCCTGACCTATACATTTCGGAATGATAGACGACCAATGACCTGTCGGTTGACATATCAACCTGCGACTTCCCATGAGCTTTTTGTTTTCCGGACAGGAGAACTCACAGACTGACCCAACCGCTTCACCGTTCGTGCATTCCTTAGTTAATCCATTCCACTCTTCTATCGTACTGCAAGTGAGCTCTAGAAAATAATTTCAAAATCGACGTTTTTTACATTTGCATGGAAAATCATATATGATCCGAGTTCAAACCTTCGCACGAAGCGGGGGTTCCGGTCCATTTGCCGGGGTAGCCGTCGCTAACCATATTGCTGCTACCTCGAAGTATGTTGTTTCTAAAAATGCAAATCATGATTCAATATTAATCCAAACAACAGTGATCAGAGATCACGACACCCACGAAAAGCATTTGAACGTGCAAACAGAGCCGAGATTGTTTCCGTTCGTGCATTCCATGAAAGCCTTTTCAGGAGGTTCCAGATCCGGGCACCGATGAGGCTGCAGAACTGAGGGTTTATAGTACTTCCCTGAGGAACAAAATGATTTTCAGAGTTGAGGAAATTTTGTATCCGATGTAAAACCAATGGCTCTCACCGACGCAAACAGGCGGGTTTAGCACACTCCAAGTGCGATCTCTCCTGCAAACGGATCTTGATGTCCCTTTGATTCTATACCCGGGGAGGCAGACCCACGTGCATACTGATCCAACCCTTAAACTTTCCGTACATTTGATATAGCTGTTGTCTGGAGTTGGCAGCTCTGTGAAGCATTCTGTGGAGAAATGACAGAAACATGCTTCTTTAAGCTGGTGAGTTGTCTTTATTAGAAATCATGTAATCATTTTCCATTCACTGACCGTCCAAGCAAGGAACCTCGACTTTATTGCATAAGTTGCTTTTGCACATACATTTACACGTGACGTCTTTGATACTGAACGAAATGATTGTTTCGAACGGAACAACAACGAACGCAACAGTCACTCACTTCTCTCGTCCAGAACAAGCCATTGTTACGTCACGCCCGTTTTGGATCTGTTTGCCTAGTTCCGGGCGCCATTGCGCACAACGTTTAGTAATTGTCGGAACGCCTTTTGAGTATCTGACCTCGTTCAGACATGCGTCTTTGTCATGCGGACAATCGAACTCCTTGCCTGGTACTTTACACACTGAAAATCGACGACGTTATTGAGACGTCTGCATTTTAGTGAGACTTGGCACTGGGCACAATAATCGAGTCGAGTGTAAATAGTAAAGATTGTAGGCAATTAGTAGTATATTTCCAGATAGGCCTACTAGAACTATTCGCGCAATCGCGCATGGTCGAAAATTACCAATTTATCTTCAATGCAAAGTAACTGGCGTTTTGTAGTCATGTACTCGCAGTCACATAGTCAAGCTTTCCAAGTCATTCATTCAACTTTAGTCACTATCAGTTATATGTCCTAAGCAGTGGTTTAGGTTGCCCGTATGCCGAGTAATCGACCGACCCCATTTCCAGTATTCGTATAATTACAACCGGCAAATAGAAATTAAATATGACTCCAAGCCTACACATTACGGCCTTTCTAATTCTGGCTTCAAGCGAAATGATCCTTTGTTGCCGCTGAATAGAGACTAACATCAAAAAAAGGAACTGTGACATTGGCATCACTAGGTCGAAGTGGATGCCAGTTTAAGAGACCGCAACTGCAACTGATCGTTCAGCATCCTGCTGTATGTTCATTACATCGCATTGTGTCCTATCACATTGTACATAGCGTGTGTCTTGTTAAGATGCAAATATAATCTGACTATAATTATTTGTTGTTATTTTCAGAATTTCGAAGCTGTCAGTCGGTTACGCTATCAGTTTTGTAAGGATAAAGACTGGTTTCCAATCGATGTCAAATATAAACAACCCAATTAATGGAAACGCAGGCCACAGGCATAGAATCAGATCATATCGACTCATCTCAGACTTACTTTCATTGTCTGGCATTGCGTTGCATGTGTAGCATTGTTGCGAAGTGCGGACCACTTTTTGAGGAAGTGATCCTATCGGACGATTCTTAGCGTGCGCTTGCACCCGTATAAGGTATTCTCTCTTTGAAAATACGAAAACATATTTCCATTTTGCATCGAAATACAATAACTAGAATTGAAAACCAAGCAAATAGGATACACGCCGATCAGTTACAGCAGGGGTTCTCAACTCGCGGCGGGCGGGCAGCATGCGACCCGGGACGTCTTTCATTATGAACGCAATTACTGCTGGCACTGTATTGTTACATATTAATTGAATTTGCTATTGTAATTGACTACTCATTCTTCGTTGTGTTCTAGGTTCTTGATATATGCTCGAGTTGATTGTTATTGTTTTAAATCGGCATTCAGCAGGGCACTTGTTCCAAGAGAATCCCCCTATAGCAGGGGTGGGCAACTATTTTTTCCCGCTGGCCAAATGAGAAGCAGAAATATGTTGGCGGGCCGAGTAAGAAATTTTAGAATATCCAGCGTATTGATTTTATTTCTAAATTGGAAGTAGTGAATTACACGAATTGGTGCTCAGTGGATGTATTGATATTGGGAAATGACAAAGTGACGGTTGATTACCCCAAAAATTATTTATTTTCAGTAAACCCCTATCCGCGTTTTTCTGTCTTTAAATTAAAATGTATTTGGAATGGCCGAAACAACCCGTCGTCATCCCCCCAAACGTTGGTCTTGGGCGCCCCCATAGAGTTCTAAACCAAGCACCTGGGGGCTTCGCTCCCAGACTAGCCGCCATCGAGATGCACGAGATGTCTTGTATACACTAATTGGCAACGTTTATGCCGTAATCGCGCGAAGCGCGGAATTTTTTCATTATTCATGATTCAATCGGTCAGTAATATAGGTAATTGCAAATATATTGCTATATTTTTTAACCTCTCTCTGCCCACGTATTAGTGGCCTACTCAGTTTCACCGCTAGAGCTGGGTGAGGTAGGCCTACTGTCTTGGAAATATTCGGGAGGACCCGTTGGTATAATTACTTCGTTTGTTATTTCGTGACCTCCCGTCTGTTATGTGAAAAGATATTGAAATTGGCAAAGCGTACCAAACTAAAAAGACGCACCCGATTCCCGATTGGTATTTCTTCACTGGCAAATATTGCCTACGGACAATTGGTCTTCGTGGTTTTCAGTCAACATAAGGGCAGTCCTTTTCGGCCAAGGTTTTCTCGCTGTCAAGCTTTTTTCCCTTTACTTAGTTAATTTGATCAGCAGTTGCAATTACAGTGCCTTCTCGCAATCCCGTGTTGGCATAAAGTTCATTTATCTTGGCGCGTCGTGGCGCGGTAATGGCTAACACCGAAATGCCCAATTCTAAAAACCACCGATCTGTAAATCGCGCGGAGCGCGAGAAAAATTTGAATGAAGTTGCATAAATTTTCAGAAAAATACTCTCTAATTTATTTTCATTCACGAAATAATTTTGGGCCCCCGTCGAGCTCGCCACCCAATTGGGGGGTTTGGGGTGCGGGAGTTGCAGTCCTGAGGATAATATATAGCTTATTGTCTTGGTAGCTCGTTTCCGAGAAGTGTGCAGCTTGCCGAAATGGCCTCGTTGTTTAGCCAAGGTTGCAGTTATTAACCATCTTTGAATTTCAACTTTTGGCTTTCTTTTTTTGACATCATTTATGGGTGGCGATATATTCATATAAATCATGGGCACTGATTCAATTGTTTCACGAATTATGGATTTGGAAACACACACGTAACAATTTGAAACGCACACAGATCGTGTAATGCGTAATGTGACAATGGCAACAAAGAAGGTTTGGTGACTTCTTGTGACTTTAAATCTAACTGCATAATTTGCTACATTGACTTTACTTTGAATCTGGATTAGGCATGTGAGGTAGGTAATAGGTATAGGCTGCGTAATCACGTTATGTAAATGAACAGGCTTGATAGTAAACGAATTTCCGGTTCAGTTTATACATCCTATGGTTTTAGTCCACGCAGCAACATTAAAAAGTAGGTTTGATGTTATAAATTTTAAGCAACCTTTCGCGGGCCGCACAGAATCGCTCGGCGGGCCGCACTTTGCCCAGGCCTGCCCTATAGTGTAGTACACTTTTAAAGAGTGTTTCACTCGCCGCGAATGGTTTGAACAGAAGAAAGAACAAGGAGCGGGAAAATAAACAGCGAAAACTGAGTTTATAATGTAACTATGTAACTCTGCGTGGCAAAAGGAATTTGCTTTCTTAGATATAAATGGAAAACCGATATGTCTTATTTGTCGAAGAACAGTTGTTGTAACGTAGAGTAGAAGCTTAAAATGATACCACGACAGTTTCTTCTGTATCTTTATGCATATCGCCTGATCTTAGAAAACGTTACCAGCTAGCTGTCAAGCCGGAAATCCATATTTAGAGGCGTTGTTTAAATTAACGACGACGTTACAGACGCATCGTTCAAAATTGCTTGGTATATCGCGAAACCCAAGAAATATGCTAAAGAAGGTGTTATTTCAATAAAACTCACTGTTTCCGAATCTTAGCAGCAAGGACAACATCAATTGATAAATTTCGAAGCTACAGTTATCTGATTCAACCGTGATCAGAAGATTAACAACAATGTCAGTCGACCTTTTATCACATGTTCTGAAACACGTTGTTGCGTATAGACTCACTTTAGCCACCTAGCATTGGACAAATCCAACGAATCCACAGACACTACACAGCTAATTATCTGGGTGCATTTTATCACAGTGGATATATTTGCAGAGAAAATGCGTGCAAGGCAAACGTGGGGAGGGAACCAGCGTAAATCATCAATTTGACCAAGCTGACTTCTGTAAGTATTGGTGCAGGGCTCCAGCCATGAAAGGAAAGGGGAATGGTTGATTGGTTTGCTCAGAAATGACCCCGAACGCCTGACTTCTCATATCATTGAGAGCTCAAAGTTATAAGGGCCTCTGTCACGAAAAAGTTACCGTAATTTTAAACTTTCACGCTCACGCATTGAAAAATACAGTTCGGTTATATGGTGGAAGGGTTGGTTTGGAGGTGCATGTACCGAATTGGCAACGAATGCATTGCACGCTTCATTACTTGTGCCGTTGGAAGAAACATACATTCTCACAATAAACAGCAACCGCAAATTTACGAACGCTGTCCATTGCTGCCTTAGAATTCATAAAAATGTACTAAATGCATGTATAGTATACGACAGGTAAATAGGCTACAGTAGTAGCATATCCTATAAATAATATTAGTATCCCATAAATAGGCCTACATAGTAATAATGTTCTGCGGCCCGCAGCGTTTTTTGCTGCTAAAATGCGGCGCGTCATACAAGGGAAGTTGAGAACCCCTGAGTTACAGTATCACTATCATTTTAGGTGGAACTGTCTACGAGGGTTCAGACACACGCTCGTGATCGGAAAAGTTAGAGCTTTACAAACGCACTCCTGGGTTGAGATTGTGTAAGGTCGTAGATCTTTTCCGGCTGTTCAGCCAAATCCCGAAAGCTTCATTGCCGACTTTGCGTCCTCCCACCCATTCTCTTGCGTTCACACTGAAATGGAACCGCATAGTTCTGACTTCGAAGCTTTGAGTTCACGACGTCATAGATCATGCCGTCGTTTCTGCTTGTTTAGAGTCGTTCCGTCGCATACTGTGGGCTACTCGGATATAAATAAACTCGATTATAAATTTCGCACTGTTCGTGACTACACGGGTCACGCGATGGCAACGACCACCTCGATTACGACGTTACCAAATGTTCATTATTTCAAACCAAAATAAACTGAATCTTGCACAACCCGCCAAGTTAGCCCCAAGGAAGCCGTGGTCTCGCGTCGTTATAATCATTGATTAGAAGGCACCAGACGAATTGAATGTGAGTTCATGCAAAGTCGTCATAAAGTGCGGCGGAATTCGAGTGAATCGAATGTTGATCTTTACTATACACCTTGCATTTACCGTCATTTTATACTTTACTTCTTATCACGCCTGCGTAATGTTTCGCAACTTATCGCCGTAACTTGAAAACAATTTGAGTGTCTTTCTGCCAAGTTCGCACAGAGGCCATTGACCGAAAGTGCACGTGGTTTCGGTTTGATACATTTCAAGAGACTATCGACATTGAACTCCATTTGAAACTTATAAAATCAACAGCAAAATCCGTTTTTATTATGTAACTAAAACGCTTTGATGATGAATGCAGTGGGTCAACATTTGGTGCAATTTCAAATAAATATTCCACGACATATGTGTGGGACAAAATAGAATACGTGGATTATAATAAAATCAAGGGGTTTCGCCTAAATCGGGGGTGTGAAACATACTGCCCGCGGTCCGCATCCTGCCCGCCAGACCATTGATGGATTGTGATAAATGCTTGTATTATCCAACACATTTCTAACTATTGCTGAGATCTTTAATAACGCGTACAATCAGAGTTTTCAGGACAAATCGACCAAAAAGTGGTTAATCACAGAGGTGAAAAACGCCTATGCGAAACCGTTGTCTCCCGGTTACTATTAATCTGGCATACAAGTTGATAATAAAGCTATAGAATGTAAACACATTACATTCTATAATAAAGCATTCATGTGTAAAACACCGGTATTAATTTAGAGGTGAATTTTGGAATCATTTGACTGATCAGGCCCGCGAGTGAACAAAAGGTTTGAATCCAGCCCGCGACCCAAGTTGACATTGACACTCGTGGCCTAAATTATCTTGATCCCGTTGAATCGTATGATCATTTCAGAGATGATCAATGTAGTCATCGTTAGTACTCAATTTTAGAACTAAAAAAATGTCATGCTCAACTTCAAGTGCGATTTTTAAAACAAGCGGAAGTAGAAAATGAACGCCCGAAATGTAATCTAGTAAGTAGTTTCACAAAGTAAATTGTGTGGGGGGGCAAACCTTTAACAGATGTAAATCACAGGTGGACACATTCAAAATACGGGACTAATGCAAAATAATTAATGACACGATACACGGACGCAATATTTGAAAATCTATGGGACATATGGGCTATTTTGCCCAGTTGTTATGACAATTCCGCTCATAAAAACGGTGCAGAAACATCAAAACTTGCTTTATTCTTTTACAAAATTCAAAGTCTAATAAGTAAGTATTCGACTCTTATTCGCTCCGTAGTGTCACCGAGTAAATGTATCGACGAGAATTACGGTGTCAATACTTTTTTCGACTGAGGAAACCTTGAAAATCGTCATCAACCTACAGCATCGTGACCTAGTGCGATGAAATCGACATTGTCGAAAAATACCAAATTACCTCGGGTACTCAATTTTTACACAGTCCTACTGCTAAATAGAAGTGGTACTATAGTCTATAAACATAACCGCTTGCGAAAGATGTGAACCGATAAGGTGGATTTCGTCACTGATCACATCTGGATCAGTTAGCGGGTTTTTCAGCACAAAATCGCTACCGACGCGCGGAGGACAAAATCGCTACCGGTCGCTATCGCTAAGGACAACTCACTAATATTTCGTCACTCCTTGCACGTAGACGAAGCCAACCCGGACCGAAGTCGCGCGAACGAATAAAATATTCACTCCTCCGCCGCTGCGATACCGCCGTTCTTTTGATTGGGCGCACGCCATACCACTCAAAACGAAGAAGGTAGAAATAAATAAAATAGTTCGCAACACCCGACTGGGATCCATTGTTAGCAATGAAGTCAAAAATAGAGCTGAAATGTAAACAGATCGACCTTTGATTTTTTTTCCAAAACAACACCACATTATGAATATCGTGTGTATCGGCATTCAGGCGACACTCGGTGCAGGAAAGAATTACGCTTCGCCCTATAGAATCAAGATCGGTGCTTCTAAACCTTCTATCTAGCGCGGACCCCCAAACGTTTTGAGTGGTTGCGTGCTGAATCCAATAACCACGACATTTGAGAAACTAATGACTAAATGAAGGTTTTAACTTCCGCCTGGTCGTAATCATGGCGCCTCATATTGCCATCTGGTCTATTGATTGCCTGAAAAGCTACCTGTTGACTAAAAAATGCCATCGGTTACGCTTGTTATCGGTAAATACCACAAAATAGGGACATACATATGTCAAAAAGGTTCATGCAGTTTTGTGGTTATAGTTTCATCACTGGTCATTCTTGAACCCTAAAAACTTGTCCGCGGACCTCCGAGGGGCTTCATGGACCCCGCGTTGAGAAACTTTGCTGTGTATATATATCTCCATAGTGATGTGATGTTTATAAATCCTATTTTCGGCGAAAACTATAGCTCAACGAACTTCCAACTCGAGTATCTCGTCAAACACCTTCTGATAAGGAACGAAAGTTTCTAACGACGAGATGCTGAAACAATTTTTTTCGGAATGAGAGAATCCCGCTCGCAATTGATAACAATCATAATCAGCGGTTCTATTCATTCTAATCCGCTGCAGACACACCATTTTCACTGTGTGTA
This sequence comes from Botryllus schlosseri, assembly GCF_051294905.1. Lineage (NCBI taxonomy): Eukaryota > Metazoa > Chordata > Ascidiacea > Stolidobranchia > Styelidae > Botryllus > Botryllus schlosseri. The sequence goes on along the minus strand of NC_137245.1, from coordinate 9,185,437 downwards.
TAAATAGATTTGCATCACATTTATGATTGGAATTGTATATAATATAATCGCATAATCGGCATTCCATTATTTTTATCCGGTAAAGACGCAAAATATACAATGCGATACACAAAACACAATGCTGCGATGATGTATTTGAACAGATAGAAGGGTGTTGAAACGATCACGTGCTGCCTCTCAATTCACCTCGGCCTAATGCCCGATGCAGCAGTGATCGATCTTGATCTTTCGGCTGCCATTTTAAGACGCTTTTCGTATGTCTTTTCATTCGCTTTTTCGTATTCGTCCTTCACCGGGTATAATTGTAAAGACGCCGTAAGAACAGCGGAACAGCGACGGAGTAGCCCAGATTAATTGATCTCCGACAATTCGAACCGTACTGCGGCCGAGAATCGACGATGTTGGTGTGCATAAGACATACCGATTATCTCAAATCCACACTCAACAGCGTCGCTAACTTCGGTGTGCACCGGCCAATAGATGACTTTGCGCTTCGGGCCGTGCCGAGCCAGCAAGTAGCCTAACGTTGCCGTAGATATCTTTCGGCGATTTTTCCGGACGCTGGCGCGTCACGAAGCACTGTAAACTCGGAACTAAGCATTTCGACTTTGATCATAATTCGTGATGTCACTATTATAATAGCGTCATATCCGTCGAGCTGTTGAGATTCCCATTCATGTTGGTCGTCGTTGCAACGTCACATTTTCTATGTAAATGAAGGGTAGGCCGAAATAACTCTGTCACCGTCGATGTAAGACTTGTTTGTACCAATTATTATTTTGTGTCGAGTTCGAAGAATCGAGAATATATTTCAAAATCTCCACATTCAAAGAGCAAGAAAAACGACCTCATGCACAAATATCTTTCAGTTGTTTCTATGTTTTTTTCCCGATTTTTTCTTACGGTGGATCCAAGGCACGCTTCTCGCGAACCGCAAAAATATTTGAAAGTTGGCAATCAGCAAATCATCATCCATGGCATTGTGATGTAAACGAGAACGAAACAACTTCGATTGAAATCTCAACGAGTAAATTTCGGAAGCCTCCAATATTTTGCCGTCAAAACATTCCGAAGCCTCCGAAACTATATTTCAACCTTCAATCGTCTGCACATATTAGCCATTTCGGGCTCGCCCCTATACCCGGTATAATATTTTCTCGCCCTGTTGCGTAATTGCAGGACCAGGACTTCGAAAAATCGTATTCAGTTTGTTCATGCGTTTGAATCAAAGCACTTCTACACGCTCGAATTTCCCATATGTTGAACCATCGGTCGAAGGCTGAATCGCTATTTTCAGAGACTGCAACAACGACGCCCTGTGTTTGCAAAAAATTAAACATCTGCATTTCAAAGTCGATTTTGGGAGATTCGTTAGTGTTCTAAAGGTCAAATTACTTGTCGAGTCTGAACCTTTACCTGCAGGCGCTAATTTGTTTTGTCGCAATAATTGTCGGACGTTCATCCGCATATTCGAAAACAAGGGAATAATTCCAGCCGTCTACGGTCGTAACATTTTGACACAAGCAGTCCGCTGAGAGCTTAAATACTACCTTGTGAAATTATGTACATCTCTCGCCACATCGATGGTATACCAAATATTATCACGCATCATTGTCGTGAACGACATTCAGTCGGTGAATGGTAATCTGTTAAAACCCGTACAAATCCAGGATAACATGGTCTTTATTTCCGCAAAAGAGACAATTATATTCAGTTGACTACGATAGACACTGCGGCAGCGTCTTATGTATCGCGAACCACCATCATGAAAGAATCGATCTCTTTCACTGCAGAATTGGTGAGGTGAGGTTGCATTTAAAACAAGCATGTTTAAAACATGTTTTGAAATGTTTTTGAAGCCATGACGTTGTGTCTCTTCAATTGTGACGTCACATTGTATTGAAATTGAAAGTCATAATTGACAACATACGAACAATATAGCTAATATTTAGGGAAATTGGTTTCCGGCCAGGACTACCTCATTACGTAGCATTCTTACGGCCGGCGTTCATTATCATCAGAACATCCGCTACATACCAATGAAATATAACTACGGGCTATAACTGTTGAGCCGACGACTATTCCGAGATTTTCAGCCATTACATATCGACTATATTTTGGGCAAGTCGTCCGTAGTCTCATATACTGCACGTTTTTTTCGAAACTATTTAGACCAGTGGTTCCCAAACTTTTTCGGTGTGAGGGCCAGATTTAGAATTTCAGAGTACGGTCGGGGCCGCACGAATACTACGGCTATGAAACGGACCCAAACAGTCATCATGGCTATTTCAGAGTAGCTTTATTGCCCTGACGGGATTTCAAAACTGTACACCGTTTACCGCTACTTGTCTGCTGCATTGGGTGTCCGTTGAGTGAATCAGCTTTTCTCGTCTAAACGCGCGAAACGCGCGAAATTTCTTTAGTTTCATGACTGAATCGGTCAATATGATCGGGAATTGCATGTATTGCTATCAATTTTCATCTTGTCTCTGTTCACGTAATCTGATTTACCGGTAGAGCTGTGTGAGGGGTGTTTGTAAAGGTATAGGCCCCCTCAAAAGGAATTAAACATATCCGGGGGTAGGCTATACCCGTTGGCAGGAACGTAACGGCACTTCGTCAGGACCCCGGGCTCCCATAGGGTGATAAACTGACCCCACATGACGTTGTTCGCTTTTGCCACGAAATTAAAGTTGTACTGTGTATTGAGACAGCGCGACGCCCGAATATTTCGATAATTCATGATAAAATCGGTGAGTATAAGATCGGGAATTGTATGGTTGTCCTCTTTGCCCACGTAATCCGATTTATCGGTAGAGCTGAGTGAGAAGTGTCTTGAAACTGCAGACCCCGTAAAATTAAACATCTTCGGGCGGGCAGACCCCTAGGTATGACTTCTTCACATGATGTTATTTCGTGACATCCTGGTGTCTGCTATATCAAAAAATGTAGAATTGCCCAAACCTACTAAACTGGAAGATCACACGATTTCAGATTGGTATTTCTTCACTGGCTTATCATTTTCTTTCCTGCAGGATGGTATTTGTCTTGTGAGGTTCAGATTGCCAGGACAAGAACATTCGGCGCCAGTCATTTAGGCGCCTGTATGGAAAAATAAACCTATATGTATTTTGTATATATAACGAAGTTTTTGGTATTTCGAAGTTTATGGTCAGCATAAAAGCAGTCCTTTACGGCCAAGGCTTTCTTGCTGCCGATCGTTCACACTTCTTGGAGTCACATGTTACATGGCCTAAAACTTTATATGTCTTGGTGCGTTCTGGTGCGGTCATGGCCAACGCTGATATGCCCATTTCTATAAATATTGCGTATTTTCTCCTGGGGGAGAGTACCCAATAATCAAGATATGCGGTGAATTGAAATCGCGCCCCGCGCGAAAAATTTTTTAAGAAGTTGCATAAATTTTCAAAAAATATACTATAATTTATGCCAATTCACGAAATAATTTTGGGCCCCCTTCGAGCTCGGCCCCCTCAATTGGGGGGGGTTTGGGGTGCGGCAGTTACGGCCCTGAATATGGGACTACCAATTATGCTGCTTTTAGCCGACTAAGCAGTATGCAGCTCGGCGTATTCAACCGTGAGTCACGTGATGCACATCTAGTTATCATAGGGTTACTATAAGTCCTCTTTTAAGATGATTTGTCCTCTTTTTTGATTGTTTTTAAAGTGTCCTCGGAGGACGCCCAAATGTCTTCTTTCTTGAGATTTTGTCTTCTTTTTTGAGGATTTTGGTTACATATAGGGCCAAATTCGACTGATATACATTAAGTCAGCACTGTAGGAACGCTACGGCGGCTATTTCGGAGCTGGACCGGGAAGTTTTTTTCAGTCAACCACCTGTTAATGTGAAAGAAAAACTGTATTTTCCGGGAGTTGAGCCTCTTTTTCTTTTTTAGTCAAGCGACCACGAGGAAGAGATTTTCCTCCGGTTTTGAAAGTTATCACTACCTATTTATATCTATAGCTACTGCTCGTTCAACTGGAAAGTTAGGGCACATTGCATTGAAACAGCAGTGACATAACGTTAGCAGTCTATACTCATAACTTTCCTGCAATTCTATTATTAAAAACCACAGAGGTCAAGTCAAGCAAGAGTATTTTCTAAATATATATTTTATTTTTGTCATTAATCGATTTCCTAATATATTTTTGGGGCCGCAAGAAGGCCATCTGGGGGCCGCATGCGGCCCTCAGGGCCGCACTTGGGAATCACTGATTTAGACAATTCTGGTATAAATATACAAATTTTAAAAAAGCATGCAAAACACTGTTTCAAAACAAAGTATTTTAAAGCACCACTTGTTTTAAATACAATCTTTCTTTCAATGGGCTGTGGAAATCAACAGTTCGAAATACTGATACTTGATACTCTCGATGGAGGTAGCCTACATGCAAAAAGGTGGTGCATCGCTTACGCATGCGGGATAGAGATATGATATTATTTTTCGCCTGCACGTAATGATGCGATACGACCGTAAGGTATGCACCGATGTTTTTTCGTCCTCAAAGCTATCCGTGGATGCTGAGCGCCTAGCAAGATGGCTGTTGATAACAGTTTTCGAGTCCTTGGTCTGACCCAGCCGGGAATCGAACCCACGACCCATCTATCGAGAGGCCGGACGCATCACCATTACACCATCTCGATCGTTAAACTGCTAAATTACATAACCAGCTGTACATAGCCTCGGTCTATAATTAACAAATGGAGGATCGAATACGAAACCTCAGAGAGTTGAAACAAATTGATATGTTGCATGCCTAATTGCCCATACACCTTCGGGTTACCATATTTTGAAACCAGGAAAAGAGGACACATTTTACAAATCGCAGTGACACTGGCCCCTGTGACCAGGGCCGTAACAGCACTTCATCAGCCCCTCCCCCAAACGTTGATCTTGGGCCTCCCCATATGATAATAATCCGAACTTCTGGGGGGCTTGGCCCCCAGACCCCCCTCAGGCTATACGCTATTTACCGCTACTGATCATCAACATTGGGGCCATTAACTGAGTTAGCTTTTCGCGACTAAACGCGCGAAGCGCGAAAAAATTATATAATTTATGATTGAATCGGTCAATATGATCGGGGATTGCATGTATATATTGCTATCAATTTTTATCCTCTCTCTGCTCACGTAATCAGATTTACAGGTAGAGCTGAGTGAGGTGTATTTGAAAACGTAGGACCCCTCAATAATAATTAGACATCTTCGGGCGAATACGCGTTGGCAGGAACAAAACAGCACTTCGTCAGGCCCCCTAAAATAAATTGGGTCTTGGGCTCTCATAGAGTGATAAACCTACTCCGAATCCCGTTGTTTTCTTTTGCAACGAAATTATTCGTACTGTTCAGTGAGCCAGCGAGAGGCGTGAAAATTTTCGATAATTCATGATAAAATCAGTAGAGCTGAGTGAGGTGTATTTGAAAACGTAGGACCCCTCAATAATAATTAGACATCTTCGGGCGAATACGCGTTGGCAGGAACAAAACAGCACTTCGTCAGGCCCCCTAAAATAAATTGGGTCTTGGGCTCCCATAGAGTGATAAACCTACTATCCGAATCCCGTTGTTTTCTTTTGCAACGAAATTATTCGTACTGTTCAGTGAGCCAGCGCGAGGCGCGAAAATTTTCGATAATTCATGATAAAATCAGTCAATAAGATCGGGAATTGCTTATATAGGCCTATTGCTATCAAATTCTTGTCCTCACTGCTCACGTAATCAGATTTACCGGTAGAGCTGAGTGAGGTGTCAAAAAACTGTAGGGCCCGTTGGTATGACTCCGTAACACGATGTTATTTCGTTTCTATAATTTCTGCTAATTCACGCAATAATTTTGGGCCCCTTTCGAGCTCCCCCCCCCCCCAATTGGGGGTTTGGGGTTCGGCAGTTACTGTCCTGCCTGAGACCAGTCTATATAGAGCAGAGATACATTCCTAAGAGTCTTGATAAGCTCGTTCGTGGTCAATTTATTTGTGATATAGCAATGGATACTTGGTTAAATGCACAATCATTGAATGACTCGTTGCATTCACAGCTCACACCAACGTATCGCGAACAATTCAAACATATACAAGCAATGTAGTCGACATCGATTACTTGATGACTTGAAATTGACTCGTAGATTTTGTTCTGACGAGTCACGAGTCAAGCCACACTTCTGAAAAGTCAAGTTAAGTGATTTTTTGCAAAGTGAAGTCAAGTCCTATGAAAAAGTTGACTCGAGTCATCCCCACACTGCTACAATAGGGTTGCCATACGTCCGGAATTTCCGAGACATGCTCGGAATTTCACTGTTAAAACTGCGTCCGGGAGGAATTTCTAAAATATGTCTAAATGTCCGGAGTTTTGAAGTAAGCTAATAATTTTTTCCGAAATCAACATAAACAATATTATTTTTTGGGCAGATTTATGATACATGAGATTTTTCTTCGCGCTGCGTGCGATTTCGTATTCCATATATTGCTTTTAATATGGAGAATATCACCCTCGCAAAATCTGCGATCAAAAATGAATAAAAAAAACATTCATTTACAGAAATAAGTCTAATTGTAATCGCAATTACAAGATAATGATACATTTATACAATCGGTTTAGGCCGTTTGGATGCTTTGTTCAAAGATAGTGGTTCTAAACCTGGGGGTAGTTTGCGTTTATTCTGGGGTTCGCGAAAATGTTGAACGTAATCAGCTTCCAAAATAGGCAGTGGGTAAGTTTGGGAAAATGTGCCGACCTTTAATTAGTAATCAGCTTATTAAATTTTGAGCTGGGCCACGGAACATTTTCAAATTGGAAATAGAGTCACGGCCATAAAAGGTTGGAAACCACCGGATGTGCGGTGTTTATATAGCTCAGTGGTGCAGTGATCACCGGCAATAGGCTGATAAATAATATTATCGGTGTGGCATGAACAGACAGACAGACAGATTCTTTATTCGTACGATGAGAATTCACACAAATATGTAAAAAAGACAAACACAGCGATACGACCACATCAAGATGTGAGTAGTCTTCAAGTCAGCTGTAGTCAAGGCGTAACGATAGTACATTTATATTATGCAACTGTCGGTCATAGTAACACTTCAAAAAAAGATTAATCAACAAAACGCAAACGCAAAACAATGGTAGTAGAAAAAAACAAAAACTGTAACACTAGTTCAAAATAAATAATTAAATTAACCCTATGCTTCAAGCTCCATCACCTGTTCAAATTGGGATTACCAGATTCACCAAATTCTCCGTCGGTCATATTTATCGGCCTGTCGTAAAAATAAACACCAGAGAAGAGTCCGCATTAATACCTATCAGCGTAATTGGTTGCACCAGGGTCGTAAATAATGACTCGACTCGACTCGAACCGAGTCAAATTGTCTATTAGCTCGTCTTGTACTTGAAGTAGTTTCATTTCCATCTTTCTCAGGTTGGCAAACTTGGATTTATTCTGTGACGCATAAAATTTGTCAGTAGGCTACTTTCATTATTGAATTTCACTTTCATGGTAAAAACTCTTTGCGGGCCAGGATTTTCCTCCGGTATTCTAAGTTTGAAAATTTCGACAAAGTGTCCTCCTATCCCTATTCCAAAATATGGTAACCCTAGTACTCATGCACTTTTGATTCCAAGGTAAAGAAGTCATTGAAATATTCGGGGCAATGAGCGCAGTGGAACTGATACATAAACTCGGCGATTTCTAATTTACGTATGTCTTTTTTGTTTAGGACACCGAATCTCTTTAGCAGCGACTTGTTGAATGGGCATTGAACAACCAGGCCCCTTTGGGGCCCCAGCTATAATGCGGAGTACCTTATGTTGTAGTTTTTGCAGTGGCTCGAGTGCAGTTTTACTGGCAACTCCCCAACAGAGGATGCCATATTGTAACTTCGGTTGGATTTAAAGAGTATCAAAAGAACCAAGACTTGCATGAAGCGTCTAAGGCTGTAGAATAGTTCACATTCCGGTGATAATTTTGTGTCCAGGGACTGAATGTGATTCTTCCAGGTCATGTTCGAGTCTATAAATTTGGCATTTTCGCGTTGGAAATGGGCTGACCAGCGGTTAGTCTTTTTTTAGATTTACGGTCAGCAATTGGGATTTCGAGGCTTATCGTCCCCACTACGCCAATTCCCCCGTCTTTTGATTGAAAGGCTATTGCCATGTCGTTCCCACTTCTTCCAATCCTTTCACACTATCACAAACTTGTGGGGCTTTGATTTTTGAACCGGGGAAAATCATAATATTTCATCAGGATGAGATGATTCATTTGATACGTGCGTGCATTGTTGTGCTGTACCTGGAAATAGTTCCAAATTTGCACTGCCGCCCACTGGTATTTCCTGACTGGAATTTCCTGCCGTCGCCGTCTTAAGCTGGGTATGTTGGGGTAGATTCGTTCATTTGGATTTGAGTTCTCAACTGTATGGCGGACTAACCGGCTAACTCATATAATCTTGCTACTGTTAATTGATACCGTGCAGTCTATAAAGTTGAAAATACGCCTGTGTGTATTTGTTTTGTTATCGCAGCTGCAGCACATCTGCATCTTATTTTTTCAAAATCCACTTGTGAGTTGTATTTCTTCCGAAGTCATTAGAGTGATTTCCCGGTACTGGACAGGTTGTGTTGTGTGGTTTGCAAGCATAGAATGAGGTTGTGCCTGTGCTTGAAATATCATATCATCGATTTTAAGTTCTCAAAGTACGGTAGGCTATGGAAGCTGGTACAGTACGTGAAGGTGAAACGTGATATGGTTGCTACTTGCTTTGCTGGAGAAGTGAATTTGAAAGAAATACTGCTGTGATATATAGGCTACATATAGACCTTCCAGATATTTAAATGCTGTAGTGATATCTCGCATATAAACCCTAAAAACTGATCTCGTGTCGGCATTGCCGCATTGAAGTCATCCCTTTGTACGGTAGTTGACTTGACTATAATGTCATGATAGCCTATAGCCAACACGGTATGTTTATGTTAAAACCAATACAGTTCTGAAGGCTCAATTTGATTGTGGAATTTTATGAAACCGGCAGGCCTATCATGCCCTATCAATCTTGGCCAGGGAAATAGACATTTCACACCTAAAATCTCAGATATCAAAAGTTTTGAATGTGTACTTATGGTGTTTTAACAACAATGATGTCTTTAAGTAAATACTTGTTTTACATTACTCTTAATTGCTCAGTCCCTTGAATACAGCTTCAACCTTTGAAGACGACCTCAATGCCTTGAAAATCCAATCATGTCGTCTCTCATATTGATGTGACGTATTTAGAAGTTCTGACAGTCACAAATAAGGTATTTACTCTTGGCTGCTTGCCCGTTGCTACTTGAAATCACAGGCTATATCGATAGATTTGAAAAAAACTGAAGCCGATTATAACTACTCATGGCTAGGCCTGCTATTGCCATTGTAAAATGTCTAAACTTGCAACAGCATCCAAACAACTTGTCCTTGACACTGTAATTCCGGTGCACATTATAATTTTGTGTGTAGGCTGTCTTACATCCACAAAATATATAAATCCCTTGACTAATAAACTTAATAATAATAACGCGCCTCTATAAGCAAAAATTGCCTTCATGGCAATCTGAATCCCGTACCTTTCGACACCTACTGTGTATAATTATAATACTGTGATGAGTAGGGCGATTTTTTTTGTCAAAAAAAGTCAAAATTGAGTTGATATTGTAGCGTTAGGTCAAAAAATGTCTAAATTGTTTACTAAGTGGAAACTTTTTTGCAGCCTGCATTTCGTTTGTATCGTAGATTCTGCACTGTCGGTGAACTTATCATCATTTGACATGCTACAACGTGTAGCCTACTTTATAGGCCTACCATTGTAAAAGGCACATCGTCTGCTCATTGTGAATCAAACATTCAAATGAAACAAATAGGTTGACATGGTGTCATGCTCAATGTACCGCAATACCCAACTGAAGCAAGACTGGGTGGGCATTGCATGGTCCTTATATCAAGAAGTATAGGCCTATGATAAAAAATTGTGATGTAGACACCATTGGCAGAATGAAGCATTACTGTTTGTCACCAGCAGCGTACCAACAACTTCAGTGTTGTCAGCCAACAACTGCTGCTGTTGAACGTTCTTTCTCCATTCCTGGCAAGCTACTTAGTACAGACAGACAGTTTCTACCCGAGAATGTAGGAAAGTATCTTTCGTTGTACTACAAATTTTTTTAATTATTTCTACCATACATAACTACTGGAATTCGTCATATGGCCAGATTTTGTTAAAATGAAGTTCTTTTTTTTATGTAAAAATTTGTCAGTCTTTGAGCCAAAAAAGTTATTTTCAGGCCAAACTACTTCGTAAGGACACACAGTTAAAACCAGAAATGCAGATGAGTACTACTTAGAAGTATCTGCTGCCAAATTTTGAATCTATGAATCACATGCTATCTATGTTTGGTTGTAAGAGTTTTAATGGCCATCAATTTTGATGAAATTGACCCCCGCCAATAATTGACCAATGCTGGGAGCTGGGTCAAGTTTATCTGGTAGTGAAATCAATCCACCTTTTATTGAGACTACTTGTGATACTTTTACCTCATGAAAAAGAATTGGACATCAAGCGGCAACTCTTCTCCATTAATAATCATTTAAATCTTTTACTGCTTAGTGTCCAAAGTTACCCTAAAGTCCAAAGTTACCCCGGTTTACGGTAGTACAGTTCTAACATTATGTGGGAAAACACCTAATTTGCATAGGTTAGGTCAAATTTGGTCAAAATTAAGATTTTTAAGGTGGAAGAAATTCAAAATTTTGATTTTTTAGGTCAAAATCTCCCGTTTTTTAGGTCAGAAAGAATCGCCTTAGTGATGAGTAATTTGATATGTCTGCCTTTGTATGTTGAACCTTGAAGTTATTCTGTGAAATTCACTCGTAATTTGTAGGCCTTCCTCATGAAATCGTCCTGAAATATAGTTGCATTTCTTTACAAATCTGAGTATGACAAGTGACAACTATATATATATATGAATTGTCGATTTAACATTAAGAGTTTGGAATCGATTTCTGGGCAGTAGTTGACCGATTAGGTCCCTGACACTAGAATATGCAATAAAAAAGCAACTGTTTCAGGTAGCGGTTGTTTACAATGTCGTACGATGTTTCGGATGTATCATTGCTCATATTGGTCAGAAGTTCTTTCGTTGTTATAATCTTCTCTTTTTCGCTGTTGCCATGCTAGAATGATGCTTCAGATCGATTCAATTCGTGTGAAATTTACCAGTTAGTGCATAAGAATTCCTAACATATAACATCTAGCTTTAGCTCGCAGGATGCAATAATAATAATTGCTGACGGCCTCGAGTATGATTTTCAATAGCATGGGAATCAGTGAATCACTAGGCCTCCTATAGTGTTAGCGAGATATATATTTAGTAAAATTGCATTTTCCCATACTAGGTTGATCTTGTGACCAGGTCTTCTAATCAACATAATTGTGTCAAATTATATATTTGGAGTTCTGGGTACAAGAGTAATGGATTCCTCTGAAAGGATTCAGATATCCATTACAGAGCAGGAGATATAAACTACATGCTACGTTGATTACCTCTCTGGTAATTAGGTGTCAGACGGTGCGGGATATTCAACTAGTAACATATTACGTTCTGGTACCAAATCAATTGTGCCATATTCAAAAGTCTCAATGAGTGTGAGTAGCCTATTCAATGATTTGTGGCCTAATTTTGTGAAGATTTTTATAGCATTGTATGTCAATCAGTTCGAAACTAGCTAATTTTTAGCTACATCAGTGTTTGCAAGCAATGGTTTTTGGTCGAAATTTCTCATACTTTGAGTTGCAACGTCTGTTAGACTCATTACCATATTTTATTGGTATGGCAGTGATTGAGTCTGTATGTATGTCATATCGTCGCAGTGGAATCAAAGTATCTTATGTCCATTTTACATATTTTGGGAAAATTAACTTTGAGGGAAGTTTTCAGCTTCTTTCAGCCATATATTGGCCCCGATTAACTTTGATACACTGAGACAGACATAACCATGGCTAAGATATGACCGAAAGAAATACAAAAATTTTCGAAAAGTCGATTTTTTTCAAGTTTAAAAAAGGGAGCTTCAAAATTTGAAAACTGGACATAAGATACTTTGATTCCACTGCGACGATATTTGCACTACAGCTATGTTGATACAATTGTTCAGAACTGCTAATAATTTCCAAAGGCGATTGCTACTATGTAGTCAACATGCCATGCAATATCATTGTGAAATAACTTGTAGCTTGGAACCGATCAGGCATCTTGAACAGATGTTATCAAGTTTTGAAATGCCTGTACTTCCCTTACCACAAAGTTGCATTGAAATTTGAACAATGGCTGCATGTGCAATAGCCCTGGGATGCGTCTTTTCCGAAAAGGCATCAGGGTTTCTCTGTCTAGGAGCATAGGGAAATAACTTTTAGTTATTACAATTATAGTATCATTGTATTGCTAGTGTTTGTATTCTGGGCTAACTACTCTTCCCATTCAGCTATTTTGTCAGAGTCTGTGTGATTGTATGAAAACAATCATTAGCAATCAGTAAGCAACTCGCAGTGGCAGCAGTACTTCTATCCAGCACGCTTGCATTTGTTAGCTTGGTAGGCAGTCTTTAGATCAAAATGATTGAAAACGGTTGATGATTCCGGTTTTGATGCTTAGGTGGAAGTATTTCTATCTATGGAAATGTCATATTGTAGACCTTGTCGCAAGAAATTGCACCACTGATTCCCTTGTTTCAAAGATAGCATTATGCTCGATCTCCAATGATTAATCTCAATTTCTTTGTGTTAGTTGGTGACAGGTGACAGTAAATTTGATGTTGGGTATGTTGTTCTGAAGCTGTAGATCTTCTATAGGCCTAATTTGGGAGAAAGATAATCAGAAGCCGCCGTTCAAAGAAAAACTTTCTTCAAGATAACTAAGTTTGTAACTTGCATGTGTATTTTAAATATTGCGAAGATTTCAGTATATTTAAGTGGTAGCCTTACTATCCTACATGGTTCAATGTGTTTAAATGTTATGCTGGAACAATGAAGAAACCAATCATGTACTGGCTGTAAGCGAATATTCCTTGTTGATTTCCCATTGGCAGTATTTGCAGCATTCCTGCGGTATTTTTCTAAGTGAAATGATGGGTCTGTGACAGGCCTTGAGTCATCTTGGATGGCAACCATGTCTGTATCTTGCCAGACCTTGCATAAATTTAGATGATTCCTACACAATGTCTTCTGAAGTTGCTAGGTAAACCATGGCCACCTGATATGAGTTGATGCAGATACTTTATCATGATGGATTGATGGATTAATTCCCTCCTTTAATAATATTTCCATCCATTCAAAACACCATGAGGTTAGTGGCATACATTATGTACAAGTACATAGTGTCTACACTATAGCTTTGAGTCAAGATTTAACTGAGTTGATAGATCTGACCATTCTCCAAATTGATTAGAGGAAACTGCTTGTATATCAAGCTGTCCACGTGCTCGCATGTCTTCTCTTTTGCCATCAACTTCTAGTCACAATAGTATGGTTTGCGTTGTTTTATTCCTGCTTTGTACATTTGTACAACTATGTGCCGGTGCCAAGCACAAAGAAATGTAGATTTCTTGTGAATTTATAGCTACTTTTATATAGTGGACACAGGAGAGGATATCCTGTTGGACACAGGAGAGGATATCCTGTAACATGAAAACGACGAGGTATTTGATACCAAAGTTTGAGTGAAATGTTATTTGAATTATTAATTACTTTAATCTTACCTTCAATCTTTTACTCTGAAATACAGAACTTGTCCAGTGAAGATGCAATGTAGCCTACTTTTGGCTTACTAACTAAAACATAACTCATTCGTGCTATTAGAGGTTTTTTCAATCAAGGATCCACTTGAAAGTTTTGTCAGCTATTCGTTGAAAATCACATCAACATTGGAATCAGAATCAGCTTATTTGCTTAGGCGATGCGATTTGTATTGTAACCATTAGGGTGGGGTGGGGATGTTGGAGAGTAGCTGTAATTTTCATAAGCTGACAAAAATGAAGGCAGTTGGTCTTGGTAGATATTTGTTCGATTGTATGGTTGAATTTTTGGTTCCAAATCGATCCATTGAAGATTGAATCTGCTTAGAGTTGAAAAGTATTGTAAGTAAAGTTTGTTGTAAGAAAAGTGAAGTTAACAATAGTGCAGAACCACACTGTGGCGAGGAAATTAGGAGATGATTAAGTCAGCCACAGCCTGATTGAAGAGTTGTTGCGTGTGCGTGCGTCAATAGCCTACTCTTGAATATATTGCAAAGTGATTAGTGATACACATGGCAGCTAAAAATTACATAGTTCTAACACATCCCAAACTGCTCTACTGAGCAACAAACTATGTATGATGTTAAAATGATTTACAATTCTAGTTTGATCTCACAAAAGCTTCACTAGGCGAGCAATAGGGTTTAACTTACAGCATCTGTGTTTGTGAGGGATACTAAAAATTATTCATAGTAGACCCTGACCGGTATCTGTCTCTATACACTCTATACACCCGACCAACTCCGGTTGAAATTTATCAGCATGTATAGTGACATCATCACAACTAGAATTTTTCCAAGTCAGATGGTGTTTTTCTGTTGTGTTGGATTGATACATGAGCACCTCAGATTTGGAATCACTTCTCGGTTAAAATGCTGAAAAAGTATGCTGATGTGTTCTAAAAACTATAATGACGCCTGTTGTAGGCTACTATCGGTAACCATAAATGAAGTTTATATGGGATAGACGTTTCAAATTACTGCCGCTAATTCCAGTTTAAGTTCTAGTTGAAATATGTCATATTCATGTATCGATATCTGTCACTGTCAGGCTCTTAATTCTTAGTCACCTAGTAAGATTTCCAATTCATGAAATATGTTCTGACAACCAACGACCAGTGTGACATGGTCCTATTCATGCTACAGTTCCTTTAGATTTCAAGTGAAGTATTGCCAAGTGCTGTATCCTCCTTGTGATGCTATCTTGTATTAACCATGAGTCAATGCATGCCATATCATATTATCTCTCCCTTTGCAGTGTCGGTTTCTAGGTATTAGCAACATAAATAACGACACCAGCAGTACAGTGTAGATGTGCTAGCACCACTGTAGCCTGGTCAAATTTACTTGAGTAATATGGGGAATCTTCTCCGCGTGCTGCACTGTAAAGACGAACCTTACGACGAGATATTTTTAGATTTTGAAGGTGAGTGTCTTTGCTCTTCTGTGAGAATTTTTTGCGTCATCCTTGCTGGTGTGAATCCTAGATGCGAGGCCTAGTGAGGCGGAAAAGGAAGTGTACACTCAGGTGTCGCATGTGCTTTCATTCGCGCCCGGAATTATTAAAGAATTAGAAGCATATAAAGGCGCAGGGGGACAAATACGAGAGGTAAGAGCAAAAATTCCCCCCATCAGACGTGAAGGAATCAAAATCTGTCATTTTAAATGCAATCAGTTGCAAGATTGATGCATTTGATGGAATTCGACAAATTCGGTTTGTCTACTATCTAAAAAATAGTACATTGAACGCTCTTGTATTCGACATTTCATACTGGTGACGTCAAATTTTGTGATACGATTGTTGATATACGATGTTCTTTTGAATTCTGTACTAGTTGCTGACGATTACGGTACCCCTGACGAGTGTCAGCCGAAAATATTTGTGTTCATTTCGATATGAATATACTATTCAATTGTATACCGTATTGAAGTTCTGTACCTCCAAGAAGCTGTTCAAATTCTGTTTCATATTCAAATCAGATTTATTAAATCAAAATTCCGAACTCAATAAATTCCTGTTCATCGTTCACCAATCGTCATGGTTTGGTTGCATTCAATTTGTAAATCCAATTTCAATCCAATCTAAGTAGAAATAAATTATTGTCTTCATTCTCCAAAAGATGTAGCCTATAAAAACATTTGAAGAGCTTCGTGGAGGTACAGAACTTCAATATACAATTAAATAGTATATTCATATTGAAATGAACCCGAATATTTTCGGCTGACACTCGTCAGGGGTAATCGTCAGCAACTAGTAGAGAATTGGAAAGAACATTGTATATCAACAATCGTATCACAAAATATGACGTCACCAGCAAGAAATTTCGAATGAGAGAGCGTTCAATGTACTATTTTTAGGTGATACACGAACTCCTTTTGTTGACAGAGTTTTGGTTGGTGTATTTTGATACAAGTTGATTCCAAGGCACACAAATGGAATTGTGAACGGCCTCGACCTACGATTCGAAATCGGTCGTCTCGATAATTATTCGCACAAATCGGATTATCCAACAGATGTTTGCCGACAGCTTTGAAAAACAATTGATTTCTGCTGTCGGTAAATGTTACGATACAGTCAAAACCAATGTGATTTTTACAACAACACAACTGCTCCCTTCAACACGCAAAGACGTGCTTCCTGCACTTCAACAAAGTAATGTAGTGTACGAATATAGGTGCCACTGTGATTGTGGCTACGTGGGAAGAACGTCAAGACGTCTGCAGGACCGCATAAACCAACATGTCCCCAGATTTATCAGAACACGTGCGTCACGCGATGTGAAAAGCTCACCCTTAACTCATCCACTTAAGATTGATGCTGATCGATCAAAGGCAATTAATTCTGCCATCGGCAAACATCTGTTGGATAATCCGATTTGTGCGAATAATTATCGAGACGACCGATTTCGAATCGTAGGTCGAGGCCGTTCACAATTCCATTTGTGTGCCTTGGAATCAACTTTTATCAAAATACACCAACCAAAACTCTGTCAACAAAAGGAGTTCGTGTATCACCTAAAAATAGTACATTGAACGCTCTCTCATTCGAAATTTCTTGCTGGTGACGTCATATTTTGTGATACGATTGTTGATATACAATGTTCTTTCCAATTCTCTACTAGTTGCTGACGATTACCCCTGACGAGTGTCAGCCGAAAATATTCGGGTTCATTTCAATATGAATATACTATTTAATTGTATAAAAACATTGGTTATTATTCTTGTATCATTTAGGTGCCTATTTTTCATAAGGTAGGCCTGTATCTAACATCTCTTGGACATCAAGTAGGCCTATAAGCATTTGAAATATGTATGAATGCAAAAAAATGGGCAATATACATAATCACATTTGATCGAAGGTGTGCTGTAATGTTTTTTATGCCACAATTATGGATCTAATAATAGTCGAAGCTGTAAATATGTAAATTTGAATTTCGATAGCATGACATAATTCTGCTTTGTTGCAACAGTAGGTGGTGTTTCTACTTTTATGCAATGAGTCATCTCAATGACAAAAATTATCAGACCAAGCCCACTCAGGTTATGCACTTAAAGATGGTGACCTCACCATTGTGAACTATCATAAAAACCTATGTTTTACTACGTCCGATTTCATGTTGCGGCTGACGGTCTTATGCACGTCACAATGATTCGATTGATAAAGTTAATTACTCGCATCAATATCTCGCACTTATTTCTCAGGCTATACAAAATCCATCTTCAGAGGAAAAGCAAAAGGAAGCTTGGGACGCAATCATTCCACTTGTCCACCAGTTGAAGAGATTCTTTGAATTTTCTCACAACTTGGGTAGGTTTTTCGATGATTCCACTTATGACTGATTGTGTCTTCCATGAACGACTTGAAATAGGAATTTAAACTAGCATATATTATGTTGTCTTAGCGTCCTGGGAAATGGTATTGCTGTATTGGCGATTCTAGTTTCGCTAATGTGTTTCCCTGTCAGATATAACGTTTGTGTTGTCGAACGTCATTGGTTATGTAGGTTGCTGGTGTATCTTGCAAGCTACCATGGGCAAAAGCCAACAAATGTTACGTTCCACAGTATTTATTTCATCCTAGTATAGTCTATGAAATTATCCAAGTAATTGGGGTGTGTGAACATAACATGAACCATAATACATGATATATATATTCTTTATTATTGTTTCCGAAATGTGATATCTTCACTATATACCAACCCTTGTTTGCTGACCTCCCTCCGCTTGGCTACTGGTTTTATGTTTCGTTCAGAAAAATGCCTTCAGCAGCTACTGAAAGCGTTGACCAGCGAGGAACAGAGCACCACACAGCATTTGGAAGCGAAGCAGGCCTTGGCGAAACAGTTTGCAGAGATCCTACAGTACACATTAAAATTTGATGATTTGAAGGTAATCCTTGGTTGCAGCACTGAACAGGAAGTGATGGTCGTAGTAACCATTGGTTCGTTAGAACGCTTTGAGTTGAACATACTGCGAAATGTGTGTGGTGTTCTGGTGGTAGTAGGAATGTAAATGATTGCTTGGTCATCACTTTTATATACCCTATTAGGATACGTAGTTCTTAGCGCCAGGCAACTGGTAAGGTAATAAGCCGACGCTTTGTATTCAGTGCGTGTAAAATGAATTCACATTACCCTGAACATGCATTATTTAATTCGCAGTATTTCAGTAATTTATGGCCGCAATATTTGATTCTTTTACCAATGATTCTAAATTCAAGAAAACTGGCAACTTCTTGAGAATATTCCTAGGCTATTAATGTAAGTCAGCATGCTAATCGGTAAAAATATTTGTAGGTATGCCGCGGCTGCAGCCGCGTTGTGAATGCCACCACTCACCACATATCTATCTCAGCGGTGTACAGTGCACATAATATAATTATTTACAAATGCAAGCCGTGCGACCAGTCACAAGCATGTGAACGATTAATTGATAGGCTAATCCGGGGACGGGCAATAGAGTGTCTACCCTAAACGAGAAATTGTATTCTAAAGGTATTGAGTATAACTGATGTTCGCGTGCAGTCTTTATTAAGAGTGTCTACATGCGACATGCGGCCAGAGTTCAAAGAACTTGTTGACAACTTTCACCGACCACAGATATCTGATTGACTTTAACAAGCTATTGTTAATAAATTCATTACATACTGTTTTTTGCCTCCATGCTGTGAACTTGAACTTTACATTAAATACGATATATTCCTTGTATGGATAGATGAATACGAGATTAATGTATATATTTTGTAATCCAGCCCGCCAAATACTTCATTTCCCCATATCCGGCCCACCGACCGGAGAATTTGCCGCCCCTGGGCCAATCCATTCATATTGAAACTCATACCTACTCTATATAGCAAGATATGTCCCAAACCAACTGTCAGCAGACTGTATCTTTGAACCTTGTACCTAAAATGCTTCAGTAGCATGAATTTGAAGAGTTCAGGCCTGCCATGATGCTTTTTTGTGCTCGTACCATGAAAGGATCGCTGTGCCATGCAAGCGCTGAGTCGAACAATGTTGACTTGGTCAGCATGTTTTCTGAATTTCGATATCAAATCGCAGATCGACATCAGCTTTGTCTCGTCGATATGACAGATGAGAAGGGCTGCCTAATTTGGTTCCTTGTGTGCCTACTGCCTATGCGAGGTTCGTCTGTGGTCGTCTGGTCAGTTTCAACCTTCTTCTGGGCTCCAAAAATTCCTTCTCGTTGCTTTGATGGCTAGGAGGAGAAAGCGTTATAATGGCCCACAAATCTTTCATTTTTATTGAGACCTTCACGCAAATCCCCTCTTTTTTAATACCTGATACTTCCGGCCATGTCCCAGACTTCTATGTGTAACTTCTTGATATTCAGCTGATATCAGCAAATATTGGATCAGTGACTACACAGTGGGCAATATAAGTAGGCCTATATATACATATATCTAACGGAATTGTCTTGAAAAACTCAATCTGCTCAAACAATAGGCATGCTTTTAGCATTGATCATACTCAGCAACTCTTTCGACTGTTTTGTTGTTTGCCGTTATGCAAGTATGATATGATCGTGCTGTCTTGAAAGCTAATGTTCTCTATCTCGCTGCAAATTCTGCCTTTTTGCAGATGAACAATCCGGCCATACAGAACGACTTCTCGTACTTCAGAAGGATAATGTCGCGTCGCGGCATGAACAATTCCTCTAGCATCATCGACTACGCTGAGGGACAGTTCATATCGACGGAGCTCGCGAACAAGATGTCGTTGTTTTACGCCGAGGCCACGCCAATGTTGAAAACGCTAAGCGACGCAACCACAAAGTTTGTGTCTGAAGTGAGTGTAACTGGTCGATCGGCGTGGATGGGTTTTATTGTGGTCGATAATTTTTGTACTCTGTGCATAATCATAACTTTATCTTTTTTCTTGATTTAGTTTTATAGGATAATGCAGAGTCCAGGGACAACTTGGATAATTTTCAGTTTATCCAAATTAACTTCTATTAGAGTTACTGAATCCACACAAACTTGAAACAGTTCTCAACACATCACCATTCATTCCCATGAGCATGTGAATGGCAAATGTCTATACACAAAGCTTGTTGTCCTGTTGTATTTTCAGTAAAACCATAAATTACTCTAAACAATGTACTTCTACCGCAGACGGGTACTGTAGACTACACATATGGCAAGGATGAAAATTTGAAGGGGCGCCGTAAAAATATTTGTAACGTGATGGGTAAATTTTCTCAACAGTGGCACAACATCAGAGAGTAATCAGTACATATTTTGACTTTGACTTTGGAACAAGTCGGAAAATCCGGAAGGGAAAGGGCGCCATGCGTTATGTCAGTGTTTTGCTGTATCTATTCCTCTTCCATTTTGTCTCGGTCATGATTTTCAAGTCAATTTTAGTCGGGGAATTGTATTTGTTATTCAATATTTGTAGCTGGTCAATGTAGGCGCTGATGCTGCTCTAGTAAGAGGGGGTGACATTAAATTTCACACTGGTGGTGATTCTCGAAACCAGGTCACTTGAAGTTCAAGTAGATTTAGGCCTATTAGGCTTGTAATTAGTCCTCGATATTTTACTATGAATAGCCAGTGGCAAATTGAAAAAAAATAGTGATGTAAAGTAGGTGTTGATGTCACTAATTTGATAAAAGGAGAGAGGGACTGTGAGCTTTTCCACTGGGATTTTGATCGTTCAACTTGCAAACATAATTAACCATTTTGGTGGTCATAACTGTGTATTGTGCAAACAGCAATGGAAATTTCCTGGTTTAGAATCTCCTTTGCACAGCGTGAGATATGGTCTGTTTGAATTCTCTGAAATGAAGGCAATGGGCTGGTCTAGCATAATCTTCGGTAATCTAGGCCTGTATTCTGATTTGTGCCCAAGTGCAGATAAGTGGTCTGCTTGAATGGTTGAATTGAAATTGAGTAAATGTCCATTGATGCATAGCCTACTCTCATCTACATCCCGGTTTATGCCAATACCAACACATACGCTCTGAAGCACAAACCATGTTGGATCTGGTTGTAGTGCATGTCATACTTAGCCTGGATTCTTACACATATATTTGAAATAATGAATGATAGTTGGATAGTAATCCTTACTGATCAGTAGTGCTTTCATTGTGATCCTAACAGTGTTGATGAGTGTATTGTGCTCAATATGTCAGTTAGAATTCACTCAATACACCCTGTATCCATAAAACAACATTTTATCCAAACAAACAATGGGGAAATATCAACGAGTAACTAATCAATAACAAACAACATGAAATTGCTTTGTTGAAGTAAGGGGAATAAATTTCAAATCAACTCACAGTCAACCTGAGATTGACATTTTATTCACAACCACCACTGGGGTTTTCCATTCATATGCACCGACCCTTCACTGTGGAAGGGCTGCTCCAAAACAAACACAAGACTTGGATATTTTTGGGAAGTAGCGTTGAATAGAATTGCCCTGTGTTTGTGTGTCACGCCAAATCTAAGTTACGTATGGATGTCGATTTCATCAACTTTATATATAATTGGTCAATATTTTGGAATAGTATAATTGTTATATAATGCTAAAAGTTCCATCGCTACAAAAAATATGCACATTTTGGATTGTGTTCTGGAATCAATGCGGCATTTGTTGAGTTTTAAACAAGCTCACCAACCTGTTTTCTCTTTAATTAATAATATTCATATAGCTCAAGCACTTTCATCCAGCAGCCATGCTACGTTTTGCTCCTATTTGCTTCCTATTCTGGTGGGTCTCACTACTGAACTTAACTGACAAATTTGTTGGGATATTGATATGACTGTATTGGCAACTTCCTTGGAAGGCTATAACATATGCAGTATCCATATTGGATTGAAATTTATCTCTGTTCGTCACTTGCTAAATACCATTGCCATCGAAACCTGGTATTTAACGTCAAATTGTCAATATATACAAGGTGTGAATAGTGGTAGGCCCTCGTTAACAAGTCTTCTAATCTTTAATCCATCATTCAAAGTGCCCCCATGAATATTTCATCACATGAAAGGCTGGTTGCTTGTAACTCGGCCATCACTTCTAGTCATTTCATACTAGCAACCTCATTCATGTGGGAAGGTTATTGATTTTGTTTTGTGGAATTCTAATCCCATGTGACTCTTGAGAGGACTGGTAATGCAGTTATGATGAGGCTATTTCTGTGCATGTAGTATAATAACATGTCTGTTATCCAGTAATATAAGTAAAAGGATACAGACAAACATTTTCAGATGATACAATTTTACATGGTTAATTAGGCCTGATTGGTTTTTTTTATGAATATCTCATTATATAAATTGCTGATGTTGCCAGAGTTGATATGTCTGACCTTTAGCCTACCGGTATTTGAATTTAGTAGCAACCTTGTCAAAATCCTTTGATTCATACCCGCTCTTTTCTCAGTGATGCTCTATTCCTTATATGGTAATGGCATTCAATCTACAGTATTCCTTGTGTCTGCCCTGATACATTTGCAATTTTTATGTCATTTGGTAGGTTGTTCAATGTGTTGGGCCAGTTGATCATATTGGGTGGAGTACACCAGACCAATAATTATCATAATCAATCTTGATGGATGTGAGAATTGTCTCCATACAGCCATACTTGATAGGATCACTATATTAGGATTCATAATATGTGTGTTACAAGAAATGTCTTTGTCCATCGGTAGCCTACCTGGTCGTATCACTCTGACGATTAAAGGCTTTGAACAGGTGTTATGTCATAATATTGGATAGCCTAAGCCTATCTCTTCAAAACATAACTTTGATGCTCACTGTCCATGTCCAGTACACACACACCTATGTTTACTTGATTTCAAGATTTGCTATGACCTGATAGCATTAACATCTAGCATATTTAATGTTGAATATATTTCCATATTGGCATGTCAATCAACTGAATGGTATCTTGTGCTGAAGAAACTAGACAAGTTGTACGGTTTTCCTAGTAGCATCTGAGGATTTATGTACCGATATATATTGTCTGATATTATGTTGTGTAAGATAGTATTAAACTATGCTGCACTTTGCTCCTTGCTAATTTATCAAAGGAGCAAATTTCTCGGTATGATCAAAATGCTATGCTGTTGAAATAATGACCTAGCCATCATATGTGCTAGCATATCTTAATCGGTTAATACGATAAAACACTTATTCTAGCATTCATGCGCATCATTAGGAAGGACGTAATTGAGGACGCTACCCTATGCATTAGATCTGAGTCAAGTATGTGTCATACATGTAAAAAATTACACGCACAAGGAGACTGCTAGGCAATTCAATTCTATGTCTCTCATACAAGTATTGCGTCAAGCCACAAGGTCTTGACAAAAACGGCTAGCCTCATAAACTAGTGTGTGATGGTACCAAATGATGGTGCCGCCGACATCTAGTTGTATAGTAGCCAAAATCTAGGTTGTGATTTGGCACATTTTGACATCGGCCATTTACCTCGGAAAGCCAACGTATTCGAACTGCAGCTAAAAATATTTTCGCGCAATCTACCATTCCACTGCATCTATCTCTGTGGGATAGAGCTTATATAGGGACATTTCCTATCGACTGCCGGCTTTCAATTGGTCATTTTTCTCTAGAATTATCAATGCGAAGCCGAAAGAACTTCTGAAGTTTTGAGCACTATGTGCAATATCTGCAAAGTTATGTTGGAAAATCCGTAAGTAGCGAGATCTATCGTTATTTTTCGAGTGGAAACTGAATATCTTTGAATCTCATCGCAGGGTTCACATGAAAAGATTTCAAATGGGCGAGGACACGGTCCATTTTTGCCTACGTGTCATGGTAGGGGTGATCATTCTGTATGACCACGTTCACCCGACAGGGGCCTTTTGTAAAGGATCTCGAATTGACGTGAGTATGGCTGTTTTTTTCCGTAAGGGGCGTGTAAAGTTTTGATTTTCTACGTCTATGCCAGCGGTTCTCAAGCTTTTTCGACTCATCGCCCCCTTTCCAAGCTCGAACGCCGATCATCGCCCCCCAAATTTTGTGAACCGAAAAAATGGTATACAAAGTGTAATCACCGGCGGGTTGACTAAAAAAAAAAGGTCAACCACTCGCCTCGATGTCGAATTTTACACTTTTGCAACTGAATTAGACTAAAAAAAGGTCATTTCTCCGACTTGACTCCATAATAGCCGTTTTAACACGTCATCGCCCCCTTCGCTATGTTCGCCCCCCGTTGCCCCCTTTGTCCATTTTCGCCCCCCTATCGCCCCCTTCGTCATTTTCGCCCCCCTAGACCGCCAAATCGCCCCCTGGGGGGCGATATCGCCCACGTTGGGAACCACTGGTCTATACGGTTAAAATATAATAGACTAAAGATCAAAATACATCCAAGTAATTTTCTTTAGTTCACGGCTCGCTCAACACTTGTTTCAGAAAGAATATGTCAAATTCCCATATTTAAACTCTCCCGGCTCCATGCTTACCATCATTTCATGTCGTGTCTGCTGTTGATGTTTTGAATGATCTGACCCACACTAAAACGCAGATCACTGATCTTCTTTGGTGACCGCTACATGGGAAAGGGCAAATGACAAATAAGCAGCAGTGGCATTGTGTAGTTTGAGCATTTACTCGGAGGTTGCTACTTTTGAAGTTACGAATGCTTATTCGTGACTAACGCAAAATGAATACGGGCACTGAAAATAGGTTCAATTTTCTAAAATAATAGTCGGTTACCCTGATACGGCTATCCTGATGGTTACCAGTGAATTGGGCACAAAAACTAGAACTAGAACTACTCACTTTTCAAATCTCACAAATAAAAGCAGAACTAATAACTAGGGTTAAGTTTTGTTGCAATAAAATAGCGAGAAATTTATACCGTACTTAATTTTAACAAAAGTTCTAGTAAAAAGTTGCATTATTCCCGGCACACAGCAAGAAAATTACGCAATGCGGGAATAATTTTCCCGACCAAAAGCCAAACAGCATAGCGATTACCCCAAACCCCCTAGGTCGGCAAACTTGACCCAAGGCGTTACAGAAATACTCACTCTCGGCGACTTCAACAGAATCAATGGCCTGAGAAAGGTGACTCGGTGAAAATCTAATTTTTGGTGGTCTCGCCTGGGCGTTCCTGAAATGGCAGGGGTAGTTGAACTTTTTGCTTGCAAGCCATTGTGTCATAGATAACTGTGAGATGCAGCTAGAAGTAGGTTATGGCATGTTTGTTAATCAATCTTTTACATTTTTAAATGAATAGCATATTCATATTGAAATGAACCCGAATATTTTCGACTGACACTCGTCAGGGGTAATCGTCAGCAACTAGTAGAGGATGGTAAAGAACATCGTATATCAACAATCATATTACATTTTTAAGCAATATTTGATAAAAGCTGCAGTAAAAGTTGAAATGAAAAACAGAAAAGTTGCACTATAAAATCCCTCCAAACACCTTACAACATCATAGTAGGTTACGTATGTTCGGAAGCTGTAAAAAAAGATGCAAGTTGCAAAAACTTGCCCTACTAATGACGTTTTAAAAATCCCAACCAATTAACTAAACACAACTTACTAGATTAAATACATAAGCAACTTGTTAATTGTTATATTATCGTAATCTGATATCCTTTCCTCGTGAAAATCAGTAAAAGTTGGAAATGAAAGTAGTTTCGACCCCCAAAACCCACCTCTGGCTACACTGGGGTTATTATTGATGACTCTGAACTAGCAATGGCTGCAAGAACATCACACAACAAAACACCGGTATTACTTTTCACGCCAAACAACGACACATGTTTTCTAGTTTTTACGCAGCAAATTTTTTCGAATGCACTAGAATGAACTAGAACAACTCACTTATGAAAATCTGTTCTACAAATGGAACTGCTCACTTTTTAAAATGCGCCACTAGAACTAGAACTACTCAGCTATCTTTGTCGATAGTTTGTACAAGTCTGCCTGAGTAGATGGTGCCAGCTAACGAAACCGATTTGAGTAGTCCATCGCTGACTACTACCTCCATCTGTAAATGAGCGGCTTTGCGTACGTTAGTGACATGTCAATTTCAATCGCAGATTAAAGGAGCCATCAAAGTGCTCAAGGACCAACACCAGGGCCCGATGATCGTCAACCTACTCAACGCCCTCCGCTACACAACCAAGCATCTCAACGACGAGACCACCCCGAAAGCCATCAAAAGCCTGATGCAGCCGGGATCTTAGGCTCGACGTGACCGAGCCCACGCCATTTTCAGGCCCGCCTCGGTGCCTTTCTCTTGCCGCCCTTGATCAAATCGCGTTACACACTTGCCGGGCGGGCCAGACTGCAGACTGTGTACCGTTTCCCAGCCGTTAAGAAGCCGCTTACTAAATTGAATGTAGGGTCAGTCGTTTTTCTACCGTTGCAATTATTACTCTGTCGGGACTCGGCACGCGAGTGCCTCTGGGCCAGAGATGAGTGGATTTATTCCAGGATTAATTTTGTATCTAGTTCTCGTTTTGGTTTGAGTTTATATGATTCCATCGTTTCAAAACAGCATAAGATTGCGGCACAGTGAAACATTAGGAAGTTGTCTTACACGCACGCACATTTTCCTGTCATATCTGAGTCTGAATCTTTTGATGACTGAAATTTCATGCTTCTAAATCCAGATTCAAAGTAATTGTAAATACACATCCAATCCAAATCCAGCCAAAATCATCAAATCCGTTTCTTCAAATTCGAATCTACGCTCATCTCTGCCACCAGCCACTCTTCAAGAAGTGGT
The DNA here is from genome assembly GCF_051294905.1 of Botryllus schlosseri. Classification (NCBI taxonomy): domain Eukaryota; kingdom Metazoa; phylum Chordata; class Ascidiacea; order Stolidobranchia; family Styelidae; genus Botryllus; species Botryllus schlosseri. The sequence continues at coordinate 9,158,355 of NC_137245.1, read as the reverse complement.
TCGGATGCAATCAATCAGTCTTTTAGTTCAACAATGCTAGCTAAGAAAAGTCATGCTACAAATTAGAATAGCTTTCATGGAAAATAACTTACTGCTAACCGCTTCAAGGGTACTCGCGAAGCTGAAGTTGAAGAAGAGGCTACGGGGTTATGAAAATTTGCAATATCTCACAGTTCAATTCAATGTTTGACGTAACCAGCTAAAACTTTTGTTGTGTCTACTGCCCCCTCGTCCCCTGACTGGCTATGTCGATGTGTACTCGCCGAGATGCTGTACACGCGGTATGCTTGGAACGTTCTTCATTTTTATTGCGCGTCTGACTTAGGAGATATTTTTTATTGCACCGTTTTGAACCGATCGCAGTAGTTATTTTGTTTTTGTCTCAACGTCGTCGTTTTTTCGCACTGTAATCATTCCTGGGGATGACGAATCATGGACGCCACACGTGTGGAGAATTTGCCACGTACTATTGAAATTATCGGCTTTAATCGGATATTGGTCGACTCGTTATGGTCGGTTCGCGATCGCTAGCTCGTTACTGAGTAGATTGAAATCGTGTAATGTGTATTCGGGTTTGCATGTCTGTCTTATTTGGAAATCGAAATTATTATGCTACAATTTTCATTAAATTAATCAAATGTGATGCGTAACTTTGTCTTTTGGGGTATCGCATGATAGCATAGTTGCAGTAGGAAACGTGGTTTGAACCCAAATGCCAGACTATGTCGTACAATGCAATTTCTCCTGGGGTATGTGGAATCAGAGTGGGGTGTCGTAATATCTTTTACAACTTACGGATCAGTTGGAGTCACGGAATAGAGTGTCAGAAATTCTTGCTAACTACCAATTGAATAATAAATTCCAAAGTAACTTGTATTAGGTCCCTCAGTTTTGAGTAAGAGTCGTAGTTGCAATTCCGTGCGTGTAAGAGTTGCTAAGAGGGAGTCTCTGTTCGGGTCGGTTTATGAGCGATTTTAATCAGTTCCATACACTACAGAAGTCGCGATACTTTGAAAAGATAGAAGGGAATCGAAACACCTTGGGGTAGTCTTTGAAATCAGACACCCATCTTGGTCTAGGCCAGGGGGGGCAACTTCTCCGGTCGGCGGGCAGGATATGGGAAAATGCAGTACTTGGCGAGCCGGATTACTAGCATGCACAAATTAATCGTGTATTTATCCACCTAAACAAGGAAAATATCGTGTCCTGGAAGAGTCATATTCACAGTCCCCAGACACTAAATTATCACCGAAGTGCGGCCTGTTCTATAGTCTTACACACTTCATGCCAGCCTGGGTTCTTCTGATACTCTTTTAATCCTTAATTCAATCGACGTTACAATATGGCCTATCCTCTGTTGGGGGAGGCTGCCAGTAACACTGCACTCGAGCCACTGCAAAAACTACAACAGAAATCGCCGAATTTATGTATCAGTTCCACCGCGTTCGTTGCCTCGAATATTTCAATGATTATTTTTTACCTCTTAATCAAAAGCGCACAAGTACAACACACGTGCATCCACGTCCTCCAAATATCACATGATCGACCGAAAAGGTCATCGCTCCATCAATATGCCTGTGCTGATGTGTGGAACAGTATCCTGCCGCCCATCCGACAGTCGACGAGCATGTCCACATTCAAGTCGAAATACAAGCAATTACTACTAAATGAATAGCCAACTAGTCCATTCTCAGGATTACCGCAACCATGACTGAACTATCGATATCGCCTTCCGCATTCCTCGTTGCTTGCTTTTTTCTATACTATCTTCTTTACTTTGCATTCAGTGTGCATATGTCTCTTCTTTACATCGCTTAGGCCAAGGTGGATGATGATGATGTTTAATGTAAACTTTAAGTTTAAAGCATAGACACCAAAAATGGTATTCAATGAATTTATAAACAGCAGCGGTTGAAGTCAATCAGACATCTGTGGTCGATCAAAGTTGTCAACAATTAGGTTCTTTGAACTCTGGCTGCATGTCGTAGCCTATGTAGAAACCCTTAGTAAAAGACTGCACGTGAACATCAGTTATATCGGAAAACATCCCTCTGTTTCGTTAATGTTCAAGTTCATGGTCGAAAATATGTAGCCTACACCCGAACAGAGCAAGTAGGCCTATAGTTTCATGTCCATATTTCTCAGGTTGGCAAGCTTGGATTCACTCTGTGACGCTTAAAAATTGTCATTACTTTGAGAATAGAATTTCACTTTCAGCGTAGAAACTCTCTGCGGGCCGGTCAAAATCGCTTGGCGGGCCGCATGTTGCCCGTCCCTGGTCTAGGCGATGTAAAGAGTAGGCAGCATGCACTGCACACTGAATGAAAAGTAAAAGAAGATAATATATACAAGCAAGCGAAAAAAATGGGGTGGCATGTCACGGAAGGCGAGATCGATAGGTCAGGTCGTGGTCCGGTAACCTTGAGGGCGGACCAGTGTCCATTGCGACATCAGGTAATAGCCGTCGGTTAGTCTGCGATAAGTATACGGCAAGTCCGTGATCAACGGATATCCGCTTACAGTTAAAACTTAACTGGCACTTCCGCAGTAGCTGACACGAACGTCCTGTGTTCTGTGTAGTTCTTGACTGTAGTTCAATAGACACAAACAATTGCCTTTTCCAGATATATTGTACAGTAATTCGGATAGTTTTAGCAGTAAGTTTCAGCGTACATGAGTCTCATAATCTGAGTCAATCTTTGATATGCACTGGGTTATAACTATGCGATAAGTCACGTGATATAGCATTATACCATAACAGATATAGGAGAGAGAAGGGGCCAGAGCTCCACACCATGTAGTAGAAGTTGCTTATATTTAGACTTGAATGTGGACACTGGACATGCTCGTCGATTGTTGGATGGCCGGCGGGAGACTGTTCCACACGTCAGGTCCGGCATATTCGATAAAGCGATGATCTTTTCGGTCGATCATATGATAAATTGGACGATGTGGACGCACGTGTGTGGTACTTATGCGCTTTTTAATTGATTCCGAGGTAAAGAAGTCGTTGAAATCGAAGCATGTAAAAGTTATGTTGTCCAGTATAGTCACTTTGGAAGTTAAGCGACTCCAGTTTTCGTCCATTGCTGCGATGGAGGAGGGCAGCGATTTATATGCTTGGAATATTTGGGAATGAATAGCATACGATTTCGACTACGCTGATGCGTGATGGGAAACTACTTGATGTCGGCAAAACACGAAATAAGCTCCTATGGTAGCCTACCAGTGAAATTAAGGTTGGTCGGGTCCATTGTCTATCTATTCATAGCAGAGAAGAGTTCTTAGACATCAGGGACTTGTTGGATCGGTGTCAAGGGCCACATATCCCTTGACGCAGAAAGTGCCTGGGATTTTAGGTATCGCACAGGACTGGGTTGAACTGAATGAAGTAGAAAATGTAATATATCTCCCTGTTTTTATCACTAACTAAGGCTATGCTCAGACGGCCAGGTCAAGGTGGGAAGTCATGTGTGAAAAAGTTTTCAAATTATGTTTTATTACATGAGTATTTGATTTAAATACTGGAAAATACTATGGTCTAAGCCAGGGGTTTCAACACCACGCGGCCCACGAGTGCATTTCGTGCGGCCACGTCGGGATTTTGAATTAGATTCGACAATATTTAACTGCCACATATCTTTTTTTTTATATTTGAGAACTTTTAATTACTATGGCACATTAATCATTATATTCAAGTTGTTATTGATCTGTTCAATGTGTGAACGTAAATCAAACTAACGAACCTACCGATAGATAGCCTACGAAACATCCATCGTCACGCTTGCTTGCCCAGAGAAAAGCTCAGCAACACAATTGCTAATCCATAGTTGACGTCCCGAGCGCTCAAATTATATAAAGTTAATCTTATTTGAAAGCTACTGTCGTGCTGATTCTGAAAATATATTAAAATATCATTAAGGCAATGGAGCCTCCCCAAAATAGCCCTTAAAGTCTGGGAATCGTCATTGATGCTGTAAACCAGGGGTGGGCAAACTTTTGAGCTCGCAGGCCGCATTCAACATCTGAATCCATTCGCGGGCCGCACTATATAAAATTGGGAATTTAAACCAAAACGCAATATTGCTGGTATTTGATTATATAGTGAGGACATGGAGATAATAAATATGCTTATTTCAAACAAACCAACTATTGCTATGATGATATCGTACACGCGCCAGAAACAGTGGCGAGATTTCATAGACTGGCCGACCTTAATAACTAATTTGTCAAAACTATAGAGATGAAAGGCTGTTGTCCCGATTGTTAGAACAGGATTGAAATTTAAATCTGTGAGCAGCGATCTATTCATAGATTTACTGATTCCACTTTAGGTTCAGTTTCGGGACACACAATGCTGACAGCATCATAACCATGTTAGCTTCAAACACGCTTCTACTATATGTGTAGATAAAATATAAATACCCTAATTGTACGCATACAGAGAACCAATCTATTTAAGACACGCGCAAATCGTTTTTTATAAGCACATCACTTATGAATAATAAAAACTGGAGTGGCCGATCTGAAATCACACTCGTGATCCGAATTATGTCTATCTCGTTTAGGATTTCTGTAATGTTGTAGCAGACCGCTGGTCCTTAACGTAACGTCCCTAAATAACGTCAGGTATCTGTTGAGGGAACTACATGCTTTGCTGTAGTACTGCGATTACCATGTGACCCACATACGATTGCACAATATCCTGTCTCGCTATCTTGCCGCGCACTGCGCAAGTCTATACCTTTTTTCTCGTATCGCTCGTCTATATGCGCCGACCTCTCTCGCACGCCCTCAGACTCATTTTACTACGCTACCTGACGTACGTCTCTTTACTGCAATACATCCGTACCGAGTGAAACTGTGGGTTAAGAAGTCGCCAACGCCTAAGACAGCAAGCTACAAGCAAGTCGTTCAGCTACTTACTGCTCCAGCACGACACCCAGCCACACTGTTACATGTTGCCCTGAGTTCGGTAACTCACAGCTGAGCCTCAGGATATCTATTGCAAGACCGTACGTTCGCCATCACATCCAGGAGCCAAGGGATCATCACTCAACCTCACTGTTACATGTTGCCCTGAGTTCGCTAACTCACAGCTAAGCCTCAGGATATTGCAAGACCGTACGTTCGCCATCACATCCAGGAGCCAAGGGATCATCACTCAACCTCACTGTTACAATGTTTAGCAGTTGAAACCTATTAAACTGCGTGGACCCTGAGATCGGGCTGTCGCGACAGAAATTAAACATGGAAAATAACATAGGAAGTATTTACCTTAGAAATGTAGTTCTCAAACTTTTTAAGACATACCCCCCCCCCCCTTATGATGGTGAAAGAGTTCGCGCCCCCTTATCGTTATATCATAAAACGCAACCAGGATGCTGGCAAACTTAACGGATGGTTTTCTGGCATGGAAGGTTGTGACTATGATGAGAGATTTGTAAATATGAAATACAAAGCCATAATTATGATTCAATGTAAATCGCGCGGAGCGCGAAAAAAATTTCAGTTGGGCTCAGCTTCGCGATCCCCTTCAGATGCTTTCACGACCCCAAGGGGGGCGCGTCCCCCAGGTTGAGAACCACCGCCTTAGAATTATCATGGTGAAATATACTAAGAAAAAGTTTAATCAAGTCCCTGCATTATTCGATTTTTAGTACTCATTTTATCAATATTTTAAATAAGTTTCGTTAGACTCTCGCGGGCCGTAGTAATTGCCCACCCCTGCTGTAAACAATCGTAGAGACGCAGCACAATGACCACATTACATTGGATAGGAAGATAGGAAGGTGTCGAAACGACTTATAGGAGTATAGCCTTTGAAATCAGACACCCACCTGGTCCTTGACGATGAGGAGGCATGGACACCGAATAAAAAGTAAATAAGATAATACAAAAATACTAGTATTGATTCAGTAGAAATTGCTTGTATTTCGAATTGAATGTGGACATATGGACGGACATGCTCGATGACTGTCGGATGGCAGGCGAGATACTGTTCCACAATTCATGTCCGGCATATTTGATAGAGCGATGATCGTTCCTGTCGGCCACATGATAGTTGGACGAGGACGCGCGGGTGTAGTACTCATATTCTTTTGATTCGGGGGTAACGAAGACATTGGAATTTTCTGCGCAGTGACAGCAACGGAACTAATACATGAACTTGGTAATTTCTAGTTTACGCATATCTTTTATGCTTAAGACACTGCATATTTTGAGCAGTGATTTGCTGGCCCCATTGGGGCGCAGGCCATGATTCGAAGGACCTAATGTTGCGTGAGCGTAGTTTTACCATAGCCTTTATGAAGGCTGTGGTTTTACTGATTTAGCGATGGAACATTCTAATAAAATCGTGACAAAAACGAAATCCTAATGCGATTAGGATTCCCAGAAATATTCTCAGTCGGGTCGCGAATATTGAAAACCTCTGTATGAGGATTGAGCAACGAGTGCCCACTGCCCACTGCCCAGCAAATTCCAGTGATATGTGTTCGAAAGTGGTCTGTCTGTACTGCCAGCGTACCCTATAATCAGTCATGCGTCCCGACCACTACAGAAACAGAAAATAATCAAGTATATTTGTCGCCTGTTGGTAGCAGAGATGAGCATGGATTAGGATTAGGTTTTGAAAAAACAGGATTTGTGAAATTTTGTCGGATTTGGATTGGATTTGGATTAGAGATTTTTTTCAGAACGGATTAGGATTTGGATTGGATTTACATATTTTCAAGAAGATTAAAATGTCGTGTGGCGAATGGCGACAAACTTTTTTCAGATCAGTTATTAATGTACTTGTGGTTACTAAGTTATCTTGAATCAAGTGAATCGTTGGTTGTGATAGAAAATTTTCGAATCCCTCAATTGTATAAATTAGTATTTTTTCTTGGAATCGGATTAGGATTGGACATGGACTTGATTATGAAAAAGTTGTGGATTAGGATTTGGATTTGGATTTGAAGGTTCGGATTTGGATTGGATTAGGACATAGAAATTTCAAATCCGCTCATCTCTGGTTGGTAGGTAGTGGAAGTATAGTACATCCTCTATAGTGGAAGCTTCAACTTCTAGGCGATATAGGGCTTGGCAGCAGTACGAAGATATCTGTGCTACATTCTCTGGTAAATACTTTCTGACGACCATATTTTACTGTGGAATTTGACAAAGGCTGATACGGAAGGGTCGACATGCAAGTTACGAGCCCCAACAACGTAAAAATCTACAACTTGAGCCAAGGAAAGTCGTTGCCTGAGGTATGTAAAAGGATAATTACCGAAATTTATATGCATGATGTGAAACTATTACTAACCAGTTCGCCTGTATTTGCAGTTCTTGTCTGATGCTAAGAAAAGAGCATTACTTAAGAAAGATGTAGCATTGCGGAGAAGAATTGAACTGATACAGGATTTTTCAATGCCAACTGTCAGCACAAAGGTTAAAGTTACCCCGGACGGAAATTACATATTTGCTGCGGGTAGGCTGAATTGTTATATATCGGAATAACGTTTGTCACATTGAACACAGAAACTATGCAATAGGTCTAGCAGTACTTGAGTTTAAATTGTTGTTTATAACATATAGTTGCATCCGATCTCTTTCATTACCCTGAAATTTGCTACTCTGGCTCCAATCCAAGACCAAAATCCAAATCCTGTCAAGTTGTTACATGGAGCCCCAATTTTATAGCAATCTTTATTCCAAACCCCAACAAATGCTCATTATAGAGCTTAAACTGCACCATTGTAAAGTTTCTGGTGTTATTTTTGGACAGGGACGTACAAACCACGCATAAAATGCTTCGACGTCAATCAGCTTTCTCTCAAGTTTGAAAGGTGCATCGATGCAGAAGGTAAGAATGAAGCAGAACATTTCCTTCCACTAATTATGAATACAGACACAATTAGATTTCGATCATCATGGATGCCTTTTTGATTTTGAACACTTTCATCTGTTTGCTCTATAATAAGTCAAAATAATCGTATCTCAAATGCTTTTATCCTAGCAAATAAATATTCGCTAGAGAATTTGCAGCAAAACTTGGCAATAGCAATGAGTCTATATTTGCCATCATGTAAAAATAATTGTCGACATGACAACATTGTTCAATTTACGAAGTCAAAAGAAATGAGACGCATATGAGTATTTTAGTTAAGCTTTTCAAGGACAAATTTGATAGCTTTATACTCCTCTTTAATCTTGGTAGAATGACCAATGGATGCAGGAGAATATGTATTTCTGTTGTGCAAAAGTACAATTTTTAGGCTTGACAAACCAATATTTCGCATCAGGTCATAGTCAATTATCTATTTATGCGCAGTATAAAATAAAAAACAATTCGATATTCTTCCTACCAAGTGAAACATTCAAGGGTGAATACAGTGATTTTGGGCTTTTTTAAGGGTATAAACATCTTCTGATCAGGAGCCAATCTGACAAAACTAATGTAATATCGTAATCAACAACCTTGAAAACCCCAGAAACAGCTCTAAGATGTTCTGCCAAAAAATTTTCTTCAAATTTTGTTGACCAGTGTAATTATTGGGTTTGCTGAGGACGATATTCATTCATAGGGATATTGACAGATTCAGCAGAGAGAACTCTGGTTTGAACTTAGGGCAGAGGTTTCAGTTAGACTATTGTCCATCATTGGGAATCAGGCATATAGAAGTTTCAAAGTATTTGTCAATCTAACATCTTAATCATGTCCAATTTCAGTTGCTGCCTTTGAAATTCTGACCGAAGACTATTCAAAAGTTTGTATCATTGAAATACGGCATTTTTTGTTTTGTATGAGCCTTTTCTTGTTTCCATGTCAGATTGCAATGTTGTTAAACGACCGCTATGTAGAACTGCATTCGCAAGAGGGACGCTGGTACAGAATCAGGATGCCAAAGTTTGGCCGAGATTTACAATATCACCCGGCAAACTGTGACTTATACCTAGTCGGGGCTGGGTAAGTGGCCTATTACAAATTAATATATGTTCATATATCTGACTAGATTACTTACTGTAATATTTTATCTTCAAGGCCGGAAATTTATCGTCTCAATCTTAGTCACGGACAGTTTTTCAAATCTTTTATGACTGATGCTAAGTAAGTTGTGTATGTTACAGGATACTCGGTACCTTGCATGATTATGCCGATTTTATATCTTCACAGAGAGCTTAATGTCTGCGAATTGAATAAGGAGCATCATTTGCTGGCTGTGGGTACGATTGACGGAAAGGTGGAATGTTGGGACCCACGGTCAAAGCAGAGGGTCGGGGTGTTGGATTGCGCTTTGAATATCGCGGATATGTCTGACGACTTAGAGTGAGTGTTTTAGGCTCATTTGTATCTTTTTATATTGTTAGATGTGTTTTCTTACTCAGCTATTGTTTTATGATGAATAAAGTTAAATCGGGTTAGAAATTCTTGAAAATATGTGACATGGGGTTATCGGCAAAAATATCAGCTGTGTTTGCAAAAATGTATTATATAGGGAGAGCTCAATTTATTAGAAATGGGACAACTCTGTGAGTTGGCAACTTGCAGTAATGAAATGAGTCCGCCACTGGGAGATTCCTTCATTCGCTTTACGAGTTCAACAGCGCCTGAGGCTTGATGCTGACTGAGCTGCTACTCGGAAGAGAATCTGTTCTGCTTGTCTGTTGGTCGAAAATATGTTTTTCTTTCAGGTCGTGCGTATGTCCGGAGATTACGGCGTTAAAGTTCAAAGGTGCGCTGCAGATGGCGGTAGGAACCAGCAACGGTCGGGTAAGATATTGCCAAAAGTACACACTTACGTTGCTTCGAAATTCATTCTGCAAGTCTCGTGCATTAATGTAGGCTAACCATATTTTGGAAATCTAAAAAGAGGACACTTTTTCAGAAACCTGAGACTTGCAGAACCCGAGAAGAATTCTCAAAAATCGGTGCATTTTTCCCACTTAGTGATCGGTTGACTAAAAAAAAAGGTCAACTTTCCGCTCAGAGCTCAAAATACCGTTCTCCTCTCCACATTGCTAGATGGTTGACTAAAAAAAAAGGGTCAACTTTTCGCTCAGAGCTTAAATCACCGTTTTTCACTCCGAAATAACCACCGGAGCGTCACTTCTGTGCTAAGTTACGGCATATCACTCGCATTTTGCTCTGAACGTGACCTGAATTTTCAAAAAAGAGAACAAAAAGGGCGTCTTCCGAGGACACTTTCAAAAAAGTCAAAAAAGAGGACGTATGGTAACCCTAATTAATGTGAAGCATACAAAAAATATTGAAGAGTCCACGTTTACACTGGTTTATCCAACTTCAACCAGGCCCCACGCCGACCCAGCCGCTGGCAAGCACAGCAAGTCCAGGGCTGCAGTAAATGGGTAGGGATACGGCATGAAGGTCATCCGGGGTAAAACATCGGCCAAATCGTTATGCATATCGCGAAGTGCTGATCCGCTGTGGCAACCCCACATTTGGGAGAAACTCAAACACGCTCTCTCATTAAACGTCATGTCCACTTAACCTATGATTCCTACTACCGGGCTAATATGAAAGATCTATGTCCAATTGTATTGTTTTCAAGACTTGTTTCATTTCATTATAGTTTGCAAGCTCATGTGCCCCTCATCAAGAAGATTAATGGCATGATATCGAGCAATGAAATCAAATTTGGAAAAGTATGACTCGCTGGAGTGATTTCAACAACAATTGTACACAAAGACGGCCGTACCGGTTGTCTTAATATGACAACTAGCGAGAATCAAATTGCACAATTACACGTACAAACGTCGACAGACCTATATTGATGGAATATTTTTAAGATAGTAAAACTAATTCTGTCTGGATTATTTAATTTAATGAAAATGATTGAATGATATTAACAGAGGTAGCCCTGAAAGCAATATTTTTCTACCGGTCTGAATAGCAGTAAAACCAAGATGGTGACGATCACCAGAAGTGAACTTAAAGACAGTTAGGCATTCCAGTGACTATATGATCAGTAAAGTATGGAAATCTCACCCGGTTCATCGTTGACAGGTTCTGCTCTACGACATCCGCACGAATAAGCCTTTTGTGAACAAAGACCATCACTACGACCTGCCCATCCATTCGATAGATTTTAACAACGACAACAAGATCGTGATATCGTCCGACCAGAGATGCGTGAAACTCTGGGACGAGAACACAGTAAGCGTTTGGCCGGTTCCGTGTGACTTATGCGCTTGTGTCTGACGGTGCGATTCGTTTCAGGGTGCACCAGTTACGGCCGTCGAACCGGAACACGACATCAATCATATGCACATCGTGAAAGACAGCGGTCTGTTGTTTCTGGCGAATGAGAGCAGCAAGATTCAGACGTTTTTCATACCCGTAAGTATGAACTGTATTTTTCGGTAAAACCATCAACTTTTCACACTTTCGATTTTGCCAAAAGTGGAGAAGTAGCTTGCTTGGTATTAAGCTGCATCCCCATTGAATTTCATTCAAGTATTCGCTCTGATCTCAGATGCTGGGCCCTGCTCCAAAATGGGCTTCTTTCCTGGACAGCTTGACGGAAGAACTTGAGGAAAATCCGACCCAAGAATTGTACGACGATTTCAAATTCATCACCGTGAAGGAATTGGAAAGTCTAGGTAGTTTTTCTGTTGCTTGTATCTTGTGTTGTCTGACTATGCATCCTGCAATTTCAATAGCAGCCACTTCCGAATGATTCTTAGAAGTAAGCCACCACTCGGCCAAGTCTACTTGTAAAAATTGCTGGAGTGGGCTACTTTTTTGGACTTTAGTTTATGCACATCTTAAAAATCACTACTTTTTGCTTTTATTTACAGCAGAAAGTTTGGGTGTTATTTTAACTTGTACATCAGCGCCTTTATAACCTTTGAGATCCATTTCTTAGGCCTTTCGCATCTGATCGGGTCTTCGTTGCTGCGAGCGTATATGCACGGATATTTTATGGACATTCGGCTGTATCACAAGGCAAAATCGATAGCGAATCCGTTCGCGTATAGCGAGTATAGGAAGAAGAAGATTCATGAGAAGATTGAAGAGTCGAGAGAGAACCGCGTTCAAATCAAGGTAATCTAAGTTTTTGTGTACTGACACAAAAACGTGACGATGTGATACTTGTAAAGTTTTGCATTACCCATTTGCCACTTCATTGGTGAAACTTCTGTTTTCGCCAAGTTTCCTTAATGCTATTGCTCATTCATTCAGGGCCTCTGTAGATATCAGTTATCAATGATGATATTGGATGGAAAGCACTTTATTGACAGGCTATATCAAGTCATGGTTTTGTTGCATGCCAGTTTGTTGGCAGACTCGATATTTAAGGAACAGATCTGGTACGATGTATCGCTGTCTGCGTTATGCTTATGCAGACACTCAAATCTATGTAATGAACCTGCTGTATATTGCTATTGCCTGTTAAAGAGAGAGTAGATTGTATTCAATGTGCCGGTTAGCAATCCCTTCTTATACCAGCCAAGAAGTATCCAGCAAAACACCCGAGAAGCAAAGTACGGTAGATGTGAAAAAAAATTTTTTCTCTTAGTATCTTTGAATGATTATTAATAATTGAACCTGACTCTTGTCTCAAGACATTGGTTATTTTCATCGATGAGGTCATGCAATTGATTTCACAGAAATTACCTAAAGTCAACAGGAATCTTGCGGAAAAACTAATGCACCAATCTAACGATCTCGAACTGAAGAGTGGCAAAAAGAAAAAACAAAAGGTATGTGGTTATTCGCAATGTGTGCCGGCCTTTGTTAATGGTTTCTCGGTATACACAGAAAGAAGCGGAGTCGCTTCTTGGCGACAATCGGTTCAAAGCTATGTTCGAAAATCCCGAGTTCCAAATTAACGAGGAATCTGAAGAATTTCAAGTTATCAACCCTGTCGTCACCAAGAAATTCGATAAAATGCGAAAGAAAAAGATCGCGAAAGATGAGGATGACGTATTATCAGATAAAGAAGATGTAAGGCATTTTGTATAATTAGGACCTAACAAATGCTATGTGCAGCAGTTGCCGTACTTCTACTCACGTACAAAGGGCAAGCAACACAATTCTTTCCACCTGTGAATTGACCATTGTATTCTTTGGCAGATATTGTCATGATGTACTTCTACTTTAACAGTTTTTAGGTAAACTGGCTCCTTTACAGTTTGGATTTTAGTACAAAGTAGTTTTGGCCTGTGGGCAAAATCTAAACCAGTTTTATGGGTGTAATTGTCTGGGTAACGTAGTCGGGTATTGCGGTAACTATATATAGATATATATATATATATTCAAATATTTCACCTATTCATAGTGTGATTAAGGATATTGTGTTGGTCGGATAATACATCTTGCAATTTTGACAGTAGCAACGTCCTACTAATGACATCCCTCTACTTGAATCTATTTTTAGGCTAATTGAGCACTTTCGGAACTTTTCTTTGCTTCTTCTAATTGAGCATAAATTTACAGTATTGCTACTTTCGGAACTTTTCTTTGCTTCTTCTAATTGAGCATAAATTTACAGTATTGCTTCTAATTCAGCTTGAGTAGCAAATGCAGAGTATATTTACCACATCTGTTCCTTGACTTCAGAGCAAGCCGGAAGGCAAGGGATCCGATAAAGAGTCTTCCGACGATGAATCGGCTATGAGATGGATACAGCATCACAAAAAGGTATCCGTCTTAAATGTGGCGCTGCAGGGCCTGTTGTGAGATTTTTGATTTTCGATAGTTGCCCAAGCAAGCGAAGAATCCAAAAGCGAAAGAGGCTAAGATGTATCAATTAAAGACCGATCAAGAATTCTACACGATGAAGGATTTGAGCAAAGTCAAGCATGACGATATTAAAAAGCGACGCAAAATTATGAAGTAAGTTTTACTTGCTTATTTCCGGCTGATCGTTATCAATCGACTCCTATCAATATTTACTGGCCTGAGTGTCTAATGACGTTACCACTATTGCAACTGTTTCATGCGAGCGGGTCTTCAGCAATGTTGCATTGATTCGTGAGGATCTTGGTACTTCAATTCTTGATGGATATGCTGAAATAATATATTTCCAGGTGCTTATTACTTAATTCTAGTTTTAGTCTGAATAAATAAAGTTCAAATTACTGCCACCAATTTGAAGTTCTAGTGTACACATATCACATTCTGATATCGGTTGAGCTCTAGTTGTGATCATAAAACTGTGATTTTGTTTATTTCACTCTGAAGAGCAAGCATTGAAGATCGTATTGAAAATGATGATTCGACCAGCAAGCGGCCAGTTACACAGCAATGTGCAGAAACAACATTCAAATCAAGAAAAGTGAGTGAACTATTGTGTTGTTCTGTTGGAAGCATAAGTATCGACTTAATGTGTGTTTTGGTCCCTATATTATATATTTGGAGTGTAGCTTGTATCTGATATCTAGCTACAAGTCTTAGAACTATTGTAGGTCGATGAGATCGTTTGATCTGCAGCTTTCACACTGTTTTGTATCGACCTACCTCAAGATTCGGTTTGTCTTCGTGCAATAGATCGACAGTAATCGCCGTGTTCTGTGTAAAATCTGATTGAACTATGCTGGATATGATATGCTATGCAGTCAAATAGCGAAAAGTAAGTAAGCAGATCACAAAGTATTACGAAATAGAAGTAGCGAAAATCAGATCTACTTGAGTAAGTACCAGAAGTGGAGGAAAACTACTTGAGCACTTTGAAAAAGTAGAAGTACTTCGTTACTGACCACCTCTGCTTACAACTAATCGGTCATGCCTAGGAATTTGACATTTCTGGCCATTGGGTCCCAATTTTCCACTGTCCACATCACCCAAGACCAAAAATTGAGGCGGACGAAGTACCACTACTTTTTCAACTCCTCAGTTAGGTTTTGGATAACTTTTTAGGCAAAGCTAGGTCTGGAATACTTACTTTTTTACTTGATTGGAAATAGCTTTCAATACAATATCCATTGTAGAATAATATTTATTAACTCGAAGACTTTTCGGGTGCCTCTTTTCAAGAGTTATCGGCACACTAAAGGGATTTAAACAGATTTAAAAGCAAAACCAAAAAGGCAATGTATGACGCAACAATCAAAATCACAAACCATGAAATTCGCATTGTACCAATGGCAACAATAACAAACTATGAAGTATACGGACATACGGCACTATAGTAACAGCACAATTTGTAAATAAACGATTGCATTCTTGCAATTGATTATATCAATGATGACTACTTTAACGAACTCTGCCCAACATATAAGCATTGTGATTACACAAGATTCAACGCTTGTCCCATTTTGCAGTCTGAAAACCAGGCAAAGAGAGACAGAGAACAGAAAAGTCACAGAGAGGAACGGAGGAAAGTTCGCCGGAATGCAATGAATTTACCAAAAATTAAAAATAAGCCTACCTTGTGAGGCTTTCTTTCGAAGTCCTGCAATTGGAGGAACTGGGATGGGGCAGCTGCTCGAGTGCTCTATAGGCATCTCTTCGCAAAGCGATTCTGGCTGATTAACAACATGCAGATGCCGACAAGAAGAGGGTGTGGAAAAGCTCTGTCGATGGTCGAAGAGGGTTGACAAGCATTTGTTCGTGCGATATGAATATTAAATACACGTGTTCACCCGAAAACGAATGAAGCGAGTAGTGTGTTCATGGTTATAGGTGTTGCTTTCATGTTTCTCGTGTGCGTCTAGGTAAGTGGGCTAACCGGAAGTGCCACGTTCACTACCCATGTGTCGGTAAAGAGTGCGTCGGAGCGGGAGTTACAGATCTAGGCGAAGTTGAGTGTAGAGATTGAGCTGATGATGAGAGCTAGGTCGGGCGAAGGGTTACGTTGACGTGTTGCTGTGTAATCCGCGACAGGATAATGAATAATGGCGTCCTGTGATCCCCTGCCGGATGTTGGTTGATTAATGATTACGTATGAGTACACCTACAATGTAGCAGCTGCTTACTATACTATCACCTTGCGAATCTTTCAGCCCGTGCTAACAATATATATATATATATCATTAGAACTCAGTAGCAGTTTTTGCGATGGTATGATGTGAGCAGCGATTGATAGGGATATATCGTATGCAGCTACTGCGAACGCCCTTGCGGCGGCTGAATTGTACACTTCATCTGTGTATGACCCATTTGCTAGGGTTACCATACGTCCTCTTTTAAAAGGGTTTATCCGTTTTTTTTAAAAGTGTCCTCGGAGGACGTCCAAATGTCCTCTTTTTTGAGAATTATGGTTAAATATAGGGCAAAATCCGATTGAGATACATTAAATCAGCGCTGAAGTAATGCTCCGGCGGCTATTTCGGGAGCTGAGTCAAAAAGCTGACCTTTTTTCTAGTCAGCCGAACACGAAGTGAAGAAAATTTACCATGTTTTTTTAGGATTTCCCTCCGGTATTGCAATTCTGAAAATCTTGAAAAAGTGTCCTTATTTCAGATTTCCAAACTATGGTAGCCCTACCGTTTGCAAGGTAATATTTAGGAAATTGAGATTGATTTGATGGAATCTCTGTCAGATATTGAAATAATATTTACCTCGTGGTGTATTGAACTGATAAAAAATGCTAATAAACCAATGATGATGATCGTGAAGCCTGGTGCTCTAAGAGATTCTGCGTAAATCACCGATGCGTGATGATGTTCGGAATGACGTGATGGACGTACCTTATATGGAGGTCGCTTCATATTTCGCTTCAACTTCTTCGATTCGGCATAAAATCCGTGAGCAGGGTGAGGTTGCGTACTTTTGAGTTTTGGCAAGGTTTTATTCGTAAAAATAGCTTGGATCGGGTGTTTTCTGCCTTAGTATGCAGTCATTTTGTTTGATGTGATGGTATGGTTTCGATACCCCAAACAAAATCCATACCAGTATATCAGTATGGGCCGTGCATAGGGTATTATAAAGTCTTTGTTAGTAAACTGATTTGAAACAGAACTGTTGACAATTGCTATACTGCGTTCGGACGTTAGGTTATATAGATTTATTGGTCCGACCTGTCGTTTTCACTTACCCTTAATTTTGCATTCGTGTAATCGCTTATGTTATTTGTTCGTAGGCCTAGTACGTACACGTTTGTTATCGCATCAACAAGATGTGACTTAGTTTGGCATGTGTTTTCAATCAATTCCCAGAAATGGCGTAATTCTGAAGAAAATTAAAAGTTTGAAAGCACTACCCATCAATTTGTGAATTGAATTTACGAAAAAGTACCTTACATCCTATAACAATTGTAGACCTACAGTAGGCTATACACTGTGACTCGGTGTTGAATGTCGTTTCCTATCGTTTCTAAGTGAGGTAAGGTGGAAATACTTCAGGTTTTTGTAATTTTTCTAAGCTTTAACATTCCTGTCGTTCATCATATCAACTAATCTCTTTAATACCGGGAAATATTTCAATACTCAGCTGTCAATATAATTCTCTGGAAAATTGATTGATTAAATTCTTTTCGAATTCTTCTACTTGCTTAAGTATTGCAGGTGTGAGTGAGATGTATTTTGTTATGAAATTGATGGATCCAATCCAACCCCCTTTTTCTGTTTTGTAGTAGCGGAAATACGGTAGCCTATACACCTAATATAACTATCTGATGTGAAAATTGATAATCAAAAACCAATGTTTACAACTGCATGAAGTCTTCTTGCAATGAAACATACTAACTGTCAATTTGTAGCTACTATAATTCAGGGATATATATATTATATTTTGACATATATAACTCATAAATTGTGAAGGATATATCAGGCATAGTTACTAAGCTGTCATTCAGGTAAATGATAACCTTCACATGCTAAGACACAGATGCTATTGCTGTTCTGAATGATTAAATATCAATATAATTATGAAATTCCAGGTGTGTACTGTGGATATGTGTCCAAACCAATTTCAACAGCTCATATAAGCATATGGTGGCTTAAAAGGACCACAATCCTACACAACAACGTGAACGCAAGCTATATAGCTATAGGCCAGGGGTCACCAACCTTTTTGTAACCGAGAGCTACTTTTGCGTAATGATTGAAGCGGCGGGCTACTAGTTACTCCCACCGTTTATCCGTACCTCACTGAATTTCCGCTTTGATATTCATAGCACTGGGTAGGACTGGACATCATGTTATCTGTTTCTATAGCAGTCAGTGGGAAGCCTGGTATTGTATGATATCAACTAGTGCGCTGTACTCTGGTATTTAACTTGACACTGCAATTCTGAGTGAGTGTTCCAGATGTGCAATAATTAGGCGTGTTTTGCGTTTGTTTTTGATGAAGTTCATGTCCGATAACGTTGATTCACAACGATAAGTTGAACCATACACGCCTGTAACCTTCATAGTTGATGCGCATACACCAAGTGCTGTACTTTTCCGTATCAATAATGCACCAAACTTTTGCCGCAAAGTGAGGTGGGGGTCATTTTGCAGTGTTACAATTTCAAACTCCTACTGTTCAGCATCCAGAAATGACAAGATTTCATTATACCGGACAGCAGCAACGATTACAGAAAATTAGAAACATGGTACATTAAACTGCATTGAGTGTAACAGAAACAAGCTGTGCCAAAAATGCAATACGTAATGGGTATACAGATACTGAAAATCTGCTAGTACTTCACGGCTGTCTGAGTCCGAATAGTAATTTTGTTTACTACTTTGGCATTGTCCTGGTCGTCGAGCTATCGTAACGGAACCCCCCACCATTTCAAGAAGACCGTTGACGGCATTCCGTCATGGCACCTGTATAGGCAATGCGCCGTATCTTGAATTTCTGATGATTCTATCACATACATCTATATATTACTAATTGTAATTAAAGATATTTTTAAGTGGTTACGTATGTAAGTTACACGTTAGTTAGTTTTAAACAAGAATAGTTGAATCAATCAATCTATATATTTAAAAGCTCACTGGTAATAATCTGACGAATATTGGTAAATGCTGCTATTTCACCTATTTTTAGAATGGGCTCGCGGGCTACTCATCTTGTCCTCGCGAGCTACCCGGTGCCCGCGGGCACCGGGTTGGTGGCCCCTGCTATAGGCTATGTTGATTTTCCCCCTCTCGCAGGGAATGATGATTTCTATTGCGTTCCAACAGAACAAAGGCAACTCACTATAGGCGTGTGTGCTGTGATGTCACTGAAGTATCGGATTTATGCATTTACAGATATCTCTCGTTACATCTTGATAGCATAATCCTAACCCGCCAACATGTCCAGTCGTAAGACGAAGAAGACCACAAAGAAGCGCGCTCAGCGTGCGACTTCAAATGTCTTCGCTATGTTCGACCAAGCTCAGATTCAAGAATTCAAAGAAGCTTTCAACACCATCGATCAGAACAGCGATGGTTTTGTCGACAGCGATGATTTGAAGGATATGATGGCATCTTTAGGTAATATCATTGATTATATTCCATATATACTATATTTCTACATATACTGTTAGTTCAATATGAACTGTCAGCATTTTTTATCATGCATTTGTATTTCTCATGAATTATTTTAAAATCCATCCTCAACTGCACTAAGTTGAACTATAAATGAAATTCAGGAGAAATAGGCATGAAACACAAAGAGGTATTTAAAATTTTTAGTGTGATATTAATTTCATTTGTTGTCAACTTTCAATAAATTTCAAGCGTGTTATATGGTTTGATTTCTGATTTTAGGAAAAAATCTTCCTGACAAGTATTTCGATGACATGGTCGGTGAAGCTCACGGGCCAATCAATTTCACCATGTTCCTGACAATGTTCGGTGAGAAGTTGAATGGCACTGACCCGGAGGAAGTCATAAAGAATGCTTTCGCATGCTTCGATGAAGATAGTACAGGTTGGCATTTCAGTTATTCCCTTGTTTCGAATCTCAACTACTGATGAAAAGTTTTCAACAGAGCTCATTTTAATTACGATCATCCGTTTGCCGATCGTACCTTTTTTCTGAAATTAGCTGAAGCCAAAGCAATTACCTTTCACGTCTCAGATTATGTCAAGTCGTAGCTTGTCGATGAATGGCATAAATTTTTTGATCCAACTCATCACAAAAACTGAAACCAAACAATTCGTAGCTCCTTAAAAATCATTAGTAACTGCACACCTCCTTTATAGAAATCTGTTAGTGGCGTTCAACTATTGAAAGTAGTCCCATGTGATGCCTGGTTTTCATCAACTTTTTCGCAGAACTTTCCTATTTAAGCATTTAGCATTGGTATGTCTTTGAAAGGTCAACGTGTAGCCTATAGCCTAGTCCGGGAGTTGGAGATGTAGCCTACACATTTAGGATTGTGGGGTCTAACCCAACAGAGACGATGCGAATTTTTCAGAAACGTGATTGGTCCAGGCTTGATCTTTCCTAAAGTGCTGAAACGTTATCTCGGGTCTATCTAGATATGTCCATTGATGCATAAACGCAGACAGAATCTTGAATTTGGAAATCCATGTTGGTCGAGATTTGCATTGCATCAAACCGCATTATGTACAGCTCCGATAATACGATATAGATGTGAGTCATACAATTATTCGAGTTCATTTTGTTATCACAGTAAACATAAGAAATATCAAATACAAAAATGATAAAATTATAACAGGGCTGCAGTGAAGGTATATGAAATCATCAAGTCTGTGACTGTATCTGATAGCAAAATAGGTCATGCTTGAATGAGATTTATAATGTATAATATAGCATAAGTTAATAAATCAGGCAAATAATACTCAGAATACATCGATATGATTCATAATATAACATTCATTTCAGGAGTCGAAATTGATGCCATTGCCAATGTAACATGTAGATCTTGATCAGCATCATTGACCAATTTCACCAACTGTGACATCATCATAGGAAAAATCAACGAAGACTATCTCCGCGAGCTGCTGACCACCATGGGCGACAGATTCACGGACGAGCAGGTCGACGAAATGTTTCGCGAAGCCCCCATCTCTCAAAAGACGGGCGACTTCGACTACGTGGAATTCACGAGGATACTGAAACACGGAGCCAAGGAGCCGTAGACACGCCACAAACTGGATTGATACACAAAACGAAACGGGTGCACATCTTACCATCTTTTGGTTGGACTCAATGAAATGATCATAGCGGCTATTATGTTAACAATATTATTCAGGTTAGGTTTGATTGTAACGATGTCTTGCCGAGTTTGATGCTCCGTATTTTGGATCCTTTTGGGAACTTTGGAGCCTCTCCAGTCCAATCTGATACCGATATTAGTGAGCCTGGTTTTGAGGCGTTGTATACCTGCATTCCCAATGCTGCATTATAATGTAACCATCGATTTATTTCTGGTTTTGAATGAATTGTATAAATATAGATTCAAGATTTTCACTTTGTCTGGATGCTGGTAGATTGTTCGCATTTGCAGCGACGTGCTGCTGTTAACAGTGACGAGAAGAAAGCTGCAATGAGTGAATATCTTTCCCGATCCAGGACCTTTTCGAAATGGGCGCTCGGATCCAAATGAGGAATATATTGCATACCAGGGTTGTAACCAAGTCACAAGGCTCCGAGTCACTAGTCAATCTCACTTATAGTTTTGACTCGAGTCAAGTCGAGTCATTTTTAATTCACCACCGATTCCAAGTCAGTGAGCAGAGGGTCGAGTCCGAGTCATGGTATCATGACCCGTGTCCGAGTCCAAGTCATTGCGTTGACTGCTCAGTTTCCAGTTAAAGTCTTGTTAAACCCACTTTTTATAACTTTGTCTGGTGATATCAAATGGTTCTCATTTAAGATATACTAATTTTCCTCACTTTTAGCAGTTTCTGGTCGCATTTTCAAGTACAGTACCGATAGGCGAAATACCAACAGTGTGCTTACTTTAATTCTCTTCCAAATTACCGTACAATGAAATGTCGGACATGACCGTCTGAGACTCGAGTCATATGACTTGGTCCGAGTCATGCCGCAATGACTCGAATCCAAGTCGAGTAAATATACAGATCGACCCGAGTCGAGACATTTTTCGAGAAAAGGACTCGAGTCGTCAGAAAATGGCCAGTCGAGTCATGACTCAGTCATTACAACCCTGTTACATACAACATTTGGTTGATCAGTCGGTATCTGGACATGATTCCGCTACATTCAAAGGCTGCATTAAACTGCAAATTGAGGAGTCCATCCTCATAAGCATGAGGAGTCCATCCTCATAAGCATGAGGATGGCATATGTCTGTACGGCAAGCTTGGCTTGTTTCGCACTACACAGTTCTGAATTTCCAGGAAAACCAGAGATTAGATTAGCATTAGAGCAGAAAAGTCAGAAGTAATTTATGAACCACTGTATATAGCCTAGGGTTACCTTACGTCCTCTTTTAAGAGGATTTGTCCTCTTTTTTGACTTTTTTGAAAGTGTCCTCGGAGGACGCCCTTTTGTCCTCTTTTTTGAAAATTTAGGTCACATTTAGAGCAAAATGCGAGTGATATGCCGTAAATTAGCACAGAAGTGACGCTCCGGCGGGTATTTCGGAGTGAAAAACGGTGAGCTCTGAGCGGAGAGTTGACCTTTTTTTTTAGTCGACCGATCACAAAGTGAGAAAAATTTTGAGAATTCTACTCCGGTTTTGCAAGTCTCAAATTTCTGAAAAAGTGTCCTCTTTTTAGATTTCAAAAATATGGTAAGCCTAATATAGCCTATTGATATAGGGTCGTCCATTCAAGTAAACCATTATTCGAAACAGCATGTGATATCTGACCAACGGTAGCTCATTGGATGCTGCAAAAGCAGTCTGCATTCTTCCAATGTAATGTGGCATGCTATGGTGGACAGAACAAGAAATTGTTCACTCACGGCATTAATGTGTGTATATAAATAAATTCACAATCAAGTTGGAGAGCGAATTTGCCCGAGAAAAAAGAAAATACTGCTGCTGCAATATCAAACTTCGACATCATCCCCAGGCCAGCGCAGCTTAGAGGGAACAGAACAGTGCCCCATACGCACTTTACTGCGGGTAAGTTGATCACTTCCAATTATACACACACGATCATTCCGTAGCGAACCAAGTCTGGTTTTACGCAGTTCACGAAGGAGTCGCAATAATAGATTATGACTTTGGCACTTACGATAAATTTTATCCTCTCTCGGGAGAAGGGGTAGCCTACCAATAACAAATTCAAGAAATCCAGTGTCAGTAAATCACACGAATAATAAAGTAAAAAGTTCACGTTAAATATATCTACACACGAATATTTTACTTTATGCTCTCAAGTGAGGGGCTTCGAGTGCGGCTGTTACAGCCCTGATTACCGGCCGCAGACATCACAAATCACAATAATACTTATCATAACGATTCCAAAGCGTGGCTAACATTTTTAGCTCGCATCCTTATCTGCCTAACCACGAGGGGCCTCGCTTTTTAAAATAACTTGAAAAACTATACGCACCCGCAAAAAAACAAACGTTCAGGAGAGGGATTAAATCTGTGATAATCCGCAACAGGAATCTGCTTGATCAAGATCCCAATCCACAGATTAGGGCTCTCATTCACGGATTCAAAAATCTGCTGAATATTATCGAGAATAGTAGCCTACTTTTTGGCGGGAGGATCATAATAAATAGCTTAATCGTCAGATTATATTTTCATCTTCTGTGGCACAAACACGAGTAGCCTACAATGCGATGTAATGAACAGATAGGCGGATGGCGAACCGACCAGTTGCTGTCTCATATCGGGCATCCACCTTGATCTAATGATACGGTTACCATATTTTGGGAATCTTAAAAGAGGACACTTTTTCAAAATTTTCAGACTTGGGCGACAATGCCGGAGTAAAATCCGGAATAAATTTTTTCAGTCTGTATAGTTGGTTGATTAAAAAAAATCAACTTTGTGGCTCAATTCCCGAAATACACGCCGGAGCGTTACTAGAGTAGTCAACTGAGTCCCCATATCTCAGTCGAATTTTAACATAAATTAAACCAAAATTTTCAAAGAAAAGGACAAATTCTCAAAAAAGAGGACATCACTTTCAAAAAAGTCAAAAAAGAGGACAAATCCTCTTATAAAAGAGGACGTATTGTAAACCTACCTAATGCCCGATGTTGCAGTGTTGTTGGCTTTTCATTTCTTCTTACACCATTTTATTGACCGTGGTGCAAAAGACCAACAGGTGATAATTGCGCCAAATCTTCCCGTTTAATAAACAACAACAACCTATAGTAGCCGGTGTTACAGTATTTTTCGATGATAATCTTATTTCGTCGCTATTTCTTGCTCTTTTCTTTCTTCATCGGGTATTTTCCATTGCACTTTTTTGTCGCCGTAAGAATAGCGACACAGGGGACTAATAAGTTTTAGAGCAGCGGTTCTCAACCTTTTTTGACACGCGCCCCTTGGCGATGGTCAAAAAAATCGCGCCCCCCCCTAACCCCCCTTACATCTATCGTCATGTCAAAAAGAGCACATCATCTAATACAGACGTGGGCAACCTTCTTGCTAATCATAGCCGCATTTCGATTACTTGTGTAGCCTAAGGCCGCATTCCAGGGCATGGCCGCAATGAGCGATATAGACGCAAAATACCTCCTATGGTAAACTGTCCATATCCAATCCCGGTGAACTCCGGACTATTCTACTTTTCACAACGGACTATTGTACGCACCGAAATCGCGAGTGGCAATGTTATGAATAGTTGCTGGGAGTGGATAATGTCGCGCGGAGCGCGAAAATTTTTCAAAGCCGCGAATGAATTGTTGTTTCTTGAGGATTCCCATTCCTGCTCCAATTAAGAAGGGCTCTACTGCATTAAAATCGAAAAATGAAGTCTTGTTTAATTGCGCGGAGCGCGAAGAAAATTTCAAGATTAAATAAAGTCTCTCGAAAATTCGGGAGTGAATTCGTAATTACAATTTGCACGTCTACGGCTGCCAACACATACTAATTGAATTAGGCGTCGACGGCCGCACAAATTATCTTCTACGGCCGCATGCGCCCGTACGGACTGCCCACCCCTGATCTGATAATATACATAAGGTATATCTTACGCCAATTCTGAATCCGCATTCCAGTTTGTTTGTTTGTTTGTTTTGGGGTATTCATGGTGTTTGTCGACTACTATGGTCATTTACACCAGGCCGATATTCTTCATATTTTCCGTAACTGCCGACATATAGCACGGCCCACCTCTAGGCTTTTGTAAGACACCGCTGACGCGGATGAGGTGGCGAGGAGGAGGCATTCCAGTTGTTTAGTCTTTTACATTGCTGACAAACTTCCCCAAATTTGTTTGAAAATAACAAAAAAAAACATTGAAAAGGCCATCAATTAATTTCAAGGTAGGTTGCACTGAGACTAATCCTGATGCTGGCAGTGACTATATATACAGAGAGCACGGCGTCGTTCTGTCCTGCCATGCTAAATTTGATCAGTTTTGGAAATGAATTAAATTGTGTTGATTTATAGCCAAATTGAGGGCGAAACCGGGCAACCTATATTGCATATAAGTCCGTCTTAGGTAGTGCAGTTTGCCAGCTATCAGCAACAGCTACCTAGCGCACAGAGATTTTGGCTACTGCCAAAGCTATAAAGTAATGAATGACTTGCACGTAGGAACTTCTCTAAATCTTCAAAGAATATCAAAAATTTGCTCAAATGAAGTTGAAGTCAGCCTATACTCCGTTGAGCGCGACTGCTGGAGTTTGAGTTTGCCAAGCTTTCTAGAATACGAATTAAGTTTAATCTTCAATAATCGTCTCTTCAGAAGGGTTGTGAAACACATGTTTAGTCACAATTAATACAGGCATTGACAAAAATGACAAAAATTTCTCGCGCCCCCCTGAGATCTTCCCGCGCCCCCCAAGGGGGGCGCGCCCTCCAGGTTGAGAACCCCTGTTTTAGACTGTATAAGCACAAGGGTACTTGTTTGATGCGGGTGTGATCAGACTTTGACCCTCAAGGTCGTATCGATCATTCCTATCACGCACCGAATACTGTGCAGTGTGCAATGTGCAAGTGCATGCATATTTTGTGTACCTCCATCATTGCTGTAGGTTTGTTATGTATTTTGGTTGTATGAAAAAACAGAGACTCTCTCTCTCACGCTCACTTGCACACATTACTATCAATATTTTTCTCTATCAGCTTAAGTGATCAGATCTATAGTTTGAGCTGATGGAGGTTACGACTCATGACTTAGCTCCGAGTCGTCCTATTGGTAATTTAGTCACTTTGGTGAAGCATGTTCTCATTCCATAACCCCAGGAAAATATTTCCGCTACTGTAATGATATTGAAATCCCTCAAACCTCCCATACAGCCCGCCGAAAGGAAAACTACTATCGTGATTAATGAGGCGCACGGGTTTACAAATTCGCATTTTTCCTTGGGGCCTCTTATACGTTTCATGCCAGCCTGGGTTCTTTTGATACTATTTAAATCCTTAATCCAACCGAAAGTTACAATACAGCATCCTCTGTTGGGGGGTGCTGCTAGTATAGCGGCACTCAAGCCACGGCAAATTCGCCAACTTTGTGTATCAATTCCGCTGTGGTCGTTGCTCCGAATATTTCAATGACTTCTTTACCTCAAAATCGAAAGTAAAATACACGCGCCTCCACATCGTCTAAATATCATTTGATCGACCGAAAAGACCATCGCTCTCTATAGTCTATAGCAGGGGCGGGTAACATACGGCCCGCGGGCCGAATCCAGCCCGCGAAGGGATTTTGTCCGGCCCGCGGACAGTTTTCCGTCTTACATGATAATGTGGCAGCGGCCTCAGTCTGCCCAGATTCCCCACTACTTGCTTATTACGTCAAATTTTAGTGACCATGTTATTATATACGTGTATGCACAGCGTGCGAGAGTGGACCTTACGCGTGAGTTCGTCGAAACGAGAAGACTTGCATTATCGGCATTTACGATGTACTCAACCCTCATTTCGTTGGTGGTAATCATGGTGTTCATCGACTACAATGGTCATTTGCACCAGGCTGATATTTCTTATTTTTGATTCCGTAAACACCGACTTGTAGCACGGCACACTTCTAGGCTTTTGTAAGGCACCGCTTATGCCGGGGGTCGCCAACTCAAAACAGGTCGCGGCCACTTTTCAAATTTCGTAGAGGTCGCGGGCCGCATGAATTCAATATCGAGATTAATTAGGGCACACAGTTCATTAACGACACTATCTCGTCACCTATACTCAACCCTAATGAATTGATATCTTGGTAAATTTGGGGTACCGGGTAGGGATGGTGTGAACCTCTGAAAGGTTCAGGTTCGCGTGAACGCGAATCTTTTTGAGAGGTTCTGTGTGAACGCGAACGTGAACCTCATGACGTCACGTGACGTCATATTGCTAATTCCAACCCTACATTTCAGTGAAGTGAGAGCCTATCTATATTAATGTACAGATGTACGTACTAGGGATGGTGTGAACGCGAGGTTCACGTTCGCGTTCTGTGTGTGAACCTCGGGAATTTGGAGGTTCGCGTTCACAACAGAACATTGGTAGGTTCTGCACTGTGAACCTTTTTCATGTATTACAATTTTCACTTCATAATGACATCTTTGGTGCGAATTTATTGCATTTCAACTGAGGGCCACTCTATGAATGACGCCGGCAGCATAAAAAAAACTCAAAACGAGCATGCACTTTGACAATCTCAAAGATTTTACTTGCTTTGTTACGAAATTTTGCTTTAAATATCCAACTTCTCGTTTGTGAATATATAGTGACTCTTTGCTGTAAGTTGACCCGCAATCACATAACATCACGAGCGACATACATAACATGTAGAGAGCGATTCAACCAATCTATGAGATTGATATCGTTTTTTGATGTAACAAATCTAGCTAGCGTACGGGGTCTATCTTCACTTCATATGTTTACTGTATCATTAAAACCAAATCCGTGCGATTGAGGTGTTGGCTACAGCTGTATAACTTTTGGGGTAGCCTAATATAGGTAGCTAGTATAAAAACCTGTATTACCCTCTGCCCAATACCAATGTAGCAATACTCATACACCGAATACATTGCTCGGTCTGGTCAAGACCGTTAAGGCGTAAGCTTATATTCCCTGGCAACACCTCTTCGAAATTATTGGCAAAGCGACGGATGATACTGATTTTATGGGAGTATTATATCATATGATTGCCTCAGTTGATACATTTAGCGACGTTTAAATCGCCAAAATGTACTTCAGCATTATGGCAATATGTGGCCCGAGTCGTCGCTAGGTATCGTGCACATTAATATAGGCTATCACTTCATTAAAAGATAGGGTTGGAATTAGCAATATGACGTCACGTGACGTCAAGAGACGTCACGAGGTTCACGTTCGCGTTCACACAGAACCTTTCAAAAAGGTTCGCGTTCACACGAACCTGAACCTTTCAGAGGTTCACACCATCCCTAGTACGTACACGATACCAAACGACGACTCGGGCCAATAATGCCACAATGCTGAAGTAGGCTACACATTGACGTTTTATACGTCGCCAAGTGTATCTGGGGCAATCACATGATATAATAATCCCATAAAATCAATATCTTCCGTCGCTTTGCCAACAATTTCGACGAGGACTTGCAAGGATTATAAACTTAGCCTACGCCTTAACGGTCTAGGCCAGATCGGACAATGCATTCAGCGTCCAAGTATTGCTACGCTAATATTGAGCAGAGTGTAAAACGGGTTTCTATATTTGCTACCGATAATACCGCATTACAAGTTATACAGCAGTAGCAAACACGCCAATCGCATGGATTTGGTTTTTATGGTACAATAAACACAGGAAATCATAAGATTGTTCCCGTACGCCTGCTAGATTTTTTACATCAGACAACGTTATCAATTTCATTAATTGGTTGAATAAGCATCATTCGCTGACTACCTTCATGTAGTGTATTTCGCTTTTGATGTTGTGTGATTGCGGGTTAAGCTCACAGCAGAGAGTCACTAAATATTCGCAAACGTTAAGCTGGATATTCCGAGCAAACTTTTGTAACAAAGCAAGTAAAATTTTTGAAATTGGTAAGGTGCATCACGTGCATGCCCGTTTGGTGTTGATTTTTTTGTATGCTGCCAGCGCTATGCATAGAGTGGTGCGAAGTTGAAATGCACAGAATTTCAACCAAATATGTTATAATGACGTGAAAAATTGTAATCTATGGAAAAGGTTCACAGTGTAAAACCTACCAAGGTTCGTTTGTGAACGTGAACTTCTAATTTTCTGAGGTTCACACACAGAACGCAAACTGGAACCTCACGTTCACACCATCCCTAGTACCGGGCTTATCGAACGCCTTGAAATCTTAATTAAAGGATTGTACCGTGTGGTGATTGATCAGAGAGAAGCAGACATGGCGGCGCCTGTATGACAATGCTATTCTCAAATCCACATTGTCTTCGTCATTATCGGCGAGAAATGGCTTTGAGGTGACATTGCTGTCGTTAAAATACATTCATTAAATACGATTTATTCCTTGCGTATGTGGATAAATGGGCGAATAATGTATCGATTCAGCAGTCCGGCCCGCCAAGTACTTAATTTTCCTATATCCGGCCCGCCGACTGGAGAAGTTGCCCGCCGCTGGTCTATAGAAATATGCCGGACCTGACGTGTGGAACAGTATCCCGCCGGTCATTCGACAGTTGACGAGCATGGGTCCACGTTCAAGACGAAATACAAGCAATTTCTAATGAATAAATACCGGTCCGTCCTCAAGATTACTGGACCACGACCTAACATCGTTCTCGCCTTCCATGACATGCCACTCCATTCTTGTCGCTCGCTTTTTTCTATACTATCTTCTTCTGCTTTTCATTCAGAGCGCATGCCTCCTCTTTACCTCGCCTAGCAGCAGCAGGCCATGGTGGGTGTCTGATTCCAAATACTACTCTAAGTCGTTTCGACACCTTCCTGTCTTTTCATTGTATCACAATTTCGTGGTGTATTGAACTGATAAAAAATTGCTAATAAACCAAAACCGAAACCGCATATCATTTTTCTCTACGATTCGCATTTGTACCGCGGAGCTCAGATTGCAAACCGACATGGACTGGACGTATCGATATCAAAGTTTTCGACCAACAAACAGCGCTGTTTTTAGGTCAAGGCGTTTTCGCCGACGATCTTTTGGCAAGGAATTTCGCAGAAACACATTTTGGCCAAAACCTAGTGTATCTTGGTGAGTCCTGTGGCGAAAATGACTGGCGCGGTAGCGCCAATGCCTATTGCGAATCTTTTTGTTGAGGGAGAGGGGTATCAAAATGAAAATCAAGAAATCTAGTGAAACTAAATCGCGTGAATAACGAAGGGAAATTTCACGTTAGACATCTGCCCACGACACGAACATTTTACTTTATGTCCATTTACAAACTAATTTTGGGACCCCTCATAAGTGGGAAGTTTGGAGTGCGGCTACTACAGCCCTAACTACCGGCCGCACACATCACAATAATATTTACCATAACAATTCCAAAGCGTTGCTGACACTTTCGGCTCACAGCCTTAGCTCTCTAGCCACGAGGGGCCTCAATTTTCAATATAATAAATATATATTGCCAAAATATGCACCCGGAAGAAGAACATTCGGTGTAGGGACTAAATCTGTCAGGATCGTGTCGTGGACGACAGAAAACTGCTAGTGCTTAATCATCATGCCTAATCCAGATAGAGCTATTATTCACCGATTCATAAATAGTAGCCTACTTCTTGACGTGATGATCATCTATCTCGTAATCCATGATTGATCAATCAACAGCTTTGTCGTAAATACGGGATGACCTATTCGACTTTATAGCCAATTCCCTACGATTTTGAGCGGCCGTTCAGGGGGTTGGGGCACTCAAGTTTAAGACCCCATGAACTGCTTTGTTTATCGAAAACAAGAGAGTCGGATCGGCGAGACAGGTTTAAAGCTCACGCATAAACCCAACCACAATCTAAATGCCTAGTCAAGCCATTCGCAATGATTTACAACTACCGTAAACGCTATTATAATACGGAATTACGAACTAAAAATATATCATATATGCAGCGATCAAAAACAAACAGCTAAGCCTGTCACAGAATTGCTGAATAACTGCTGCAAATCTGCCAAGCTAAGCTTAGAATAGTTCCTTTCCATGGAAGCCGACTCGCTAAAGGTGCGGGTGTTGGTGTCCGAAGGTCAGGTACACATAAAAAGACTTGCACGGATGGAGATGGCGAACCTAGATCGACTCGAATCCACGGTCATCGGTTATGATTTAAACTTCTTCTACACTAATCAGGCTTTTACTCAAAGCTAGGCCTAGAATAGTTACTTTTTTACCGACTTGTAAGTCGTCCCTTCTATGTCTACTTGAGTAGAAATCTACAGCGTTACTATTACTGCTACTTGGGGGTGGGTATCGGCGGTGACTATTTTAACCACCTTTTGATGCAGCCAAATCCAAAATATATTTCCAAACTCATCAACTGGCGTGTATGACAGTGTTGACTCAACACAAGAAAGATTTGTCCTCCGATATTTCAGGAAATCCAAAATGTCCTCCGGGACGCCTGAACGTACTCCTGTTTGGGAAATCGTCCTCATCTATAGCTTAGACAGCCAGGCTAATGGGCAGGCACAACTAAAAATACGCCATAAATGACGTGGAACCTGGAATGGGGATGTTCGAGCGGGTATACCGGGAGTAGGACTGGAAAGATGATCTTTTTTTATAGTCAACACCAGAGCACTACACTATAAGTAGGTCATTCGGGAGTCGAGCCAGAAAAATGCCCTTTTTAGTCAACGCAATAGGGTTTCCAGTAAAGTTTTAGAATCAGCATTTTTCTAGTCCGGTAATATAACTTTTGTGGTTTTTAGAAATAATGTCCTCCAGTCCGGGTTCCAAAATATGGTAACCCTCATATTGCAGGATTGTGATGAGCAACCGTGCGGTTCACGAAATCCCTTGAGTGAAACTTGACAAATTTGAGATTTGCGTTTTTGACAGCACCTTTCCATGTCCAAGACTGACGTTGAACTTATTGAAAACCAACAAACCTAAAAAATGTTTTTTTTTACTACCATCGGTTATTTAAGGCATTCATATTCTTATATCAGTCTCGAATTGCCCGCAACATCATGTCACAGCGCAACTAAACTCCATCGGCATAACGCGTGTTCAGTTCACTCTTCTCACCTTATCGGGAAGAAAACGAAATATGTGGGAGAATTTGCTTTTATATTGATAATACAGTTTGTATTAGTCAATGACTTATGTTAGTAGACTCTGGCCAGGTGTTTCACATGCGTCATTATGACACCATTGGTGAGGGGTGACAGCGTGAGAGATTAGCCTACGTTTGTTCAAACTCTTCCAGTCCGGAACAGCGCTCTGATAAAAGTAAAACTATGTTAGCCGGTCTGATCCATCTGCTGAAGTCTGCAAACATAAATGATCACTTAATTGCGATATGCTCCACACTCAAAGATATCAGTAAATAGGCCAGCTATTACCAACCTCTACCGCATTGAAAACAGTATTACCGGACTCAAGTAGGCCTATTGGAACTTGGAAGTGAATGACTATATATTAACCTATTAAATAATTAAACAATGGCCTTTTACAGACACAGGGCTTTTTCGGTAGGCATGCCTGCGCTATAATTCTAAGTGAGAGCATATCCGATTAACCTGATTCACATACATCTATATAGATGTAATTTGGAATCAATGCCAATTTAATTCATTCTCCAACTATAGTTGGCTCCCGTTACCCACAACCTTATGTGATAGTACCGTGGGAAATACAGCCTCTCAGATTTATGAAGTAGGAAAGAGCAAAACAACTATATCCACTTTTTTCAGAGGTCATAAATATTCAGACTGATCTAGTTAGCACCTTAGCAGTAGTGCGATGGTGTGAACGTGAGGTTCACGTTCGCGTTCTGTGTGTGAACCTCAGAAATTTAGCGGTTCGCCTTCACAAACGAACCTTGGTAGGTTCTGCACTGCGAACCTTTTTCATACAATTTCCACGTCATTAAAACATCTTTAGTTGGAATTTACTGCATTTTGACTTCGGGTCACTCTATGCATGGCGCTGGTAGTAGGGATGGTGTGAACCTCTGAAAGGTTCAGGTTCGTGTGAACGCGAACCTTTTTGAAAGGTTCTGTGTGAACACGAACGTGAACCTCATGACGTCACGTGACGTCATATTACTAATTCCAACCCTATCTTTCAATGAAGTGAAAGCCTATATTAATGTACAATTATACACGATACTTAGCGACGGACTCGTGCCTTATAATGCCACAATTCCAAAGTACATATTGGCGTTTCAAACGTCGCTAAATGTATCAACTGAGGCAATTAAAGGATATAATACTCCCATAAACCAATATCTTCCGTCGCTTTGCCAACAATTTCGATGAGGACTTACCAGGGAATATAAGCTTACGCCTGAACGGTCTAGACCAGGCAGGACAATGAACTCGGCGTCTAGGGTTCTGGTTTAAATCAGGCTGATTTAAATCACACTGATTTAAATCAGTTTTTTTTCCTTGATTTTTGATTTTAATTTCACCATTTTGATTTTAATGATTTTTTTGATTTTTTTCAAATTTTCTGAATAGATGCGTGAATGTGGCTCATTATCGGACAATCATGTGCGTTTTATAAAAACCGGGCGTAGTATTTCGTCACCGGCACCGTTATGGTTCAGCTATTTGACAGACAGGCGCGAAAAGAGCAAAGAGCGCCAGTCAATCAATGTGTTAGTGTTTTTGCTGTGGATGGTTAGTTGTCTACGACATGCTGCTGCTATTTCTGAGGCACTCGTGCGACCCCGAAAAGGAAGCGCAATCCGGAGTCTCCATCGAAAGATTCCCTAATCTCTGATGCCTAAGCGTTGCAGAAATCAGTTTGCAGTTATTGCGGGCTGGAGTGATGGGCCAACTAGCTGTGGAATGTGAACACAAGTAAGATACCATGTCATTAAGTGTGATTCATATTTATGTAGCTGCTTGAATACTGGTTATGGATTGAAATAAAAACGATCTGTGTATACCGTAAACAGGAACGCATACCGTAGAACACCATGTCCCTAGATTTATCAGAACATGCGCATGACGTTCGGTGAAAATCTCGGCACTTCTTCGATAGTAGGTAGACATCGAAAAGTGTTCACCATGATCGCCAATGAATGTTTTTCATGAACACGAACAAAAATTTATAAACGTCAAAATGTATTGTTTTTGCGTTTGGAGTGGGTTAGGGTCAAAGTTGGGTTTAGGGTATGCCAAGATTAGGGTTGGAGTATTAGGGTAGGAGGGGGGATATTAGGGTTGGGGGAGGGGGGATATTAGGGTTGCGGGATGGGGATATTAGGGTTGGGGGAGGGGGGATATTAGGGTTGCGGGAGGGGGGATATTAGGGTTGCGGGAGGGGGGATATTAGGGTTGTGGATGGGGGATGTTGGGGTTAGGGTATATTAGGGCTGTGGGAGAGGGGATATTAGGGTTGGGTGAAAGGGAGATTGGAGGTGGGTTAAACACCGGTTAGGGGTAATCTAACCCCAACGTTGAACCTAACCCACCTCCAACCCTAATATCCCACTAACTCCAACCTAATATCTCCCTCCGCAACCCTAATATCCCCCCTCCCACAACCCTAATATCCCCCCTCCCGCAACCCTAATATCCCCCTAACCCCAACATCCCCCCTCCCACAACCCTAATATCCCCATCCCGCAACCCTAATATCCTCCCTCCCGCAACCCTAATATCCCCCTTCCTAATCTTGGGATACCTAACCCCAACTTTGACCCTAACCCACCTCCAATTCCCCTTTCCTCAAACCTTAATAACCCTCTTTCCCAAACCCTAATATCGCCCTTCCCATAACCCTAATTTCCCCCAAGCCTAGCATCCCCTCCCAAGCCCTAATATCCCTCTTTCCCAATCCTAATACCCCCAACCAGACCCCAATATCCGTCTCTCCAAAGACACAAAAAACAACAATTCATTTTGACGTTTATAAATTTTTATTCGTGTTCATGGGAAACATTTATTGGTGATCATGGTAAACACTTTTCGATGTCTACCTACTATCGAAGAAGTGCCAAAATCTCACCCTTGACTCATCCCCTCAACCTCGATGCTGAGCAATCAAAGGTCATAACTTTTGCCAATGGCAACCGTCTATTGGGCAATCCCGCTTGTATATGTTAACCAAAAATATGGTAGCTCGTAAGATTGCCATTTACGTTTAATTTTACTTCAGAAAAAGAGAGACAATACGGCACTTGGTTTTTGAGTTAAACATGCATGCTGTGCGCAGAACAAGCAAGCTCCAGGAGGACGTAATTTATTTTTGTCCTTGATGTTTTTGCGGCATATACACCGACTCATGATACACATAAACACGATCTGTGCATATGCATACCATGAGTGCATGATGTGCATATGCCGCTGGACAAGGAAGTGCAGATATAGCCTTTACGGCTTTCTAAGTCGTGCACCACCCCTCAATGCTATCCCAGTAATGCATGAGCGCCAAGCAGGGAAGCCATGGATACCAGTGTTACTAATCAGGTCTTTGGTCTGACCCGGCCGGGAATCGAACCCACGACCTACCGACCAAGAAGCCGGACGCTTAACCATTACGCTATCTTGATCGGTTACAATGATAGCGACATCAAAACATATAGTGGACACTGGTTCCAAAACTTTTTTTGACTAATCGCATGTCTGAATTAAAAATCTTGCATTTTTGCAGCCATCTCTGGACAATACCTCTGCTGCCCTTCTCTTATCAAGCTGGATGTAGCTCAAGCTCGAGATTAAAAAGACTATTGCTCTTTGTGCGGACGATAAAGTCTAATGTTGTCGAAGATGCAGCTATAAGAGCATTAACTCATGTCGGGGACCATCATTTAGTTTCATGGATTCTAGATCCTCGAGTTAGAGGATGTGGCTTGGACAAGGGACATTAATCGCAAAAGAGTTGTTCCAGACCTGGCAAAATGATTATTTTCAAAGATGGAACCAAAATGCAATGATTAGTCTGCTGGTAACCTATAATCGAACAATGAATTGGATTGACTATGATTGTAAAGTTGGTGAGTATAATTGTGTACACTCCACACACACTGAATGTCCCTTATCTTCCCTTAATTTTTAGGAATTTTCGATGGAGAATCGAGTATCTCGGTACCATATCTAATTCGTCAGCCAGCATTATTCTGGATGGATCATGCCGGTGTTCTCCAAAGCTTTCAAGACTCGCCTTTCGTCCGTTGCACATGCTGCATCTTGTGAGGGGCATCAGTCATGTGCAGCCGCAACTAAGCAAGAGTCGTGATTGCCTGCCACAGGCAAATCTTGAAGTGATGCTGCGAGTGAAAGATCACTTCATGGACTATGGTACTAACAAAGCAGATAAAGAGTTCAGGAAGATCAACAGTTTGCTGGCAGAGACCAATCCATCAATCAAGATGACGATGAAACTATAATGGATGGTCCCGAGATAAACCAACATGTTCCTCGCTAATTGAACAGATCAGTATAATGACTTTAACGACACTCCATTACCGCATAGGTTGAACGTTTTCAGCTATGTGGGTGATGATTCACAGCCCCACATTATGAAAGTTTAAGCGTTATCCTTCATCCCCTTGATTGACAGTGTTGTCATTCATCGCATTATCTTTTATTCGTGTTGTTGTTATTATGAGTAAAAAAACCAAAAAAATCAAAAAAATCATGATTTGAATTAATTATTCGATTAAAATCGATTTTAATCAGAGGCAAAATGATTTAAACCGGAACCCTATCGGCGTCTGAGTATCGCTACAACTACATTGATATTGAGCTGAGTGTAAAACGGCCTTCTATACTTGCTTTAAATATTATCGCATTAACAAGTTATACACTATACAGCAGTAGCCAACACCTCAATTGCATAGATTTAGTTTTAATGAAGCAGTAAAGATATGGAGTCAAGATTGACCCCCTACGCATGCAAGATTATGTTTCATCAGAAAACGATATCAATCTCATTGATTGGTTGAATAAGAATCATTCGCTGACTACGTATTTCCCTCATGATGTTGTGCAATGGCGGGTCAAACTCACAACAGCGAGTCACTAAATATTCACAAACGGAAAGATGGATATTTCGAGCAAACTTTTGTAACAAAGCAAGTCAAACTTTTGAGATTATCAAGGTGCATGCTCGTTTAGTGTTGATTTTTAATGCTGCCAGCACCATGCATAGAGTGGCGCGCAGTTGAAATGCAATAATTATGAACCAAAAATGTTATAATGTAATGAAAATTGTAATATATGAAAAAGGTTCACAGTGCAGAACCTACCAAGGTTCTGTTTTGAACGCGAACCTCTAAATGTCCGAGGTTCACACACAGAACGCGAACGTGAACCTCACGTTCACACCATCCCTAGCTGGTAGCATACAAAATCAACACTAAACGAGCATGCACCTTGACAATCTAAAAAATTTTACTTGCTTTATTACAAAAGTTTGCTCGAAATATTCAGCTTTCCGTTTGTGAATACTTAGTGACTCTCTGCTGTGAGCTTGACCCGCAATCACACAACATCATGAGCGAAATACGCTACCTGTGGGTAGTCAGCGAATGATGCTTATTCAACCAATCAATGGAATTGATATCGTTGTCTGATGTAAAAACATCCAGCAAGCGTACGGGGTCCTTCTCGATTTCATATGGTTATTGTATCATATAACAACCAAATCCGTGCAATTGGGGTGTTGGCTACAGCTGTATGACTTGTTAATGGGGTAATATCGGCAGCAAGTTTAGAAACCCGTTTTACGTTCTGCTCAATATCAATGTAGCATCACTCAGACGCCGAATACATTGTACGGTCAGGCCCAGACCGTTAAGGCGTAATAAGCTTACATTCCCTTGCAAGTTCTCGTCAAAATGATTGACAAAGCGACGGAAGATATTAACTTTATGGGATTATTATATCATTTGATTGCGTCAAGTGATACACTTGGCGACGTTTAAAAAGTAAATATGTACTTCAGTATTGTGGCATTATGTTGCCCGAGTCGTCGCTAGGTATCGTGTAGGCTGCATTAATATATCACGTCACTGAAATCTTGGGCTGGATTTAGCATGAGGTTCACGTTCGCGTTCACACAGAACCTTTGAAAAAGGTTCGCGTTCGCACGGACCTGAACCTTTCAGAGGTTCACACCATCCCTAGTTAGCAGTATTAGTCCAGAATCTAGTTTCGATAAACCAATTTGCTCGTCTATGTATGCCGACTCCCAGGTCCTCGCTTGTCCATAAAACCATACACTCGACTGGTGTAAAATGCATTTCCTTCGTGATACTTGTGTAGTTGCTTTTGGAATCACTTGTATTCATTAGCAAAGCTCATTTTATACAGCAACAGATAACCCCCAGCTGTTTAATATCGAATGCAATATACCGTGGTCGGATCATGACAGTTTTTCGCCTCCTGTTCTTTCGTAAAAAAAGAGATATGACTCAATTTATCGTTGGCTGAATTTCTAGTTATGCTCTGAGTATTGGTACTTCTGCTTTCGTTCAGATATTTTAAGACTTGGCGAATTCAAAGGGTACGTTACAGTGGACCTAGTCATTGCCGGCTGGGTGTGCCCGTCCCAATAATGTGTCAAGAAGCGTTATCGGCATATCCCGGCCGTTCCCAAGCTATATTCTTGCATTCCCTTTGGAAATGCGAAGCCTTTGTGAATTCAAAGGTTTGAAGATTTCAAGATAAGACTATACAGCAGGGGCGGGCACCATACGGCCCGCGAAGGGATTTTGTCCGGCCCGCGGACAGTTTTCCGTCTTACATGATAATGGGCCCGTGGCCCCAGTCTGCCGACATTCCTCACTACCTGCTTACTAGTCAAATTTTAGTGACTGTAAGTTATTATATACGTGTCGTTTATGCGGCTGCTCAAGCGTTGCGAGAGTGGAGCTTACGCGTAAGTTCGTCGAAGCGAGAAGACTTGCATTATCGGCATTTACGATGCACTCAACCCTAATGTCGTCAGTGGCATATAGGCGCCGACTTACGGGGTGGCGGGGTGGCGCAGCCACGTACCCCATGACACATTTATAGGGTGGCGGCCACCCCATACAATAAGTTTAAACGCTCGCCGTCTGCGATTTCAAATCATCAGCGCTGTCAATTAGCGAGTCCGTGATAGCGCGTAAATGCCAACTATTTACCATCGACCGATACGCGCGCGAATAATGGAATACGCAGCTTCGTCGGCGACGACGAACTAGCGCTTAAAACGCCCCAATAAATTGAAATCCGTGACAATCGACAATCAGACAATCAGACAATCGAAGCAACCTCGTTTACGATGCCGATTTCGACACGCTTGAACTGGGAAACATCTTTTCTCTCGACTAGATGATCGAATTCACGTTCTCCTTCTCTTAATTAATTTGTATTTGCGCCCATATTCGTTTACAAAATAATTCTTGAGTTAGTTCCGTGATAGTCGCTTTAATTGGACGCTTGGAGCGCGAAATAGGACAGTGTGTTTGTGTATGCCTGCGAATTGAAAGTCATTCCTTCGCAAAGTGCGCATATTCATTACTCTAACAAGGCTTTGCCAACTTTTATCGTGAAATGCAACAATGCAGCTCAAACGTCGTTATAATGAGCCAACAATTTTCGCGATGTCAGACTTGGAACCTCATTGCGCTGTACGCAAGCTGAGAAATTACTGATAAGATGAGGAATTACTGATTAGATGCGTGTTGTTTCTCGTTTGCTATCATCTGCAGGCTACTAATTTTTGTCTGCTTTATACACTCGTATTCCCTGGCTGTCACTTGTCAGTGTTTGATTTGTTATTAATACTTCGCATTGTGCAGTGCACACTGCACAGCGTTGAATTACGTTGTCAACTATTGATGCAACACGAGATTCTCGGTGGCGCAAATTCTGAATTTATTCGATGAGTTTGAACGGGAACCTTATATGTTCCAATAAACTTGATTGCTGGACGGACTCTGTCGAGCGCAATCATATCGCGGATAGAATTTCAAACGTTTGGGATATGTATCTCTATTGATAAGGTCGCGGCATGCGCCCATATTGCTCTTACTGCAATATGGATAATTGATAGCGCACCATTTTACGATCAACTTCGACTGGCTAGTCGGGGCCTACGTAGGCCGTGGGCCCCGGGCTGATATTAACCAGCGCGTTGTCGGCATTAAAACCCCAGATGCGTAGCAAGTAGGGATGGTATGAACGTGAGGTTCACGTTCGCGTTCTGTGTATGAACCTCAGAAATTTAGAGGTTCACGATCACAAACGAACCTTGGTAGGTTCTGGACTGTGAACCCTTTTCATAGATTACCGTTTTTCTCGTCATTATAACATGTTTCGTTGAAATTCCTCGCATTTCAACTTCGCACCATTCTATGCATGGTGCTGGCAGCATAAAAATAAACATCACCAAACGGGCATGCACCCGCCAATCTCAAATATTTTACTTGCTTTGTTACAAAAGTTTGCTCGAAATATCCAGCTTTCCGTTTGTGAGTATTTAGTGTTTCTCTGCTGTGAGTTTGACACGCAATCACTCAACATCAAGAGCGAAATACAGCACATGAAGCATGTATATGTATAGGTAATTGGCGAATGATGCTTATTTAACCAATCATTGAAATTGATGTCGTTGTATAATGTAAAAATCTAGCAGGCCTATCGGGTCAATCTTAATTTCATATGTTTATCGTATCTTTAAAAATATCCGTGCGATTGGGGTGTTGGCTACTGCTGTATAAATTTTTAATGGGGTAATATCGGTAGCAAGTACAGAAACCCGTTTTACACTCCGCTCAATATCAAGCAATAGCAATACTCAGACGCCGAATACATTGTGCGGTCTGGCCTATACCGTTGAGGCGTATATTTCCTCGCAAGTCCTCGTCGAAATTGTTGGCACAGCGACGAAAGATATTGATTTCATGGGACTATCATATCATTTGATTGCCCCAGTTGATACATTTGGCGCCGTTTGAAATGTCAATATGTACTTCAGCTTTGTGGCATTATGTGGTCAATAATATAAGCTATCACTTCACTGAAATGTAGTGCTGGAATCAGCAATATGAAGTCACGTGACGTCATGAGGTTCACGTTCGCGTTCACACAATACCTTTCAAAAAGGTTCGCGTTCACACGAACCTGAACCTTACAGAGGCTCACACCATCCCTATTAGCCAGGGAGTTTCTCATTCATAACTAGAAATCCCGTCCTTTCTAAATGCCAATTCACTAATTCGTATTATCGATGCAGCGTACTACAAATTAGCGAGAATCATTTGTATGCGAAATGGGTCATCGATATCTCATGTGCATGTGCAGTGTGCACTATCGTCGGTGGTTTGATTTAGCACGTCCACATGCAGGCCTGCTACCGTCCGCAAAAACACTTTCACCAAACAGTAACAATCTCCGAGTGTAATATTGTTTGTGTTCATGTATCTTTTTGATTAAAGCTTATGCCCGCGTCTGAACAAATTGTGCTTGTTGCCATTGCCGTATTTTGGTATGACTAGCGCACCCTGTAATTGTAATTATTGCAGGTTTGCGGCATGTCTGCAATTTCGTTATCAGCGCAATCTTGCCGGCCGATTGTACAGTCCGATAAATTTGATCACTACTATATATTTCGCACATCGTACTGATACTGATTTCATGTACAAATTTGACCTCATCGCTAGAAACGTAGATTTCATCGCTTGCTCTGAGAAACACCATCTCATATCGCGATTTGACGAAAAAATAATCGTTCACCTTCTACAAATTAAAGTGAATTAATTGCATCGATGAGGGCCGCAAGCCGCGTTTAAAATATTTTGTGAACCATTTTTGTGATAAATATTCGCGGAGCGCAAAGTTTAACAGTGCTTTATTGTGTGTGCCTGCTTGTTGGAATTTATTCCAGTGCCCATAATATCAATCCAATTATGCTTTGCGGACGCAAATCGGAAAATGCAGCAATGCAGTCAAAATCGATGTTTCAATCAGCAATCAATTGTCGCGATGCGAGCTACTCAATACTAAGTAAAAACCCTTTGTGTTGGCGGTAAGAGATAATTAATGATTGGCCGCGCGCGTTTGTAATCATAATTCTTGTCCGTCTTTCGTTTTCCAGAATTGTCGCGCCGTGTTACTGCTCACAGTGCTCAGTGCTCAGCCCAGCGACGAATGCGAGCGCGCGACCTAATTTCGCAATCATCTCAGCGGGAGATCGCGTCACGCTAAATTGTGCATCGTGCACAGACGAATCTCGCAAATTGGTAGCG
Organism: Botryllus schlosseri; assembly: GCF_051294905.1. Lineage (NCBI taxonomy): Eukaryota > Metazoa > Chordata > Ascidiacea > Stolidobranchia > Styelidae > Botryllus > Botryllus schlosseri. Next base: position 9,116,086 of record NC_137245.1, on the reverse strand, counting down.
GTCCCGCCTAACACTGATAATACGACTGGTTGAATTGCAACAGAATATTAGCGTCATAATGATCATTTCAAAAAGACGTGGTTTTGCGTTTCAAAAGGAGGGGGTTTCGACACCCCCTGGCTACGCGCCAGCCGCCACCCCATGCAAAAATAAAAGTCGGCGCCTATGGTCTGTGGCAGTGGTCGGGAACCTTTTTTATTCGAAGAGCCATATTGACCCTATTTTTCCATCTAAACTCCCAAAGAGCCATACATCCCAATCAACTGGTACGTCACAATTGAAAATTCGTGACGTAATGGTAGCACTACATGAATTCACTACTGTAAAAACTGGTATTTATTGTTCAAAAGTAAAGGTCGAAACAAGAGGTTTAGAACAGACGGGCCATGCCTTACCATAGATAACAAAATTATTCGTAAGTAGCTTAGAATTTATTATAACCGATATTGATAGAATGTGACTGTCACAGTGTTTCCGAAAATCTAAATACTTATCGACTTCTCACTTCTCAAAGTATTCGGTGGTAACGGTAACATAACGTTGCGCTATTCGCCTACATTTTATCGCCGGTACTATACAGAGCTATGTACCAATATAGAACGTTTTTAGATATATATGCCAATCAAAACGTGGATAGCTATGACGTTATTTGTCATTCGAGTTTGTAATTGTCACATCCACAACAGTTCATTTCGCGTCGCAGATCAGGAACACACTGCGTATTTGAAAACTGCGTTTTGAAATGGGCGTCGCCCTGTCTGCTATGCTCTTTGATTAATCAACGAATCGCACACAATTCAAGATTTCGAGTCGGGTACATGGAATTCGCGAGTGATATTGGCCGCTGGCGTGACAGTAACTTAAAATTTGATGATTTTGAAAAGAGGGGGTTCGAGCCCCTAAGCCTGATGACGACATTGTCTTTACCTTTTAAAGATATGTTTTTAATGCCAAGAGAAAATATATTCTGGCCGTGATGAAAATTTACCAACAAGGCGCTCCAATATTGATCAATTCAGTACAAAAATAGATATTTGGCAAAGAGCCATATCTTATACCCAAAAGAGCCATATATGGCTCGCGAGCCATAGGTTCCCGACCACTGGTCTGTGGTAATCATGATTTTTGTCAACTACAATGGTCATTTACACCAGGCTGATATTTATTATTTTTGATTCTGTAACCGCCGACTTGTAGCACGGCACTCTTCTATAGAAGGCTTTTGGGCTTTTGTAAGGCACCGCTTTTGTAAGGCACCGCTTATGCCAGGGGCGCCAACTCAAAACGGGTCGCAGGCCACTTTTCAAATTTCGTATATAGAGGACGCGGGACAGTTGAACAACGACGCTATCTCGTCACCTACTCAACCCTAATGAACTGATATCTTGGTAAATCAGGGTTAGCGGGCTTATCGATCGCCTTGAAATCTTAATTAGGGATTGTACTGTGTGTTGATTGATCAGAGAGAAGCAGACATGGCGGCGCCTGTATGACAAAGTTATTCTGAAATCCACATTGTCTTCGCCATTATCGGCGATAAATGGCGATTTATTCCGTGTATATGTGGATAAATGGGCGAATAATGTTTCGATTCAGCAATCCGGCCCGCCAAGTATTTAATTTTCCTATATCCGGCCCGCCAACTGGAGAAGTTGCCCGCCCCTGCTATACAGTATACATATACATTATTATGGTATTAGAAATATAGAAAATTCGGTATCCTCAAAATGTACATTACCGAAAGTACTTGACGTGAACTAAATGCTTGTTGATTTTGCACGTTTCATCAAGCCGCGGCACGAGATTTGATGATGCAATACGCATTCCCGATGCCAATTTATTGTTTCAATTCGAATTGAGTACAGTTATCGCAGAACATCCGACTCTGCAAATGAATGACTGGGGAAAAGATCACATAGGGCTTTCAATACAGTCTATAGAACAGCGGACGGGAACCTTTTTCGTCGGAAGAGCCATATTGGCCCAATATTTTCCATTTTAACTCCCAAAGAGCCGTACATGTCAATACATTGTTACGTCACAATTGAAAATTCGTGACGTCATGATAGCACTAATTCGAACTCACTATTAGTCGGATTAGTTGTGTGCGCCATATTTTATCTGTAAAAACTCGTACTATTCATGTTGGTTAACTTATTTGAGCATGCGAAACTTGAGTTATATAGATCTTTTGAAAGTTACATCTTTTTAATTGTATTACAGTGAGAGCCATATAATATTCTTCGAAGCTTAAGACAACTAACATTTCCAACAGTGAAAGTGTGAATCTACTATTTACACGCTTTTTACAGTTAATGCGTCCCTTGGTATTGCATGGTATTACTGATGGCTTTGTAGTCTGGTTGATAATTGGTGAGGTTGAGCTTCATACAAAATTTGAGACTTTCGTCAGTTATACGAGATCGTAGGTTCATCTTGATCAGGGCTGTTCAACCTTTGCTATTCACGGTCGCATTTCGATTACATATATATAGCGTACGACAGTAATGGATCACATGGACGCTAAATATCAATGTTAAATTGGCTACTTGGGGCCTTCTCATCGCAGGCAGCCCTGGTGGTTTCTATGTCATTACAGTTTTCTTAGGAAATACCATGTACAAGAAAGATTTTAATTGTAAAAGCAGGACGCCGCAGCAGACTTCTTATACGCACTGAAATCGCGAATATAAGGGACATGAAAGTTACCGGAAATGGTCGTTAAGTCACGCCGGGCGCGGAAATTGTTCATCTTTATGAATGAATTTCGTCGATAATATTGGTAGTTGCACATATTTCTATCAAACATTTATCCTTTCTCATCCCGCCTGATCAGATTTTCCGGTGGAGCCGATGGAGGGGGTGTCTTCGAAAATTTTGGGCACGTAACTAATGATGATGCATATTCGGCTTGTTATGAATCACTTTGTTGCAAATATTTATATCTTGATCTCCCATCAGGATTTTCGGTATAGCCAAAATAAATATTGGAATCACCCAAACGTACAAGAAAAACCTTCATTAGTGAGACGCACACGATTGCAAATTGGTATTTCTTGACGAGGCGCATCATTTCCTCTCTCTGCGGTTCACATTCGTACAGCTCAGATTACAAGAACACTACTATATTTTTAAATGAATAAAATGAATTCACTCAAATTCAAGAGTACCGCGAAGAAAATATCTAAATTGACTTGGAATTGCTAAATTTGAATCTGGTTTCTACATGCATCTGGTCGTTAAATTATTTGAATGAATTCTGTCGATAATATAGGTCGTTCCATTTATTATTACTACTCTCCGCCCACATCATCAGAGTTAGTGGTACAGCTGGTCATGGAGGATGATGAGTTCGAAAATACAGGGAGCGTAATTGCACATCGTTAAGTCATGTTCATGTCCTACCGATAAGAGCACGGGGCTTTATAAACACCCCACATCCAGTGGTTTCCAACCTTTTATGGTCGCGACTCCATCTCCAATTTGAAAATGTACCGTCGCCCAGATCAAAATTTGACGAGCTGATTACTGAAATAAGTCAGCACCTTTGCCCAGACTTTCTCACGGGCTATTTTGGACGCTGATTACGTTCAACATATTCGCAAACCCCAGACTAAAGGCAAGCGACCCGCCGTTTTGAACCACTATCTTTGAATAAAGCATTTAAACGACCTTAACGATCTCTAGGAATATACCGTTCTCGTATAATTGCGATTGCAATTAGGCTTATTCCAGTAAATGAAGGTTTTTATATTTATATTTTATGGCAGTTTTTGCGAGGGTGGTAGTCTCCATATTAAAATCAATAAATGTGATAGTAAATCGCGCACAGCGCGAAGAAAAATATCATGCATCAGCATAAATATTCCCAAAACATATTGTTTTTATGCTGATTTACGAAAAAATTATGAGCCTACGTCAAAATTCCGGACATTTGGCATATTTTAGAAATTCCTCCCGGACGCTAGTTTCAACAGTGAAATTCCGGACGTATGGCAACCCTACCATATCTGGCTCGCGAGCCATAGGTTCCCGACCGCTGCTGTAGAAGTACAAATTACGCACAGTAGACCTATACCAAATAAAGGCTTATAAACGAGTCTAATATATATTCAAAATTATTCTGAATAGCGTACCAAACAAGTTTATTGCATTCAAAATTATTATCATGGTATACCCTTGTGAATCATTTTAAATATATTATACTTCATTGGGACACCGTATCGATAAAACCATAACCTTCGGTTATTATGGCGTAAGCAAGATCTAAACGCTACAAATTTTCGAGTTGTTCGTCCCATGTTTGTGTTGCGCGTTAGGGAACAAGGACACGGCCTTTGTCAGGTAAGCCTTTCGCTATGTTTACCGAATCCATCCATTTGTAGGCCTATCAAAATGTACAGCTGTCATGCCGCAATTACATCACCTGGTAAACATGAACGTGTAATGGCGAGATGATGATGCAAACTAAATACTTCTATCTCTAGCCGATAGAATGAGCCCTCGTGTCCAACAGCAATGTAATCGAGACCATTTCAGCGTGAAATACACATTCATGATAAACGCGTTGCTGCCATAAGATTAAATCATCACATTGGATTATTCACTGTGGATGCAGCTGGCATGTTCATACTCATTTGGGTATGCAGAATCGCATGCCTCCTACACGTGGTGTGGTGATGACGTGAGGGATATCGCATTATAAAAGTGGTGTTCACCCAAAAGGCAATTATTATTTCGACAAGGCTATACAGAAATCATGTGGGTTTTGCTAATCTCTCTCTGTGCGTTTACAGCACGAGCAGCTGGTAAGTTGGGAGACTCTGTCGTTATTTGATCGAATATGGACTTTAATATTTTGTCTGTGTCGTAGCAATGCGAAAGTCAACTGGAACATATTACCCATATTCAGTTTGCATTGATATTACATCACATCCCACATTTACTTATAGTGGGTATAACTCGTCGGCTCAAGGCTCTAATCGGTGTTGGGATCAGATCACAATGTATTTTCCAGTCACAAGTCATTTCGAACCACCGTAAGTTTGAGTCGAGTCATTTTAAAATTTGCCAAGTCAAGTCAAGAATCAAGTCATGCAAATTTCCGAAGTGATTCGAGTAAAGTCTAGTCTCCATCACTCCATCATAGGCCAAACACCTATATCCTTGTCAAATGAATTTCTGTGCCTATTCACCAGTCATTAAAAACCATTGTTATGCTTTGGTCTGCTTTCATACAAAACGATATCCTATTTTATAGATTATAGTTGCGGTTCTCACGCAAATTACGAGAGCTATCCACCATCACCGAATTCCTGCTTGCCGTACTACTATCAATGTGTGAATGGTAAGTCGTAACTGAAATTAATTCGAGATCTGTCGGCTTTTCAATGCTCGGTCATTTCAGGGGTTGAAGTAAAAAAATCTTGTGGAGATCAGCTAGTATATAATGAAGATTTGAAGGTGTGCGATTATACTCAAAATGTTATCGGATGTTCCACAGTAAGTGTCAAGTTTACCGTGAGTTACACTTTAGCCACATTTTTCGCTTGTGCCCGTCATGACTCTGGGAGCATAAGCAAAATGAAACTTGTAATGGCGAGACATTAATGACACTGAATATCGGTTGAATTGCCGCAGACATGTCAACATCTAATCTGCCAATGAATAATGTACGGTGCGAATTGTCTGATTACTGCGTTCAACCCTTTTTTGTCACTAACTCTTTAAAACAGTGGTTCTCAACCTTTTTGTCGTCGCGGACCCATTTGACCGTAACGGACCCCCGCGGATTCTCTCAAGTTTTAGTTCAAATCTCGCAAACATTTCAAATTCACCCTGATAGACCTTACTATGCTCCAACTTTTCTATTTCTTCCACAAACCCCAAGAAAAACAATTCCAAATAAAAACATGTTTGCACTAGTAAGCTATTGGCAATTAGGAAATTAAAATGAGTTTGCACAGTAGGATATTCCATCTCAGACGGCCATTCTCTTGATCTGAGTGCTGAAGTTTTAGTAGTTAGGAAGCAAAACTGCCTCGTGATTTTCCCATTTTAGAAAATTACAAATTAGGCTATCAATCATTTAGCGAATGTAGAGGTTTCGCGGACCCCCTGAAAATGATTCGCAGACCCCAGTTGAGAGGCACTGCCTTAAAACAACATTTGAGACATTAAGGTCCCGTAACGTTTTTGACAGGCCCAAGCACCGTTTGTTTGCAACTCTACTGATACCCTTGCTCACAGGGGTTCGGGGATCGCAGACGATGCACCTGATCATGTTTGAATGAATTTGAGATACCGGATATTGACCTGGATTCGGGCACGACGCTAAAATGGCTAAAAGGATATGCATGTGCAATGTGCATAATCTATATTGAAACCGGGATAAGGTTTACAAGATGATATCAACATGTTGATTAGATAATGTCATAATCGCTCCTATGATGTGTGATTCGAGCTGATCTGAGCTATCGCAATTGGAATTTATATGTCAAAAACAGAAAAAAGGACGCAACGATATCCACATTGTGCCTTCTACCTACCTCATAAGAATCTCACTTTGCCAGACGCGCATGTGGTGCGAGCCGATATAGCTACAAATCTACCTGAATCACCCGATACGGCCTTCATAGTGACAAGTCATCGCACCAAACGATACCTCCTTATTTTATGTATAATTATTGCCTGTGATAGGCTATATGTAGCCGATCAACGACTACGAATTCCAACGGTTAACTGGATAACCACGGAAAAACAAACTGAAGAGTAAAAAAATAACATGCCATGTTCACGAACTGCTGACTAAAACGGCCATCACATTCGTCCTGTCCTAATCACGGTCTCAGTGCCGAAAATAAGGACAAAGTTAGGAGCACAAGCCCAAAATAGTAAACAGATCTTCTAAATGAGGACGGTATGGCGACCCTGGTAATATGAAACCTTGTTATTCTCTTTCCGGCAGCTCACCGTTACTGATTGCAAGGACAGCAACGGAAATTCGATTGATGGACTGGGTTATACTTCAGCTGCTGATTGTTCGGATGGATACTATTACAAATGTGAAAATGGTAAGAGACTTACAAAGATGCGCATAGGACTGAGTTTGGTATTGAAGTTCTCCGATATTGCTGGCGTTTATTTTGAATGCGGATTGTAATGTACTACCGGAATTTCGTTTTAAAGCAGGACCAGACTCAACAATGGCGTGTACTTAATTGCTGTACATTTTAATAATATATTCATGGCAGAAATATAGTAAAACCTGAAGCTTTTCGAGCTGACACTCTTCAGGAGCAATCGTCAGCGAATGGAGAATTTAACAAACATGCATCTTGCTACATTGCATACAACCAATTATGACATCATTGAAACAAACTATACTATCTTCACTTTTATTCAGTGTGCATGCCTCCCCTTTACATCGCCTAGGGCCTAGGCCAAGGTGGGTTTCTGATTCCATAGACTACTACAAGTCGTGTCGACATCTTCCTGTCTTTTCATTGTATCGCATTTTTGTGGTGTGTTGAACTGATAAAATTGCTAATAAACCAATAATGATGATTTAACAATATGAACTACAGGCAGACCGCGAGCGCAGCTAGTGGCCAATTTTTAGATTGACGAAAAATTCCTTGTGCTGACACAAGCGTGGTCGGTGGATATTAATATAAGTCGATTCCAGTGCAGACAGATGGAAATGAGTGCGGGCTCTACCTAATATTGAGAATCTTTCATCGCGATATTTTTAGCGCAAGTTGCATTATCAGCCAAATGCTTGCCTATGGCAAAGTTCATAGCCATGGCCTGATTACGTTCTAGTAATCGCAGATCAGTTACGGCTGCATCTTCGATAGAGTCTAATGTGCGCGATCTAATACCGCTCGGAACAGGTTGTTTGATGCGTTGCTGCAAGCGATGAGTTGTTCTATTACCACGTACCGACAATCACAGTGGCACTTGAGACTATATTGCTTTGTTGAGAAGCAGGAAGAACATCTTTGCGCGTTGCAGGAAGTAATTGTTTGGTGGTAAACACAACATTGGTTTTTACGCTATCGTAACAGCGATTTACAGCAGAAATCAATTGTTTTTCAAAACGGGAAGAGATGGGGCCCAGCCACGGTAAATGTATAATGTATATTTACATTCTCCTCAGACCGTGTGTTCGTGTTTTGTGATTTGCTGGGATTGAAATTACTGAGTTTTCTGTCCACAGAACTCCTGATGATATGTTCGGGGTACCCGTTATCGATTAGAATTTTGCGGATATATTCTAGCTCCGTTGGCTTCCGGTAAACCGAAGCGAGAAAGATATATATCCCGTTTTTCCACTAGAACGTCTAAGAATGGTAACGAGTTAGCACGCTCTTTTTCCATCGATCTGCACTGGAATCGACTTATATTAAAATCCACCGACCGAGCTTGTGTCAGCAGAAGGAATTTTAGTCAATCTAAAAATGTACCTGATGGCCAGGTTCTATAAGTTTAAAAACCCTTGCTCCATACATGCAAATAAGACACTGCATTCAATCTATCACTTTTACAGGAATTCCTGTTAAGGATCAATGTGATCCTGGCGAATTATTTGATCCTGGGATGCAGAAGTGTCTTGCGTCACATTATACGCCAGATTGCACAGCTAAAAGCAGCGTTGACTCTGTGGAGGGTAAGTTTAATTGACGAGCAACGAGCATGGATAGTCCCTGGACTGGGTATCCACCGGATATTTTCATTTTGGCCGGATCTGTATAGGATCCGGATTCATTCTTTTGCTGAAAAGGCCGGACTCGAATCGGAGCCGGATTCGTACTTTTTCTGCTACGGCCAGAATACTAGAGAGTAATGTGCAGTATGGCCAGAGCCGGGATGGACATCGGTAGAATTCCTGTTGGCCGGAGCTGGATTGGAGCTGTATCCGAAAAAAGTATGAACCATGCTCTTGCTCAATAATCCGGCCAATATCCACCATGGCTAAATGGTTAAACCTGACTAAATCCAAACCAAAACCTGGCTAAATCCTGCACACTATATACTCTCTTAGTTCTAGTACTCCGGCGTTATCAGAAAATTTCGATTCCGGTTCCGATCCGGATCAGGCCATGGACTGTCCATGCCCTGTTCCATGCCGCACCATATCGATCCGATTATATATGAACGGAAATATCGTCATGTATAAATCATATAATTTATCAACTAAAACGGTACCATTGCACAGAAGATGATTCCGCGCCGGTCATTCCACCAACCACTCCTGCAGCACCAGACACGACTGCTGACGTTATTGTTCCGGGCACTACAGCAGGTACATTGTAAATCCAAATAGTAGTGTTTTATTCCTTTTAAGGCGGTCAACGTTTAACACCATGTATCGTGAAATACTAATCCACCCTCGTAAATATTGGAAATATTTTACACTCAGTGGTGGGGGTCGAATATTTTGTCAGTCGACTCTATAGCCAAAATCATATTTTTTGGCCCGTTCTGTTACAAAAACGCTCACCAGTAATGCTAATCACGGTTCGCTGATCGTATAACCTTTCGTGAGACGGTCCTATAGAGCCGGCTCGAACCGGATGAATTCGGCCACTGCAACTGATTACTACACTCGAATTTCCAGTATAGTAGTACCAGCAGCAGCAGCACTGAAAATTGCAAATCGATCTACACTTTATTCAGAATGGGATTTAGACATAACACAACCTATTTAGATTTGGAATTATACTACTTGAATCGCAAATACGACACTGGACTGTTCATTTCTAAATATATTACATCCGCTAATCTCTGCCAAACTAGTTGCGTGCAATTGTAGCCTACCAGTTATGTTGGGTTATTATTAACTGCGTTACTTCGTCAATTGCTCATAATGACTTCCATTAATCAGTGTTTTGAACAGAATACCGTCTACTATTACTATGTAGACATGTCTTGCTCAGCATGAAAATGTAAAATACATTGATCCCGTAACCTCGACTGAGCCTGCTGTTTTCAGGAACCACTCTTAGCGTGCCAGACAGCGGAGACAGCGACGACGATCTCATAACCGGTAAGAAACAACCATGAGTTTTAAACCGAACAAAAAAAAAACACGAAACAATCGAATTCATCATATGATTGCACCCATATTCAGTCGTCCTTTCAGCCTGAGTCCAGTAGCCTATATGTACCTATACATAGAATAATGTTATTTACGAATTCAAATGCCAGTGCCAACGTCTGTCCAATAATTCTTCGACTAGTCAAAATCACAAAGACAGTGATATTTTCCCAAAACTTCAGGAATACATAAGGTTTGGACTTTTACATGGCTAAATAGACAAATACCGAGATTGGAATAAATACTATTTAATACTCTAGTTTGCCGTACCACGACCTGACGCATGCCTTCTTTTGTACATCGCCTAGGCCAGGTGGGTGTTTGACTTCGAAGACAACTCCAAGTCATTTCGACACCATTCTGTCTTTCCCTGTATTGCAGTCTTGTGGTGTATTGAAATGATAAAATTTTCAGCAATGTATTGAAATTATTGAAATTGAAATTGGAACCAATGTGAGATAGGCAGGCATTAATAAAATAGTTCATTTTGTCTGAAAGGGTGAGCACTGGAATAAATGCTCATTGCAAAACCTCAAGTATAGAATACCGTTGTGTCCATAAAATGCCGCGAAACCTAATTTGACAAAATTGTTCGAAATTGCGCGCTCTTAACTCAGACAAGAGGCGCACGAGTCATTATATGCATTCACAATATGCAAGTGGTGTCAGATGCTATAATCTTTCTGGTGGATGTGTAATCGGGTAGGCTACGTCAAGTATAGCGAGATCCGGCACATATAGCCTCTCGTTTTTACCGTGCTGCGTATCACTGTGTATTGTTCAGTGCTCACCCTGAAAAATCCCGGGACGACATGAATATCATCAGATATAAGGATTTTCATACGCCTTCATACTTGTGATTATTACGCCGCAAATATAATCGTCTTTCAGTACCTAATAATGTGAGTTGGATTCTCCCTATTAGATGATGCTTGTCCCTGCTGAAAGACGGTCGAAAACCTCAAGATCGAAGAAAAAATAATATATATATATACGTCAAAATATTGGTTGTTGTGATATTTTCCCTTTACTATATGTAACGCGTGAATATGATGTGATCGTGAAAAATAATTTCAATCAATGTTTAAAAGGCGGCGGAGATAAACCGAATACAACAACAACGGATACAGCAACAGGAGCAGCAACAACAACAACAATAGCAACTGATGATATTGCTACAACCGCCATCACAACGTCAACTACCGGACTGAGTGACCAAAGTGAGACCCGAGTTCTATATTAAAATGTATTGGTATACTATCGATTGAATATAGCTTCCAATACAACATCCAATGTAGTAGAATATTTATATATACGCATAGAGACACGCCTATAAGGGGCTTAGCCTATGACTATGGTGCGTATAACAAATGAGGCATCAATCCCGGCCACAGTACAATGTTTAAGAAAGATGAATTGTTCGGACGCATTTTTTAATATTTCGAACTGTGTTGCATCGTAACGCTATCATCGATCGTGTGGATAAGATATATGTTCTGCGGGGACAATTGAGACCAAGTCCTTTTTTTGAAATTATATGAAAAGACCTTGAAAGATTTTTCTCAATCTATACTTACTCAGCTTCGGTGCCTTCGATGTATTAACTGAAGTATAAAGCTAAACTGATTATAATAGCGAATCACATCATGAATTGCAGTTGTCGGTAAGAATTACGTTGGATTCGTTGTTGACGACACCGGTTCCATGTCCGTGGAGATCTCAGCAGTAACTGAGTGGATTCAAGAATGTGTGACCGGCACGAGCGAGTCATGCGGCGATGCTCCAACTGGAGGCTGGCTCGTGGTTTCCTACAATGATCCAGGTAAGGCAATTGTCACCCATTAACTAACGTAGAACTTGTGCTCTGTATAGGCCTATCTGAAGACGCGGATTTCAAGACCAAGAATGCATTTGTACGTAGTCGGATCCTTTTATGTCTGCTATATTGTGTCAGTGTGGACATGTGTATAGTTGGCATGTCAATGTGTTTTCCAGTTTTATGTTGGCGCAATCTTGTCGCCGTATTAATATTACTCACCAATTATACTCGACTAAGGGTATGGTGCAGAATAATTATCTCCGAGTTCCACAGCACCAATTCAACTAAAGGTGTGGAAAATTGTCAGAATGTTGGATCATGGGTTATGGCCAGGCCTGTTTATTTTTGGATATTGGGTTTTATTTTTGGAGATTCTCCAAAAATAAGATTTGAAAACATCCAAAAATAAGCTTTTTTGGTTGATTTTTTCAAGTTTTTTAGTGAAATAAACGAGTCAGAGCAGTGTAAATACTGCTGAAACAACCAGGAAACTCACAAAAACACACGCCAAAACTAGGCTATATCCACTCACTGGAAGGACCAGAGCCGTGGCGACAAGGGTTGAAGAGGCGGCATGGTATGAAATCGTACGAGTGTGGTGCGGGCTGCACCACTGGACCCTGTGGCGCAGGCCGAATACCACCACCTCTACAGCAATCACTTCGTCCACACGATGATGGGAGTGAATGCTGGTTACCTCAGACAGCAACAGGACTTGATCCAGGAGATGAAAAGTACGTACCCCAAGTTTGTTGACAGCTGTTGGTTGTCAATTTAGAAGATGACCACTTGGTTAACTAGACACCGTACCCAACTCCTCGGAGTTATAAACGAGAATAGTCCGGCCTGTGCACCTTAGCCGCAGTGGTGGATCCAACTGATCGTCTTCGATCGTATGGCCACGGAACTGAGCACCACCGTCACGAAGCTTCAGGGACTTGCTCATCTGATTGTGGAGCAGCAAGAGAAGCTCCATCGCCTGGTCGAACGCCTTCAAGCTCAGTGCCCAGCTGAGGACTGGGACAATGACACCCACGGCAAGGAAGGTTTTCTGGTTAGACGGTGCTGGGCTATCAAGTTCACTGAGGCACGCAACTTCGTGGAGGATCAGGGGTGTGCACTGTGCAGTCCTTAACGTTCTCGATAATATCGACGAAGAGGAGAAGCAGTCCACGTTCGAGGCAGCAGGGAGGATTTATTGCAGGGCTCATCGACGGCATAAAGAAAATTGAAGTTGCCGACAATGAAAGGGTCCTGCCCTGTGGTGCAGCCTTGTAGGCAGGACAGAACAAACACTTCTTGCTCTTTTAGATTCTAATATTATCAACAAGAGTGATACATATATATATTATATATGCTACTTTATTTGCAGCTCAGTGAATTGATCGACAAACACCGGGGTGGGCACCTGAGTAGATACAGAATATCAAAGACCAATTCCAATCCATATCTCTCCGATTCAAAATGGACGTCACTTTCAAGCGCTTGTCAGGAGCAAAGGTTTGGAAGATTGAAGAGCTTGAAACCATCCGACAGTTCTTTGGACCCATATGGTTTGATATTTCCCACAACTGCGACGGTCGAAGCTGATTTCTCGAAAATCAACTAGGAGAAGGGTCTCTACCAGGCGTCACTGACTGCTTTTTATTTGGAAGCCATTCTTCAGGCCAAAGACTTTGTGAAGAAAGTATTGGAAAGTTAGATCAAGATCACTGATGATGTCGATGTGTTGAAGGACATGAATACATGATAATAACATACTTTCGGTGAAGTTTTCTAGTAGTATTAGGGCTTAAAAACACCTTCAATTCTTATTTTTGGAGATTCTCCAAAACTAAAATTTGAAAACATCCAAAACTAAGCTATTTTTGTTATTTTTGGAGAAATCCAAAAATAAACAGGCCTGGTTATGGCACATTGATGTCGCGGGTAATAACCTTTTGTTTGCGATTTCAAAACCACCAATCTAGCGAAATTACCTAGTGGTTATCATCATTCCAATCATAAAGTCAATGAATATATATCATTTACCCAATGTATGCTTCTCCAAATTTAGAAACATGCAAAACATACATAAGTCGCTGAAATATCAAGATCCACAAACATCCTAGTGTAGGGTACACAGGGTAAACAAGTTTAATTCCGCAAATTCCTGTATTACATATCAAAGCTCCATACACTGAGATCGTCTTCCGACTTGCAGGTAGCGGCACAGTGGTTGGCCCAACTTTGGACACTCAGACTATAATCGACGAACTCGAAACGTATTACGCTCATGGAGGAGGCGATTGTCCAGAGATGGCGATGGATGGTATATCAGTAAGTTTCAATCATGTATATATCCAATCCAGCAATAATCCATGCCCATATTCTTTGAAATTTTTCCAATAAGTCAGATCGCTGATACACCAGCTGCATTTTAACAGTGACCGGTTGCAAGATTTAGGTCCGACATATAACTCTGACATCTACTACTAACTTTGTTTGTTTACCGTTTCAACATAGCAGTATGACTGAAATTTTCAAATGAATCATTCAAACATATTGCAACGATACAGAGTTATTTGTTACTGGGAGTAGAAGTATAGTTATCAAAGTATATTAGGTTTAGCTGGCTGACTACTTAACCTGGAATCCTGTATCCTGGTGAGATCTTCTTAAGACGCCAATATTACACAAAACATACGAATATATTTCAGACGTTGATACAAGTAGGTTTAGCAAAAGAGTCTACTGATTCTCTCGAATCGGGGGTTTTATACTAAAGGCAAATCAGTCGAGGACAGGATGTCTCTCGGCTACGAGATATACATTTCATGGTTGGACGATAAAAGGGATCGCCTGCACTGACTCTTCATTTGAAAAGGAAACTTAATTTGTTGAATTAAGTGTAAAAGTCAATTACACAACCATGAAACCACAACATTAATTTAGGATGTTGAGTTCATTAAGAAAACGGAAAGGGTCATATATCAGGTATCTCCAATATGTAGTAAATCAAATTACGCCTATTAGACATGAGAAATACATCAAATTTAGATTGTATTTAAAATCCGGACATTCCGGAGTAGGACTTCGATTTGACGATAAAATCCGCTCGTTCGTCGCTCAGATAGCTCGATTTTGCTTAAGTTATTGCTGAAGCTAATTCGCGTAACTCGCTGTGTTTGCAGAAATTAGCCAGCAGCGTGCCGGATGAAAATGCTGATTGCAAGATCTACATATTTACTGATGCGACGCCGAAAGACAGCTACAGAGAGGATGATGTCACAGCTCTCTTACAAAGCAAAGGTATGATTTCTGTACGGCGCGAGTGGGTAAGGGCTTGGCACTTCTTCGATGGCAGTCAGAGATCGAAAAGTGTTCACCATGATCACCAATGAATGTTTTCCATGAACACGAACAAAATTTATAAACGTCAAAATATATTGTTTTTGCGTTTGGAGAGGGTAAGGGTTAAAGTTGGGTTTAGGGCATCCCAAGATTAGGGTTGGAGTATTAGGGTGGGGGAGGGGGATATTAGGGTAGGAGGAGGGTTAGGGGGATATTAGGGTTGGGGAGGGGGAGATTGGAAGTGGGGTAGGGTATCCCAAGATTAGGGTTGGGGGATATTATATTAGGGTTAGGGAAGGGGGATATTACGGTTGGGGAATATTGAGGTTGGGGGAAAGGGGGTTGGAGGTGGGTTAGGTTGAAAGTTGGGGTTAGATTACCCCTAACCGGGGTTTAACCCACCTCCAATCTTCCTTTCCCCCAACCCTAATATCCCCTCTCCTACAGCCCTAATATACCTCTTTCCCCAACCCTAATCTTGGGATACTCTAACCCAGAGGTCTCAAACACGCGGCCCGCCAAAGCATTTTGTGCGGCACGCGACGACAGTTTTGATTTTTATTAATTTGACAATCTATAAGTGTCACATATATCTTTTCAGGTTATAATGTGTAAATTCCCTCTAAAATTGCTCTGAAGGCCTGAAACTATTCATCAAACTTCACTATCGCATCAATTACAAACGCTACCATGCAGTGGAACATTCACTATTTCGCCACATTTTCACTTCATCATGATAAAACCTGACCCTTAGACGATTCGTGACTGAAATTTGTGAGTTGGAGCTGGACGAGACCTTTCTTAAAATTACTCGAACTCGGGCTGACTCGATGGAAAAATGAAAATGACTCAAGTGGACTCGGAGTGACTCGGAATGCCGTGAATTTGTTAGAACCATGGACGCAACTAATCGCGTGTCATGGGAATAAATAAATCAGAAGGTCGCAGTTTGGTATTTCGCTAACTAAGCAAGTAGTCATGGCAACCAATGGCAATCTATTAGTTACATCTTAGGTCGCTTAGTCGCTGAACCATGTTATTAAGGCCACTTCAAGGTACCGAGTACCGTAGTGGTACACTCCAACGATGGGTCGTTCGGCGTTCCGACATTTATATTACTAGGACGCATTTATTAATATATTGATGCTATATTTATATACTTTTCCGCTCCTATTTTCGAAGATATTTGACCATGAGATTAATAGCCTACTTATATCATGAGTATACCCGAATCCTGGATTGGAATTACACTACCCAACCCAAAAAGGTTGTGATATCAGATCAGTCTCTATTATCATTCTGTTAAATTCGAAATATCAAAAGTCGATCACTTTAATGATGACATCATACGTTTGTCCGCTCATCTTGTGTCTATATTTTATAATTAATATATATCAAGTACAACAAGAATTATATTCAAATAGTTATAAATGTGATGATTTTTTACCTGCCAGGGCTAAATTGATGCAACAGTGAATCACACTTTGACGATGTGTGTTTATTGTCAGCCTGCTGGATCGACTCACTTTCAATAGGACAATTCCATCTCGTCAAATAAGGCCTACTTGGAAAGACATATAATACCCCTATATATGCTGCGGCCCGCGGTGTCGTAAAAACTGGAAAACTGGCCCGCGAGGACATTTGAGTTTGAGACCTCTGCTCTAACCCCAACTTTGACCCTAACCGACCTCCAATCCCCCTTCCCCCCAACCCTAATATCCCCCTTCCCTAACACCCCCCAACCCTAATCTTGGGATACCTAACCGAAACTTTGACCCTAACCCACTTCCAATCTCCCTTTCCCCCCACCCTAATACCCCCCACCCCAGCCCTAATATCCGTCTCTCCAAAGGCACAAAAAAAAACAATTTATTTTGACGTTTATAAATTTTCGTTCGTGTTCATGGAAAACATTCATTGGTGATCATGGTGAACACTTTTCGATCTCTGACTGCCATCGAAGAAGTGCCAAGGGATTTTAATGTTCTGTAATAAAAAGTACTTAACATCATCGCATTGACTAAAACAGTGATATTCAGCCTACGCGTATCACTAGTGGTCCACGCGAAGTCGTTTTAGGCGGTACGTAGTAAACGCATTTCTTTTGAAGTGAAATTACAGTTTTCACAAATCGTTAACGTAAATTTTCCTAATGTAACAAATGTGTTCATCGTATACATAGTTAACTAATACTTTTTGCGTCATTCGATTCAGGTGCACCCCACATAGATCAGCTTGTCGAAAAGAAACATATTACATTTTGCCTCGTTAGAGTGTTTTATTAATAATAATAATTAATCAGGAGTGGATTAGCTCGCGTGTCGCATTTGTTTCTAAATTTCCAGGACGGCTCATTTGCTAAACTGCCTATGTTAATAATCCCATACACATTTGGAGTAAAATTTAATTTTAGGTAATTTGTTGGTACGCAACAAAATCATGGAACCTCATGGTGGTCCGCGGTAAGACAAAGGCCAAGAAGCACTTGATTGAAATCTCACGTATAACTATTTCAGCATTGTATTTCAAGTAATAATAATGGTTTCAAATGATACCATCTAAAACAGCCACCCAAACTGCCGAGAGTTATTTTGGTCTTTTCTATCAATGAGTTGAAGTATATAAAAATAGCAGCTCCCATTCAATTTCTGTTTGGCGAACTTTATAAACGAAAGCTTCATCACGACTCACCGATGTTTGTAGTCAATACCGAAGTTTTGCTTACTTGCGCTAATCACTCCAGCGGTTTATATTTTCACTTCTAATACAATATTCAGCTTCTTAGGCAACACTAGACCCATAGAATACTTACTTTTTCCCGGCCCTACAGCAACCTAATTCAACATTAGAACGTTAGATTATTGAGAGTAAAATCCACAAATTTCCACAGGGTGTAGATTGGTGCCTATCTTGACCGGATGCTGCGGAGAATGCCCTCCAGCATGCGAGTCAGTATCTCCGGAATATTGCGTTGATCACGTTACGGACACTACTACGTCGACCAGATCCAGAAAAAGCAGTTATTACACCGGTGAGAAATATGATCCCTACGGTCGATCCATTTGTATCATGATTAATGGAAGAACCAAACGTGTCTGAGAATATAGAAATTGCCACAATTTATAAACAACATTTCCGACGAAATCCTACCTAGTCAATTTATGAAAATTTCAGACTCGGCCAGCACCATTTTCTACGTTATGTCAGAGGAGACTGGAGGGAATATCTACGTATCTGATAAACCCAGCTCTCCGGATGAAATGCTGGATTTTCTCGAGGAAGAGATTACTCTAGGTTGGTCATGCGATTATATATGAAGTAGACACCGTTATGCGTGGACATCAAACTAAATTATCATCAGTTATTCATTTATAATGAAAAATTTCTGTACTCATGTGAATTGGAACCAAGTTTTCATAACGTCGGATGATTCTATATCAGTCGATTTTTGGGCTGTAGCCTCAAACCATTATTTCAACAGGTTTCTGTCCGACTACTACCATCGCGGGACCAAGTCCGTTTGGATATGAGTGCGAGGCAGATGTGAGTTATTAATGGCTGAATTGTTTATTATATAAAATACAATGGATCAAATTCAGATTTGGTCTCTTTTGTTTTAATAGCATCCGTTATCGCAGGGGCGGGCAACATACGACCCGCGAAGGGATTTTGTTCGGCCCGCGGACAGTTTTCCGTCGTATATGATAATGTGGCCCGCGGCCCCAGTATTCCGAGATTCCCCACTACTTGATTACATACATCAAATTTTAGTGACTGTATGTTATTATACACATGTATATGCGCAGCGAGCGAGGGTGGAGCTTACGCGTAAGTTCGTCGAAGCGAGAAAAGACTTTCATCGGCATTTAGGATGTACTCAACCCTAATGTCATTTGTCGTAATCATGGTGTTTGTCGACTACAATGGCCATTTACACCACGCCGATATTTCTTATTTTTGATTCCGTGACTGTCGACTTGTAGCACGGCACACTTCTAGGCTTTTGTAAGACACCGCTTATGCCAGGGGTCGCCAACTCAAAACGGGTCGCGGGATACTTTCAAATTTCGAGGCCGCGGGCCGCATGGATTCAATATCGAGATAAAATAGGCCACACAGTTGAACAACCACGCTATGTCGTCACCCACTAAACCCCAATGAATTGATATCTTGGTAAACTTGGGGTACCGGCTTATCGAACGCCTTGAAATCTTAATTAAAGATTGCACCGTGTGTTGATTCTTCAGAGAGAAGCAGACATGGCGGTGCCTGTATGACAATGTTGTTCTCAAATCCACATTGCCTTCGTCATTATTGGCGAGAAATGGCTTTGAAGTTACATTGCTGTCGTTAAAATACTTTCATTAAATACGATTTATTCCTTGTGTATGTGGATAAATGGGCGAATAATGTATCAATTCAGCAATCCGGCCCGCCCAGTACGTTAATTTTCCTATATCCGGCCCGCCGACTGGAGAAGTTGCCCGCCCCTGCCTTATCGTCTGCTAACATGAAGTCATTTCCAATCCGATTAATAGCTCTTTGCGATGATCATTATCGAAAATGCAGCGCCAGCAAAGGGCGATGGCTTTCTTATACCTTCTGGGATATTGATGAACATCCCATTACCGAAGTAACAAAACTATAGAGACGGGAAATTCGTCACAACGCATCCGGGCTATCTATATAAGGCCCATCCTAAAATATTGTATTCTTCAGTGTCAGGCAATGGGTATGTGTTGGGATAAAAGCGCAAGCAAGTGTTATTGCAATAATACTTGTGTCGACACTCCGATTCCCCACGGTTACTCATACTGCGACGGAGCTCAGCATGTTGAATGCGACGCCGCCGTAGCAGAAGAAATCGTGCCTGACTTGAGCGAATGCCAGAGCTATTTCCAATGCAATTATGGAGAGCTGTATCATGTGACCTGCGCAAACGGTATGACTCGCTGGACTGCAATGCATGCTCGTATAATGTATTGACACCGTATACTTTTGACGCGGTGGCAGCGTTATTCATTTTAATCGCCTTGTGCAAAACAGTTATGATACGCTGCACGTGTCACTCGACGCGTAAAGAATCAGGTCACCGTTATTAGAGGGGCTCATAGTTCCCGGCTCTGGTCCCATTAGTGCGGAGAGAGCTTCCAGGTAAAAAAAAAAGTTTGCGAACTTCGGTACATAATTGGATCAATTGTAATTTGTAATTGAGCTGAATGTAATAGTTATATTTTTTCATGTAATTCTAATTGTAATTGTAATTGAAGCAATTCTATTTTGTGTAATTGTAATTGTAATAGTAATTTGATGAAAATTTTGCTCAATTAAAATTTCAATTACATTGTTATGGAAACCTGACAATCACAACATAAAATAATCAATCAATCAATCAATCATTTATTCGTCACACCAGTGTAAATCTGGCACGGACCAGGATGAAGACGAGGGGCCGCAAGCCCTTAAGGCCTTAGTACACAGTCCGCACCTGTAATAATTTGCTTATTTACATCGATGTTCTATGCGTGCCGCGTTATAAGTAGCTAATTCAGCCGTGCTAAACTGTTTCCCATACTTCAGTAGCAACAGAAAAAACTTTGTGAATTACATTATAGGCTAAACCAGTGGGGTTCTCAAACTGAATTGTAACGAAGCACTTTTGCTTGTTCGGAGTTCTGAAGTGGATTTTGCCTATGCAATATTTAATCAAGTTGTTATGTTTTAGACTGCTTACTTTTTAGACTTTGGATTTCGAATAGTGGGAAGTAGCGGCATTTTCACTACAATCTATCCAAAACATTTACGTTAGCGTGTTCGGCCTTTATAACGCAATTTGATTAGTCGTTACACCATTAGTACTATAGTAGCAGACTGGTCCCAATACTTCAGCAATAGGTGTTTAGTGTCCACCATAAACCACCAATTGATATATTGTGCCGCCACAATGTTCAATGTTATAGAGACGCAAAAACGTTTCTAAAATATGGTTGTATACCAACAATTTTCATTGCTAGACCAGAGACGAGGCAGTAGTCGAATCCCAGAATCGTGCAATACCGCGGTGTCGAAATTTAGAAAAAATGGTCAATGCATCCGATGCTAACGTATCAGCTGATGCGCAAATAATCAGGTTAGCTAGGCCTACATGATCCTACAGTTTCCGCCTCTTGCCCGCTTAGCGGACAGAGGTCACCCATAGATGGACAACATAGGTTTTCCAACTTCGGTGCTGGCTATGCCACTAAATGATTGGCATGTTAAGCGCCACAACTTCCTCTGCACTCGGTAATGTCAGTTAATGTCACAAATTCGATGAATTTGACCGCGGAACGACTTGAAATTTATTCGTTATACTTTCAGGTACGATTTATAGCGATGCGTCTACGTCTCATTGCGACTATTCGGAAAACGTAGCACCACCTTGCGGGACTTACTCGGTTGTGATTTCACCGTAATGGAAGACCGCCGAGCCAGCAGATTTGTTTCTAATTTCGTCAGAATATATACTTTACGTCAGTGATCATTTGATTTGTAATCGCGTTAAATCTTCTACTCTTCATTCAATATTCATAAAGCATCATGATAATATTACATGGAATTAGACGAATAAACACCCTCTAACGTATAACGTTTGATCCTAGAACGCGAAATTCGGCGATTATCATCTTGTATTTTGTCGACATATACCAGACAGATGCAGTCTGCGGATGTGTACTGTTTCAGAAAAGGAGCGACCAGCAATTTACGATTGAACGGATGAAACTTAGCTGTTTTCAAGCTAAAACATATGCAACTTAGGAAATCGGCCACTATTTAGTATTTAGAATTCACCGATAAAAGTTGTCTACCATGAACTCTGTCTCATGTCTCCAAAGCTGAAATAGTCTGTTCAGAATAACGCGAAGCGCAAAGTCGGGCCTGAAAGTAGGTATAATAAAGGAACGTGGGGTGAGGTACATGGATGTGAGGCACTGACACCTTTAGAGTCAGATTTACAAATATATAAACCCAAAATGGCAGGGGTTGAAGGGGTAGCTAATTGTGATGGCGAATTGTGTCTTCTCATATTGCCACTCTTCACACGAAAGCTACATAGGCGCCAACTTTTATTTTCGTACGAGATGGCGATAAGTCTTATGACGTCACAATCAAGCCTTAATCGGTGACGTCATCGTCGTATTATAACGCACTTTACTACATGCCGCTGGTGTACCTACAGCATAACCACTCATGTGACGTTTTATTACCACTCATTAATATCAAAACATATACAGTCGAGTTATTGAATGGAATCTTAAAATGGTACGATCATTCAAAAGCGTTCAAATTTATTGGAATATAGATGGTTCCCGTTCAAAAGCAGAATTTATGTCACTGAGAAGTGAGAATTTTGTGTTGCATCGAGGTAATTCACGTACAATGCGCCGTGTGAGTAACGAAATATGCTATGCAAGTTCGCGCGTCACCTCTCGAATATGATGTTTCAAGCAGACAAGAATGATGATTACAAACGCGAAAGCGCGCAACCAATCATTAAATGTCTCCTGTGGCCAACACACTGGGGTTCTGACTTCGCGTTGAGTAGCTCGCATCGTGGCAATTGTCTGCAGATTAAAACAGCGATTTTGGCGGCATGGCGGCATTTCCCGATTTACGTTAGCAAAGCATTTTGGAGTATACATTATCGGCGTATGTGCCGCAAAAAGGCAAATGACAAAAATATACAACGTTCTATTCTTATTCATTTGATGTAACAATTATGGGCTAGAAGTAATTTCAATTCCGGAAGCATGCCACGATCTTATCAATATAAATCCACTGTCTACCAAATGCCCAATCGGGGCCTACGATATCTATATTGAATATCGTAGGCCCCGGCCCAATAGTTTAAAATTCGATATTGTTGCTCTCGATACGAGTTCGCCCATCAATCAAATTTATTGGAATATAGAAGGTCCCCCGTTCAATCGAATCGAATTAATTCCGAATTTGTGCCACCGATAATCTCGTGATGCATCCAGGACCGTAACAGCGCTTCGTCAGCCCCCCTAAAAAACGTTGAACTTGGACCCCCCATAGGGTGATAAACCAAGCTTCTGGGAGCGCTTGCCCCCTCCCCAGACCCCCTGTCTCCCAGTACCTTTTTACCGCTACCCATCACCCCAATTCGTTGTACTGTTTATATCAGGGGTGGCCAACCTTTTCAGCCGAAGGGCCACATTCCTTTGACGAACCATCACGCGGGCCACTAGCCGCGCTAAGCGCGAGAAATTCTCAAAGTTTATAGGTCAATATTATTGTTACTTCAGTATATTGCGAGTCTGCAGTATGTATTGTTGGGCTCAGTTTGCAAGAACTGGACTATTCGGCGCCTGGACATATCGATATCGAAAGCTTCGGCCAACATGCGCCAATCATTCAATGCCTTTATCTGTTTCATCGTCGACGGTATTTCTGCGAGTGCAAACGCAAGGCCGCATGTGGGACGACACTTTCCCTCGCATTAGGCGTTCTTTAATTTTCAGGAAGGGGTAACAATATTAAAAGCAACAAATCGAGTGAAAACATATCGCGGAAAGCGTGAAGAAGATTTTACTCTAGATAAATCTACCGCAGAATATTCTGCTTTATTGTAATGCACGAATATCTACCAAAATTTGTCTGGCCCATGGATCTGCCAATGCGTCGGAACTGATATTTTAGTCGTCACATCCCAAGTGTTGGGGCCAGACTAATCAAATTTTTGGCTGACCATGCAGGTTCACAATCTGGGCAATCCATTTTTGGGAATATTACTAATTTCTAAAATTACCTCGCGGGCCACTCAAAACCTTCTCGCTGGCCACGGGTTGGCTGGCCCTGGTTTAGATAGTCGGCTTTTTATTGCATAAACTGCGCAAAGCGCGAAAAACTTCTATAATTCATGATTGAAACAGTCAATATGATCGTGAATTGCATATATATTGCTGTCAATTTTTTATTCTCTCTCTGCTCATGCAATCAGACTTACCGATAGAGCTGAGTGAGATATGTCTTGGAAAATGTGGGGCCCGTAAATAATAATTAAAACATATTCGGGCGGACCCCTTGTTATAATGACCTCGTTACGTGATGGTATTTCGTGGCCTGTCTGCTATGTCAAAAGATATTGGAATCGCCCTAACGTACTAAACTAAAAGACGCACACGATTTCAAATTGGATTTCTGCAATGGCAAATAATTTTTCTCTGCAAGATGGCATTCGTCTTGTGGGGTTCAGATTACCAGGACAGGAACATTTGGCACCAGCCATTTAGGCGCCTATGGACAATTAAACATATATGTATTGTATATACATCGCAGTTTTCGGTCAGCATAAGGGCAGTCCTTTTCCGTCAAGGTTTTCTCGTTCTGGCACACTTTTCGGAGTCACATGTTACATGGCATCTAAAACTTCATATATGGTGCTGTGTCATGGCGTGATAATGGCGGACGCCGAAATGCCCATTTCTATAACTCATGCGTATTGGAAGGGTACCCAATAATCAATACATTTGACGCGCACAGCGCGAAAATTTTTTGAAAATTTGAAAAAGTTGCATATATTTCCATAAAAATACTCGATAATCTATGTTAATTGAAGAAATAATTTTGGGCCCACTTCGAGCTCGCCCCTCCCCAAATTGGGGGTTTGGGGTGCGGCAGTTACGGTCCTGGATGCATTAATATTTGACAACGTAATTCAATGCCGTGCATTGCACACTGGGCCGTGTTAATAACAAATAATAATAACGAATCCAGAGAAGAGATCGTGCCTCTCAGCGCACGCGCGTATCACAATCGCCGACGTCTCTAACGAGGTCGCATCGATTCGCATCATTAAACTAATTACTGGGGCGTTTGAGCATTTTGGCGTCACCTCGTAAATTGGCGTCTATGTAAGAAGCTACTATACACAGAAATGGAAAATACATAACAGTCACATCAGCACTACGCTCCACGAGCGAGAACATATCCTGGAATCATATACATGCACCGGTGTGGAACGACATCGTTATCACCGACAACAAAAAGAGGCAGATGCCATTGGTGCGCCCGTGACGTCATAGTTGTTGATGCGATTGTTGACATAAAATGTTCGTTTCAATTCTGTACTATAGTTGTTGAAGATTATCCCTTGACCAGTGTCAGGTTTATATTCGGGTTTACATTCAACAAATGAGAATAGAATTAGATTACTATCGTTTCGCTCTAATGAGTCTAGTTATAAACAACTGGATTGATCTATAGCTGTCCAAGTTTGCTACAGGAAAGCAGAAGCGATCAGTAGTTGAATTGTGGCTATTGTATTGGTACGTCTTGTGCAGTGGCGTACCCAGCAGAGGTTGGTGTTTGGGATCGGAACCCCGTCCTTCTGGTATGTCGATTTTATCTCCAATATTTATGAGCGTATTCGCTACTTAGCAACTGGTATCATGCTATTGCGTTTTAACCGAACAATACGATGGCGATTTTTAAGGCGAAGCCTCGCATTTCAAACTAATATCTGGAAGAGAATAGCAGAATTCATACTAAATACAATACATTTTCATCATACTGTTTTCATCTTGTGTGAAATTCATAATTTAATCGATGTATTCTTTTAACATTCGTTTGATACGAACTTCTTTTTTGTAAAAGTAATCTATGGTAATGCATTAGATGTGCGATAAATTTTTGTTTTTGTGACTCATCAAAATTTGAGGCTCCCCAAAGGCTTGCAAATTAGCGTAAGGGTTCCACATGATATTAAAAGTTAGGAAAAACTGTTCTATTACACATAAATGTCTTCAACGGATCGACCATCATGATAATTGATTACAAGAGGCAATTAGTAGTCACACCGAATCCGTCTGAGCCCAGGAAACGCTGTCGAATTTAGAGTGTGTAGCGACAGGGTAATGCTTGCATTGTGACATCGCTTACGTGAAAGCGGGATATATTTTAAGATTTCCGAACTAAAGTTGATCCAGAATTGTCTAATACCTGTTTTTTACAGAAAGTCGTCTCGGAGCAGAGGGTTGCGCGAATCTAACGGCCGAATCGCAAAGGATTTATGTAGCTTGATACTGACTTGCAGCGTAATGGGTTTATCGGGGCTAATTCCGACTGTTGCATTGGATAGTGAAATAAACTATTTTGGCAGTTTGGTACTGCGCAATGTGCATGTGATGTAATATGGTATCGGTTCTGGGCTTTACCGAGGTTGCCGAATTGTTACGCCATACCCGCGTTGATCGACTGTAATTATAGGCCTCTAATATATAGCAGCGGTCAGGAGGGAACCTTTATTGACCGAAGAGTCATATTGACCCAATATTTTCACATGTAACTCCCAAAGAGCCATAAATATCAATCAACTGTCATGTCACAGTTAAAAATTCGTGACGTATTGGCGGCACTAATACATGGAATTCGCAGTGTGCGCCATTTTCCTCTGGTCACAAGCGCATACGAGGAGCCAAACATGATTACTACAACAGTACATACATTTGAAACCTTCAATGATTACTGGTATTTTCTATCGATGTTTACGAATGACTAGATTTTGAAAATTTGTACTCCCAGAATGAAGCAATTTTCAAATTTATTGTTCGAAAATAAATCGCGAAATTAGAAGTAATGCACAGGTGAGGCACATACGGACCAAGCCTCACCTGTGACAGCGCAACTTATCGCAAAAAGCTGAGAATTTATAATCATTGATATTTATCGAATTTTATTGTCGCACTGATTCCGAATATCTAAATATTGATTGACTTCTCCAGTATTCGGCACACAAAACGTTGCGCTACACACCTACATTTTAAAGATTCTTACCAATCAAGAACATGGATAGGAATGGCGTTGTAATTCAAATTTCTAATTGTGAATGTCACTTCCAAGGCATATGATATCATTTCTCGGCATAGATCAGAAAAAACATGTATATTTGAAAACTGCATTGTCATACAAGCGTCGCCATGTCTGCTATTTAACTTTGATCAATCAAGGTATCGTGCAATTCAAAATTTTGAGGCGCGCGATGTCGGGTAGATCGAAATCTGAGGATTGGATTTTAAAAAGGGGGATACGAGACTCTAACCCTGGATACCCCACTGTCTTGACTTCCCAAAGACATATTTATGCTGCCACGAGAATAATTATTCTGGCCTTAATGAAAATTAACTAACAAGTTGCTGCAATATTGATAAATTTATTAGGAAATTAACAATTTGTTGAAGAGCCATATCTTATACCCAAAAGAGCCATATATGGCTCGCGAGCCATAGGTTCCCGACCTCTTAAGCGTCAATATTGGGTATGCATAAATGTATATATGCCTGCTGTATCACAAATTCCGTTCAGAGTTGCAACAGAGATCAGGTCTGCCAATTCCAGTGCTTCGCTGGCCGCGAGCTTAGTGTTCATTAGGATGGTGGTTCCGAACGGCACATAGCACACGCATATTAAACCCTCGCATATCTGAAGCGCCAAAGTAACCAATTGATTTTTATTATTCCTGTCAAAATGTTTAGTCGAATATTGGTTAAGGCATAATCGCTATACAAAACAAAGAACAAGATATTGCAATGAAATAATAACTTGCGCCCCGAATTACCATCCTCTATTTTTAAACTATTCAAGTTATTTCCCTTTATAAACCTGTTCTTTCATGCTTGGATTATGGCAAGTGCTGAACCATCCAATCCCACGAGGCACCACCCTGCGGCACCTGCTGAAGAGGAGTATTTCAGACAACGAGCAATGACGAACAAGCCAAAAACTGGTGTGTACCAAATTTCATCTTTTACATGTAAAACTGATATTCATATTGTAAACCATGTGTATTGTGCATGCGATGTTACTGCAGTTAGTCGGACTTTTATCATTAAGCAAAACCTGTACACTGTTAAGAATCGCATTCTCAACGAAAATAGTATTTATCTCCATAGAAACCGGTATAAGTTACGTTAGTTCAACCAAGGAATTAGGGCTGTTTCGATCCATACAATAATGAAAAAAGTGTGCTATATATTATATTTATATATAAATTATATACAAGACTAACAGTATGTACCCGTCTTGGCTAGAGGCATAATGCCCGGGATGCTCGGTTGTCCATATCAGTCATGCTTACAGTTTGAGTGAGAGCTATACCGGACCCGAGTAAATTTTGAACTTTCGTAACTGGTAATGTGGTCTAAAACCCAAAGATGGAAGGAGGAACGCATTTCTGACTGCAAACGTTTTCCTCAGAATGCCACCGTATTCAAACTGACAGTTTCACCAGTGTTACTTTCCACTCTACCTCTGTAGCGTATCTCTGTTGTATCAAGGTCACGCATCTTCGCTTCTTGACCCATGCTTACCAAACGCTTACTTAACCGTAACTAAACCGTTGTGATAAGTAAGAGACCGTTGCTTCATAATACCAACTCGAAAGTATATTTATAATTCTCTGCCTGATCGCGCCAAGAACATCGTTTCCTCCATGGTGTGGACACAAGCAAATCTCGCGGCTCATTGAAATTGGTCTACGTCACGCTTTCCGTTTGGCTAAAGTCAATTTGACGGTAGTTTCTGACCGGCTTGCCGAGCATTAATCAGTCGAAAGCTACCACGGTACTGATTGCGAAACTATAATTTTTATTCTGCTCGTGGTCTTGGAACCCCCGAAATCAGCTTAGAATATTGCATTGAATCGGAGTTTGGTATCGTGACGCAACCATGCCGTCTGAGCAGCCCAGAAGCAAGTGCGCTCGAGAATGAGAGTGTGAATGCTCAATCGGTTGCGAGGCAATGGCCAATACGCTTGCGGTTCGCGCTGCTTCTCATTTGCTCCCAGGCAGCTCGGTTGCGTCACAATATCGAACTCCGTTACGCTGCAACATTTGGGGCTGATTTTCGGGGGTTCCAGGACCACGAGCAGAATAAAATTTATATTTTCGCAATCAGTACAGCGGTAGCTTTCGATTGATACCAGTTTTATATAATTTCGCGCTCGGCAAGCCGGTCGAAAATTACCGTCAAATTGCATTTAGCCAAATGGAAAGTGTGACGTAGACAAATTTCAATGAGCCGTGAGATTTGCTTATGTCCACACCATATAGGACACTATGGTGCGTGCTATTAATGAAATGAGTGCCCGGAATTTCACAGGTAATAAGCGATGACGTGTGACCTATAGATAGATACCGTCACAGAGATAAGTTAGAGTGAAAGGTAACACTCGTGGAAATTATTCACCTGCTGTTTGAATACGGTGGCTTTCCAAGGTATTGGGCGTCGCCTAAAATATTTCCCACTTATCTCAGATTTGAGACGACATCATATTCAGAGCGCATTGCCCCAGTAATGAATATCATTGACACGACATTGCGGATTTGTATTCACACAGAATGCAGTTGTAAGTCTTACAATTTGTACATGCTTGGAGTCATTGGAGGCGCTGTGGCAAGCGGATCTGCTACTCTGACTAATAATTTTCAACGCTACGATTTCGACGAGGACAAATGGTATCCGGAGCAAAACCGCATGAAAGGACCGCAAAGGTGTCATCTGTTGCCACTTTTATTAGTCAGGTCGTCAGTGGTGATGTCGACAACACATTTTGTTCTCAGAACGCGCTTCGCAGTTGCAACTCTCAAAAACGACATCTGGGTTTTAGGCGGCATTGTCAAGGTTCCTACTAGTAGTGGAGGCGAACTAATACAGTACGAAAGTGAGGTGTCACTGTATAACCGAGACTCAGGGTCCTGGAGCCCAGGGACAAGTATGACGCACAGCAGGGCGGACTTCTGCACCGCCGTCGTCGGAGAAAGATTGTACGCGATTGGGGGAAAAGGTACAGACAAGTCTGGCGCTGACAAGATCTTGAGAAGTGAGCGTTAAGCCTGAGCATGAGCATTCGATGTTAGTGTTCTCCCTAAAATACTGCAATTTTCCATAGCATATAAAGGCCGCGGCTACACTGAAAATATAGTCAACGTAATGTTTGCATAAGAACATTCAATTTTTCAGATCCGTCTTTGCAAATACAGACAGTGGTTAATAACTCCATATCATTATGTTGCATGGATTCGTAGCATACAGTGACCTGGTGAAAGCTTGGACTCCGCTAATCAGCAAGCCTTCGTGAACGCCGAATTTTCTCTTACCCATAAATACAAAAATCTACCATAACACACATCTAATACATAACTATATATTTCGGGTACACAAAAGGAACTGTGTGTATGAGTTGAGTGTGTGTCTTGACCTCCAGGAAGCCTCTGAGATTGACTCGGAGAACAACTGGGGTTCCAGCGGTTAAGAGCCACTGTCATATATACAATGATGTTTAGATGTGACTATAGTGAGAGCGGTAACCCCCATATCCCTTCTTAACCTATAACAGTATTCTTTGTGCCATTCTAAGTGGTTGGTAGGAGTCTGCATATTGATAGCCTGAATTGATACATTTTTAGTATCATTTATGTGTAACAAAGCAACATTGCTCATCCAGCTGGAAACTCATTAATATACTAATCCAATTGATATATAAGTGACATGAGCTTTCTCCGTCACTCCCGACCAGTGTTGGGACGACTCGCTAACTCGAGGCAAAATTTTCGAGTCACTTCAAAGTCTAAATTAAACTAATCAGTGTCGACCAAATCCCTGTAACTGAACGTGATTGATGTTCGCGACACGCTGATGTGACCCGTGTAAGCAATCGGTCATTCATCGATTTCGCATCCTAATACTATTCAGCCTCCGTTGGTATGTCACAAATAAATTGACTCAACTCTGAATAAATAGCGACCCATATCTGTACATCAACATAATCTTTCAAAATACAATGTCTTGGAAGCGTGATTCGAACTACGGAAGTTCGACCTGAATCGACTTGACTCGAATTACCTCCAAAAATAAGTGACCTGACGTGACTCTAGTAGAAATATGGAATGATACGTTGTGCTTGTTACTTGAAGGTAGTAACTGGATCCCAGCTCTGTTCACGACATGGAATATGCATTTCAGCTAGGAGCGGTGTCGAAGTATTTGGAGAGGATGGTAAATGGCAGCCGATAAAAAAAATGTCATACAGCCGATCCTCATTCGCGAGTTGCGTCGCTGGAACACGGATTTACGTCGCTGGTGGCGCAGAAGCTCGGCGTGGCTATGCGTACGCGGGCATGGTAGAGTATTACTGTGAAAAGCAAAAACTATGGACATCTGTAATGTTTTTGCCGGATACTTTTCCCGCTTCCTTCGGATTGGCATTCGTAAATGGCAAGGTTTGTGCCGTTGGCGGAGAGGGTATATCCGTCATAAGCCACGACATGAAAGGTCCGTGGAATCCGTGGAAGGACATTTCACACACCCGATCTCAATCGACATTTTATGACGCCTTTACTCTGGATGGAGAGCTTTACGTAATTGGACGGACCCCGTGGAACTCTATGATTTCACAAAAGTGTCGCCCCCCGGATTATACGTGGAAGGAACTACGTTCACCCCGGGGTCCTTTGGATACCGACGAAGTGCGAATTGCTCTGATTAAAATTCGTTCGTGCGGAATTGCAGATTAGGCATGGCGTTTACGTTTTGGCAATTGAATTATTTCCTATGGCATGATTTTGACCAATGTCTGACAAAGGCCCATGTTCGCATTGCGGGACTACGTGACATCGTGATCACTTATTTTCTGTTCAAGCAGATCGCTAACTTGTATACATGTGTGTTTTCAGTTTCTGTTCACGCTCTAAGTAGTAAAAATCTGTTTTTTCCTGTACTTGCAATCATTTCGAGTACGATAGTGTGATCACGACCTGGGGCATTAATTCATTTTGTAGCTGAGACTCGACGTCAGGTAGGCAAACTCTCGACCGACGGGCCAGATAGAATCTTTGGCGAGGTTCCACGACCCACGTGGCAATTCTGGAAATGAAGGACCATTTTATTCAGTATCACTATTCAAGTAAGGCAGCCAATTACAGGAAATGATTACACCAGTGACTTGTCCTCTCGGGAGCTTTCGCGTTCATTACGATGACGACGAGCAAGCTGCTTTTACCGTTATTTCGTGAAGTTAAACCGTGCGGCTGTGGGCGGGGCACAACGCTTCGAGTGCTCGAATCTGAATCCGACTTGAGTATTCATTTCAATGATTCGATTCGTGATTGTTGATATTTTTTAGTACTTGAAATTGCGCCCCCTAGCGGCAGAAAAACTCCAGTTGGGTATTGGTTGAATTTATTTCAATAGGTCGCAGAGATGAGCGTGGATTAGGATTAGGGTTTGGGATAAGCGGATTCGTGAAATTTTGGCGGATTAGGATATGAGTTTCTTTTTATTATTAATGGATTAGCATTTGGATTGGATATACTGATTTTCGGAAGATTGTGTCTTGTGGCGAACGGTGACAAGTTTTTCGTCCAATCAAAGCTTCTTCAAGTATTTTGGCAATTGGCACTAATCAAGCGTTTTATTTATTTTTACAGAATTATAGGCATAACATGCAGGCTTGTTCAGTGGAATTACAAGTTCGAATCCGATAAGGATTAGGATTGGAATAGACAAAGTTTCTGGATTAGGATTAAGATTTGAAGCTTCAGATTTGGATTGGATTAGGACATATAAATTTCAAACCCGCTCATCTCTGATAGGTCGCGAGGGATTATGAGTGTCAGCTCGAAATTCTTCCGGTGTGATGTTGAGATAATGCAGTATTCAAGTATAGATGAGGTTATACACCTCATAGCATCTCATAAATCGCTTAAACGTTTTCTGGCGCGATGTGACTAGGCTATGCTGTCGTGAATATATCGCAACAGTGGAGGAAGCATGAATTCATTTTTTGTGAGCGCAATTCCTGTATACCTATCACCGTGACTGTGAACCAGTGATGAGAATCGGACGGACTCTCGCATAGGGTTCGGACCGGATTTTTGCACAATTTTGAGACGGTTGGATCGGATTCGGATTCCAGTGCAGATTTTGTGTCGCATATTTTCGGATAGTTGTAACTTCTGCTTCGGATATTTTTGTATAGTTTTGACAAAACGTGAGTTTCGATTTCAAGTCGAAAGAGAAAATCATCCGCTCGACAACCAAACACGGACAGTAAAAACGTTCTTAAAGCACTGGTAGCACTTTAAAATTGTTATGTGAAAGGTCCAAGGAAATATAACTCCGCTAACCTTTGCAAAGACTACAATGAGGATTCGTTGGGATAAAGTTATTCAATTCGGATTCGGAATCTGACAAAAAATCGGCCGGAGAATTTCCAATTCAGAGTTCAAAACAATCTTGCCAAAATCCTTCTAATTATTCATATTTCTGTCGAAAAGTCCTAAAATTTGACATTGAAAACCTATTCCAAATCTGGATCCAGTCCGGCTAAAAATCGATGAAATCCTGCTCATATCCGCTCCTTGATCCTGATCCACTCCCCTTTATGTGCATGTATACCATTTCCAAATACTCTCACATACTTTATATCCGTAGCGAACCAAGTCCGACATAGAAGGCGCCGGGAGAGGTAACTCAGAACTCCAGATTCGTTTGTGTATTTATATCGGTTACTACAACGGAATCGCGATCGAGTCATGAAAAGTCATTGGATTACGTTGTCTAGTCGTTAGATGCACACGATTCAAAATTGCTATTTCCTTACGTGACTCATAATGTCCCTCTATAGTTTACATTTGTTTTAAGGCAAGGGTCGGCAACCTACGGCTCGCGGGCCGGATCCGGCCCGCCAAGCGAAATCGTTCGGCCCGCGACATCATAATCAGTTATCACAAGAATACGGCCCGCCGTTTCATAATGAGTTTCAATCTGCAGTGCAGCACTGCTTGGAAAGAATGCGGCATTGCTATCCTACATGGTATTAGTCTATTGTTACGCCATAAAACAAAGGTGGTTGAAGTAGGAGATGGAGATTGTCTGTAGAGTAGACTACATCAGTAGGCTACTTATCAATCGGGTGTATCTCGCAACCGAAAGTGTATCATACTTTTCAACGGGTTTACCACTCTGAGGGGGTGTGACAATAAAGGTGCTGTCTTTCCTCTGCTTGCTGGAATCAATCAATCAATCGTTGAGCTATATTTTTCATCTGAACAAGTCATACACAATGTGCAATGCGATAAGACACAATGCGATGTCATGAACAGATAGGAGGATGTCGAACGACACGCAGTTGCGATCCTATCATTCTAACATCTACCTCGGCCCGCAAAAAAGTTGTACACTCGAAATTTGGCTCGTGACTACCAAAAGGTTGGCGACCCCTGTTTTAAGGGTTCGGATTGTAAGGACACCACAGTTAGATCAATTACATTATTTTACAGTTATATTAAAATTACAATTAATCCCTAGCATGTTTCAATTACAGTCATCTCCCGGTTAAGTACGCAACTTGATCCTGGGTAGTTTGTGCGAACTTATGTGGTAGGGCGAACTTAGCAGTTAAACAGCCACCTAGGGTACGCAATGCACAAATTTTGCATTTATTACGTCATTCACGATGCGTTGCTCGTGTGTGGTTTTGTATGCCATTCTTTTCTGCTAGTGTACAGTACACCACAAGTAATTTGTTGGGTACAATTTTCTCGTTCGCATGATGTCAGGTAAAGGTAAGCGTTAAAGTGAATCCCAAACATTGAAAGTCATCGCCAAGTTGTGTGTGCCGTCCTCTCCGAGTAAAAGAAGTATGGCAAGAGAGTATGGCATGAGTGAAGCTGCTATCCGAAAGATTTTGAAAAACCGGGAAGTTATTCGAAAGCGTTCTGCTTTAATGTCTGAAGAGACAAAAAGTTTCGAGCATCCGCTGATCGGTTTCCTGAGCCGGAAGATATTCTATATCTTTGGATTGATAGCATGCGCCGTGCAAGTCTTCCCGTTTCCTCCTCACCCCTGCACACCCAAACAAATAGCTCAATAATTATCAATATCGAAAGAGAATTTCATGCGTGGTGGCAGAGGCATAACCGATTCAGAGCACGTCAAGGATTGCTGAAATTTCTTCTTCATGTTGAAGGAGATGAAGTGGACAAGTAAGACCCAAAGATTTTAGCTGCATTGAATGATTACACGTGGTATAATTGCACGGTAAGATCCTGAAAATGTGTTTAACATGGTTGAAGAAACAGAGTTGTTTTTCGTCTGCTACCTACATATACCTTGCTTATGCCATTCGGAAATCTCAGCAGCATCCGAGGGAAGAAGAAAACTAAAAACCGTGTGTCTCTGGTTGTTTGGGCAAATGCCACAAGAACACACAAGGTTCCATGCACAATGCGCATTGAATGGGAAACCTAAATCTCCGGAATCGAGGGTTCTCAGGCGATTGTGAGTCAATCAATCAATCAATCAATCAATCAATCAATCAATCAGGTTTATTAATATTTTCATCATTCCAAAACATCACAAGACTGCGATACAATGAAAAGGCAGGAAGGTGTCGAAACAACTTGGAGTAGCCTTTAAGATCAGACACCCACCTTAGCTCATCGAATTCACGATTTCAAGCAGCAGGGATATATAAAGAATTGTAATTCCTTCAGATAGTACAGCAGCAGTTATCGCCAGCTATCGTCCTGGGGCAAAAATCCGAGTAGCTAAGCCCCACTACCCCCCTCATACCTACCTACACCCACCTTAGCCTAGGCGAAGTAAAAAGGAGGCATGCACATTACAGGGCTGTGGAGTCGGTAAATTTTACCACCGACTCCGGCTCCGACTCCGACTCCACACATTTTCAATATACCGACTTCGACTCCGACTCCTGAGTTCTTAAACGTACCGACTCCGACTCCGACTCCGACTCCTGGATCTTTAAACGTACCGACTCCGACTCCGACTCCCGACTCCGACTCCAGCATTATTACCAATTTACTTCGAAAATTATATGCCACATTGTCGGTTGAATGACTATCAGTCTATCATACAACCATTAAACATATGCAAACATATGATTAACTGTGGCATGCTAAATTGTTTCATTGTGGCACAGCTCGAATTATCCACTATGCAATTAACATGAAATAAAAATTTGCTAAATATCCTTCCTTATTCAAGTTTTTATAACATGGACTCTCCAATATCTTGAAATGTATGAATCATTCAAATATGGCAGATATCCAATCCTGTTTAATAAAAATGTAGATAAAAAATTCAAGTGTAGCTCATACGTATGACTCAGCAACTAATAAAGAAATTGAACTTACTAATTTTGTCATTGCACACTATCCTGATTACAAGCACAAACACTCTTACTACTAACAATAGACATTGGTCAGAAATGGAATTTAGTTAAGTAGTCAAAGACAATAGCCTATGTCTAGTCTGCATGTACTTAATCAAGTATTCAAGGATTGGGACTTGCAGTCTTTCTTAATCATTTGTTCGACCCAAACAGCTAAGCTACACTACAAATATTTTTAATTTTGTAAAGTGGGGAGCATCGTTTGGTCATATCTACATCATTTTTACAATTTTACAAAACCAGCCGATGTATTTTCTCTGTCACAGTATCATGGTATAATTCCAAAAATTGCATCAATTTTGACTGCATCGCGAAAACGCATATTGCGATTTTCTTACCCTCTGCAACTGAGTTGTAATTTGCAAGTAATGTCTAATTTTATCTATATCAGGGGTGGGCAACTTTTTCGACGAAAGAGACACCTGAGATTTACGAACCATTGCGCGGGCAACTGGAATGTTGATAACCTTTTTTTAGTCGTCGATAGGAGCGAACCGAATTAGGTAACATTGCAAACAAGACTTATATTAATACGCTCTAAAATTGATCACAATATGTCATGCAACTGTGCAGTGCGCAATCAGGCCCTGGTCGTGCGAAGCACGAAATTTTTTTGCAAGATAACGACTGAATTAGGCTATAGCTATATCAATAATATCGATTTTTGGAAGCACGGACGCATGTGAACAAGAGTTTCGAACAATGAAATTCACGATTGGTATGTTTGTAATTGCAGCAATGTAGGGCAACACCCCGAAGGGTGCGTAAAATGCAGTACCAAGAAAAATTCCGACCCACCAAAAAGTCTGTTGCGTGAGATTCGCGGTGGTGACGTCATGCGAACCTGGACGTCGCGTGTCGATCCGGTAGCGGGCGCGCGAGTTCCGGGAGTCTTGCCGTGGCCGATTGTGAATCACGCGTCATCGAATATTCGTTACGTCATGGCTTTATAAAACAATAACAATAACAAATTTAAACGTCATTTTGCCCAAGGTGTTATCGTCGATATTTCAGACACCGCACTTTGCGCAGCGGCATGATTGCCGATAACTCCATGGATGCAAATGAAGAGACGGATCAGTAGCGCGGTCACGTGCGCCGCACACGCGCGAACGATACGAGAGGCTCGAGCCGCGGATCAGACCTGGGAGATGGAGCATTGTGACGTCAGGTGTAAAACCGGAGTTTGGTTCAGGTCGCTCTTCGAATGTGCTGCAACCAAAAGAATACACATCCGCCACTAGGCGTTTGGCTTTAATCTGGGCAACGCGGGAAACGGTGCTGAAGACTTTTCGGGTGCCTCTTTTCAAGAGTTATCTATATCTATATATCGCAGTCTTGTGGTGTTATGAAATTAATAATAGCCTGACACTGTGAGTAATACCGTTATTTTATTCAAAATGGCTGATCTATATCGCCTAGGGGTGCAGTCCTTCCCCTATTAATCGCGAAATCGAAGCCGTGTTTACGCCGGTTATCCGACACCGGCTCATTCGTCAAATCCAGCAGAAATCGCGCGTATGAAGCTGATAGAATATTCTTTGCACAACCACGGCCTTGGTCGGTCCTTGACATGTACCGTGTGTTAACAGAACAAATAGAAGAATTTGTTTACGTGGACAATCCCAAGCAGTCCGAACACTCTTTAGCGCCTACTAGCGGGCGTTACAATGGAGTATGAACTATGAACACATTACGTGCCCATATGACGTCACACCAGCATAACTTTACTTGTCGATGTGTAGTGGAGCATACAGTTCTTGACATGGACCTGCTTTACAAACAAGTAATATTGTATATAAATTCCAATGCCACTGTGATAGTCGGTATGTGGGTCGCACATCTTTGCGGTTGGCTGAACGAGTGAACCAACATGTGCCTAAATCGATTATGTCAGTGAACAAGCCTATCGATCGATCTGCACTTGTTCGTCGGTGTAAGGAAGCCGTTCACTCTGCTTCCTATAACCAGGTCTCAGCGTTCAACTCTGCAATTGGTCAACATTTAATGAACTACCCGGTGTGTGCCAGTCATTACAATGACAGTATGTTCACTGTGATTGCTAAATGCAGATCTGCCTTCCATCTGTCTGTCTTGGAGTCAACCATAATAAAATTGACCAATCCGGATTTATGTCGGCAGAAAGAGTTTCTATATAATCTCAAAATTTCCCATTAATATATACCGCTATTTGTTTGTGTGTTGTCCTCCGTGTATTATAGTATAATTTGATTTTCTCTCGTCTCTCGTTATGACTACCGGTACAGCTGACTTTGCCTAGCGTTAATTTTTTATTATTGTATTATTACGTCATACTTTGCCTTTTTGGTTTTCGTTTGAATCTCTCTCTGTATGCTTATTATTGTGCCGTTAACTCTCGATAAGGGGCACACGAAAAGTCTTCGAGTTAATAAATTCTTTACTGCAATGAATGTAGTTGTGAAAGCAATACTCAAGTTTAGTACCGCCAACCATATTTTCAAGTATTTGAAGAAAAGGTACAATGCATCTCAGATTAAGAAACTTAATCTGTTACTTAAATGCCGTGGAAGAATAAGAGCATCCCGTGCATCAATGGAATTTTTGAAGAAGTGCATCAATTTGCGAACCTTGCCTCGATTCCTCCGAGATAGAATTGACAAATCTCGTGCTCGACACAGTTCTAACATTGAAAGAGCGTTTCTATTTGATGAAATTGAGAAACTTCGTCTATCAATTGTTCGACTGAAGAAGAAGCGCAGTGTTCTCAATCGAGAGGTTTGTAGAATTTTGTCACTCTTCGACCTCATTCGCTTTTGCCGTTACATGGCAATAATTGGTGCTAAGAAAGAGAAAGAAAACCAGGCGAAGTATGACCGCAATCAGAAGTTTTTATTTCGACATCGATTCGGCAAATCGGACGTACACAAGAAAATTATTTTCAATCTATCCGATTATAAATTGTCTAGCACCGAGGAATTCGTCCTGTCCCATGGCTTGGATTTTTGTTTGCCACCTAAAAATATTAAACGAGAAGAGATCTTTGCGGAGTTTGAAGTCCTTATTGGCCAACTACGCCATCATAATGCGCAGGATGCCGACAAGTACTCAGCGTTGCGAGCTAAATTGAGTGACCTAGCTCATGCATATTGTGGAACACCAGTGGATGTTGGAGACTTTTTCATGTCCAATGAATGTTGGCGTGCAATTAAGTCTCTACGTTCCAACTCAAATATCCACATCACGAAACCTGACAAAGGATCGGGAGTCGTCATTCTCAATAAGTGTGATTACATTTTAAAAATGAACCACTTGCTACAAGATGAGGACAAATTTAAATTTCTTGGCTCCGCCGAATCACATGACCAAACCGGTAAATTGGAGAAAAAGTTACAGAGAAGATTACTCGATTTAAAGAAAGAAGGTGCGTTACCGAAAGAAGTATACGAGATGGTGAGGCCATCTGGCTCACAAAGACCTCGCATGTATGGACTGCCGAAAGTTCATAAGAGCAACGCACCGCTTCGCCCGATATTATCGATGGTCGGCTCTGCGCAACATTGTTTGGCCAAATGGCTGAATACGGTAATCGAACCTGTGCGTAAACTCTACTCTTCAAATTGCGTTATTGATTCATTCACCTTCGTTGACAACATCAGAAACTTTGATATAAATACCTCGAACTCATTCCTTAGCTCCTTTGATATCACCAGTCTCTTTACTAATGTCCCCTTGAGTGAAACATTCAATATCTGTGCCGATGCGCTGTATAATAATAGTTCATTACATCCACCTCCTTTTCCGCGTAATGTCTTCATTGAGCTACTTGAAACTGCCACCCGTTCGGTTGAATTTAGCTTCAACAACAACAACATGTATCTCCAAATAGATGGTTTGGCAATGGGGTCACCCCTTGGGCCTAGCTTGGCAAATATATTTGTTGGTTTCCAAGAAAGCAAACTTTTCTTAAATGTAATCAAACCGCGCATGTATGTTAGATATGTTGATGACACATTCGCAGTTTTCGACAGTGAAGACGATTGCAATGTTTTCTTAGATTCTCTAAACAACTTGCACGAGTCGCTAAACTTCACCATCGAAAAAGAGTCTGACGGCTCACTCGCCTTTCTCGACGTATTGGTGGAAAAGAGCAACCTCGGTTTCATTACATCAGTATATAGGAAACCAACGTTTACCGGTCACTATATTCGCTGGGACTCATTTTGCCCTAAACAACGGAAATTAAATTTGATTTCGTCATTAGTTCACCGTGCGCTAATGATATGCTCTGATGTTCGGCTCGTGGCGGAAATTGATAAAATCAATTCCATGTTGATTGACAATGGATATCCAGACTACGTAATTGAATCTGCCATCACAAAGAAAATGTCGCAATTCAAACAGCCGCGAATTCATGGACCAGACAAATGCCCTGTATACATACATCTCCCTTGGCTTGGGTCAGTGTCAGTCGGCTTTTCTAATCAAATCCGGTCATCAGTGCAATCGTGCTATTTTATGCTAAATACCCGAGTGGTGTTCATGACTAGGCCGCTCATGCCTCAAACTCGCAAGGATGTGCTCCCTGCTTTACAAACAAGTAATATTGTATATAAATTCCAATGCCACTGTGATAGTCGGTATGTGGGTCGCACATCTTTGCGGTTGGCTGAACGAGTGAACCAACATGTGCCTAAATCGATTATGTCAGTGAACAAGCCTATCGATCGATCTGCACTTGTTCGTCGGTGTAAGGAAGCCGTTGACTCTGCTTCCTATAACCAGGTCTCAGCGTTCAACTCTGCAATTGGTCAACATTTAATGAACTACCCGGTGTGTGCCAGTCATTACAATGACAGTATGTTCACTGTGATTGCTAAATGCAGATCTGCCTTCCATCTGTCTGTCTTGGAGTCAACCATAATAAAATTGACCAATCCGGATTTATGTCGGCAGAAAGAGTTTCTATATAATCTCAAAATTTCCCATTAATATATACCAGAGATGAGCATGGATTAGGATTAGGTTTTGAAAAAACAGGATTTGTGAAATTTTGTCGGATTTGGATTGGATTTGGATTAGACATTTTTTTCGGAATTCGGATTTTCTGGGAGATTGAAATGTCGTGTGGCGAATGGCGACAAACTTTATTCAGATCAGTTATTAATGCACTTATGGTTACTAAGTTATCTGGAATCAAGTGAATCGTTGGTTGTGAAAGAAAATTTTCGAATCCCTCCATTGCATAAATTAGTATTTTTTCTGAATTTCCGGTTGGAATCGGATTAGGATTGGATATGGACTTGAATAAGAAAAAGTTATGGATTAGGATTTGGATTTGGACTTGAAGGTTCGGATTTGGATTGGATTAGGACATAGAAATTTCAAATCCGCTCATCTCTGATATATACCGCTATTTGTTTGTGTGTTGTCCTCCGTGTATTATAGTATAATTTGATTTTCTCTCGTCTCTCGTTATGACTACCGGTACAGCTGACTTTGCCTAGCGTTGATTTTTTATTATTGTATTATTACGTCATACTTTGCCTTTTTGGTTTTCGTTTGAATC
Source organism: Botryllus schlosseri (assembly GCF_051294905.1). Lineage (NCBI taxonomy): Eukaryota > Metazoa > Chordata > Ascidiacea > Stolidobranchia > Styelidae > Botryllus > Botryllus schlosseri. The sequence continues at coordinate 9,074,025 of NC_137245.1, read as the reverse complement.
TCTCTCTGTATGCTTATTATTGTGCCGTTAACTCTCGATAAGGGGCACACGAAAAGTCTTCGAGTTAATAAATTCTTTACTGCAATGAATGTAGTTGTGAAAGCAATACTCAAGTTTAGTACCGCCAACCATATTATCAATAAATATGTCGCTAACATACATTGGGGGTCGCATCTGTATACCACTGGGCTCATTTGGCAAGGACAGGATTATTCGACGTTTAGACATAGCAAAATCGATGGTATCAGTGAACATGCCTCTATCATTTTGTGCAAATGTTTTGTCGACGATCTCGCTGCGAGTGCACAAGCGAAGCCGTATCTCCTAATTGCGAATACAGTTAGACTCAATTCTGTGAATAATATGTATTTATAATTTTCAGAAGGGGGCTCAAATACTGAATGCAAGAAATCTAGTGACAATGAATCATGCGAAGTACCGAGAAAAATTTCAAGTCCAATAAATCTGCTATGAAATATTCTACTTCATGGTCATATACGAAGATCTGGGATAAATGTGGCTGGCCCCTGGATACGTCAATGCGTTAGAACTGTTGTTTTAGTCATCATCAAATTTCGCGGTCATGCTAATCAAATTTTGGTTGGCCTTGCAATTGTACCTGATGTCATAAATAAATTCGAGAATTACCTCACAGGCCACACCTAACCTTCTCGTGTGCCAAATTTGGCCTTCGTGCCACGGGCTGGCCGCACCTGATCTGTATGGTTAATAATAGCAGTGGTTGGTGGTACATAAAAATTCTATTGAAAATTCTTTGAAAGCAAATGTTTTCATGATAGAGAAGTTGGAGTCGGAGTCGAAGTCATAGTCATTCTCACAAACTCCGACTCCGACTCCAGTCAGTATTTTCCCACCGACTCCGACTCCAGCTATTATAGTTTTCACGACTCCGACTCCATCAAGCGGAAATTACCCTGACTCTGACTCCGACTCCACAGCCCTGAATTGCACAATGCACACTGAATGAAAAGTAATGCAGAGAATATAAGACGCAAGCGACAAAATGAGGTGGCATGTGGCGGAGGACGAGGTCGATGTTAGGTCGTGGTCCGGTAGGCCTAATCCTGAAGAGTGGGTGACGTGAATGAGGTGTTGGAAACGATGCAGACTTAAAATGATAACACTTAGTCTGGACCAAGCAACAATTGTGCGCCTGTCGAAAACAGCATCGTTTTCATGCCGTTGAACAACTTAACAACAAAGTGCTTGAAGTTGAGGATCAGTTGCTGTGTCCTGCCTTACAGGATGAAGCAGAAGCACTTTTGAATGCTTTCAACGAAAACTGAGACAGGTGACGTGAGAAGTCAGGCAAAAAATAACGCAAAATATGCATCGGATATCTTTGCACGACATGTTCAAGCTGTGACCTATTGTTAAGTTGACGTTTAACTTTCCCTGACATCCAGTTAATTATACTTACTGCTTGAAATGAATGAATTGTTGAAAAAGTTGAACGCGTAATTTGTGAAGATTTTTTGCGTACTTATCTGGGATGCGAACTTAAACGGGTGCGTACTTAACCGGGAGTTAACTGTAGATCACAATTACAATTACTCCATGCTAAAAATATCAAATTACAATTACATTCCTGTTAAACATGTTATTAATTAATCATAAAATCAACTTCGTCAGAGAAGTGGTCTTTGACAACCGTAGCGACGTAATTAGTAGGGCCATTTTTATATGACCTTAAAAATCAATAATATGACTTTATTTTTTGGAAGATCTGACTTTATATGAATTTATGTGAAAATCGTGTATTTTTACATGCGAACAACGTCACTCACGGAACTAGAGAGTAAAACATACCCAACATAACAATTATACAAATCCATTTTTATTTTGAACAACTGTTGTAGTACAGTTTCATGTAGCGTGGAATGTTAGAGTCTTTGAAGTTACGATTTGGACGTAAAATGACTTTAGTAGGGAAATTGAGCGCTCCACAAAAGCTGATGTGGGTTGACACTTCTGCAGTTTTGCATAAAGCGATGGTGAAATGTCTTGTCTTTGTAGCTCCATAATTTGTTTCACATCGTTTTTGTCCAATCGCTTCTTATTGTAATTTTTGAGCTCAAGCGGATTTTTTTCCGAGATCAAGGGCATTTGGATCAGCATGGGTCTCCTTTGATAGTGTTACGTACAAATTTCCATTTTGAGTATTAGTTTGAAATATTGTTATCGTGGAGGAATGTTTCTGTTACTTGACTAATCAACTTTGGATCGTTGACTGAATTTTTGATGCTCTTTAAAATAACTCCTTCACCTTCCTTTGCATTGACTATTCCTTCCCCTTGCGGAAGTCTCTCGGCATAATTTTGAGCAGTATTCAGCCAGCTACCCCAAGGAGTAACTACCTTAGTTTCTTAGTGCCTAATTTGTTCACCGCTTAAATGGCAATTGTTATTAAAAGTATACAACGATATGACTTTATACCTCAAAAATATCACTATATAACTTTAAAAGCTTATTTATGACCTAACCAGCAAAATATGACTTTATATGACTTCATAACTTCCTTAATATACCTCACAGGAATGCGTTTTTTTTTGCGTTAAAATTGATTTCACGACTTGGTGATGCACAGAAAAAAATGACTTTAATGACTTTAAATGGCCCTAGTAATTAGCAACAATCACGAGCTATTCATCTTTCATTCATGATACGTAATATAATACCCTTTAATTAAAAAAAACTCGAACGTTTTCGAACTATTACTAATCACGAGTACTGAAAAACACAAATACAGAAACAATTTTTAAGCGACTGTTACCAACCAAAAGTGTGAGCGACTCCCAACGACCATCAACGAATAGGCTACAAGGCGGGTAATAAATGGTAATCAAACGAATACGCAGAGCTGACTAAGGTAAATGAGATGTAATTGGTAAGGCGTCAGCGATAACGATGATAGCGATAAAGTGTGTAAAATTAAAATAATGCAAAAGGACAGAAGCTCATGATAACTACAAATTAAAAAGATTGGTTCGCATTTACAATTTCACTTGCTCAAAAACTGTTGGATTGGATTGGATGAATATTAGAAAAGTTTCTGGTCCCAATAAATTTGACTAGGATGGGGGGTAAGATTGGTAGATCATCTCTTCAAATGCGCGATGAAGTTTGACGAAGCCTTGGTTGAATACTTGAATTTCTTTTTGCAATTGTTGCAGCAAGCCTCAGTATACTGGTCAAAGATTAAAATAAAACTATGAAAGTGACGTAGGAAATGGTTCGGCACAGCTTTCGAAGGAGTTAATTTGCTGTTCATCCAGTTTTAAAATATTACGATTTCTTAGACCATATTGTAATTTATTAAGTTTACTGTTGCTACTGAAGTATGGGAAACAGTTTAGCACGGCTAAATTATCTAGTTAACGGGGCACGCATAGCACACCTATGCTAAGGTTACCATACGTCCTCTATTAAGAGGATTTGTCCCCTTTTTTGACTTTTTTGAAAGTGTCCTCGGAAGACGCCCTTATGTCCTCTTTTTAAAGATTCGGACGCCGACCGAGAAAGATGACCTTTTTTCAGTCAACCGAACATGAATTGGGTAAAATTTACCATTTTTCAAGAATTCTCCTCCGGTTTTGCAAGTTTGAAAAATCTGTGAAAGTGTCCTCTTTTTAGATTTCTAAAATATGGTAACCCTAACCTATGGAAATAATCCTAATTATTTTATGTTGTGTTTGTCAGGTTTCAATAACATTGTACTGTAATTCAAATTTTAATTAGGTAAAAATCAAATCAAAATACAATTACAATGATAATTACAATTACACAAAATAAAAATGCTTCACTTACACTTACAATTACAATTACATGAAAAATGTAAATAATCACATTTAGTTCAATTGCAAGTTACAATTGATCCAACTCTGAAGGAGACTACTCTATTCAAATCCAAAAATCAAGATATGCTGATTCGCTGAATCGCGCAACAAAGTTTTTAAGACGGATTGAAGTGTCTCAAAAATCTGGATGTTACTTCGTAAATTAAAATTGGTTGCCGCATTGTAAAGATGGTTCTCTATGCTTTGATCGCGTCGAGAAAGTGAGACAGTGAAGGGATGCGAGCTACAGAAAGTTTGTAAATGTTCGAGAATGGGTCCCTCTTGAACTCGATACAACAGAAGTATATGAAGTGGACATTGTCACTTTAGTTAAAATCATTTAGCCGGTGTTCGAGTCTGGTGACTTTCTGAGGAAAATAGTTGCTGCGAAAATTATTTTCATACCATCAACTTCAATTTGATACGACTATATGTTCCTTTTCTTCGACCATCGAAATAGCAGCTGAGCATATAAGAACATCTACTTCCTCATTCTCAGCAGAATGTATTGCACATCAATTTTGATTTTTTTTCTCTGTTTGTTTTGAATTACGATAATGATGATTTCGGGAAATTGCATGCATGCATGGGACATGAACGAGCTAACATCACACTCTAACCAGCATTGCCTATAGTTAAATATATTCCGCTGTTTACCTGTATAATGAAGTTCACTTGCGGCCTACTTCTCTTTTCAGTATTGTGCTGGTTACAAATATCGTGGCCATTCTGTAGAATAGCCTACCTGAAGGTCTGATTATCGCCATCATAGGGGATAAGCCTACGTCTGTACCTCACGCTTACACTAATTACTTGAAGGATGTGGTTTTATGGCGCAAGAACCCGTCGTTTCCTGGTAACATTATTCATTTGAAAACATCACGGATTGCGAAACCATTTAAAAATATGTACACATACATTTCACTTGAGAATATGCACCATGTACTTTTCAATCCAGCGGGCCAGACAAGTATTCTGAGATTAGCAACAGCGCTATTTAGAGAATGAACTTACAGTGACTACGATTAGTTTGGCTCATCATATTATTACAGCATAGTGTTCTACGAAGGTGTGAACACGAGCAGATCTCGCGGTCACTGAGATTGGGTTACGTCATTATTTCCGTTTGACCAATGGCAAATTACGTCAATATTTAGACTAGCTTGCCGAACACGAAAATTGATAAAAGTGGTATCAATTGAAAGCTACCGCGGTACTTATTGCGAAAATAAAAACTTTATGCCACTCGTGGTCCTGAAACCCCTCAAAATCAGCCTCAAATTTTGCATTATAACGGAGTTGTTTTGTATTGTGACGCAAATACGCCCTCTGAGAGCAGGTGATGAGAGCAGCGCAATCCACAAGCGTTATCGTCCACCATTGCGCAGCGATTGAGCTTTCACACGTTCACCCTCACTGCACACTTGCCCCTGACATGCGCCGTATTATTCCACACGGCATTGCTGCGTCACCATGCAAAACTCCGATACAAGGCAAAATTCGCGGCTTATTTTCGGAGGTTCCAGAACAAGCAGCTCAATAAAATTTATATTTTCGTAATCAGTACCGCGATAACTCTTGAATATTACCAATTTCATCAATTTCCGCGCTCGGCAAGCCAGTCTAAATAGTGCCGTATATTGCCTTTGGTCAAATGGAAAGAATGCCGTAATCCAATCGCAGTGAGCCGTGAGATCTGCCTGTGTCCACACCACACCATTGCAGGACACTATGATTACAGCATATAGTATATATATATATCTTGCCAGATTTATTCTACATCAAACTAAACGACTTTAATGAGCATTGAACGTACGGCAATCAATGCGGCAGGCTAAATACGAATTGTTGAAAGTAAAAGTATTTTGTTGCTGTGACGTAATTGCGACAAATTAGCTGGCTTGTTAATTGCATATGAAAACCAACGGTAAGTAGCAACTGGTAGAAATTATTTCAGAAAATAACAGGACACCAGCAAGACATTGATGAAGTATTCCAAACGTTATGTGTCATGCTGTTCAGGATTCTTTACACGTCTCATTATTACATCACAAATATGGAATTTTGTACATACTTCGAGAGAGCCTTGGGGTGGGCAACGAAATTTATTCCAAAACAGAATGCGGGCTCCGACTATAAGATGATTAACAATCACCACTTCTCTGGGGCACAGAAGTTGTCAATGTATCGTAATTATAACTCAAACGCAGGTAGTTCAAGGACTTGATGAATGTTCCTACAGCTATATCGACACATGCTTTCAGTGTTCCGATGGTTCAAGCTTTAATCCAAATTCAAGATCTATTTCTTGTTCCGTTGAACTCCAAATCCATATACCATAATATTTCTGTGAATAGCTGCATGGAAATTGATTGATATATTTAAATTACTATCTATATTCAATTTCGTGAGAATCGTTATATCAAAATCATATCTAGATATCGTCGAATCCCGCCACGGCAATCTGCAATTTCTGCTCTCGTTAACCAAGTCCCAATCCATGGAACTGATGCATTCAGCATTGTCAGATGGAATGACGACGGATGGGCGATGGTAAATCGTCCTGTACAGAAGTAGGCAGTTTCCCCTTGTCGTCCGTCGATGGAGCAGTCGACTCTAGATCCGTCGGGTTCAATGTCACCGACATAATTTCACCCGAAGACAAGATAGCATTTTCGCCATCATTTGATGCTGATCGGACCGAGCATGAATCTACCTTAGTCGTAACGGTGTTTTCTTCTCTTTTTACGCCTGTCTGTTTCCTTTGACTTGAGGAACGCTGATCGACTTCCACTTGTTGAAGCTCTTGATTTACTGTTACCTCAATGTTTGGTTGATTTTGGGTCTGGATGCAAGCGGAATAGAAGTTCCGAATGCCAGCAACGAGGCGCCTCCATTCGTTTTTGATATCGCTTGATGCAAGGTAATAGAGAAAAGGATTTGTGCATTCACAAAGACGCAGAATTCCATGAATTACTACTACGATTATCATGAGTGTATCCTGGGGAATCTTCAAATCATTGATTGAATGGTAGATTTTCGCTGCGTAATCAGCAGAGTACCCAATAATGAAAGAGATCACCACTGTTCCTAATTGAATTAAGGCTTTCTTCTCTTTTTCCCGTGAAGCGGCTGATTGTGTAACGGAACTAGGCTTATAGACACGATGCAGCAAAACAGTCATAATCACAAGGCAAAATACGATGATTAAAAGAGAAGGAATGAGCATACAGACGGTTTGCGTTAATATCATGAAGAGCAAAATTGATTCACCTGGTCCTTTCATAAGATCGCAATAATATTGGGTTTCACCTATTCTGCGGTATTCCATGACACTAACGCCAATAATTGCGTTAATAATTAACGACATTATATAAGACATGACAAGAAAAAAACGGCATGCTTTTACGCTCATTTCTCTGCTGGATCCAGCTGAGCTTGTCACGCTTCGAAACCTGATGAAGCTCAATAGTAAAACGTGATGAGCTGTGATGGATGAAGTGGCAACATCAATGGGCAAGTAAGTTAGACAAAGGATATATGGAAATTCGTAGTGATATTTGTTCAACTGACCGTAAATGTAAAACGGGCTGTTCAATGAAGATATGATGTCTGAGATACACAGTCCAGTTATTATGATGGTGAAAAATGTTGGCTTCATGCGCATCAGAATCGGGAGCATCCATGCATTACCGACGAATCCGACTACAGCCAGGAATCCGAAAGCCAACGAAAGGCCTGTTTAGTGCATCGCAGCGAGATAGACTGGGATATCGTATTCCGAGAGGTTTTGAGCTGGCGTCCATGACAGCTCGGAGCTGTTGTCATCCATCTTCAATTACCAGGTTCTTCGGCGATTCAGAATTGTGAGCAATAGCGCAGCCTATACAATTAGCGATGTATCGGATTACTCGCACCTAATATAGATAACACTGGTCAACAAAATGAATTTTTTTAAGCCGTACATCTAGGAGCCGTTTCTGGAGTTTTCAAGGTTGCTGATTACGAATATCAGATTAGTTTTGCCAGATTGGCTCAAGAAAAGAATATATTTATACCCCTAAAAAGCTTAAAATCACTGTATTTACCCTTGGATATTTCACTCGGTAGAAAGTAAATCTTATATTTGTATACTTTTATACTGCGCATAAAAATATAATTGACTGTGATGAACACTCATGCCGTTCTCAGTTATTCCATCAATATCAACATGACCTGATGCGAGAACTTTGTTTGTCAAAAATTCAGTTTGTCAAGCCTAAAAATTGTATTTTTGCACATAGGAAATATATTTTCTCCTGAACCAATTGGTCATTCTACCAAGATGAAAGAGGAGTATAAAGCTATCAAGTTTGTCCCTGGAAAGCTCAATTAAAATACTCATATGCGTCTCATCTGTTTCCACTTGTAAATGGATAATTTTCCGTAAAGCCAACAAAGTGGGTGTATTTAGTATCCATATCAAACGAGAAGCTTAAATCAGGAATCATTGAAGGATCTCAGATTCGAATACGGACTAAGGATTACAATTTCATATGAAGAAGGGTGCTCACTGCATGGAATCCCATCTTGGATGTGGTAAATAAAACTTTTTGGAAGATCACAAAGCACCTAACTACAAACAGTTGGTCAGAAAATTGGTATCTGCATATGGAAACCTTGGAGCAAACATGAGCATTAAATTTTACTTCCTGTTCAGTGTTCAATCATCATGATATATTTTCTGTTAATATTGCTGATTAGAGAGAATAGAAAGGGGGACAGGTTTCACCAATACATCAAAACAACAAGAGAAAGATCTCAGTGCAGATGCGACGAACCTGACACCTTTCGAAAAAATGCACTAAATTGCTTACAACCGAAAATAGTACAAGAACCAATTTTGCTTCGAGATAAGTAATTAATATTATATTCCAACTGACTATTTTGAATTTAAAATAGGTGGTTGACATAAACTGATTCAATAATGCAACGCTATTTGAGTATTCAGGTAAATACTTATATACCTGATTGAAGTTCATTTACGTACATGATATTCGTGACAGTCTCCAACTATGATAAATCCAATACCCCGAAATATAATTCTGTTGATGCATTTCGATTTAAAACGGTCTTCGGCGTGTCCAAATAACAATCAGATTGAATTTCTGAACTTTATAGTACTACTGTGCCGATTTTTTTATCTAGCCCATACAGTGAAAATATGAAATTCTAGTCAAAATAGCATCATGGATTATCTCGAAAAATAGAACCAATTGGAAAAAATCAAGGTCATATTCAGAACCAATGCCCTTCAGAACCCCCAAAACCACTCTTACTTTGTCTGCCTAAAAATAACTGTTGACCAGTGTAATAAGTGGCAAGCAGGAATTGTATATTATACTGCAATGACTCTAGATTCTGATGAGCACACGCTTTTACTTTTTAAAGTTTAGCGGAATGATTAAAAGGTAAATGCATGCACGAACATGTAATTCAATACACCGACGGAACGGGGCTAGTTATTTATTGTACGTACCCGTACAATGTTGAAAACGCATTATCAGTAGCTAAAACCAATATCATTCGAACTTGCTTTTGCATGATTCTGCCGATGCATTTCTCTTGGTCTGCCAATAACTGCTTAACATGTAGCCTATACCTATGCAAAATACTTAACTGTGAAAAACGGCACTATCCTTTGTCTATACCAATGACAATAATAGTGCAAAGATGTTTGTTTCCATTTTCGATTATCATATTCAAATCTGTAAAATGCCGTATCTTCTTTAATGAAACTCAAGTCTTGGAGCACGTGTTTGATTGATCTATTTATCACGAATCAGTCGACCTCGTATTCCTGTTTCATATTATTGCACATGAAGAATATCCAACTGAAGACAAAATTTTAAAATTTGTTGCGTACGTCGGCTTCGATCCCTGATAAATTGCATAAAATATAAATTGCGATTCCTGTCTCTATTTACAATTCTCTTATAAAATTTGACCTCATTTTACTTACAAAATTAAGCATATACATCAGAAATTTCAAGTCATCAAGTAGGCTAATCGGCTTCCACTAGGTCGCTGTACCTGTACAATGTACTGTACATGTACAGTACATGTAGGGTTTCATTTAAAACAAAAATCAATTTAAAACAGACATGTTTAAAACAAGGCCCTAATTTAAAACTTGTTTACTACTGTTTTTTTTGTTTTTTAAAGCCATGACGTCACGAATATTCGATTGTGACGCCATAGTGGATTGACATTGACAATTGAAAATATAGGGTAAATATAGCTCCTTTGACGAAATATCTGTACTATTCATGTTGAGCCGACTATTTTGAGGGTTTAACCATCCCATATCGATATACGTCGGCTATATTCGGTGGTAATTGTCCGTAGGCTCATACAACATGCTTTTTGAAAAGTATTTACACAATTATGGCATACTTTTACAACTGAAAAAAACACTATTGTTTTTTTTCTTGCTTTTTTCAAAACACTTTTCAAAACATGTTTTAAACAAAGTGTTTAAAACACCGTTTGTTTTAAATGCAACCCTATGTACATGTTCGAGATACGCTGATGAGGCCGGTGACAGCAACCAGTCATTCAACGGCCTTATGCGAATTGTGCCTCCAGTCAGAATCCAAATTTACTGAGCTTCCATTGTTGTGTGACAAATGAATTGACTGAAGACGAAATGGTCGGAATTTACTTTGTCGTGAACTGGTAGTAGCCGATCTACGTATCTCTGTTCTATGGACTGCTCACAGACACAGTGCACACTGCACAGTGCTCACTGCTCACTCTAACGAACCTCAGGCATGATTTGAATCAAAAGAATACGGCTTATGCGTTTATGTTGCTAGTCAACAATTGGAGCAGGTTTAAATTGTATCTAATGGATGTGTAGGTAGGTATAGTATGTTGCCTCATATCAATTTATTTCAACTTTCTCAAGTTTCGTGTTTCATCTAATATTTTGGCTGATAAACTGACGCTGTAGAAAGCTCCCTACCTTATTTAGCATTTCCAGATATGTCCGAGTGATACAACGCCCCTTTCCATGTTTAAGTAACTCTACATTTGTTACTTAATTCCGAAGTCAATAAGTAGCCTACTTCGAAATGCAATAACTTTAAAACATGGCTTGTAGGCCTACTTCGAACCTTTGAATTGACTTGACTTAACTCGAGTCAAAATGTGCGATGACTCTAGATGACTTGTGACTCGAAAGTAGTAGCTTGAGACAACACTGAGAATGCCATCAGCTTAACCACGGATTCAAGTATAAATAGCGAGTATGCTTTTGTGCATGTGCAATCAATATCCTAATTTCGATGATGTAGGCTATATGTGAAGTAAGAGTTCGCCTCAATGATATCATTTCAGATCAACGGTTCGTTATCTACCTAATATCAATCCTACAACTGCAAACACTTTTGCCATCTTCACTAATCCGGGTACTGCAACCAACATAACGGTACTGCAAAATACATACATCCTGCAGTTGCTTTTTATGGATGATAAAATGCTGGTTATAGAATTCGGTATAATTGCCATGGGAAGCATGTATCTAATTTAAGGTAACATTCAGGCAGCTTCAAGTACAATGACTTACTAGTATAATTACGTCAGAATATAGTCCAGCAAGACTCCAATTTCAGTCGCTGACAATAAGAAACATCGTGTCATTTATAGTCAATATTGTAGGCCTATGTATTTTTCAACAAATCCTCAACTGCACGTGAATCGATCCAGCTCGATGAAACCTTTTCCGTGCGATTATATGTCGCATGCATCAATCAGTGATGTATACTTTCGCAGAGATTTTCATTTGATACCATCGTCAGCCAGCATGAGCAGCGGCGTAATATAGTATTGTCTTACCTTTCTAAATTTGTTGAATTTGGGTTTTCTTCTCTTTCATGGTTGTCAATCCAACTTCTGGCAAGCTGATAAATAGAAATAGCTCCAGCCAGGAATAATGACCACAGAACGCATGAAATTTTCGCCAAGTGTCCTTCATCGTGTTTTTTGCCACAATACCAGCTTAATACTCCACTCCACTCAATACTTCACGACAACCTGCTCGTCACAAATTAAAAAGACGGGTTCAATCCTAACTCTAGTAAGCAAATAGTGAAGTGGTTCTCAAACTTTTTCAGACACGCCTTGTGAAAAACTTCGCGCCCCCGATATCGTGATGTCACAAAATATTAAAGAGAAACATCAGAATACTAGTTATCCCAACGGATAGTTTGATGGCATTGAACAGTGGCGGCTCGTCCTATAGGGCAACTGGGGCATTGCCCCACCTAATATTCTGTTCAATAACAATTCTTTGCCATTTATAGACGCACACCAATCTATATATACCGAAATCACAGCGAAAATCGTATTCTTCTTGTAAATGCCCATATACAGCGAAGTCTCTGCGAAAATCGAATTCTCTTCCGTGTTTTCGCTTTGCGAATGCCTAGCCGGGGCATGCCCCGGTAGTGCTCACAACAAGCTTTCACTGTCTATTCTCTCAAAGCCGCGCACAATAAAGAAACGGTGATTTACTCTCTCCTATTCGTAAAATGGCCGAGCAAGCGGGGCAAATATGCCTGGTCGCCCCTAAGGTGTGATGTAACAATCGTATCTATATCTGAACTCGATTACCGTAATACGCGTTTAGTCGACCTTTGCTGGTATAGGTCGATTTTGATGGTGTTTCACACCATGAAAACTCTTGAAACTTGGTATGTCATGTCGTGATGGTGGTATTTAACACTGCCCCAAGTTTCAGGCTTTCTACTTAAAGTTTAGGGTAGTAATTCCGTTTCCGAAGTTAAGTGTGTGCTGATCCGTCATGTATCGCAAACAGATTTTACTCAAAAGCCGGTATTGGTATCCATTGATTTTGACGATGTTCAATACTGAGATCAGTTATGAAATTTGGCACGGTAAGTCTTAATGTTAGTATCGAACGCTGTACCAAGTTTTAAGTTTGTCACTGAACTGTGTTAGTGGTAATTTCGTTTCCTAATTCGAGTGAGAGCTGACTCGTCATTTATCGCTAACAGATTATACGCAAAGCCGGTATTGGTATCTATTGATTTTAACGATGCTCCTTACCTAGATCCGTCATAAGCTTTTGCATGGTATGTCTTGGTTTTAGTATCGAACGCTGTGCCAAGTCTCAAGGTTGATACTCAGTGATTAGGGCAGTAATTTCGTTATCAAGGTCCGAGTATGGTAGAGATGTGCTCCGACCTCCGATCTCACACTTTAGCATACAACGCATTGCGGATTTCACGCAAAAGCCGGTGTATCTGCGGTAACGTTAACTGAGATGATGATATCATTCTCAGTTTGCATTCAAATATTTACTTTGATATTATATTCTCCAATGTCAATTTCACCGTGAAATTGTGGCCTTCAAGCCATTTGCTCACAACCCCCTGCTGTCAAGCGCGATAGCTATTTCGTTTTCGATGGCGGCTAAAAGCTGATCACTTGATCAGCCTATTCCTCAGTAAATTTTGCGCAAAATTCGGTGTTGGTCTGTTCGCATTAATTTTGACAGTGTACCATACCGAAAAGGGCCATGAGACCACTTCTCGATGATGTCATGTTCATAAGTTTAAAGCTTTCATCCACGTATTTCTTCGGTAATATATTTTCCAAAGGCGATTTCGCAGCAGACCTATAGACAGTAATAAAGCCGTATGTGTCGTGTTACAGTCTCCAGTTTCAAGGCCAAAATCTCCTATGCTGTACCGAGACCGAATTTCCGAGGCTGCTATTCTTAGTTCTTCAGAATGATGTTTTGGATTTAATATGACAGGCCTAATCTATGAGATAACAATTGCGTATCAGTCCGAACTCGTTGACCTTTCCAGTTAGGCTTACGCTATCTCTCGAGTTATAGTCATTTCCAGGTCTAGTGCGAACATGAACCGTGTTGAATCTTTGTTCCGTACGCCGTTTACGCAGTTACCAAAACGAAAGGACTCAAAGGATTCATGTTACCGTACCATCATTAAGTTACTTGTTTACGTTGGAAAACGCCATTGTGACGTCATCCTAATAAAAAGTCGCTTGCAGCCCTTGCCCCACCACCCGATATTGTCACGAGCCGCCACTGGCATTGAAGGTTATGTTTATTGATGAGAGAATTCTCAAATATGAAATTCGGACAGTAGACAGAGTAACTAGCATGAGCTGAAAGTATCTCGGGCGGAGCGCGAAAAACTTTTCAGTTAACTGCGGCTTCGCGTCCCCCCCCGTCAGATGCTTTCACGCTCCCAAGGGGGGCGAGCCCCCAGTTTGAGAACCACTGAAATAGTGCTCCGAATCTTTTTAGAATTTCGGCAGTCGGCCCGCACCTTTTGTATTATTACATGCCCACCCGTTCATCATTCAATCACGAGCACTGATTGACTTGTTTTATGACTTAGGGCATTTGCAAACGTATCACGTGGCAATTTGAAGCACAGAATGAGTGAATGTGATAATAGCAACAAGGAAGGTTCAAACGAAACTATATGGAAACAGTGACCTTTGTGACTACAGAAATCGTCAAGTTTATGCATCGGTTCCACTGCGGTCATTGCCCCGAATATTTCAATGAATTCTTTACCTCGGCATCAAAAGCGCACAAGTATGACACACGCGCGTCCACGTCGTCCAATTACCATATGATCGACCGAAAAGATCATCGCTCTATCAAATATGCCGGGCCTGGCGTGCGGAACAGTATCCCGCCTGCTATCCGACAGTCGACGAGCATATCCAAATTCAAGTCGAAATACAAGAAATTTCAACTATATGAATACTAGTCCGTCCTCAAGATTACCGGACCACGACCTGACCTATCGATCTCGCCTTCCGTGACAAGCCACCTAATTCTTGTCGCTTGCTTTTCTAAATTATCTCCTTTTACTTTTCATTCAGTGAGCATGTCTACTCTTTACATCGCCTAGGCGAGCGGTTCTCAACCGGGGGTCCGCGAAGCCTTTTCAGGGGGTCCACGAAACCTCAAAATTGGCAACGTGATTGATAACCTAATAAGTTTTCTTTTTTTAATTACGAAAAGCTTGAGGCCGTTTCGTTTCATAATTGCTAAAACTTTATGACTCATATCATTCAAACGGTCGTCTGAGATGAAATATCCGACTTTGCTAACTCATTTTAATTTTCAAATTACCAATGGCATGCCGATGCAAACATATTGCTATTTAGAGATGTTTTGTTGGGGTTTTTGGAAAATGAAATGTTGTAGATATCGCATTTTTGATTCGGAGTTGTCAGTCACAGCAAATTAGTAAACAGACGTTTGTAATAGAATTCCTGAAATTTTTCCTAATCTGTCCTAATTAGGGAATTGAAGCCTCGCTACGAAATCCACTTTCTCCTAAATAACTTCAAGATGAGATGCTAGATAGAAATGACTAGATTGGACGTGTTGTGTTAATTAAAAACACACATCAAAAGCTGTCGTTGGAAGCGTTACGCGTTAATAATACATTCGCCACCAATATGGCTTTTCCGCACTCATTCATATCCAATCGAAGACGCGGATTTTCAAGACAATAAATACAACTGCGAAATTCGTTCCGAAATAATAAAAGTCCACCCAATTTCTACATATAGCGTGATGTTATTTCCAAGAAAATTCATTTTGTGGCTGTTTATCACTAGCCTACAATCAATATTTGCACGGGACAGATTACGGTTTCACAATAATTGAGCTAATTTTGAACGAAAACTTGAGGGGATCCGCGGGGGTCCGCGGCGGTCCGAAAGGAGTCCGCGAAGACAAAAAGGTTGAGAACCACCGGTCTAGGCCAAGGTGGGCGTCAGATTTCAAAGACTACTTCAAGTCGCTTCGACACCTTCCTATCTTTTCATATAGCTTTCAATACAACATCCGTTGTAGTAAAATATTTATTAAACTCGAATACTTTTTGGGTGCCTCTTTTCAAGAGTTAACGGCACACTTGGACAACTAGACTTGGACAACTAGAAAATTTTCAGCTTTTTCAAATTAGATTAGAATTAGAATTAGAGCTACACAGTTTTTTCCAAATTAGATTAGAATTAGAATTACAGCAACAAAATTTTTCCAAATTAGATTAGGATTAGAATTAGAGCTACACAGTTTTTTCCAAATTAGATTAGAATTAGAATTACAGCAACAAAATTTTTCCAAATTAGATTAGGATTAGAATTAGAGCTACACAGTTTTTTCCAAATTAGATTAGAATTAGAATTACAGCAACAAATTTTTTCCAAATTAGATAGGATTAGAATTAGAGTTACACAGATTTTTCAAAATTAGATTAGAATTAGAATTACAGCAACAAAATTTTTCCAAATTAGATTAGGATTAGAATTAGAGCTACAGTTTTTTCCAAATTAGATTAGAATTAGAATTACAGCAACAAAATTTTTCCAAATTAGATTAGGATTAGAATTAGAGCTACACAGTTTTTTCCAAATTAGATTAGAATTAGAATTACAGCAACAAAATTTTTCCAAATTAGATTAGGATTAGAATTAGAGCTACACAGTTTTTTCCAAATTAGATTAGAATTAGAATTACAGCAACAAATTTTTTCCAAATTAGATAGGATTAGAATTAGAGTTACACAGATTTTTCAAAATTAGATAAGAATTAGAATTACAGCAACAAAATTTTTCCAAATTAGATTAGGATTAGAATTAGAGCTACACAGTTTTTTCCAAATTAGATTAGAATTAGAATTACAGCAACAAAATTTTTCCAAATTAGATTAGGATTAGAATTAGAGCTACACAGTTTTTTCCAAATTAGATTAGAATTAGAATTACAGCAACAAAATTTTTCCAAATTAGATTAGGATTAGAATTAGAGCTACACAGTTTTTTCCAAATTAGATTAGAATTAGAATTACAGCAACAAAATTTTTCCAAATTAGATAGGATTAGAATTAGAGCTACACAGATTTTTCAAAATTAGATTAGAATTAGAATTACAGCAACAAAATTTTTCCAAATTAGATTAGGATTAGAATTAGAGCTACACAGTTTTTTCCAAATTAGATTAGAATTAGAATTACAGCAACAAAATTTTTCCAAATTAGATAGGATTAGAATTAGAGCTACACAGATTTTTCAAAATTAGATTAGAATTAGAATTACAGCAACAAAATTTTTCCAAATTAGATTAGGATTAGAATTAGAGCTACACAGTTTTTTCCAAATTAGATTAGAATTAGAATTACAGCAACAAAATTTTTCCAAATTAGATAGGATTAGAATTAGAGCTACACAGATTTTTCAAAATTAGATTAGAATTGGAATTACTGAATTCGCAAAAACTTGGAAATTGAATGAAATTGTGAATGAGAAATAAATACAGCAAAAATCAAGGTCCGCTCATATCAAATCACAGTGCGTTCCCATAAACATGAGAATGGTCTGTACACCAAGCTCGGCTCGTTTTACAGTAACCAGGGCTCACCAAGACGCGGGCCACATGCGGCCGGCGATCTGATGAAATTGATTTCAGTTTCAAATTATTATCATTTTTTTTTCAAAATAAGCTATTTGGCACATGTGCCTAACAACACTATTCCGCACTAGCAGAAGCGGCTTCGGCGTTGCACTAACGCATGGGTAATTATTATTCGTCAGAATTACTACTATGATCTTACGTAACGTGTACTGTAAGTAATGCGATGGCGGCTTGGCAGTTGCCACTAGATCTCCCTTTTCGAGAGGGATATTCCTATTAACTCGCTGCAAAATGCCGCGGACAACGAGGCATTTTCAGGAAAACAATAAATTAGATTAGAATTAGAATTAGAGCATAGGACCATTTCACAAATTAGATTCGAATAAGAATTAGAGAATAGACACATCTCACAAATTCGATTAGAATTAGAATTAGAGCATAGAAACATTTCACAAATTAGATTAGAATTAAATTACTCGCATTTCGCTCTAATTTAGTGAAATTAGACAACTAGAATTATCTAGTTGTCCAAGTCTGCACTAAAGGGATTTAAACAGATCTATAAGCAAAACCAAAAAGGTAAGGTATGACGCAACAATCAAATCACAGACCATGAAATTCGCAATGTAACAATGGCAACAGTAACAAACTTCGAAATATACGGGACTATAGAAGCAGCGCAATACGTAAATAAACAGTTACAAACACGAATTGAAACAAACTAATGAGAAATTTGTACGTAATAGAGAAAATCTTTCTGTCTGCATAACATAGGTTTTGTCCACTGAATAATGGTAGACTCCAACACTTTTGAATGAAACAAAGATCTGCCTCGCGCAATGACAGTGAACATATTGTCATTACAGTATACTGTTGTACACAGGCGAGGTTTTCACTTAAATGTTGACCAATCGACGAAGCATATTCTTGGTAATCGTCAGAACAATCTGTTTTGACAGATAATTTGCATTGACGTGCTCTGTGCGGTCATTTACGCATATTTTTGAGCGAATCAATTTGGGGATAAGCTCAGACAATCTTTGAGACGACCTACATACCGACTATCACAGTGGCACTTGTATTGGTAGAAAAAATTGCTTGGATTAAAGGCAGGAAGTACGTCTTTTCGAGAGTTTGGCAACTAGGGTTTCGTTGTGTACACCACATGCGTGGTAACGCTGAAATAACATCGGTGAACAGCCGATTTAATGAGTTTTTCAAAACGGTTAGACACGTTACCTAGCCAAGGTAGGTGTAAAAATGCCGGGTATTTTTCTGGTCCATATTTGGGGGTAAGATCCGATTTTTTCAATACCCCAGTGATGGAAAGTTTTAATATATGGTCTGGATAGGCATTTTTTGAAAGAATCAAGTGGATCTCTTTCAATTCGTGTGACAATTTTTCTGGCGAACAGAGGCGCGAGGCCCGTTGAACGAGAGTTAATATGAGATTTAATTTACGCCGCTTCGGGCAAAAGGAATCAACGCGTCTAAAAATGGAAAGGACACATTAGTTTCTTTTTCCCCGTTAAATTGTAAAGCCTATCTTTTCATTGTATCGCAATTTTTGCAGTGTATTGAACTGATAAAGTTGCCAATAAACCGATCTTTAGTTATTATGACACACTTTGCTACATAGGCTTTATTTTGAATCCGGATTACTCGTACTACGTACGTCCGCTACGCAATCGCGGAACACAAATAAACAGGCTTCGTAGTGAACGAATGTCCGGTTCAGTTTATACAGCCTATGATTTTGGTCCAAGGATTAACATTCAAAAGCTGGTTTTACGTTCTGAATTCCAAGTAACTTTCCGCGGGTAGGTCAAAATCTAGTCGCTGGCCGCACATTGCCCAGGTCTGCTTCACGATAATGATAGTTGGATTTCTATTTGCGGTAAATCTTCTACTTTTCTTTCCATCTTCATAAAGCGTCATACATACAAATGTTAAATAATATTAGACGAATAATATGTAGATATATTGGGGTGGTCCATAAAAACGAATTTTGGAAAGTTGTTGGTCTGACCCTGCCAAAATGTTCCATTTGGCTAAAAAACACCTCTTGTGAAATGTATTGATATTCATTAATGTTTAGAGGTGGCTCAATGGATTCGAAATTCTTTCCATTTGCAGTATAAAGCACTATATATATAGTCACTTCAATAGGCGACGACTTTTATTTTTGCATGGGGTGGCGGCAGGCGCGTAGCCAGGGGGTGACGAAACCCCCTCCTTTTGAAACGCAAAACCCCGTCCTTTTGAAATGACCATTCTGATGCTAATATTCAGTTGCGATTCAACAAGTCGTATGATCAGTGTTACGCGCGGCCGCGATCAATTAGCGAGATTCGTCTGTGCACGCGACGCGATCTCCCGCTGAGATCATTGCGAAATTAGGTTATTGATTGCCGAGCACTCGGCATACATCTCTGGAATGAGAAGTGACAGGGCACAACAATTCTTGGACACGAAAGACAGACGAGAAATATGATTACAAACGCGTGCGGTCAATCAGTAATTATTCCTTACCTCCAACACAATGGGTTTTTACTTCGTATTGAGTAGCTCGCATCGCGACAATTGGTTGCCGATCAGCTATGCGCTCAAAGAATATTTATCACAAAAATGGTTCACAAAATATTTTAAACGTGGCTTGCGGCCCTCATCGATGTAAATATTGCACTTTAATTTGTAGAAGGTGACCGTATATTTGGTCGTCAAATCGCGATAAGAGATGGTGTTTCTCAGAGCGCGCGATGAAATCTAAGTTTCTAGCGATGAGGTCGAATTTTTACAGCTCATAACGATCGTTAGTTTTCTGAAATCAGCATCAGTACGCTGTGCGAAATACATAGTAGTGATCAATGTTATTGGACTGTACAATCGGCCGGCAAGGTTGCGCTGATACCGAAATTGCAGACATGCCGCAAACCCGCTATAATTACAATAACAGGGTTCGCTATAGTCATACCTAAATGCCCAGATTCGGCAATGGCAACGAGCACGATTTGTTTGGACGCGGACCCAAGTTTTAATCAAAAAGATACATAAACACAAACAATATTACACTCAGAGATTGTTATTGTTTGGCGAAAGTGTTTCTGCGGACGGTTGCAGGCCTGCATGCAGACGCGGTAAATCAAATCATCGACGATAGTGCACAATGCACATGAGATATCGATGACCCATTTCGCATACAAATGATTCTCGCTAATTTGCAGTACTCAGCACCGATAATACGAATTGTAAATTGCCATTTCAAAAGGACGGTATTTCTAGTTTTAAATGAGAAACTCACTGGCTACGCACGTATAGTGTTTTAATACCGACAGGGCGCTGGTTAATATCAGCCCGGAGCCTACGGCCTACGTAGTTCCCGATCAGTCAGTCGAATTAAATCGGGAAATGGTGCGATTTTAATTATCAAGGTGTTATTGCAGCAAGAGCAATATGGGTGCATGCCGCAACCTAATTAATGCGAGTACAAATCAATGAAGTTTATTGGAACATAGAATGTTCCCGCTCAAACTAATCGATTAAATTCCAGGGTTACCCTATTTTGGAAATCTGAAAAGAGGACACTTTTTCAGAATTTTCAGACTTGCAAAACCGGAGGAGAATTCTCAAAAAACGGTAAATTTTCCCACTTTGCGGTCGGTTGACTAAAAAAAGGTAAACTTCCTCGCTCAGCGCCCAAAATACCGTTTTTTCCTCCACATTGTCAGGTGGTTGACTAAAAAAAGGTCAACTTTCCGCCCAGCTCCCGAAATACCCGCCGGAGCTTCACTCCGGTGCTGATTTACGGCATATCAGTCCAATTTTGCAGTAAATATGACCTAAATTCTCAAAAAAGAGGACAAAAGGGCGTCCTCCGAGGACACTTTAAAAAAAGTCAAAAAATGGGACAAATCCTCTTAAAAGAGAAAGTATGGTAACCCTATCAAATTCTGAATTTGCGCCACAGAGAATCTCTTGTTGCATCAATATTTGACAACGTATTTCAACGCCGTGCACTGCAAAATGCCCAGTATTAATAACAAATTAAACACTGACAAGTGACATCGAGGGAATACGAATGTATAAAGCAGACAAGAATTAGTAGCCTACAGATGATAGCAAACGGGAAAGCGCTCCTAATCAGCTATTCCTCGACTTGCGTACAGCACAATGAGGTTCAGAGTCTGATATCGCGACAATTGTTTGCTCATTACAACGACGTTTGAGCTGCATTGCTGCATTTCCCGATAAAAGTCAGCAAAGCCTTGTTAGAGTAATGAATATGCACATTTTGCGCAGTAATGTCTTTCTATTCGCAGGCATACACAAACACATTTTCCTATTCCTCGCTCCAATTAAAAAGACTGTCACGAAACTCACTCAAGAATTAGTTTGTAAACGAATATGAGCGCAAATACAATTTAATGGAGAGAAGTAGAACGTGAATACGTTCGTCTGGTCAAGAGAGGAGATGGTGTTTCTCAGTGCAAGCGTGTCGAAATCGACGCCATCAACGAGGTCGCTTCGAATGTATGATTAGTAATTAGTTGATTACTAATCACGGATTACACTTTATTGTGGCGTTTCAAGCACTAGTTCGTCGTCGCCGACGAAGCTGAGTATCCAATTATTCACGCGCGTATTGGTTAATGGTAAATAGTTGGCATTTACGCGATATCACGGACTCGCTAATTGACAGCGCAGACGGAGGGCGTTTAAGCATTTGGCATGGGGTGGCCGCCACCCCATAATTGTGTCACCCCGTAACTCGGCGCCTATGGTCACTTCTATGGCAGCTCTCTGACCAACGTTCAATCCAGGATTCCGCTGCGTCGGTATTCGTTGCTCAGTGGCTGGGGTTTCATGATGACCAATAGCAATTGCCGTTACCAAGGTCAGCTTCTGGGTGTTAGGGAGCATTTTCGCGTTGGTCAGCAAAAACTCCAAATGCAAATTGCAGTTGCTCATTGTCCTTTCTGATATGGCCAGAAAACTCCTCCACTAAAGGCGATGGAATGTTAAGCCTGGTGACTGGTGACAGCCAATGTGCTGATGAAAGCTTTTGCGGAAAGGAAACTAGGTTGATCCCTTCCTCTAAGCAGCCTGACATTCAAGAAAAACATCTGAAAGACGCGAGTTTCTTAAAAAGAATTGTTGATTTCTTCGTCGTAAAGCTGAATTAAGTCTTCTACCGAATGTTTTTCAAGGTAATAATTACACGCTTTAATAATCTTGATAGTCATCAGTAGAAGAATTATCTCCGAAGAAATTCAATATTAGTTAGACCCACAGTTTTCCTCTCATTGTGGACGGGGATGGCATACCAACCCCAGGTGTCACTGGAATGTAGACTGTTGACGTACTGCCTATATGTTAGTAAAAAATAATGGCAAATCACAGCTACTACTCAGTCCTAAAGTTACCATCTGGGATATGAAAAGCACAAGCTGAGGCTAACTTTTCTATTCTGAAATACGGGGATTTAAAGAAAAAGATCCAGGGGATATGCTTCGAGGCCGATGCCGGTCGGCACTAAAGAGCCTACATTCTTTTCGAGCAGATGCTTAGCCTGCATCAGTCTTTTCGGAAGCCCTGGTAACTTAATCTGCTCCTGCTGTTCTCTTGTTCAAGTGCTTCAAAATAAGAGGACATCATATCGACCACACTATATTTGAGGACTCGTCAACTGATCATTATACATCCGATGCTGTAGCTGACATGACAAATGAGATGGCGAATGTATTGGAGACAGCTGCGAAAGTCACTCAGACTAGAGATCATTACAGAGAACTATTGGAGCTGGAGTTTATTTTCCTTGGCGCTGTCCCTTTTTCGAAGCATCCACTTTGAAACTTCTGGAGCAGTGCAACAAGACCTATGGATTTCGAAAGTGTTCCAAACTTTCAATTCGTGTGACAATTTTTCTGGCGAACAGAGGCGCGAGGCCCGTTGAACGAGAGTTGATATGAGGTTTAATTTACGCCGCTTCGGGCAAAAAGAATCAACGCGTCAAAAAATGGAAAGGACGCATTAGTTTCTTTTTCCCCGTTAAATTGTAAAGCCTATCTTTTCATTGTATCGCAATTTTCGCAGTGTATTGAACTGATAAAGTTGCCAATAAAGCGATCTTTAGTTATTATGACACACTTTGCTACATAGGCTTTATTTTGAATCGGGATTACTCGTACTACGTACGTCCGCTACACAATCGCGGAACATAAATAAACAGGCTTCTTAGAGAACGAATGTCCGGTTCAGTTTATACAGCCTATGATTTTGGTCCAGGGATTAACATTCAAAAGCTGGTTTTACGTTCTGAATTCCAAGTAACTTTCCGCGGGTAGGTCAAAATCTAGTCGCTGGCCGCACATTGCCCAGGTCTGCTTCACGATAATGATAGTTGGATTTCTATTTGCGGTAAATCTTCTACTTTTCTTTCCATCTTCATAAAGCGTCATACGTACAAATGTTAAATAATATTAGACGAATAATATGTAGATACATTGGTTGGTCCATAAAAACGAATTTTTGGAAGTTGTTGGTCTGACCCTGCCAAAATGTTCCATTTGGCTAAAACACACCTCTTGTGAAATGTATTGATATTCATTAATGTTTAGAGGTGGCTCAATGGATTCGAAATTCTTCCCATTTGCAGTATAAAGCACTATATATATATAGTCACTTCTATGGCAGCTTTCTGACCAACGTTCAATCCAGGATTCCGCTGCGTCGGTATTCGTTGCTCAGTGGCTGGGGTTTCATGATGACCAATAGCAATTGCCGTTACCAAGGTCAGCTTCTGGGTGTTAGGGAGCTTTTTCGCGTTGGTCAGCAAAAACTCCAAATGCAAATTGCAGTTGCTCATTGTCCTTTCTGATATGGCCAGAAAACTCCTCTACTAAAGGCGATGGAATGTTAAGCCTGGTGACTGGTGACAGCCAATGTGCTGATGACAGCTTTTGCGGAAAGGAAACTAGGTTGATCCTTCCTCTAAGCATCTGAAAGACGCGAGTTTCTTAAAAGAATTGTTGATTTCTTCGTCGTAAAGTTGAATTAAGTCTTCTACCGAATGTTTTTCAAGGTAATAATTACACGCTTTAATAATCTTGATAGTTATCAGTAGTAGAATTAGCTCCGAAGAAATTCAATATTAGTTAGACCCACAGTTTTCCTCTCATTGTGGACAGGGATGGCATACTAACCCCAGATGTCACTGGATTGTAGACTGTTCAGGTACTGCCTATGTTAGTAAAAAATAATGGCAAATCACAGCTACTACTCAGTCCCAGAGTTACCATCTGGGATATGAAGAGCACAAACTGAGGCTATCTTTTCTATTCTGAAATACGGGGATTTAAAGAAAAAGATCCAGGGGATATGCTTCGAGGCCGATGCCGGTCGGCACTAAAGAACCTATATTCTTTTCGAGCAGATGCTTAGCCTGCATCAGTCTTTTCGGAAGCCCTGGTAACTTAATCTGCTCCTGCTGTTCTCTTGTTCAAGTGCTTCAAAATAAGAGGACATCATATCGACCACACTATATTTGAGGACTCGTCAACTGATCATGATACATCCGATGCTGTAGCTGACATGACAAATGAGATGGCGAATGTATTGGAGACAGCTGCGAAAGTCACTCAGACTAGAGATCATTACAGAGAACTATTGGAGCTGGAGTTTATTTTCCTTGGCGCTGTCCCTTTTTCGAAGCATCCACTTTGAAACTTCTGGAGCAGTGCAACAAGACCTATGGATTTCGAAAGTGTTCCAAACTTTCAAAGGTCTGGATGTTTCGTTCGCAGTATAAATTAGGGTTACCTTATTTTTGCGGAGCAAAATCCGGACACTCATTAGCGCCCACTAGCGGATTTCAAAATGAGGTATAACACATTGTCTGTTGATA
The DNA here is from genome assembly GCF_051294905.1 of Botryllus schlosseri. Taxonomy (NCBI): domain Eukaryota; kingdom Metazoa; phylum Chordata; class Ascidiacea; order Stolidobranchia; family Styelidae; genus Botryllus; species Botryllus schlosseri. Next base: position 9,048,788 of record NC_137245.1, on the reverse strand, counting down.
TGGCGTCACACTATCAAAGCATTGCCAATCGACTGTATACAGAAATGGAGAGGAACATAGGTCATGAATTGGGCCCTCTGTAATGTGAGCTATGGTGATTGCTACTTGCTGGGGTCCGCAATAAATTTATCCGCGGGCCGGATGAAATCATCTGGCGGGCCGTGTCTGGCCTGTCGGGATTGTGTTTGACAGCCCTGCTATATTGATTGGTCGGTTCGGCTATCTGATTGTGTGTTTTAATCAGATCCGAAACAACATTTTCTCTGCTCCCTTACGCCCCCAAAAACACTGATCGTGGGCCCACCATAGGGTAATCGATGTAACTTTCTGAGCACTTAGGCTACTATATGCATTTGGCTGTTAAACTTTATGAATGAATTCTGTCAATAATATAGATTCTTCCATATATTATAGGCTACGCAGCGCGAAGAAGAATTTCGAATATCATAAATCTGCTTGAAAATAATATTGTTTCTGTTGATTTACGAAAAACCTTTTAGCCTACTTCAAGCCTTCAAAATTCCGGACATTCAGGCATATTTTAGAAATTCCTCCCGAACGCAGATTTTTCAGTGAAATTCCGGACATGTCCGGGAAATTCCGGACGTATGGCAACCCTAGTATAAATAGCAGAGATGAGCATGGATTAGGATTAGGTTTTGAAAAAACAGGATTTGTGAAATTTTGTCGGATTTGGATTGGATTTGGATTAGACATCTTTTTCAGAACGGATTAGGATTTGGATTGGATTGATCTATTTTCTGGGAGATTGAAATGTCGTGTGGCGAATGGCGACAAAACTTTATTCACATCAGTTATTAATGTACTTATGGTTACTAAGTTATCTTGAATCAAGTGAATCGTTGGTTGTAAAAGAAAATTTTCGAATCCCTCCATTGCATAAATTGGTAATTTTTCTGAATTTCCAGTTGGAATCGGATTAGGATTGGACATGGACTTGAATATGAAAAAGTTCTGGATTAGGATTTGGATTTGGATTAAAAGGTTCGGATTTGGATTGGATTAGGACATAGAAATTTCAAATCCGCTCATCTCTGATAAATAGTTATCGAGCTAGCATCGAGAGCTGCGGGAACTCTACATATTCTATTTTGCATCCACGTTGAAGGATGGGCAATAGCGAACATTATTGTGAAGGTTTTAAGCTGCTGAAGCAGCTGCAGAGTGCAGAGGTATCATGCGAATATTGTCGATAATGGTGTGAACCTCTGAAAGGTTGAGTTCGTGTGAACGCGAACCTTTTTAAAAGGTTCTGTGTGAACACGAACGTGAACCTCATGACGTCACGTGACGTCATATTGCTAATTCCTACCCTATCTTTCAATGAAGTGATAGCCTATATTAATGTACACGATACCTAGCGACGACTCGGGCCACATTATGCAACAATTCTGAAGTACATATTGGCGTTTTAAACGTCGCCAAATGTATCAACTGAGACAATCATAGTATATAATACTCCCATAAAATCAATATCGTTCGTCGCTTTGCCAACAATTTCGACGAGGACTTACCAGGGAATATACGCTTATCCCTTAACGGTCTAGGCCAGACCGGACAATGTATTCGGTGTCTGAGTATTGCTACATTGATATTGAGCAGAGTGTAAAATGGGTTTCTATACTTGCTATCGATATTACCTCCTTAAGAAGTTATACAAAAGTAGCCAACCCCTCAATCGCACGGATTTGGTTTTAGTGATGCAGTAAAGATATGAAGTCAAGATTGACCCTGTATGTTGTCTCGAATTTTTACATCAGAAAACGATATCAATCTCATTGATTGGTTGAATAAGCATCGCTCGCTGACCACGTATTTCGCTCGTGATGTTGTGTGATTGCGGGTCAAGCTCACAGCAGAGGGTCACTAAATATTCACAAACGGAAAGCTGGATATTTCGAGCAAACTTTTGTCACAAAGCAAGTAAAACTTTTGAGATTGTCAAGGTGCATGCTCGTTTAGTGTTGATTTTTAATGCTGCCAGCGCCATGCACAGAATGACCCGCAGTTGAAATGCAATAAATTGGAACCAAAGATTTATAATAGGGTTACCTTATTTTTGTTACCCAAATTCCGGACGCTCTTTAGCGCCCACTAGCGGATTATAAATGAGTTATGAGCACATTTCAGTCAATATGACGTCACACAAGCAACGCTTTGTGTATCGACTAGAGGTGGTCACGATTCGGTTCAGGAGTATGTGGCTGTGTGTTGTAAGTTGTAACCACGGCCGAAGCCACATTTTTTCACCTCACTCCCGCACAAATAAACACTGATCAGCCCACCGTACAGTAATCGATGCAACTTCTGGGGGCTTACTATATGTATCTGCTCGTAAATGATTCGAATGAATTGCAGAATAGTGCGGGGAACTAATCCTCTTCGATATTCGATAAGCAATATAGATATTGATAATAATTTATCGTTGGGATATTTTTTATCTGAACACAAGACACACAAGGTAGCCTACAATGCGATAAGACACGATAATGCGTTGTAATGAACAGACAGGCCTATAGTGCCCGACGTCACAGTTCTTTTCGGCCCGGTTAGTGGGCCCTAATCGTCACCACTACGCTATCTCCCTCGCGTATTGTGGAATTATGTCAATAATATTGGTTCTAACATATATCATTATATAATTTTGATCCTCTCTCCGCCCACATGATGAGTTAGCGGTCGAGCTGGTGGAGGATGATGACTTCGAAAATGCAAGTAGCGCAATTGTATGTCATGATCATGTCACACCGATAAGATCATTTATCAGCCTGCACCACTGAGCTACATAAACACCGCACATCCGGTGGTTTCCAACCTTTTATGGTCGCGACTCCATTTCCAACTTGGCGTTGCCCAGCTGATTACTAATTAATGGTCGGCAAATTTGCCCAGATGATACTCACAGCCTATTTTGGAAGCTGATTACGTTCAACCTATTCGTCAACCCCAGAATAAAGGCAAACTATCTTTGAATAAAGCATCCAAACGGCCTCAACCGACTCTATGAATATACCGTTACCTTGTAATTGCGATTACAATTAAACTTATTTCTGTAAATAATTGCTATTTTATATTTTTTATCGCAGTTTTTGAGAGGGTGGTAATCCCGACATCCAAACGAAGACAAGTGATACTAAATCGCGCGCAGCGCGAAGAAAAATTTCATACATCTGCGCCCAAAAACAATCTTGTCTATGTTCATTTACGAAAAAATTATGAGCTTTTTACAAGCCTGCAAAATTCCGGACATTTGGGCATATTTTGGAAATTCCTCCCGGACGCAGTAAAAACAGTAAAATTCCGAACATGTCCGGGAAATTCCGGACGTATGGCAACCCTAATTTATAATGAAGTGAAAATTGCAATATATGAAAAAGGTTCACAGTGCAGAACCTACCAAGGTTCTGTTGTGAACGCGAACCTCTAAATTTCCGAGGTTCACACACAGAACGCGAACGTGAACCTCACGTTCACACCATCCCTTGTCGATATATCTAAAGCTGCAGTGAGGAAGATTGCAGGGAAAGTGTGGTTTTCGTCCGCGGGGTTGATTGGCGTGGTGTTTTTATTGACGACCTGGACAACGGCACCAAGGATAAGATAATTGTTGCTATTAAAGAGACACGAGTGTGTAATTGTCAAATTCAAACACATTCCGGAGAATACTTTTAACTCGTCAAAGAGTACAACACTTATTCTGAGAAAACTTGCGTCTTTGGTCTTTCCGATGGTTTTCTTGAATATCCGGAAGCTCAGTGAAAGGGGCAGCATAGTTTTAATGCGGCAAAAAGCTTCACACTCACATTGTTGGTCTCCAACGACCACACATAACGTCCTACGCAATGATTGAGGATGTTTATCCACATCTCACAAAAAAAAAAAAACGAAGAGCAACTGCAGTTTGCATTTGGAGTTGTTGCTGACCTCCGCAAAAATGTGCCCCAACACACTCACGCATAGCTTGCTTGGCAAAATAAAATGATGTTGGTCATCAAGGCAGCCCTGCTAATGATCAGCTAATAAACAGACGAGGTAATCCAGGCTTTCATGCGTTGACCCAATAGCAACTATAAAGTGACTATATGTGTCCCATACCTATTATAGGTAGAATTTCGGATCCATTGAGCCACCTCTAAACTTGTGGTTAGTCGGAAAAGGTAGCGTCAAAGAGGAAAAGATTCTTAATTTTGCGAAGGCCTGCTGTTGAATTATGTAGACTCAGCAGATATGGTTGTTGCATATATAATAGCATAATATGAAACATTCGGAGCCGGAGCTAGCCCTCAAACAAATGGCTCCAGCTCCGGCTCCGGCTGAATTTTATGTAGAGCTCCGGCTCCAGCTCCGGTAAAAATGCACGGCTCCGGGGCTCCGGCTCCGGCTCCAAAGCCCTGATGGCAACCCTAATATATATATATACATATGCGGGAAAAGCTCCGTTGGGTTTCGAACTCACAATCTCTAGTTTTCCAGACAGGTGCTATAGCCAACAAGGCCACAACTCCAAATAGAGACCTTTCTCAAATCAAATCGAACCATCACATCCCAAAATTTCTATCGACAGAAATTTCAAGCGTGACAACGGTTAATCGATTCGCACTATGACAAGTACAGAACTATTGATTTGAGGTCAATCAACAGAATACTAGTGCTGCTGCTGCCTGTAGTATGTAACTCCAAATGTCATCATCCCATCATCGGATGACACCGGTAGGTATTTAGTCCTATGTCACGAGCTTAGAGTAGGGCAAACTAGCGTGCGCGAACCTCTAAATCAGTGATTGTCAATCTGTCCCACGAATAGTGCCAAATTTCAAAATATTACCAACTGGTGTTTAAAAAAAATTACATAAGTTTGTCGCTACTATCGTTAAAGAGAAAGGATTCCCATCACCCGCTTATCTGAAGCTGCCAGTGGAATCGGATACGCCGGTGGTTCTCATAGTATGGGTCACGAATAGTATAAATTTAGGTCCGCGACCGCATCAGAGTTATCGTTTAGTGTACTTGATATTTGCTTATTATCTTCAAAAATTCCACACCTCGTTCAGTTTTACAGGATAATCCGATCACGTGAACTGAAAACGGATCCAAATGATATGGAGTTACTGATTATTTGATGATGAGTGTGACAATTTTATCGCGGCTCGCGCGTCTATAAACGCAACGCGGCTAGCCAGCAAACAAACGGTTCAGTAAATCGAGTAGCCGTGAAAGGGGGGGGGGGGGGGGGGATCTGGAGGGAGAAGCCGCAGGGTTGCCTACCTTTTATTCGGTAATAAGTAAGGCCATTTAAAGTCATTATAGTCAATTTTTTCTATGCATCAGAAAGTCGTGAAATCAATTTTAACGCAAAAAACGCATCCATATGAAGAATATTAAGAAAGTTATAAAGTCATATAAAGTGATATTTTCCTGGTTAGGTCATGAATCAGCTTTTCAAGTTATATAGTCAGATTTTTGAGTTATAAAGTCATATCGTTGTATACTTTAAATCAGTGGTTCTCAACCGCCGGTCCGCGACGACATTCCTGCCGGTCCGCCAGGTAAATTACAATTTTATACCTAAAATTCAAGATTCAATGTAAAAGGCTTGTCCTATTGATGAAATAAATAAAACATCAAATTTTAAACTGATTCAGAACTTCTTGAGGTAACACTAGGGCTGGAAACATGTTCGATTTGACTTGAAGTTCAAGACGTGTCATTTGACGACATGCGAGCGACAAGTACAGAACAGGTACGAGCTGACTAATCGCTAAACAGCGCAGTTTGCGCGAGCATTCGTCTTCGATTCATTCATTTTGTGCAGGACCGTAACCGGGGCTCCCCAAATCGCCTAATTGGAGAAAGGCTGAGCTTGAAAAGAACCCGAAATTATTTTGCAAATGAACATCAGGGTTGTATCCAAGTCATAAGGTTCCGAGTCACAAGTCAATCTCACTTTTTTAGTTTTGACTAGAGTCAAGTCGAGTCATTTTCAATTCACCACCGAGTCAAGTCCGAGTTCAAGTCACTGAGTAGACTGTCGAGTGCGAATCATAGTGTTTTGACTCGAGTTCGAGTCCAAGTCATTGTGTGGACTTTTCAGTTTCAAGTTAATGTCATGTGAGACCCACTTTTCACAACTCTACTCGGTGATATCGAATGCTTCTCATTCATAATATTCTCATTTTCGTCACTTTTAACAGTTTCAGGTAGCCTTTTCAAGTAGGCCCTACTAGTATTGATAGACGAAATAATATCAGCGTGATACCTTTACTATTCTTCGAAATTGCAATGAAATGCCTGTCTTGGTAGACCTAGTCTCGAGTCATATTACTTGGTCCTAGTCATGTGCAATGACTCGAGTACAAGTCGAGTCAATACACAAATTGACTCGAGTCATTACAACCATGATGAACATAAATCATAGCGTATTTATTTGAAACTTTTTCCAACATTTTTCAATTTCTTTTTGCTCTTTGCGCGATTTAGTGTCACTAAATGTCTTGCATATTAGGTGCCCGTCTCCGAGAAATACGCATGATTCATAGAAATAGGCATTTGGGCGTCAGCCATTACCGCGCCATGACGTACCAACACATAATAATGAAGATCAGGCTAAAATGGGACTCCGAAAGGAGTGCCAAAAATACGGCAGCAAGAAAACCGATTCAGTCATGAATGGTGGAAAATTTTCGCTATTGACGCGATTAAGCTACTTAAACTCTTTGCTTACAATGAGTAGAATGAATGTGCTCACAAGTACAGGCGAAAACATCCTCCCAACTGTGGCCTGTGGGGCACAAGATCAACGCTTTTGGAGGTGGGCTGACGAAGTGCTTTATCGGCACGGATTGCCGGTATAGTTAGTGTAAGGTGTTTTCTTGCGTCACGCATTGTATTCGTAGTTGCCAGAGTAGCCTATGCGTCCGGTGGCAGTGGGCAATGAGCAAGGTAGCACGACAAGGTGCTTGTTTCGACTCCGAAACGCTTCTTGTATCGATATTGTCAAAGAGAAGAATATTATTCGAGTTGGCGTGGTCGGTTAAACCCACGGCCTTCGGCACGAAAGACTGTGAACGACTTTCGGCGGTAGCACGTTTATCTGGATAATGCAATTTTACACCGACTCAGCAGACTGACTACCATAAAATCACATGGATGCCATCTCGAAGATAATTAATCACGATCAAAACCCTCCGAATGTCACTCTCTAGCATCATATAACTGCAAAAAACGGCTGCATGCTTTACATTTTGGCTTAATTCAATTTTGAAAATTCACCGGTCCGCCAGTCATTTTTTTGAAATTTTACCGGTCCGCGAGGTGAAAAAGGTTGAGAACCACTGCTTTAAATAGAAAATACCAATTTAGGCGGTGAAGCAATTAAGCACTAGGAAAGCAAGGCAGTTACTCGATGGGGTAGCTGCAATCTATGTTGGCATCAATATGATGCCAAAAGACCTTCACAAGTGTAAGAAATACTTGATGCATAGGAACGTGAAGGAGTTATTGTAAAGAGCGTCAGAAATTCAGTCAACGATCCAAAATTGACTGTAGTCAGGTAACAGATATATTTGCCTCCACTATAAGAATATTTCAAACTTAATACTCAAAATGGAAAGTTGTAAGTACACCATCAAAGAGGCCCATGCTGATCTAAATGCCCTTGGCTGCGGAAAAGATCCGCTTGAGCTCAGAAATTGCATTGAGACGCTATTGGACAAAAACGATGTAAAACAAATTATGAAGCGACAAAGACAATACTTTTCCCCAGCGCTTTATGCAGAACTGCAGAAGTATCAAACCACATCAGCGTCTGTGGAGCGCTCATTATCCTTACTAAAGTCATTTTACGTCCAAATCGTAACTTCAAAGACTCTAACATTCCACACTGCACGAAACTTTACTACAACAGAGGTTTAAAATAAAAATGGCTGTGTATTACTATTTTGTTGCGTATGTTTTACTCTTTAATTCCGTGAGTGACGTTGTTCGCATGTAAAAATACACGATTTTCACATAAAGCCATATAAAGTCACATTTTACAAAAAAATAAAGTCATCTTATTGATTTTTAAGGTAATAAATAATGGACCTAGTAATGAGCCTCTGATAATAAGCAGCAATCAGTCACGAGCGTGACTGATGACATCTGTTAGTCGGCACAATAATGAATATTTTTAATCATCAGATCATGTCGACGGTCACCTTTAGCAGATCCGCTCTAAAAAGGATGTGTGAGTTCGTCGCAACATTTTCAAGTGTGCACCACACCAAAAAAGGTTGAAGACCATTGCACTAGATCACGAATAACAAAACATCGAAGAGCTTCATGACAATATAGATATTTCTTATAACAATAAAATTGTAAGTATTGCTTATATTTGATGAATATTGGTATTGATTTTCTCTCTGGTAAATAATGAATTTGTTTCTATCATACCGTAACCTTGAGCGTTTTTATTGCATATAGTTGGTTACCGAACTAGTCGTCAACGAACTACCTGTTTTTTTAGTTAGTCTTAGGTCTATAGTTTTAGTTGTGTACTTGTAAAAATAGTAGCGGGACATTTAGAAAACGCGTGTTGTCGGTTTTCTTCTGTGTGGGGTGTCGAACCCCCTCCCATTTCAAATTCGAAACCCCACCATGTACAAAGCCGATCTGGTTCCGATAAAATGATAGTTAATGACTTGCTTCGGAATCAAATCTAGTTAGTTATATTTTAGCTACTCAGTTGCTGATTTTTAAAGGTCGTTAGCTCTAGTTTTAGTTCCAGTTGCGCATTTTAGAAAATCCATTAGTTCGTACAAGTAAGCAGACCCCACCCCCATATATGTCTCGGTCTTTTCGAATGAGCTTTTACACATGGATTTTCGGCTGGTAACGGGACACCAAGTGCAACTCTTGTAGTGCTATTATCTGCGGCTCTTCCTCTAATTCTTCTAAAAAATGTTTTAGCTCATTGATCTTCCTATATATGCCGCGGCAATTCCATTGCATTATTGCGAAGAACGTCCTTGTTCTTCCCTGACTTTTTATGACCTCTTGTACGTCTTTTGCGAGGGGTGGACCCCCACCCTCCGTCATATTCGTGATGCTGTAGTTCAGCATATTTTCGATTGTTGGCTCGCTAGTTTGTTGACTGTTATGTGACTCTAGACCAGCGGTGGGCAAACTACGGCCCGCAACACCGTTCTGTGCGGCCCGCGAGAGTCTAAAAAAACTTAGTAAAAGTATTGATAAAATGTGTACTGAAAATCGAAATAATGCGGGGACTTTTTTTTCTTAGTATATTTCACCATGAAAATTCTATAGCAGTGGTTCTCAAACTGGGGGGCGTGAAAGCATCTGACGGGGGCTCGAAGCTGAGCTTTTTCTTCGCGCTCCGCGCGATTTACATCCATTTCATAGTTATTGCTCTGTATTTACTCTGAATTTCATATTTAAAAATCTCTCATTCACAGTCGTAACCTTCCATGCCTTCAAACTATCCGTTACGTTTGCTAGCATCCTGATTGCGGTTTGTGATATGACGATAAGGGGGCACGGAATCTTCCACCATCATAAGGGGGGGGGGGGGCGGGGGGGAGTTGTCTTGGAAAGTTTGAGAACCAATGTTCTTTGAATGTTTAATTTCTGGCGCGACAGCCCGATCTCAAGGCCAACGCAGTTTGGAAGGTTTCATCTGCTAAAACATCACAGAAATCCTGAACGAGATTGACATAATTCGGATCACAAGTGTGATTTCAGATTGGCCACTCCAGTTTCAATTATTTCAGTTATGTGCCTATTAAAACGATTCGTGCGTGTCTTAGGTAAATTAGTTCTCTGTAGGCGTCAAATTAGGGTACTTATATTTTATCTACACATAGTAGCAGCGTGTTTGAAGCTAACATGGTTATGATGATGTCAGCATTGTGTGTCCTGGAACTTAACCAAAATTGGAATTAGTAAATCTATGGACAGATCGCTGCTCAAAGATTTAAATTTCAATCCTGTTCCATGAATAGGCACAACGGACTTTCACCTCTATAGTTTGACAAATTGGTTATTGAGGTCGACCAGCCTATGAAATTTCGCCACTGTTTCTGACACGTGTATGATGTACTCAAAGCAATATTTGGTTTGTTTTAAATAAGGATATACATTATCTCCATGTCCTCACTATATAATCAAATACCAACATTGAGTTCTGGTTTATAATCCCAATTTTATATAGTGCGGCCCGCGAATGGATTCAGATGTTGAATGCGGCCTGCGAGCTCAAAAGTTTGCCCACCCCTGCTCTACACACTCTAAATCAGTTATCCATCATATTTCCTCCACTAAAGGTTAGATCTGTGGTTCTTAACCTTTTTTCCTCCATCGCCCTCTTTCAAAACTTTCCGTGCTCTAGCGTCCTCCACCACATATTTTAAGAACTGTAATAAAACAATGGGTAAGAGGTAGCGCCGTAAGAGCACTTCGTCAGCCCCCTCAAAAAACGTTGGTCCTGGGCCCCGATAGGGTGATAAACCAAACTTCCGTGGGGCTTGACCCTCGCGTCGCGTGATTACGATGTTGAGCAAAGTTTATGTGGCCTGGTCGCCTAGGCGAGAAAGTCGGATGAATGAATCGGTCAAGAATATTGGTAATTGCATAAATGCATATGTATATATCGCTATAATTTTTATCCTCTCAGCCCACGTAATGATATTTACCGGTAGCGCTGAATGAGATGTTGTCTCGGAAAATGTAGGGCACGTAATTAATAATTATGCATATTCGGGCGGGCCAGATGGTACAATTACTTCGTTGCATGTTGTTATTTTGTGACCACCTGTCCGCTTCATAGTCAAAAGATATTGAAATCGCATAAACGTACTAAACTAAAATAAGCACACGATTCAAATTGGTATTTCTTCACTGGCAAATAATTTTCTTTGATGGGTGTGATTTGTCCTGTGGGGTTCAGATTATCTCGACATGACAACTCTGCACGAGCCATTTAAGCACCTTATGGACAGTTAGACATATTTATATCGAAATTTCCGGTCAATATGAGGCCAAATCCTTTCAGCTAAGGTTTTCTCACTGACGATGTTTTGGCACACTTCTCGGACTCCCATATTGGCCGAAACTTCACATGTCTTCGTACATCGTGGCGTGGTAATGGTCGACGCCGAAATGCCCATTTTTATTTTCGATAAATAATGCGCATTTTTTCGTGGGGGAAGAGTACCCAATATTCAAAAATTTAACAACGGTAATTCGCGCGAAACGCGAAAAAAAGTAAAAACTTGTATAAATCGTCAAAAAATTATTTGTAATGTTTGAGAAATCATATGTAGCAAACATCGTCGAAAAATTTTGAGATTTGACGTATATGTTTTATCGAATGTTAATTTGTTTTGAAAACTCCTTGATGATATGTTTTACTATTCTACACCATCTACTGCGAAGCCATTTGCTTCAGCGCTTCCATACCGCCCCCCTGAGCCCAGCGCCCCCCACATCGCCCCCTGAGCGTTTCCGCCCCCTTCAAAATCCAGATCGCCCCGGAAGGGGGGGGGGGGCGCTGGAGACAAGGTTAAGAACCACTGGGTTAGATCGATCGCACCTCCAATATCGACTTCAGGAGTCGTCATCATGGCATTGAGTTGGTTAACTTGGTTGCCGTTATTCTGGTGGAATGCGTGATTATTTGTCACCGGGATACCAAGATTTTTCCCCGCTGATTTTTTTTATGATTGCTTCAATGTCGATTCGTCTTTTTTCTATAAAGCTTGTTAGCGTGTTTTTCATGACATCGGCAATGAAACTAAAGAAGTCAGAAGTTGGGATAGTAATATGATCCCCCGTGTTCTGCACTATTGAGCTCTGTTGCTGAGATGCGCTTCGGCGATACTGGTTTCATCAGGTAGGCCTGGTAGGGCGTTTTTATTCGACACTTCTGGAGAAATGTCCGCAATTCTATATGAAGTAGCGTTCGGTTTCGGCAACGGTGGGAATTCACTGAGAGGTGGCACTACCGGATCAGTAATTTCGTTTTGCAACGTATCCAGTCCAATAGTCTACCTTTGTGTTCGCCGTTATTTTGTGAATCCTCACTTCCTGTTGATACCGTGGGCAACCAGTGTATCAAGCAGAGTGAGAACTGCCGCAGTTAACGCAGTGGAGAACACTACTGTCACCCTTGTCATGGGTGTGGCGGTTTCTTCATTGAGAGCAACGCTTCGCTCTTCGACAATGCTTCGATTTATGACTGACGCGATTGCAATTATAGCACCTGGTGGGCGGTTGATTGTATACGCGAGGCCTAAATCGTAAGAATCCTATCTTAACCACGGCTGGCAAGATTGGCGACGCGAAGCACAAAAGCACTGATTTACCCCGTATAGTTTCCCCATCAGCGCGATACGAGAATCTACGCATGAACGTAATATTTTAGTTTGTCAACGAATGCAATATCTCCTCATCCGACATTTCTAGTGGCACGTTTGTAATAACTCCCTTCACTTCTACTGGTATGGTGTTGTAAAATTCCGTTCGCACCTCTATCGGATTCGTGCTCGATCCAAGATCGGTGTATGAGAGTAACTTAAAAACTTGATCACTATTCGCACATTTTACACTGATATCCCCAGAATGAAGGACTATCACATCCTTGTAATTACCGCCTGGAACTGAGTATACCGATTTATTCATAGTCAACGGATTGTATTGCCGAATACGCTTTTTACACCTTTCATAATCACCGACTCATCAATCCCAAATCTTGCTGAATTCCCTGTCGCTACCTCCTTCGAGGGAGGCCCAGGAAGATCTGAATCTGCGGAGTGCTTCTACGCCCCGCCACTACCTGACATAAGTCGGCTGTTTTATATCACACAAATATGCGATACAACTATTGTACACAGAGCTACAGAACGCTTAAAGCTGATATAGGCCTACTGCTACGCAACTGTCGACTAAGCGGCTAGTCGTTATTTAGGCGAGTCACCATACGAGATCACGATAAGATGACCTATCTCGACGGCGGGCAACACACGAATGCGGAGCGCAGATATTGATCCAACGGATGTGGCACTTACCATAAAAGCTTGACGCCCTTGAATTCATTGGTTTCGCCTTTTTGATAGTCACCTATCCATGTATCATTTCGGCGTCGAATACATAGATATGCTAGCAATATGTATATGCATTATGTGTACAATATCAGAATGTTTCGCTTTAATCGTTTCCTCTTCAATCACATAAGCGGTCACGAATCAAACATAACAGGTGTGTAGTCTGTGTATATGCGGCACCCTGCTATTCTTGGTCTTGTGGTGTTATAAGCACTGAGCAGTCTTGCGGTGTCTGTATTGGGATACAGCGTTGAAATCGTTCACGATGAATTTCAATAATTAACACAAAGACGGAAAATCGAATCACAATTTATCACATGCATCACCAAAAGAGAGATGCATAATGACTGTCCAGTGTCCACGAACAGACAGACAGACAGATTCGTTATTCGTACGATGAGAGTTAACGCAAATATGTAAAAAAGACAATCACAGCGATACGACCACATCAAGATGTGTAGTCATCAAGTCAGCTGTAGTCAAGGCATAACGATAGTACATTTATATCATGCAACTGTCGGTCAGTAACACTTCAACAAACGATTAAACAACAAAACGCAAACGCAAAACAGTGGTAGTAGAAAAAATAAGTAAATAAATAAAACTGAACACTAGTTCAAAATAAATGCTAGACCGTACTCTCAGGTCTCAATATGTAGAAATGAGCTGAGACTTAAAATTCCGACAGAATGATGCAAATGACAAACCTCTGTGCTCTATTGATAAGGAGTTCCAAATCCTTGGACCAACAAAAGTTAAGGATCCCTGGCACACACTAGCGGCTAAATTCTGTATAAAGATATTTCCAGCTGTGGCGGATCTAGGTCCGTGAGAGTGGACACCGGCAGATGGCGTAAAGATGCGGCTAAGAGCAGAAGGAAATTCCGGACGTATGGCAACCCTAGTATAAATAGCAGAGATGAGCATGGATTAGGATTAGGTTTTGAAAAAACAGGTTTTGTGAAATTTTGTCGGATTTGGATTGGATTTGGATTAGACATTTTTTTCAGAACGGATTAGGATTTGGATTGGATTTACCTATTTTCTGGGAGATTGAAATGTCGTGTGGCGAATGGCGACAAACTTTATTCAGATCAGTTAATAATGTACTTGTTATGGTTACTAAGTTATCTTGAATCAAGTGAATCGTTGGTTGTGAATGCAAATTTTCGAATCCCTCCATTGCATAATTTGGTATTTTTTCTGAATTTCCTGTTGGAATCGGATTAGGATTGGACATGGACTTGAATATGAAAAAGTTATGGATTAGGATTTGGATTTGGATTTGAAGGTTCGGATATGGATTGGATTAGGACATATAAATTTCAAATCCGCTCATCTCTGGTACATAGTCTTAGCAATTTCATAAGTGCAGAGGTCGCGCACTTTCAATATTCCTAGCGATTTATATCTTGGAGAAAGACGATCAGTGACTTCTCAAGAAGGAAAGGGGCGTAGGCCTGTATGAAATTGAACAGATTTTCAAAATCGAAATCATTGGCTTATTACAGTAGGCTACATACACAAGAGTGACGTGTTGTGCTACAAAATGCCAACTAATTGTTCCGACGAATAACAACGTTAAAAAGTCTCGCAACTATTTATAATATATACATGACAAGTACGGGAAACATGATTCTGATAATGCAGCGGGAAGATTCACGTACTAACTTTCTGCAACTGTTTTTATTGCGTGTTTACAGAAGCTTGCCTGACGCTTCGAATTTGGATCATATTACTAAATAATCATCCTGCTCCCTGGAGATATGGTGCACTGAAGAAAGTTGTGAATGGGAAAAGCTTATTTTCACGGCAATTGCGATAGTTTTCAAGTGCTCATCTTAGGCACAGAGATAAACAAAATTGCTTGGTTTGGAAGGGGCCTATTCATGCAAAAGTGCTGACGGTATGTGACCGCGAATATCTACATTATAGTGCTTCAACAGTTTGTGCTCTGTAACGTGCATACAGCTGTTCAGAGATGACCTTATCGCCTTTGTCAGCTACTATAACTTTCGTTCGACGTTTCATTGAAATCTCTGCACATCGTGTACGGTTTTTGTCTTTCTCGTGTCTTCATGTGTTACGTTTGCTTGAAGGATAATAATATATAATAAATAAATATATTTAGGTGGAAGTATTCATTATTTCACGTTTTACCTCTGGATTTAGGAGTCTCGGGAAGAGAGCGTAATGGTGACGATAAGTGCTCACTGATCTGGCGGTACCGATTCGATTCCCGTCGGACATTTATCTGGGCTCCTCTTCCTGCGCCGTCGCCGTTCTTACGTTCTATGTTCTTACGGCGACAAAAAGCCCAGAAAAAGACCCGACGAAAGAAAGCACTCACAAGGAATGGAAAGAACTAGAAAGGGCCGCGCCTTCAACAGATCAACAACGAAAAAGAACTGTGACGTCGGGCACTCTAGGCCAAGGTTGGATGTAAGTCTGAAAAGACCGCAACTGCGCGTCGTTCGACATCCTCCTATCTGTTCGTGACATCGCATTGTGTCTTATCGCATTGTACAGTGTGTGTGTCTTGTTGAGATGAAAATATAACTCGACGATTATTGATTATATTGATGCTAGCGAATTTTTTCATTTACTCGGCATTGTCGGGCGAAATCGTTCAACGGACCGTATGTTCGACAGATGTGCTGAGAAATGTCGCGTACTACTATACAATTAAACGGGTATAATTGCAGTAAACATCCGGATCGTTTTCTTGGTAGTTAAATTAGAATCACGATCTGTCTGATTTTATTTTGTTCTGATTTTCGTTGCTTCCGATCCGTTTCCACTTCCTGATCACGTCGCAAATATCAAAATCATATACACAGAGGAGAACGCGATGGAGACACAATTACCGCCGAGCTTCGCAGTGGTTGGCATTATCGTCAAACTGAATCTGTTTATTGCAAAGTACTATATTGGAATCGAGATAAGTAGGTCGATATTTTGCATTCAGGAGTTAAGCTCGGACTGATCAATACAGGTGGGACGTTTAAAGCGTCACTAGTCACAGTTTTCTCATTTACTGATCTTCGCGTGGTGTTAAATGCAATATATAATAAGTTGTTGACATTGCAAATTGTTCTCCGAATTGGCTTATCGTTGCAGAAAGACCACGACCAATTAATTGAATTATTATTGAGCATCGCATGCAACAGAGTTGATAGTGCTGCAATAATATTATCATCGTTGTAATCTATATAACATACCTGCACATTTGTCTTGAATGGATTAATTTTATATAGATGCGTCGTATGATACCTAAAAGATGGGTACTTTCAATCATGGGACTTTTTGGTGGCATGAATTTGGCTTCGCTGCGACTGAATCTGAGCTCCGCCATTGTCGAAATGGTTACTGCATCTCCGCGAGGACTTGTTGAGAAAGGTGATGCTAATGCCGAAATGTTAATTTCAATTGACTCATGGAGCCTATGTACTCCTTTCTCTCGACGATTTCACGGATACGAGCTTTGACTGCTTTGACAGCTGTATGTGCCAATGTACTATTTCTGGAATTGATTTCCAATGTATTATAACGCTGTGCGAAACGTATGTAGCTTACTGATCGCTAGCAATGTATATTGTTGCTTTTCAGTTCATCAGAATGCCTCTGAATATCACCCTGAATTTTCCTGGAATGCAAACCAACAGGGTCTGGCCTTGGGCAGCTATTTCTACGGGTACGCGGTTTCTCAGGTACCGCATACAAGTCAAGTATTTCAGGAAATGTGACTCCCGTCAAGACATAGACATTAGGGATGGTGTGAACGTGAGGTTCACGTTCGCGTTCTGTGTGTGAACCTCGGAAATTTAGAGGTTCACGTTCACAAACGAACCTTGGTAGGTTCTGCACTGTGAACCTTTTTCATATATTACAGTTTTCACGTCATTATAACAGCTTTCTTTAAATTTATTGCATTTGAACTGCGGGCCACTCCACGCATGGCGCCGACAGCATAAAAATCAACACTAAACGAGCATGCACCTTGACAATCTCTATACTTTTGCCTGCTTTGTTAGAAAAGTTTGCTCGAAATATCCAGCTTTCTGTTTGTGAATATTTCGTGACGATCTGCTGTGAACTTGACCCGCAATCACACAACATCTCGGGCCCATCTCGGTTTCATATGTTTATTGTATCATTTAAACCAAATCTGTGCGATTGGGGAGTTGGCTACTGCTGTATAACTTGTTAATGGGGTAAAACCTGTTTTACACTCTGCTCAACATCACCGTATAGCAACACCCAGACGCCGAATACATTGCCAGGTCTGGTCTAGACCATTAAGGCGTAAGCTTATATTCCCTTGCAAGTCCTTGTCGAAATTGTTAGCAAAGCGACGGAAGTTATTGATTTTATGGGATTATTATATCATTTGATTGCTCCAGTAGTCCAGTTGATACATTAGGCGACGTTTAAAAAGTCAGTATGTACTTCAGCATTGTGGCATTATGCGGCCCGAGTCGTCGCTATAGGTATGGCGTGCATTAATATATATCCCTTCACTGAAATGTATAGGGATGGAATTGACAATATGACGTCACGTTACGTCATGAGGTTCACGTTCGTGTTCACACAGAACCTTTCAAAAATGTTCGCGTTCATACCAACCTGAACCTTCTAGAGGTTCACACCGTCCCTAATAGACATCAAATGAATCAAAACACTGCCACATATTGAGCATGAACAAAAACGGAACACTCATATCTTCTCTGATATAAATACATTCAACTATACGCTTAATCCAGACATCGGATAACCCGGCCTACCGTTTTAGTAGGTCAAAATGTTCGGGAACGAAATAAGAGTTGAAATTGCACATAAAAAACTCCTAATAATTCGGGTAATTCTCCGCTTAATTCGGACACAGTCTCGCAATTTTTATTGTTTGGTTATAACGAAATATGCCAAACATCGGCAAACTGCGGCCCGCGACGTGATTCTGAGCGGCTCGTGAAAAGGTGTTTGGAATGTTGAACATGAAACCTCATTCTGAATGCATGGACGAAAACCATAAACTGAACTCGAAATGAGTTTACTTTGAATACTGTTATGCCTGTGAAGAGCCTACATTACATACGTCATATGCTTATTATATATTCACGATAATGTAAATCATAGTTATGTATATGTGGTAACAAATAGTTCATACATAGTATACTACTATTATTATATTCTTTATTCACAGTAAAACTGGCAAATACACACATAATTCGGGGAGCAACCCGCCCCCTAAGGAAAATGTCGGGTTGAAGTAAACTTTAAAAATTTCAATAATCAAGTCAAATTGTTATTCCTATGCAATACATAAAGAATTCAGAATTCTGAACTACGGTATATGAAGAATTGGCAAGGGTTGCAGAGGTAAAGAAATTATGCTGTGATTTTTAATATTATTAATATTGGAAATTTGAGTGGCGCTTATCGCCAATTATGGCCTTTTACGGCACCGTGGTGAGGTAATTAAAATCCAACGGTAACTAAATGAACTTATTACAAACTCAGCAAAGGCTGTCGACAATCGGGATAACGAAAGCAGGCTGCGTAGGGTGAACGCGATGTGTAACTCATTGCAGTACGTAACGATCTATGAAAGTCATATTTATTGTACGTTGTCTAGGTCCATACAGTATAATTCAGACCTTGTTTGTTGCCATCGTTACATTAGAAATTACACGGTATGTATTTTGATTGTTCAATAATTTCCATATCCCTAATTGGTATATCAAGTCAATCTGTGCACGTGATTAGAGGTCATCGTCACCTTACCAATTTCGTGGGGTTGACAAAAAAATTAAAAAAAAAAATTACAATAAATTTAAAAATTCCAATTGGCTCTGCCACCGCGGCTTCGGCTGGTTGGTATTGAGCCAAATTTAGTGTGCAGCCTTTATTTAGGTAACCTTTCAATTTAGTTCCAACGTTTTTCTAAAGGGTATTTGCACGACCATATGTCAAATTCATGCGTTAAACTGCTACATAGGGAGATATAGGGTGGTCCTATACTATACAATTGTATATATACGTGGTCGAATGTCGAACTACTATGATAAACTACAATTGTAATACCAGTAATATCTTTAAATGGAATCAGTACCTTTTCGTGATAAAATTGGGTATATGATAATCAATAGCAGAACATCCAATACTGCGGTTCTGCACACTACTTCTAATGAAGCTGCAGAGCAAAGCGAAAGGTTCAATCTACAAATTGAGCTCTGGAATTTGCTTTACGGTACTCGGAAACTATACTCTTAGACATCATTTTTGAAAAATTTTATTTCATGAAATATGAACTATTTTTACTATTATAGAAGTGAATATTACATATATCTCATTTCCTTAGCATTATATGTTACAACAGCTTTCATATAATACCTTCCACAAAAATATGGAAGCAGAAAGAAAAGAGAAGGAGACCATTAAGTATTGTTATGCTTGAATGATTGAACTGAAAGGTAATGACGTGTAACTTGATCTCTACGTACTGGAACCGTACATCAAAAATCTATAATTTTCACCTGGATGATGAGACAAACAAAGTTATACAACAAAACAAAAGGAAACACTTTTCACCGTTAAAATTGCTATTTAAACACCATTTCAAATCTGCTTTACATGCCCTACGTGCCCTTTAATTTCACGGCTGAGTGAGCAGACAAACCTTCTTTTTATCTTGCGATAAGTCGAGATATACTTTTGTAATAGATTTGAAATAAATGATATTGCCTTCATAGTGTTTTGAGACAATTTTCAACCAAATCTGAAACTTGAAGGAGACCAAATATATATTTTTGGTTGATTAGACATGAAATTACAATATAATATAGATTTAAAGTTGTTTCAGTAACACGCCCTCGAAGTTATCGTGGTATAACTAAGATTTTTACTTTTTTAGCATGGACAAACATAATACATACTGAATCAATTCTAATGGCTGACTGGTAGCGTGAGAAATAACTTCGAAATTCGCGGTTGAATGTTCGATTATGCAACTACCATTAGTTCCATATCATCATATGATCAACGACTTTGACTTGTGGCATTCAGTAGCGCGACTAACCAAGGAAAGTTGCCAACAACCTTCATCATCTTCGCAGTCGATTAGATTTACACATGAAACGGTAATACTGCGCCAGCTAGCTGCAAGTCAAGTTTGCGATCAGCGACAACTACTACCGGAAATATTATGTACAGTAGGCATACCAGCACTCTAGCAGGGACGTGCAGTCAGGCAAGGCAAGTAAGCAAGTGCCTATATTTTGTTGTCAGTACAAGTAAAAGAATATTGTAAAAACCATCAATGCTCAAAGGTAGTTTTCTACGGATGTTGATGAATTACTTATTGCGAGCATATTACCCCCATCAATTGTGGATACACGTGGCCCTCAGCTCATCATGTGATAAAACACTGAGTTGATTCAAGCTCCGAGCACGACACAGTTCTAAATGAATTTCAATCTCATGAGTAATATTTCAGGTGTTTGCAGCATGGTCCGGGAGAAAATGCGGTCGAGCGCGCGTTATTGGAATATACAGCTTGACAGCATCGATCCTGACAATGTTAATTCCTGTTCTACTAAGAGAACACTTCGGTATATTTATTGCAGCAAGACTTCTCATCGGAGCTTTGTCTGTGGGTATTACTTTACTTCTTACTTATTGCAATGCAGAAACAGCAAGTTTTATATATTAGCCTAGAAAAGTCACGATGGTGAACAGGTTTATTCAACAAAAGAATAGAGCTGAAAATTTTGCAGCTATTGGAACGCAATGATAAAAGTAGGTTCAATTCAGAATGACAACAGCTGAACCTCACTCCAATCCAGTCATCCCCATATAGTATCATTCCCCACTCCTTGCTTTAACCATTAAGCTAAAAGCTACTCTGTCGAGAGAGTTGATCAGTAACGGATGATTTTATTTTTAGGAGTACTCAAGTAGGTTTTCACCTGCTAACTCTAGTTATCATTCTTTAAGACTACTTCCAGTTCTGCTTGACGAGTTTTTGAAGATAGTCTATGTAATTGTTGCAGTTCAGATTTTTCCAGGTAGAACGTTATGATTAAATAAATCATTTTTATACGGGTGAAATTATAATGATTATGGAACTGATAATTCTCGGTTATTTATATCAGTTCCTAATCTTATTCTGCCGCCTCTGAAATTCGTAGCCATATGAACAATAATGGCAACTCGATTTTGTAAGGTCATGATGACAAATGAAATTCTAGTACGAATAGGAATCACTGTTCTATATCATAAATACGTATAATTCCTATATGGTTCTCAGCCTATTTGTCTTCGTGGATCCCCTTTGAAGCGTCACCGACCCAGTGTTGGGATCATAGGCGCCGAGTTAGGGGGTGGCGGGGTGGCGGGGTGGCGCAGCTACTACTGATACGCGCGGGAATAATTGAATAAGCAGCTTCGTCGGCGACGACGAACTAGTGCTTAAAACGCTTCAATAAATTGTAATCCGTGAGTAGTAATCATGCAATCGAAGCCACATCGATGACATCGATTTCGACCAGACTTGTACAAACTACTGAATTTTCAAAAAGCGCAACTAGAACTAGAACTAAAACTACTCAATTTTTAAGACTCGTAACTACAACTAGAACTAGAACTACCCAATTTTCAAATCCTGCAAATAGAACTAGAACTGGAACTACTCAATTTTCAAAACTCGCAACTAGAACTATAACTAGAACTAACGATATTTAAATATCGGCAACTAACTAACTAAAACACAACTAACTAAATTTAATTCTCAATCAACTCATTCATTTTTATTTTATTCGAATTCGGCGTTCCAGCTTTCCACATGAGCGTCGGTAAAGCGAAATTACTGAAAAATCAGACAGACAGAACTATTCTGTAATCAGTACAGGATAAACCAGTGTTGGGGTGACTCGAGTCATGACTTGACTCGAGTCAGACTCGAGTCATTTTTTTCGTATGACTTGACTTGACTCGAGTCACTTTGCTAAAATGACTTGACTCGTCGATTCAGAAATGTGGATTGACTCGTGACTCGGAGCAAAATTCACAAGTCAATTTCAAGTCATCAAGTAATCGGTGTTGATAAAAATCACTGTATCTTGCATATCTTCGGATTGTTCGCCACACGCTGGTGTAACCCGTGAGAGCGACCAATCATTCAATGATCGTGCGTTTTACTGAGCCTCCATTGTTATCTCACAAATAAATTGACCAAGAACGAAGTTATCGAAGCTTTCAGCTTACGTTGTCGTAAACTAGTATAGTAAAGTAATTTAATAGCAAAATGTCTATTTTTGTTCTCTGTTCTTACCTTAATCAAGCGTCTTGTTTTATTAATTGAATTCGAATATAGGTTATATAGTCCTCAGTCATTGGAGCAGGCTTGAATTGTATCATATCAATTTGTAAATGGGTATTGTATTGCATCTTATCAATTCGTTTCTATATATTCTCTATTTCGGCTGGTAACTATAAACTGAGGCTATGCAATTAGCAGATTTACGTATATGTGAGCGATACAATGCCTTCTTGCGTGTATATTCAACCCTATATTCGTTCATCTGTTCGAAATCGATGACGACGCAATCGGTATTTCAGACAGCTAGAAAAATGCAATGACGTAATCATACCTCATACTTCGAAAAGGCAGTTTGACTTGAATTGTGACTTGACTCGTGACTTGACTTGACTTGACTCGACTTGACTCGAGTCACCTCCAAAAATCGAGTGACTTGACTTGACTCGAGTCACCTTCGAAAATCGATTGACTTGACTTGACTCGAGTCAAAATGTGCAATGACTCGAAATGACTCGGGACTCGAAGTTAGTGACTTGATCCCAACACTGGGATAAACTAAACCATTTTCTGCAGCTGTTGCTGATTGCAGCGAATCAACATGAGTCGCGAAAATGTTTTTTCGTTGAGTTTTGCCCTCTTTGGGGAATACAAAATCCCAGCATGCGAGAAAGCCCCTTTCACTGGGCGCAGATGTCGCAGTCATCCCAAGAAAATTTCGCCAAGTTTCGTAATTCTGGCAAGGCATATTCCGCCAACAGTTTAGCACATTCTGACCCAGGGGTAGTCGCTGTTCCCTGGCATACTTTTTCACCTCAGACGGGCCAGATTTAACTTCAAGAGGACGACACTGACTTTGAGGTAGAAAGTTGAAGAGTGAGAGTCTCGGTTTCTTTTGCGTTGGAGAGCCAGTAGGAGACGACCCAGGCAATTTATGCAATTTCCTTTGTAAAGATACCTTGGGCGAATCCAGATCGTCTTCTCTTTGTGCCTGGGCAGGCATGGTCGGCATCATCATCACGAATCAAATCTCTTAAGTTTAACAGATGCGACAGCTTAGTTCCGAGATAATACTCGCCAGCGCACAGCAGTAGATCACTAGTTCACATTCCAATTAGTAAACAACCTCAGCGGGAGATCGTGTGTCGCTGCGGACTGTCGATTGTTGTAAATTTGCCGAGTTATCAGTAAACTCGGCAAACTCAATGTATTAACTATGATCCAACGATGAGCATTGATCCTTTGTCATGATCACATCAGTAACCCGCAGTAGCCTCACTTGTCACGCGAGGAGAGTTCTCATCACGCAGGACCCACGAGTGTTTTCTAGTTGATCTGCAACTAATATTTTTTTGAAATGCGCAACTAAAACTGGAACTAGAACTACTGAATTTTCAAAATCTGCAACTACAACTAGAACTAGAACTACGCAATTTTCAAAATCCGCAACTACAACTAGAACTAGAAATACTCAAAAAACTGTTAGTTAGTTGACCGTCAACTAACTAAATGTTTAGTTTGTACAAGTCTGATTTCGACATGCGTGCGCCGAGAAACACCATCTCCTCTATCGACCAGACGAGCGAATTCACGTTCTACTTATTAAATTGTATTTGCGCTCATATTCGTTTGCGGAATAATTCTTGAGTTAGTTTCGTGATAGCCTCTTCAATTAGAGCGCGAGCTAGGACAGTGTGTTTCTGTATGACTGCGAATTGAAAGTCATTCATGCGCAAAGTGCGCATATTCATTACTCTAACAAGGTTTTGTCAAATATTATCGGGAAATGCAGCAATGCAGCTCAAACGTCATTAAAATGAGCAAAGAATTGTCTCGATGTTAGACTCTGAACCCAATTGTGCTGAACGCAAGTTGAGGAATTGCTGATGAGATGCGCGCTTTCTCGTTTGTTGTCATCTGCAGGCTACTAATTCATGTATTCTTTATACACTCGTATTCCCACGATTTCACTTGTGTTTGACACGTCATTATTACTGCACATTGTGCATTGCACGTCGTTGAATTACGTTGTCAAATATTGATGCAACACGATATTCTCGGCATAGCAAATTCAGAATATATTCGATCAGTTTGAGTGGGAACCTTTTGTGTTCCAATAACGTCATTGCTGGACTGACTCTAGCGGCCGCTACCATATCGCGGATTGAATTTCAAACAACCAGGATTTGTATTTCTAATGATAAGGTCGCGGCATGCGCCCTTATTGCTCTTGCTACAATAACACCTGAATAATTAAAATCGTACCATTTCACAATCGAATTCGAATGGCTGATCGGGACCTACGTAGGCCCCAGGGTGACATTAACCAGCGCGTTGTCGGTATTAAAACCCTATGTGCGTAGCCAGGGAGTTTCT
Source organism: Botryllus schlosseri (assembly GCF_051294905.1). Classification (NCBI taxonomy): domain Eukaryota; kingdom Metazoa; phylum Chordata; class Ascidiacea; order Stolidobranchia; family Styelidae; genus Botryllus; species Botryllus schlosseri. The sequence goes on along the minus strand of NC_137245.1, from coordinate 9,023,978 downwards.
CATTTAAAACTAGAAATCCAGTCCTTTTGAAATGCCAATTCACAAATTCGTACTATAGATGCTGCGTACTGCAAATTAGCGACATTCATTTGTATGCGAAATGGGTCATTGAGATCTGATGTGCGCTATCGTCGCTGGTTTGATTTAGCGCGCCCGCATACAGGCCTGCGCGCTATAAGCGCTGGCATGAAGTATCATGTGCACTAGGTTAGGCCTGATATCGTTACCAGCCTGAATTATCGAGTCTACAGCAGGACAGGCGCAGGCGCATGTGATAACTTCGCTGGCCCAAACTATAGCGTCTGCTACAGGCCTTGCATGATTTGTGTGATTGTTATGTCATACTGACTTAAGACTGACGTCGTGAAATTGAATAACTTTGAATCTGCGCAATTGGCCACGAACAGACTCGAACGGACGTAATTGATTAGCGCTAATACTAAAACATCAGAAGATGTGTTTTAAGGCCGAGTATCAAAAGATGCGACATCAATCGTATTAATTTGTGAAATAGTTCACTGGTCCCGCTGGCAAGCTTACGCGCACTTATACGCGTAAATTCGTCAAACACGACGAAACTTGTCCTATCCATGTATTATGGGCAATGTGCATTTACACATGTACTTGACCGTAACAAATTAATGCTAACTTGGTAAATTTGAAACGATTTCAAACCCCTCCCTTTTTTCATCTTGTCACCCCATGTAAAAATAAAAGTTATGACTTGACTCCAGTCACCATTTTCGTATGACTTGACCTGGCTCGAGTCACTTTGCAAAAATGACTGGACATGACTTGACTCGGCGTAACAGAAATGTGGATTACGAGTCAATTTCAAGTCATCAAGTAATCGGTGTCGATGAAAATCACTGTATCGTGCATATGTTCGGATTGTTCACGGAACGCTGGTGTAACCCGTGAGAGCGATCAATCATCCAATGATCGGTCGTTTTACTGAGCCTCTATTATTTGATATGAACGAGCGCCGAAAATCCATTTCCACAAAGAGAGGCGGTGGCGAATGTAATAATAACATGTAACTCGTAACATATACGGCACCAATATAACGTCCAGCCTATAGTCATTTCTATATGGCAGCTCATTTTGAAGTTATTCTGGAATAGCTGGTATGTATATAACAGGAAAAAATCAATTTTTTTGCAAACAAATGATTTCCAAAACCCCAACAAAACTTTTCTATACAGCAATATGTTCGTATCAGTAGGCTATTGGCTACTTGAAGATTAAAATGAGTTTGCAAAGTACAATATTTCATCTAAGACTGTCATTCTGTTTTAGTGAGTCCTAAAGGTTTATTAGTTATGAACTGACACGGCTTCGCAATTTCTCTTATTTATTGAATAAAAATAAAAATTAGCTCATCAACCATATTCCAAATTTGGAGGTTTCGCGGACCCCCTGAACATGCTTCGCGGACCCCCAGAGGTCCGCGGACTCCCGACTGAGAACCACTGTCCTCTATCATTTACCTTTGTGTTTACCCATGAACCAGATAGCGCATATAGGCTACGTTACACATGCATCTCCTTCTGCAGGGTTCATATTCCCCGCTAATGCATGGGATGTGGGGTGTCTGGTCACCAGTGGAAGAACGAGGAAAGCATGTATCTCTTATGTCAATGGGTGAGTATACGGTTTTATCACTGATCAATGTGTAATATGTATCGTTCGTATGCAATAAGGGTGCGCAATCATTGAATGTCTGGCTGCTCACGCCTGTTGAATCAGCGTGTCGAAAATATTTAAACAAAGGTTCAGCGACTTAGTCGACACTGATTTCTTCATGACTTGAAATGACTCGAAGACTATGCCTCGTTTCATGAGTCAATCTATAATTTTGATTCGCCGAGTCAAGTCATTTTTCAAAGTGACTTGAGTCAAGATCATCAAACATCTCAAATAGTTGACTCGCGATGACTCGAGGCAAGTCAGTACTAGAGTATGCGAGTATTCGAGTTATTCTCACTTTCTTGGGGGTTGGGGGTTACGGGATACTAGCTACTTATTGGTTCCAACAGTCCCGCTCATCAATAGAGCCACTAGCCGGTCTAATACGACTGTTGTCGTATGAAAACAGTGCTAATCCGGCTCCGATCCGAGTCCGGCCTTCGCAGCAAAAGTGTGAATCTGGATACGCTGCAGATCCGATAAAAAATCGGTCAGATAATAATAATCTATGGACCGTTCCGTCATTATTACAAAGACGATTTGACTCATTTCTGTAAGCTATGCCTATGTTCAGTCTTGTTATCATTAGCATGGTCTGAGGGGTGGAATACATTTCAAAATCCAAAACCCATTGATATGAAATCGAGCGAAGCGCGAAAAACATATTTCAGTTGAATAAATCAGCTAAGGCCGAGACAAGCTATAGGAGAAGGTTTAAAAAAATTTGTAAATCAATACAACGTATGTTATGTGGCTGAGATTAATTCAATTTTTTCTTTGCGATCAGCGCAATTTAGTGACACTATAGATTTTTTGATAATAAACGGCACTATTACTATTATCGGCACCATTATTGCCGTGCTGTCCATTGACACCCATCGAGGACTTCGGCCAACATGCGACTCTGCGAAGTGGGCTGTCCAAAGGATTGTCGGCAATTATATCTTGACCACCGCATGTTGTCCGAAACCTCCTTGGATATTGATATATGAAGGCTCAAAATTGGCTCTGAGTAATGTTTTATCAGCAGTCCTAGGCCGCGGTACATTTGCGGCCCGTAAAGCTAAAAACTGAACCTCGCGAATAAATGTAAATTTGACGTGATTTCGCGTGATTCTCGCAAAAGTAGTTATTCATTTAGTTTGGTCTCGCCTCGTTGCTCCCAACTCCCAATATTATTCGACTAGCGAAATATTTCATGTAGGTTGCGGAATAATAACATGGTATAATAAAGATATAAATACCAAAAGACCCCAAAAATCCAACCCGCAAAAACTAAAATGAATAGTTTTCTTCCCGCGGCATGAACATAGGTGAAATCTTAAGAGATAAAAATTGAAAATAGTAGCCTACTATTACATGCCCTAGTATCTTCGAAGTCATCACCTCTACCAGCCCTACAGGCAAATCAAATTACTTGGGCTAAGAGATGGTTAGACAATAATTGTAGAATAGTCAAGTACAAGTAGCAATATTATTGGCAAAATTCATCCGTTGACTCTATCAGGGACTTGACCTTGAGATTTTCAGCTTCGCGCGATTAGAACAAACTAAGTCAAAATAAATAAATGAATAAGTCCGGTGTAAGCCGTTATCTTTGACGCACACATGCGAAGTGAAAATTGAAAGAAATGAACTGATAATTCGGGTGCACGAGATGTCAGAGACCGTGGTAAAGTACTGTTTTGGTCCTAGATGTTACGCGCAGTGGTCCAAGCAATTAACTGAGTTTACTCATACTCGTGAAAAGCTGGAGACCACACTCTTTACGATAGTCCCTATAACCCCAGGCTGTAGAATACCGGGGCTGTGGAAGCCCCGGACTAATGACCGAAGTTCGAAAATTGCGAACGATATACTACTACTATCAAAATATCGTGATCGTAACCAAACTATCTTGGTGTAATATTTCAGGCTACAACTCTGCAGCAGCACTCGTCCTTGTAGTCAGTGGATATTTAGCAGAGAAATACGGTTGGGAGTACCCGTTTTATTGCACAGGTGAATATTTTGGCTGCATACCTACTGGTAGGGTTGCATTTAAATCAAAAATCCATTTAAAACAAACATGTTTAAATCAAGGCCCTTGTTCAAAACATGTTTTTTACTGTTTTGTCTAAGTCCTGACGTCATAAATACTCAATTGTAACGTCATAGTGGACTAACATTGACAATCGAAAATATAGGGTAAATATAGCTCATTTGACGAAATATCTGTACTATAACTGTTGAAGCGACTAATATAAGGATTGCGACCATCCCATATCGATATACGCCGGCTATATCGGGAGTTAATTGTCCGTAGAATCATAAAACAGGTTTTTTGGAAAGCATTTACGCAATTATGGCATACATTTACAACTTGAAAAAACACAATTTTTTAAAGGCCTTTGTTTTAAATGCAACCCTACCTACTGGTATTCAATACCATTTCTTCTACGTAGGAAAATATTGAAAGGCAAACAGAATATACGCCTTATTGGCTCGGCTATCACCATACAAATATTTCTTTTACTCTGCGTCGCGTGCGCAACAACAGTCGATATTATAATTGGTCGAACATCTCATTATCGATATATTATCGATATACAGAACACATAAGCCTACTCTTCACTCGATTGTATTCATAGCTCCCCTATTGCTGGCATGTTGTGCAGATGGACCATTTCATTTTAGAGCTATGGTTGGAAATCCCTAGAATATGGAAGGTGCGAACGTATTATGTGACAATGCTAGTTCCAATACAACTAAATTTTTCCATCCTCTGTAAGCCTGCATCAATTGCCGTACGCTTCGTTTAAGTGACTGGAGCGAGGTGCCCTGATTGATCTTTTTTTATTACTCCTTGATAGATTAATTGCATAAGTTTAGGTTCTAAGTTCCAGCTCGCAAGGGTATCTAATCCGCTAACAGTATTGTCGAATTGTTCGGGAAATCGTAATGGCCCAGAAGCGTGCTCATCCAAATATAATTTGTGGTTCCATCGGGAGTACATAATTCTTCTACTGCGGATCTATCTAATATAAACCAGTGGCTCCTAAACTGGGGGGCACGCTCTCCTTGGGGGCGTGAGTGCATCTGAAGGGGGCACGAAGCTGTGGTAAAATGGAAAATAAATTTGCGCTATGCGCGATTTACCCCCCCAATTTACCGTTATTGCTCAGTGTATAGTCCGATTTCCATATTTGTAAATACTCCCATCAACGGTCTTAACCATCCATCCCATCAAACTATCCGTTCGGATTTCCAGCATTCTGGTTGCATTTTGTGATAGGGCGATAAGGGGGGAGTTTTCCACTATCATAAAGGGGAGGGGGGGAGCGAGCGTGTCTAAAAAAGTTCGAGAACCGCTGATATATACGATAACGTAGTTCAGGAGTAAGTGCATATCGCCGCGGAGAGAGTGAGGTTGAGAGTGAGAATTCTTAATGTCAACAATGCTTGTGGTTTGCGGCGGTGCTCACTTGCTCCTGAGTTGCGACATCGTTGATTCAGACGACATTCTTGCGTCACAATTCCAAACTTGGTGACAATTAAAAATTTTCGTAATCAGTACCGCGGTAGCTTTCGATTGATACCAATTTTATCAATATTCGCGCTCGGCACGCTAGTCCAAATAGTGCCGTAAATTACATTTTGTCAAGTGAAGAGAACGACGCAGCTTAATCTCAGTGATCCGTGTGATTCAGTTGTATCCACGCCCATGTGGGACGCTATGATGGTACCCAGTGCATTTTTGTTATATACTGCCGTGAGAAAATATCCTATTATGGACGCAGGGCCGTCAATGAGAAGGTGAGAGGCAATTTCCAACACTACTCTGAAGGGAAGGTGTGAACGCGAGGTTCACGTTCGCATTCTGTGTGTGAACCTCAGAAATTTATAGCGGTTCACGTTCACAAACGAACCTTGGTAGATTCTGCACTGTGAACCTTTTTCATGTATTACAATTTTCACGTCATTATAACAACGAGCATGCTTCTTGAAAATCTCAAAAAGTTTACTTGTTTTGTAACAGAAGTTAGCTCGAAATATACAGATTTCAGTTTGTGAATATTTAGTGACTCTCTGCTGCGAGCTTGACCCACAATGACACAACATTAGGAGCGAAATGCACTACACGTAGTCAGAGAGTGATGCTTATTCAACCGGTCAATGTAATTGATATCGTTGTCTGATGTAAAAATTCTAGCAGGTGTGCGGGGCTAATTTTGACTTCACATGTTTATTGTAATGTTAAAACAAAATCCGTGCGATTGGGGTGTTGGCTACTGCTGTATAACTTGTGAATGGGGTATTATCGGTAGCAAGTATAGAAAGCCGTTTACACTCTGCTCAATATCAACGTAGCGATACTCGGACGCCGAATACATTGCCCGTCGTCGAAATTGTTGGCAAAGCGACGAAAGATATGATTTTACGGGACTATTATATCATTTGATTGCCCCAGTTAATACATTTGGCGACGTTTGAAACGTCAATATGTACTTCGGCATAGTGGGAGTATGTGGTCCGAGTCGTCGCTTCACTGAAATTGTAAGGTTGGAATTAGCAATATGACGTCATGTGACGTGATGAGGTTCACGTTCGCGTTCACACAGAACATTTCAGAAAGGTTCGCGTTCACACGAATCTGAACCTTTCAGAGGTTCACACCACCCCTATGTAATCTGTTCTAAAGAGAGAGTTAAAATAGTGGAAATTCCTAATAAGTTAGATCAGCGGGTTCAGGAATGTATATAATCTATCAATGCTACAAAGTAAGCACAATTACAAATAGTCATATAAACGTGTTTTCGTACACATATGAATGTTTTGAGGGAGTGTTAAACGGGCTCAAGGGTGGCCATCCAAATTTTGTATGAAGATATTGTGACATCATTTTTCGAACGGCGCAACCACAATCTGATAACATCGGAAAACTACTGTACATTACTCGTCGCGTATTTTATTGTGTTTGTACGAACACACAGTACTACTACACCTTTTCCGAAAAAGCAGTGTTTTCGATTAGCATTGTGATGTCAGACGCTCCTGCCCACAGTTCATGTTCTCGTTTTTCCAGCGAGCATTTCATTAAAGTTTGTGTTTACTCGAACCAGAACTTTTCAGGGGGTCGCAACATCTCTGATAGAATAACAGTCAGGTTTTTGAAAGCAAGGGCAAAATAACTTGACGCATTACAAATTGTCGATTACAAATTGATGCATTCTATTGTGAATTAGCAATATGCGTATTATTATCGTGTTGTTTCCTTCCTTATTTACCCGAGACTTGTAAGGTTTAGGGCAGTGGTTCCCAACCTTTTTTCAGACATGCCCCCCTTTATGATAGTGAAAAATGTCGTCCCCCTTTATTGTCATATCACAAAATCCAACCAGTATGCTAGCAACCCCAACAGATTGTTTGACGGCATAGAAGGTTATGAGAGAGAGAGAGAGTCTTTATTTTCATCCAACCAAAATACATAACAGACGGCAAAAATGGTGGTACAAAAATATGCATGCACAGTTGCACATTTGCACATGCACAGTATTCGGTATTCGATAGGAATGATCGATACGACCGTGAAGGTCAACTAGTGGGATCACTACCGCATCAAACAGGTAGGCCTACACTTGACTCTATACAGCCTGGCTAGAGTTAGAGCTTTGCAATGGAACTCTTGAAGAGAATTAACATAAAGTTTCATCCGCAACATTGGGACCTGGTCATCAATCAATGATATATCACTGTGTTCAACAACAAACTCGATCATTAGTAATCTCGCCACCTCAGGTCACAATCATTTCCGGGCTACCAATAGTCAATATGGTTCTTCCATTTGCTAGCAATACCTGCAGAGTTTGGCCAAGAAAATGATTTGAGCGAGAATTGCAAGAAAAGAAAGTATGAATGATAAAATAGAACAGTAACTTGAAACGTCATTACGAAACCAAACAACAAAACATTGCCACGAGCTACCCAACGAAGACCGATTTACTGAGTAAGATTGCAGATTTACGGCGTAATCTTCATTCGATAGCCTACATTTCATGACGTAATAAATTGGTAGTTTTGTGTTGTGGCTCTTTTAAAGCTAAGATTTCTGATATGCGGCTCGCGCATGAAACAGGTCCGCCCACCCCTGATATATCTATACATATATTAATAATATATAGTAACATTGTCATGATTTTGGCATGTTTAACGATACAGATATGAATTCCTTTATAGGTGCGGTAGGATTCATATGGTCGGTAATATGGATTTTTGTTATCTACGAGTCTCCGAAAGAGCACCCAGGTATTACCGAAGATGAAATAAAATTAATCGATGCCTCCGTCGGTAAAGAAGTAAGAAAACCAATAAACAGCCGCGAACGTGTCATGACTAACGTGATGAATTTACCATATATAGATAGATACTAACAGGGAACGTAAGGTGAAATGGATGGATATCTTCAAATCTACGCGCGTATGGTGCGTCATTATCGTTTCATTTCTGGAACATATGCCAACGTACATTATCATACTACTACCAACGTATGTGCAGAGTACCTTTGAATTGGGTGTCAAAGAGGTCAGTATGCGTAAAGAAGCGAACACGGCCATTTCACTTCCTGGACGGTATCGCGATGCGACGATGTCTGGAGAGTAGGCTAGACAGTATTTGTTTCTCTGACGACACCCGGTACCAACGCTATGGGTTAGGGTTGGGGTTAGGGTTAGGATTAGTGCACACTCAAGGCACGGAAGAGGTACCCAATGTCTAATTACACTGCATAAAAAATGACGAAATTTTTGTTTGACTTTATATTTGTTTTTGGTTTATGAAAATTTTGGCGCACCGCACCGATTACAGACATGTCTTCAGTTTTCGTTAACATCGATTAATAATCCTCGGTATAGACCGGGGGTGACCTACCTTTTTTACTATTCACGGCCACATTTCGGTTACTTATGTAGCCTGCAGCCGCGTTCCGGAGCATAGTCGTGATGAACTAACTGGACGCAAAATACCCACGTAAAACTGTCAATGTTCTCTTCCGATATCGTAATGAACTGAATGGACGCAAATACCCATGTTAAACGGTCCATGTCAATTTCTAATTTGTTCCTAAGTATATAGTGTAACCTACGTGCACGGTTGGGGTTGGATTTAAAACAAAAAACAATTTAAAACAAACATGTTTAAGACAAGGCCCTTGTTCAAAATATGCTTTTTACTATTTTTTGTTTGATTGTTTTTAAAGCCATGACGTCAGGAATATTCAATTGTGACGTCATGGTGAATTGACATTGACTATTGAAAGTAGGTCTATATGGTAAATATAGCTCCTTTTACGAAATATCTGTACTTTTGCTGTCGAACCGACTGGTAACTGTCCGTAGGATCATACAACATGCTTTATGGCATGATTTTAAATCACGATATTTTAAAATGCCTTTGGTAAAAAAACTGTTTGAAATATGTTTTAAACAAAGTGTTCTGAAACACCGTTTGTTTTAAATGCAACCCTATGTAGGCCTACAGTACAAAATTCATAACTTGACGGAAATTCGATAATTCAACATTATCAATCACGTGACTTTATTTGCTCTGGTCGACGCAAATGGGCCAGGGGGATCGCATCACCCCTGCTGGTTATCACTGTAGAGCAGGGGTGGGCAAACTACGGCCCGCGGGCCGCATGCAACACCGTTCTGTGCGGCCCGCGAGAGTCTAAAGAAACTTATGTAAAATATTGATAAAATGCGTACTAAAAATCCAATTATTGCAGGGATTTGATTAAACTTTTTCTTAGTATAATTCACCACGAGGATTCGACGGCAGTGGTTCTCGAACTGGGAGGCGCTCCTCCTTTGGGGGCGTGAAAGGGTCTAAAGGCGGGCGCGAAGCTGATCTCAACTGGAAAATCTTTTCGCGCTGCGCGTGCGATATACGTCCAATTCATCATTGTTGCTCTGTATTTGGTCTGAATTTCATATTTAAAAATCTCTAATCCACAGTCCTAACTTTCCATGCCATCAAACTATCCGTTAGGTATGGTAGCACTCTGGTTGAATTTTGTGATATGACGATAAGGGGAGGTGCGAAATCCTCCACCATCATAAGGGGGTCGTGTCTTAAAAAGTTTGAGAACCACTGTTCGAAGGTAAATACTTCCTATATTATTTTTTTGTGTTTAATTTCTGGCGCGACAGCTCGATCTCAAAGCCCACACAGTTTGAGTGTTGAGTGTTGAGTGACCGTGACCGCGAATATTGAGTTTGGGTGTTGAGTGACCGTGTTGGGCCGGATTTCCGGCCGAACTTTTTGATTTTTGGCCGGGAGCCGGATCAGTACTTTTTCCTGATAAGGCCAGAGCCGGATCGGAGCCGGACCAGAGAATTTGTCGATCCGCTCCGCACTCGTTTGAAGCTAACATGGTTATGCTACCGTCAACATTGTGTGTCCTGGAACTGAATCAAAAGTGGAATTAGTAAATCAATAAACAGATCGCTGCTCACAGATTCAAATTTAATCCTGTTTTAAGAATCGGGACAACCGACTTTCATTTCTATAGTTTTGACAAATTGGTTATTGAGGTCGACCAGCCTATGAAATCTCGCCACTGTTTCTGACGCGTGTACGATATCATCAAAGCAATGTTTTTTTTTTGTTTTAAATAAGTATATATAGGCTATTATCTATCTATCTCACTATATAATCAAATGCCAATATTGCGTTTTGGTTTATAATCCCAATTTATAAAGTGCGGCCCGCTAATGGATTCAGATGTTGAATGCGGCTCGCGAGCTCAAAAGTTTGCCCACCCCTTCTGTAGAGTATTCATTGAGTAAATTAGATTGCCCTTTTCAGAGCAGCTTCTTGAGTTGCATACCCCTGATTGCTAGGGCATTGGCAGACTTCACCCTTGGGTGGCTGGTTGACTGGATAATTTCCAAGGGTTACCGAACAAGCAAGGTTCGAAAAGGCGTTTACTTCACAGGTAAGCATTATAAATGTTGTGTTTGTCGCAGAAGTAGCTAGTTCTCAGATATTTTTAAAAATCAATGACAAAAAATATTTCATGTGATTTTTCTCTATAATTCCCGTTTAGTCTACGTCAATGATCTCAGTAAATTCAATCATTACTTCTAATTTCACTTTTCAATGGATAGCGTTTTATTGTGGTGACTAATCCTTAGTGACAATCTAAACGTGACATATCTCGGTTGTAATTGGGACTAATACTTTGTCGATATAACATCCGGCATAGCTCAAAACGTCAACAGAAGATACTTTTTCTTGAATGTGTGTTACAACGTCATCATTTCAGTAAAGAGATATATTTTCGCAAATAGTTAGATGAATTCGAATATACATGAACCCGTACATAAGAGCTGATGGGTAATGGGCTAATTTTATGTACTCAGGAAATATTCTGGCTGCGATTGCTCTCATTTCACTCACGCAAGCTACTGGAAGCGTGGTCGCGACAATATCGTGCTATAGTTTCCAAGGTACGATATAATAGGCTTATAGATCCGTGAATTTACATTTGTAGGAATCACTGCGGAGTGTAGACGGTTTATTCAATCTGGGGCTCAAGCATGATTCAGTCACAAACGCCATGTGTAAGCTATAAGATACAGATATGTAACATATTCAGTGAATATCTCCGTGTTAGTCCGAATGATATAGATAGTTGTTTTTAGCTTTAACGTTAGCGTTTTGTGTTTGCGTGGACCCTAGATGCGACCTAGTGTGACACCTTCTAAACTATAATAATGCGAGACGACGAAGTGCAATATGATTTTACAACGATGAGATAACGTTAAAGCATAATAGTGTGGAAATTGACCTAGTATACGTACGTTCCAGCTTAGTACCATAATACCTGGAAACGCCGTCCAGTGGCGAGATAGCGCAGTGGTATAATCCGCGGCTGCAACACCAATGGGTGCGGGTTCGAGTCCGACCGAGGTCGACTTCCGAATTCCGTCAGCGGTGTCTTACAAAAGCCTTAAGGTGGGCCGTGCTATAAGTCGGCAGTTACGGAAAAATAAGAAGAATATCGGCCTGGTGTAAATGACCATAGTAGTCGACAAAGACCATGAATATCCCAAGTCAAACAAACAAATCCTGGAAACGCCAAACTGGAAATAATCAGCATTAATTTCGATTGTAGTTGGTATTATGCTATTATCGATAATGTGACATAATTTAATTGCAATATTATCAAACCACCAAGATTTCCATTGGCGTTCCCATAAATACCACTTAAAATTTAATGTACAAAATGATGGTTGTGATCTAATATAATCTATATATAGCATCTACTTCGGCGGTGACTGCAGCGGGATTCAAGGCTTCTGTTATCGACATGGCACCGGGTTTTTCCGGAGTTGTATTTGCCGTCTCCAACACCGCCGGGTCACTTATGGGATTTATAACTCCGCAATATGCAGGAATTTTAAGAGTAGCAAATGTGAGTCTAACTTAGTCAACTCCTATTGAAATACCGTGATTCTCGGTAAGATTTACTGTTCGTATTATTGCGAAGTATAAGAAATACACGTAAGACTACTTCTTGCATTAGATTAATCAAGTAGATTTTACTTATGTATACGCTACATACTACGGTGGATGTGTTTTGAACAAATAATTTCACATCGCTGTAACAGTTTCTGAAACGAGTCTTCTTCTCTTTTACCTTTTACATTTTTGAAGTGGAAAATAATTTCTGGATGGATATGTGCCATTCTTATGACAGAAACTGTAGTGAAACCGGGGATTTTAGAGAATTTGTAATAATAAAGCTATCAACGAAAATGGACTAGAAAAAGTCGACGATCGACTTGTTCAGTATACCTACACGAGTTATTTTCGGACTGACTCTTCAATTTCTACTCCATCACTAGTTTTATGCGCTTGACGCTATAACAACAACTTCGACTTTATTACACTTGTCACAGCATATTTTCAGGCAGACAGTAAGAGTGGTTTGGGGTTCTAAATGGCAGTGATTTCGAATATGTCTTAAGTTATTTTCAAATTGGCTCTGGTTTTGGATATGACCCATGAGGCTATTTTGAATAAAGGTTCACATTCTCGCAGTATGAGCTGAATAAAAAAAAAGTTCAGCCGTAACATAAAGTTCACAAATTCAATCTAATTGGTAATTTTGCGCACCGAAGACTGTTGAAAATCATAATACATCAACATCAATAAATTTTAGGGGATTTAAAGTTATCCTCGCTGAAGAATTTCACAGATGTCTTTTACATCCCGATCAGACGCTCGAGTATAGTTGTATTACTTCAAACAGCGATATGTCACATGACACTACTATTGTATATTCAAAATAATCACCTGGAATACAATAATATTATTTCATATTAAAATAAAAATGTTTCTTATACGATTTGCACTTACAGGGCAGTTTCTCGAAAAGTTCCAGCAATACTCTGCTAATAGATGTTCATCTGATCTGCCCTGATGGTCTTGGTGGGCCCTTTTTCTTGCTGCTTACTCCAATCACTAACATGAGCAAGAAATATGTTCAAATGACTGAACATAAAGTGAACTTCAATGCCCCACATGTTTCTCCAGGTTTCCATGTGCAGATAACAATTGTGTAACAGCTGTTTTTAGTTGAGTAATTTCCCCCAAAAGAATTATTGAATAATTGGAGGATTTCCATGCTGTGAGCTTATTTCTGTTCATATGAAATTACAATACATTCACACGCATTCGGATATGAGGTCCATCAAAGAGATTTTCTGTAGATGTAAGCCTACTTGAAGCGACTCCCGTCCACGTTTAGTACTTTGGCGAACTGCTTCATTAACCCTACTTTTATGTATCGAGGAGTAAAGACAGTACCATCCCTGGGTACCAAATCTTCAATGATCACACAGCTTTTTCAACTTGAAGACGGGTTCATTCTGGCCAGTGTTTCCTGCGTGAGTGCCGGATTCTTGCCATGCTGTCCCACAAACCTATAAAACAGGGATACTTTGTACACCCACATTGTCGGCCCAGCAGAAAATTGAACATTTAAAAGTCAGCAGAGATGAGCCGCATTTGAGTGTGGTTAAGCCTTCCAAAAACACATATATATATTGCTCCATATTCCTCTTTCATTGTGGTAGAAATACCTATTGACACAGGAGACAATATATTTCTTTGTGCGAAAATACATTCTGTAGGCTTGACAAACTCCTCTTTTGACAAACGAAGACCTCGCACCAGGTCAAGCTAAGATTGACTGACAATAACTGAGGACCACGGGAGGGTTTTTCACATAGTCGATTATGTAATATTTATTTATGCGCAGTATAAATGAAAAAAAATTACGATTTACTTCTTATTAGGTTAAATATTTATGGGGTGAATATAGTCATTTGGACTTATACTTGGGAATTTAAGTATATTCTAAACTAGATCCGACCTGGTAAAACTAATTTCATCGTCGAAATCAGCAACCTTAAAAACTGTAGAAGGCACTCTCAGATGTACCGACTAAGTTTTTTTTCTTCGGTTGTTGACCTGTGATGTGATAGACGACATTACTTCTGTAGTGCTCTACTCTGACAGCCTTCACTTATGAGACTAAATGCACACGAACTGACAAAATACTTCTCTGTTCTACTTCGTATGCTATTTAATTCACAGATCAAAGACCAGGTGATGGGTTGGGATGTCCTCTTTTTAACTGGATCGGTGTTATACGCAGTGTCTGCTGTCTGTTTTATGTTGTTTGGTCCAGTGGATGTGGAGAAGTGGGCAAAGAGACGAAGCGATCAAGGAGAAAGCGGGCAATCCGAGAGCACTCGGCTTGTGACCAAGAACTAGTTATAACTTATTGCAATTTTTTCTCCGAACAAATTAGTGACGCGTAGCACACCAGTTGCGACTATATTATGACTCTATGAGAGTGCTCTTCAACCTTTTTTTGTCGTGGTACTTCCTTTTAACGTTTACTCAAAACTCGTACACCCGTGACACAATGCTACACCGATTCCGTAGGAAGCCGCATTTCAATTGCGTATATAGCATACGACATTCCAGCATAGAGTCGTCATCGCCCATGGACCACAATTATTCATGTGAAATGAGCTACAGGAAACTTCGCACCCCGGAGATCCCCTGTGGTGTTCTATGCCATCATCTATTTCTTGAGATATACCTTGCGCATAAAAGTTTCTAATTGTAGAAGCAGAACATCCCCGCAGGCTTACTATATATTAGGGATGGTGTGAACGTGGGGTTCACGTTCGCGTTCAGTGTGTGAACCTCAAAAATTTAGAGGTTCACGTTCACAAAAGAACCTTGGTAGGTTCTGCACTGTGAACCTTTTTCATATATTACAATTTCCACGTCATTATTACATCGTTCATTGCAATTTATTGTATTTCAACTGCGGGGCACTCTATGCATGGCGCTGGCAGCATAATAAAATCAACATTGAACGAGCATGCACCTTGACAATCACAAAAATTTTACGTGCTTCGTTACAAAAATTCGCTCGAAATATCCAACTTCCCAAGGTGAATATGTAGTGACTCTCTGCTGTGAGCGTGACGCGCAATCACATAACAGCAATAGCGAAAAACGCTACATGTAGGTAGTCAGCGAATGATGCTTATTCAACCAATCAATGAAATTGATATCGTTGTCCGATGTAAAAAAAATTGTAGCAGGCGTACGGGGTCAAGCTTGACTTCATATGTTTCTTGTATGGAAAAAACGAAATCTGTGCGATTGGGCGGTTGGCTACTGCTGTATAACATGGGGTAATATCGGTAGCAAGTACAGAAACCCGTTTTACACTCTGCTCAATATGAACGTGGCAATACTCACGCGCCGAATACATTGTTCGGTCTGGCCCATAGACCGTTAAGAAGTAAGCTTATATTCCCTTGCAAGTCCTCGTTGAAACTGTAGGCAAAGCGACGAAAGATATTGATTTTATGGGATTATTATGTCATTTGATTGCCTCAGTTGATACATTTGTCGACATTTAAAGACGTCAATATGTACTTCAGCATTGTGGCATTATATGTGGCCCGAGTCGTCGCTAGGTATCGTGTACACATAGGCTATCACTTCACTGAAATGCAGGGTTAGAATTAGCAACATGACGTCACGTGACGTCATGAGGTTCACGTTCGCGTTCACACAGAACCTGTTAAAAAGGTTCGCGTTCACACGAACCTGAACCTTTCAGAGGTTCACACCATCCCTACTATATATACTATACGACGTGTATAACACTGCTGGAATACCTGGTTACTTCTGCATTAACTTCCAGTTATTATATAATCGGAATTATTTTCGTTGCTGTTGGCCGTAGGTTGCCATTGCCGGGGGCAAAAGCCGCCGTTTCGCCTCGCATTTTCGACTTGTGACTGCATGCGTGCCACTACATCTCATCAGAGTATAAGGAAAAGCTTTATGTATAGCCTACGTATAATTCGATAATACGAATATATTTTCGAATATATGAGCATAAAAAATATATCTAAACTTTCACTATTAATTCTACAATTTTCAAATAGCTCTGTGACCCACCTCAAATGACTCCTGTGGCCCACCCTTTGAGAACCCCAGAGCTACAGTAAAGTATGGGGGCAGCCCCAATATTGACCTTGATAGCTACATGCTACCAGTCTATTATTATCATCCAAAATAGAGGATCGAATACGAAGCCTCGAGACTCTGAAATTAATCGATATGGTACAATACACTACCCATCTACACATCAATGACAATACAACCACATAAACTATAACCTATTCATTCGATTTAAATTATACAAAAGAGTTGGTAAAGGGGAGCACTGCGCAATGTAAGCACCGAGCCGTCTAAGAAACGTAGATACGTTGCTATTAGATTGATCTACTACTACTACTACAGCAACGTAAGCTGCGATTATTTCGTTTGCGGTCAAATAACTTGCGATGCAGGATAACAATGGAGGAATAGTGACACATACAATCAGTGAACGACTGGTTTCTCTCACAAGAGACACCGGCGTATTATCGTGAACAATACAAACATACATAAGACACGGTGATTTAATCGACACTGTTTACTTGATGACTTGAAAGTGACTCGTAAGTTTTGCTCCGAGTCACGAGTCAATCCGCATTTTTGAATGTCAAGTCAAGTTAAGTCATTTTTCCAAAGTGACTCGAGTAAAGTCAAGTCATACGAACATGTCAAGTCATCAATCGAGTCATCCCAACACGGACGGGTGGTGTGGAGGCCTTTGTTCGCGGTTCGAACGTGGTTATTGTACCATTACCACGTAAATCGGGTTATCCATTACAGATGCAACATTGCACGATTTCGAACATATCGCACAATGCTCAATTGCGCAGCGAATAGCCTGAAGGCTGGTCTCGTATTTTGTGGTGGAAAACTAGAGCGATTCACGCCGATCAAAGATAGTTTGGGGGCACTTCATTCCAATGACTATCACTCTGAAATGATATTCGAATTCTTAGGAATCGCGCAAATCAATACGTACATTCTATACCTTTATCTGTGACCACAGTCTACGCAAGCCCAGAAGGAACCGGTGCGACAAGTCCAACGACCGGTCGGATGAGTCGCTCCGCTACAGGCTTCTAACTCTAATACACATAAATCGCTTCGGCAGAGTGACAATCATGATAATTAATGACACCAAGTAATTTCTGTCCACGCCAAGTCTGCTTGAGTAAGCCAGGTAGACACTGTCTAGTTGGAAGAGTAGGCGTATAGAGACGGGGTATGGCGTATTTTGTGACATCGCAGACGGATATGAAGGACAATTGAATGAATATATATTTCATGATTGTCGGGGAAATGAACTCAGTCTCAACTAAGCTAACAACTATACGGATATACCTTATAGAAAGTCGTTTTAGGATAGAGTGTTGCGCGAATTCTAACGGCAGATTCGCAAAGGAATTAGATAACGTAAACGGACTTACAGGTAATGGTTTTATTGGAGGCGGCGACTCTGGCTATTGCATTGAACAGTGAAATAAACTCTCGCCACTTAGGTTCTGTGCATGCCATATATCGATCAATTGTTTCGTCATACCCACGTTGCTGATCGACTCGGAATATAGCGTCTTATACTTGATTCTGCCCAGTGTTATACGATACGGGAGGCAAAATAAATGACGAAAGTACCGATATTGGGTCTTACGCATAATAATTGCATATAGGCAAGTATTTAAAACTGAGTTGAAACGGAGAACGGATGCGCGATTTTCAGTTCGACGCAGGCCGTGAGTCAGTAGATCTTACTCAGACAATATAATAGTTCCGCGCGGCACATATAGCACAACCAAATAAGAGACCGGCGCATATTTGAAGCGCCAAAGTTGCCAATTGGTCACATTCCTGTCGAAATGTTTGAACGCATAACGGTTCAAATGCAGTCTCATCGCGATACATAACTGACAAGATACTGAAACTGATACCTTACTCTGTTTTTAAACTGTTTCAAGTAGTTACTCTTTGAAATTCCGTTCTTTCGTGCTTGGATTTTGGCAAGTGCAGGGCCATCATATCTCAAGAGGCACCGCCACCCGGGATCTGGTGATGAGGATTCTCGCAGAAAACGAGCGATGACCAAAATGCCTGGTCTGTATGGAGACTTATCTTGGTGTTTTAGAACTGATGATCATATAATGCAGTGGTTCTGAATCCATTGTACGCGTACCAAGAAAGTGCGTACCAGGAATGGTGCAAACTTGAGGTTCACGTTCGCGTTCGGTGTGTGAACCTCAGTATTTTGAAGGTTCGTGTTCGCAAACGAACCTTGGTAGGTTCCGCACTGTGAACCTTTTTCATAAATTACATCTTGGTTGAAATTCTTTGCATTTCAATTCGGACTACTCTATGCACGGCGATGGCAGCACGAAAAGAAATTCGACACTAAACGAGAATGCACCTGGCTCTGTTCGATTTTATTTGTTTTGTTACCAAAGTTTGCTTGAAATATTCAGATTTCCGTTCGCGAATATTTATTGACTATCTGTTGTGAGCGTGGTCCGCAATTACTCAATATCAAGAACGAAATACACTCTTATATGTATGGTAGCCAGTGAAATGCGCTATTTCAACCAATCATTTTTGACATCAATGAAATTATTGATATGACGAATGAATCGTTGTCAATGTAAAAATTCTAGGTGTCGTACGAGATACATCTTTTTAAACTTTTAACTTTAAAATTGCTATAGTTGAAAAATCGCTTTCTCTCAACTTTGCTGCAGTAATTAGGCTCGATGCGTTAAATGTGCTCACGATTCTCAACGCTTTCATTCAGGGTATTCCAGATTTCAATGAACTCGTCATTGAACATTTTGCAACGATGAAATCATGCGGTGCGCAATAGGCCTACAGATACAAACGTTAAAATATGCAGGTATGAACTACTGTACTTCATATTTTCTCTCGAATAATTTGAAATACTTAAGCCTTGTTAACTATGCCTAATGACTATACCCCATACAATATTGTGACGTCATTAAGACAATCAAAATCGCGTACACCCCTTGCCCCACCACCCGATATTGTCACGAGCCGCCAGCGTTCTCGACCTTTTTCGACTCATCGCCCCCTTATCAAACTCATCATCAATTTTCACCCCCCCCAATATTTACGGATTCGAAAAAGAGTACATACGGGGAACTTATTCAATTAACTCTGGTCGCTGGTGATTTGACTGAAAAACGCTCAACCGAGTAGGTGCTCGGAAAACTGGTTTCCGCATCTACTTTCCGCTGAGCTGACCTTTTTTTAGTTAAATTTCGCGTCATATGCAGAATAAAAAATATTCACGTATGTTTTTGCCCGTGGTAATCAACTAGGGGGAGATGTGGTACCGGTGAGACACTGGGACCGAAAATACCTGAAAAATATCTATGACGAGCCCATGATTGCACTCCGTGAATTTGTCTACAATTGCATGCGGGCATAATATTTCCTCAAACGCAAAAATCTTCGGCCTGCATGATCGACGCATTCATTTTTCTTGATAGCATTCAACGCGAAAAAACCTACAATCATTTTTAATGTTGTGAAATAGTTGGGTCGACTTTTTCAATTTAAATACATAATTTACATAATATGATAACATATAGCCAAATCAGTGTTTGATTTGGCTAACTAGTCATGCAACAACAGAAACACGTTCACACACATAGACGCTGTGTTTAATAATTAACTGTGATTTTTATCGCTATTATGAGCTATTTGTAAGTCAAAATCTCGATTTTACGGGCAACGTGTATGTACCCTCAATTTTGTGAGTTTGTGCTTAAATCGAAACGTGATTTCATAGCAATATTTGAGGCATTATATATTTTATTTTCTCGGCGGTTGCGACCGGACATTCTTTTTTGTTAATGTAGCTTAGATTATTTTACAAGGCAAGAAAAGTTGAAGCATTTAATTTTTTGAGCGTATGCGTCATAGGTTCCCAGATCGTGTTCCTTCCGATCCACCGGGTGAATCATCGCCCCCCAGTCCCTCCCATTTGGTGTTTTCGCCCCCTTGGTTCTCAAAATCGCCCCCTGGGGGCGATATCGCCCACGTTGGGAACCACTGGACTATTGAGTCAAGTGTACCTGTTTATGCTGGTGTAATCATATCGTATCGATCATTCCTATCTGATACCGAATACTGCGCATGAATATCTTCTGTACCACCATCGTTGCTGTCTGTTTTTCATGTATTTTGTTTGGTTGGATGAACGCACGGATATCATTGATTCGATTTGTTGACTTTGTGTTTGTATAGAATGCAGTTGTAAGTCCTACAACTTGTACATGCTTGGGGTCATCGGAGGCGCTCGGACAAGCAGATCTCCTACAGTGACCAATAATTTTCAACGCTATGATTTCGACGCAAAGGAATGGTCGCAGGCGCGCAGCGCCATGGTTGGACCCAAAAGGTGCCGTTCGTTGCCGTTATAATTTGTTATATAGGTGCTAATATCTTCAACAATCTTGTTCTCAGAACGCGCTTCGCCGTTGCAGCTCACAAAAACGAGATCTGGATCTTAGGGGGTGTTACAAAGATACCTAGTGCAAGTGGCGGCGTAAAAATAATGTATGAAAACAGTGTTTCCGTGTATGACCGTGAGTCAGGGCAATGGAACACTCGAAGTGATATGAAGAGAACCAGGGCGGATTTCTGTGCCGTCGTCCTCCGAGGCAAATTGTACGCGATTGGTGGAGAAGGGACAGAGAGGGGTGTTGCAAAGACGAGAAGTGAGTGCTGAGTGCTGAGCCTGTGAAGGTAGTGTCGATGACGACCCTGTCGCACTGCCAATTTTAATGGTCTAAAGAACCTCGGGTGTGCTAAAAACACAGGGCTTTCATAAGTTTCTTGGCGTATCTTCGTCTTCGTAAATATCGACGATGGTTAATAACCGCAAATCATCATGCCTTAAATGTTTAGATGTGACTACAGTGGCACAGTACGCGCCTCCCACTCTATATCACCCGCATTTGTGCCATTAATGATGGTTCTTGGGATTCGGCAAATTGATAAATCTTGATTTCATTCATTTTACAATCATTTATGAGTAACAGCAACATTGCTCATCCAGCTGCATACTCCATTCAAATTTTCACTAGTAGAAAATTATAAGCTTTCCAAATTAAATTAGAATTAGAATTATAGTGAGAAGATTTTTCCTCCAAATTATATTGGAATTAGAATTACGAATTCGGAATACACCTAAAATTCAGTTGAGATAGGCAAATGTATGTACACCAAGCTTAGCTGATTCGTACTACACAGTTCTCCTGCAGCATTTGCAGGAAAACCAGAAAGTATATTAAAATTAAGATTACAGCATTGAAACATTTCACAAATTAAAACTAGAATTATATTACCAGCTTTTCGATGTGTCGGACCCTATTGATAGTAATTCACTATATATATATATATACACACTATATACAGTCAACCACCGTTAGGCCAGGTTATGAAATATGGCCGTGCGATAAAAGCTGTGCTTTCGTTATTGTCCTTTTCTAGTTACACCTGGTGTTCAGTTTGGATATATCGGAAATATTTGGGACAGTGGATGAGCTTTCTGCCTTGCTCATGACACGAAATGTACATTTCAGCTAGGCACAGTGTCGAAGTATATGGAGACGACGGAACATGGCAGTCAGGTACACAAATGTTATATTCCCGATCCTCTTTTGCGAGTTGTGTGGATGGGGCACGGATTTATGTCGCGGGAGGCGCAGCTGATAGGCATGACTGTGACGGGAGTATAGAGTATTACTGTCCAACGCAAGATCAGTGGATATATGTAGCGGTTTTGCCGGCTACTTTCACCACTAAATTCGGACTCGCATTCGTGAATAGCAGGCTGCATGTCGTTGGCGAAGATGAAATCTCCGTCATATGCATCGACGCGTGTGCAGACCGTCCGAGGGTAATTTCAATGGCTTCTTCCCAACCCTCATTTTATGACGCCTTTGCTCTGGATGGAGAACTTTACATAGTTGGACGCACCTCGAAGAACTCTATGATGTTACAGAAGTGTCGACCCCCCGATTATACGTGGGAAGAACTACCTCCACCAATGAGTCCTCCAGATAGCGACGTAATGCGAATTGCTCTGATTAAAATTCAGTCATGCGGAAATGAAGATAAGGAGTGACGTTTACGTTCTACCAATCGAATTGATAAACCTTTCATTCCGTATGATTTTGATCAATGTCGCACTAGGCCCATGTCTGTATTTCGTAACTACGCGACATTGTGATCACATATTTTCTGTCCAAGCATGGCTCGCTAACTTGTAGGTATGTGTGTCTTCAGTTCATGTTTATGCTCGTAGTGGTCAAAACCCTTTTCTGTTATTGCAATCATTTCGAACACGGTAGTGTGATCAGGAACTGTGGCATTCGTTTATTTTGTAGCTCACACTCAACGGCATGTAGGTAGCCCCAGATGGGTTCTGCGGTTTCAGTGGTCGAGCGAGGTACTTCGCGAAATGAAGGGTCTAGAGGACCATAGGCGATTTTAATCAGTAATCCCGGGATGTCAAACATACGGCCCGCGGGTGGCACCCGGCCCGTGGAGCAATTTTGTGTAGATGGAATAATGCTTGTATTATCCAGCTCATTACTTACAGTTGAAAGTTTTTGTAAGAAATACTTCCATTAAAACTCCTTCAAATATCGAATAGGGCCCTTGGAGTGTGTATTGGATCATATCAATTTGTTTCAACTTCTGAGATTTCGTATTCTGTCATTCATTTAGCGGACACATAACGGCGTGACCTAATAGTTCTACGTATATGTGAGCCATACAATGACCCGTTGAATGTATATTATATATATTGTATAATTACCTCGATATTCGTCACTCGATTCATAATTCATAGTGAATCAGTCTGTACTTCAATCATCTTGCTGAATGCAAATCGAGTGACTGGACTTGAATCGAGTCAGAATGTGCAATGACTTGAACTGAATTGTGACTCGAAGGTATAGTGACTTGATCTCAACACCGGAACAACCACCTTGTCGTGCTGGTGATACCTCGCTCATTTCCCACGACCACCAGACGTATTATGAATTGAATACGCCGTACGAAAACACTGGCAACAGCAATACGGGTTTATCCACAAAATGAATGAATCAAAAATAACGAATGATCGTGCGAACTGCGCGGTTTAGCGATTAAGTTCGTACTTGTCGCTTGCATGTTGTCAAAGCAGGCCGCTTAACTTCAAGTTAAATCGAGCGTGTTTCCAGGCCTAATGATAACTCACACAGTTCTGAACATGTTGATGTTGATGTTTAGGTATTTCATCAATTGACAGGCGTTCAACATTTTGAATCTTGAAATTCATGTATAAAAATTTGAAATTCCTGGCGGAGCGGCAGAAAGGTCGTCGCGGACCGGGACCGGTCCGTGGACCGACGGTTGATAACCACTGCTCTAGAATGAATAGCGGGGGAGAAAGCGTAGTGGTAACGATAGGCGCCCACCAATCTGGCGGACTCGGTTGGATTCCCGTCGGAGGTTTATCTGGCTGCTCTTCCCCGCCGTTGCCTTTCCTACGGCGACAAAAAAGCCCAGAAAAAGACCCGACGAAAGGAAGCACTTACGAGCAATGGAGAGAACTAGTAGAAAGGACCGCGGCTTCAAAAAGATCAACATCGAAAAAGAACTGTGACATCGGGCACTCTAGGCCGAGGTGGTTGCTGGAGTAAAGGATCGCTACTGATGCGTGTCGTTCGACATCCTCCTATCTGTTCATGACATCGCATTGTGTCTTATCGCATTGTACATTGTGTGTGACATGTTCAAATGAAAAATATAAACCAGCGATATTATTATTATTATTATAGCAGGGGTCAAAATGACACAAACGGTGCTATTCATCATAACCGCTTTAACACATATTGCGAATTACCTCCTGAATTTTCTTGACGTTGCTAGCCTTTTATACTTATACATTTATACAGTTTTTCCGTAACATTTTACCTTTGACAGGAAAAATGCATTTTCACCAAACACCCCGAGAATACATAACAGGGGTCATTTTGACCCGTAACACGTTGACATAAAAACACGTTGCTTCTGGCTTGTTAACACTTTCACTTCCAATACCAAGACAAGGATTGATGTTGACTTGGTTGATAAAATGGTTCAAACATAACAATCTGCTCGACAGCGCAGCTCTAAATGCATATAGGCCTACCATATTCAGACAACTAAGACAAGTAGGCTATAACCTGATAATTATACTGGACAAGGTTCAAAGTGACGCGGTTTTACAACATATCTTGCTGACTGCCTCATTTTGCCTAGCATGATCCCAAGACAACAAATTCCTCAATTCCCCAGAGCCACAAGATAGGGAGATGCGGCTTAGCTTTTCGAAGTTGCCTACATCCCCGCAAACAGCAAAAACGTTGCAGAAGAGGAAGTGGTGTTACTTACGTTATGTCCACACACAAAGGATAAGAAAGTTATAAAATGTTGCTCAAGATGATGCAGACCCAGAACACAGCGCGACCAGCATGATCTCATGCAATAAATGCAGAGAAAGAATCAGGCTATACGTTGTAATGTGAACTGTTCTGGACTTATCTTTCATTCTCTCCTGGACTTCTTTACACTGGTTTACGTCGGTTGGTTCATTGAAATGCAGCAAAAACTCGTGGTATGTCATCATAACGCCAATGAAAGAGACAAGGATAAAACAAGGAGAAAAATATTCAATGTCTTTAAAATAGAATGGCATTTAATGGCAATACGGGTCAAAATGATCCCTGTTACGCGTTAGCGTTAATCAAGTTTTTTCGTGTATGCATTGTAGGGTTAAAAAGGATCTGAAATTGTCAGAAATTAGCCGCCGATAGCATCCTATTAATTGGCAATCTTGTAATAGTCCTTGGTATTTAAGTTTCGTCTCCGCGATCCCACGAAAATAGGCAAAACGACACCACCGGGTCGCGATCTCTAGAATGGGAACCACCGGTGTTGGCCTATTTGCGAAACGATCATATCATTTCAATGAAATACCAATTACAGCATTGATGTGAGAATTCAGCTAAATTCGTTTTCCAGTGCAATAATGACCTGTAAAACGCTAGGAGATAGCGTAGTAGTGACGATAAGCGCATACCGCCCAGCGGCCCGGGTTCGATTCGGCGTCGGAGGTTATTCTGGGCTCCTCTTCCCCAACGTCGCTGTTCTCACTGCGACAAAAAAGCATAGAAAAGATCAGGAAAGAGCCGCGGAATAGAGACCAACATCGAAAAAGAAACGGTGACATCGGACACTAGGCCGAGGGGGATGCCAGTTCAAGAGACCGCAACTGCAACCGCAACTGGTCGTTCGGCATCCTCCTATCTGTTCATTGCATCGCATTGTGTCTTATCGCATCGCATATTGTGCGTGTCTTGTTCAGATGAAAATATAATCCGGTGATTATTGATTAATATTGAGATAGCCAACCGTAATTGCCACTATATTGATTTCGTTGTTCATGAATTCTAGCATTAAAAACCGTCGAACCAACATTGGTAAAACTACAGTATCTATAGCATTGGTTCTCAACCGATGAAACATTTTCAGGGGGTCTGCGAAACCTCTAAATTTGATAACCTAATTGGTATTTCTTTAAATTAGATAAATCACGAGGCAGCAGTTTCGCTTCATATCTGCTAGAAATTCACAACTCACTGGGCGTCTGAGATGCACGACAATTGAGCTAAATTTGAACAAAACCTTGAGGGCAGTGGTTCCCAACCGGGTGGGAATTCCCCCTTTGGGGGAATTTTGAAGTTTTTAGGGGTGAATCTGGCTTAATTTGTTATGGGGAATCTGGCTTTGGCAATGTATCGGAAGATACACTGGGTTCACAAAGTTTTTAGATTTTTATGGTATAAAACTGTTAAGTAGAAATTTGTTCTTTACAATTGTATGTTTGTTTGGCGGATTTCAAGCTTGGTGTATGTGTATCTGCCTTCCGTAGATATTACATCCCCTGATAAAGTGAGGCCCGCAAGACGATTTCGTTGGGTCCGCGACAGCCTCTCGACCAAATTGCTACTAAGCAGGAAAACGTCAAGCCGAATTCAGCACAAGGCCGCCAGTGAAATTGTTCAACTATTTAAGCCAACATATGAGCTAACGTGATAAACATACCAAATTCATCGATTCAACTCAAGTCCATAGCAAGCGGACTTGGTGATTTCTTTTTCATCAGCGGTTACCCGGCCGGTCAAAAACAGGTCAAATTTGACTGTACTTTACCAAAGTTCAGTGCGGTCAACATTCGCCGTAGTTCAGACACATCTGAATATGTTTGGCCATTAATTGCTCAGTCAACAAATGGTTGCGCGTTAAAAAGCACATTTTTTTAGTCACAGGCTACTTTTTCATACGGGGGGAATTTTGGCTCAAATATCGGCAAAGGGGGGCACGAGACAAAAAAGGTTGGGAACCACTGCTTTGGGGGGTACGCGGCGGTCCGTGTACCTCCTACCTACGGCAAGCCATAGGTTCCCGACCACTCTTCTATGTGAATTTCAATTGAAATATTTGGATGAAAAACATTCCAGACCCCTGCTCTAGTTTTGAGTATTCTATTACAGTTTCAGTAAAAAGCCAATGCGAAGCGGTGATATGCGCGGATCGCGAGCGACGTTGAATAACTGCCTAAAACAAACGAAAACACGTCCACATTGACAGCGGAATCTTTGCATCCCTTCGTCACCAATCAATCAAATCAAGATAACCACGCGTTTTAGAGTCACTACACTATCCCCTCTAGTGGCGGGGATTTTCAGAAACCGTATCGAGAGGGAGGATACCTGTTGTATTGCGATCTTATTGTACCTGCGGAGGATTCCTGAATAGTTAGATCAGCAGGTTTGCTTTCCTCTGATCTAAAGCTCAAACGCTTTAAGGAAAATTGTGTTTCCGCCTGTCCAAACCAAACTCGTGACTGCTGTGCCCAAAACGCGTGGAGGTTAATAGTAATCGCATTCTCGTTGCCTGCTTTCTGACGCATGATTATGTTGAATATTACTCTCCTGTCTGTTGGGGTCACCAATGAAGCGGTGAGCTGTGTTAAGAAAGTTCTTCGAAACAACCGAAACACATGTAATGTATGGTTGTTCAAAAATAACTTTTTTTTCGGATTCCAGCCATACGCTGGTTAAATTGTCAGGTTGTGCCCTACAAAAAAACGCTGCACACCAAATTCGGTTCAATTCTAACAAATAGAAGCCGCCGCAGAGCCAATTTACAATTTTAAGTTATTACGAAAAATTAAAACAAAAGATTCAAATTTTTCCGTCAATCCCATGAAATTGTTGAGTCGTCTTTAAATACGATGCACATCAAATTTGACTCAATTCCAACTAGTAGAAGCGGAGTTATTTGAGTTTTTCGTTGATAATTCTCGGACTACATTTGCCATTTTATACTATGCCGATATTCATTATTACGATTTCGTATTTAGCGATTTGTAGCACGGCCCACTTCTAGGCGTTTTGAAACACCGCTTACGCTGATCACGTGGCAAGGAGGATCATAGATAAACCTCCAACACTAACGTAACGAGTATGGAGTCGACCTTGGTCGGATACGAACCCGCATCCCATTGGTGTCGCAGCTGTGGAACGTACCACTAAGCTATCTCGCCACGATTATACATTTTTTAAATAACTGCCACTATAATTAGAAGTTTTGTTGAAATTTCAAATTTTGGTATCAGAGTTGTAGAGCTCTTTTTAACGGTTCGAACTTGGTTCCAATACTACGCAAACCGGATTATCCATTGCAAATGCAACAGTAGACGATTTTCAATGTATAACACAATGCACATTGCACAATTGCGCCGGGCGTAGTCTGAAGGCCGGTCTCGCATTTTGCGGCGGAAACATGGAGCGATTCACGCCGATAAAAGATTGTTTGGGGGCACTTCATTTCAATGACTATCGCTAAGAAAGGACATTTGAATTTTTAGGAATCGTTCATGTTAATATCCATCTGCTCCAATATACTAAGTTGACTCGAACGCAAATTAATAAATGCATGGCGTACATTATACCTGTATGTACGACCGCAACCTAGGAATCGATGCGAGATGTTCAACGACCAACAGGTGGTTCTGATGCAGACTTCGTCTAATTCTAGTACACATAAAGGGCACCGGCAGAGATACAAATCATGATAATTAATGACGCCACACAATTACTATCCACGCCAAACTGTTCGAGTGAGTTTATACCTTGTCTAGTCGGAAGAGTATAGCGAGGGGGTACGGTTTATTTTGCGGCATCGCAGACGTAGACGTATATGCAGTACAATTGAATATGCTTTATGATTGTCTAACTAAACTCAGCCCCGAATTAGCTAACAACTGTAGGCGTAGATTATAGAAAGTCGTTCTAGGACAGAGGGTCTGCGTGAATTCTGACGGAATTCGGATGGCGTCCGGCTGTTACATTGCATAGTGAAATAAACTCTTGTCAAGTCATATATCGATTGCCACATTTATCGAGGTTGCTCAGTTGTATCGTCACGCCCACATTGGTAGACTCAGAATATAGCGTATCTTACACTTGATTTAGCCAAGTCTTATACGATGTAGGAGACAACATAAATGACGAAAATGTCGATATTGGGTCGTACGCATGATTGCATAGAAGCAAGTATTTCGAATTGACACGGAGAACGGATGCGTGATTTCCAGCGCGACACAGATCATGAGCTCTCGTAGCTCTTACTCGGATAATAGTTCGGCACGGCACATAGCACAACCAAATTAGTGGCCACCACATAATTGAAGCGTCAAAGTAACCAATTGATCATATACCTGTCAAAATGTTTAACCGCATACCGGTTTCTATTGCGATATCATCGCAATACATAACAACTGACAACATACTATTACTGATACGTTACTTATACTGATACTGATTACTGATACTGATACTTTTTCATACTGTTCCAAGTGTATTTACCGTTGAAGATTCCGTTCTTTCATGCTTGCATTATGGCAAGTGCAGGACCATCTAATCGCAAGAGGCACCGCCATCCGGGTTCTGCTGATGAGGATTCTCACAGAAAACGAGCGATGACCAAACAGCGTGGTGTGTATGGATAACTTATCTGATAATCATAATCATATAACCCGGTGGTTCTCAATCTGTGGTACGAGTGCCACTATAGTAGGTACCAGAGATGGTATGAATCCGAGGTTCACGTTCGCGTTCGGTGTGTGAACCTCAGAAAGTTGAAGGTTGGTGTTAGCAAATGAGCCTTGGTATGTTCTGCACTGTGAACCTTCATGAATTTTAATTTTTCACAAAAGATCTTTGGTGGAAATACCTTGCATTTCAATTCGGACTACTCTCTGCATGGCGCTGGCAGCACAAAAAGAAATTCAACACTAAATAGAATGCACCTTGCTTTTTTGATTTTATTTGCTTCGTTACAACAGTATGATCGAAATATTCATATTTCCGTTTGGAATATTTGGCGACTCTCTGCTGTCATCTTGGCCAGCAATTACTCAACATCAAGAAAGAAATCCACCACATGTATGGCAGTGACGTGCGGTCAGGAAAGGCAAGTGAGACAGTGCCTCACCTGTCGCCAGGATGAGTAAAGGAAAATTGTGATCACCTTCAGTGATTATGTTCATGAATAACCAAATTTGAGCATTTTTTCATGTAACATCAGCAATTGTCATATTTATTTTTCAAAAAATACGTCGCGAAAGGATAGGTGAGGTGCAGGTGAGGCAGGGGCGGGTCGTGCCTCACCTGGGACAATGCAATTCATCATAAACTGCTCGGAATTCGTAATAAATGGTATCAATCAAACGCTATTGTCGCACCGTTTTCGAAAATCCGAATATCAGCAATTATACTGAAACCCCTCAAAATCGCCAAGGAATGTGAAATTCGGCTTTATTATCTACAATGCCAACGCAGAGAAACAATAGCCAGATGAGGCACAATCGGATCTGCCTTGCTCACTATTCGCTAACAAGCGGACAATCGCAGCAGAGTGAAACGCGCTATCGATTTCGGAAACCGACACTGCTGTATGAATTGTATAGTAGCGACGGTCAATACGTAATGCGAAGCAAATACACTCCCTTACTGTTGTAGCTGTTATGTATTGGCCATCCATACCTACCTTGAATTGTGGTATGTGATAGCTACTTATATAACCTGCGTTGATGATTTTTGCAGAGGTGGTCAAAGTAGTCAAGAAAGCTACTCAAGTAGAAGAAGTAGCGATGAAGAAATCTACTCAAATACGAGTAGAAGTACTTTTTCCATGAGCCACCTAAAACTACTTGAAATAGAAGTAGAATTGACCGACTTTAAAAGTACTCAAGTTAGTAAGTAGTTTTGAAAACAGTCTTAATTCGTTCGCATGGACTGTCAAAATCTGCAAATTGAGCTATGCGGAAGGTGCAGAGAGCTTGATACGTATTGATGCATCCCAGGAAGGAAGTATCAATTTTTGACAGAATAAGCATTCTTTCGCATCATGGGATGCAAATTATAGTAGTTATATGAAAATGCGATACTAACTCTTTGTTTACAAGAAGACCCCGTGGCATGGCGCCCTACCCAATATCTTAAGGCCCCTAGTTTAGGCGAAGAGCAATACGGAGAAGTTGTATTGGATAATGTTTTAACACTTTTCGTGACCGGTATACGGTAATGACAAATATTGAGGATTGTAAAATTTATCCATAGTGTATCTTTATTTTCCGAGAATAAAGGCATTACTACACTTGCTTTTATGCTTCAACATGTATGTTCTACAGACAAAAGAACTGAAAGTATTTAGATCCCAAAGTATGATACTCAAGTATCATGCTCGGAATTAAATGTGAAATACAAATACCACTTCTAAATGCGGAAAATATATTTCATGTCTTTTGTACATTACGCTTCAAAGGTGAGCAAAGGTGACCAAAGGTGTAACGTTCCAAAAAGCTGGATTTTCCAGATTAGCAGGACACGTCATGGGCTGCTAGAAAACGACAGGATAAGTAATTGCTAGATTGCGAAGCGGTAGTTTCAAACGTTATTATAGTGGGCCATATTTACTGTGATGAAATATTTGATATGGGCGACAATGCGGTGTGAGCGGAACCATAAGAAATCCGGTACATAAGTTATATTCACTAGTACTTTCGTGAAAACATATTTGTCGCTCCATAACTACTGTTCGCGAAGCGCAACAAAATTCCTGGGCTTTACTTGACTTTTATGAATATTAAATGTTAGTACTCCGCGAAAACAGCCCCGAAATTGCTCAGGCTCTCTTTCGTATTGGGGGATTAAACTACTTCTACTTGACAAACTGAAAATGGCGAAAAGTAAGTAAGTGGATCACGAAATATCACAAAGTAGAAGTAGAAGTAGAGAAAATCAGATCTACTTGAGTAAGTACCAGAAGTAGAGGAAAACTACTTAAGTACTTTCGAAAAGTAGAAGTACTTTGTTACTGACCACCTCTGGATTTTTGTGACCTTAAATTGTTTTTTCGATTGTGATAGTGATTACACCAGGTCGATATTCCATGATAAGATTCGATATCTGCCGACTTGTAGCACGAACGACCCTCTTTTGGGCTTTTGTAAGGCACCGCTTGTACGCGGATCAGTTGGCGAAAAGAGGGCTATATGGATAGCCGGAGTCTGAATATGGCTAAAGCGATAAGAAACAGGTCACCAACTCTATTAGCTAACCGTTTATGTTTTATATATTTGCGAATCTTATTCTACGGAAATAAGCATCCCATTCATGAATGCAACCGTGATTTTCCACAGTCTGAACGATGTTCTCAAACCAATTTATTTTCATGCTAGTGAGGGACATGTTTACTTTAGCTGATACAGTGTCCGTTTCAATCTTGTATTGGCGAGAAAAGGATAACAGAAAACGGAAAGTAATACTATAAATGAAATATTTTTTGGTTTTCCTTTTTTTTTTTCGTTGAGCAATCTGAATTAAATGGATTAAAATAACTGGATATATACACAAGTGACACCGGCGTATCGCGGTCAATCTGAACACACGTAAGATACGGTTATTTAATCGACACTGTTTATACTTGATGACTTGAAATTGACTTGTAAATTTTGCCCCGAGTCGCAAGTCAATCCACATTTCGGAAGCGCCGGGTCAAGTCGAGTCGAGTCATACGAAAATGTTTACTCGAGTCATCCCAGCACTGCTCTCCCTAATCTGTATGAATCATTCACCGATGACATAGATCCAATCATGTATCTATAAAATACAGATAAAACAATCGGAGTTTAGCTCTTGTGTGTGAGTCAGCAACGAATACGGAAAAACTTATTAATTTTCTCATTACACACTATACTGATTACAAGCACACACACTCTCACTACTTGTAGATATGGGCTAGCAACGAAATTCGGGAAGTAGTCAAATAGCATATGTCAATTTACATGCACTTGGTCAAGTATGCAAGTACTAGGACTTGCAGTCTTTCTTGATCATTCGTTCTACCCAACCAGCTCAGATACATCACAAATATTTCTAATTTTGTCTATATTTCTAATTTTGTCAAATAGGAAGCAGCGTTTGGTTACATTTACATCAATTGAACAATCTTACAAAACCAGACGATGCATGCAATCTGTATGTATGTATTATTTACCCTGTCATAGTTATCACGGTATAATTCCAAATATTGCATCAATTTGTGACTGCATCGCGAAGATGCATATTGCGAATTTTCTTCCTCTATGCAACTGAATTGCAATTTGCAAAAATGTCACATTATATCAATATATTTAATAATAACAGTGATAGATGGTGTGTAAAATCATATTCTGGTTAATATTAGTAATTTATGGATAGAGTTGGAAGCGGTTGTTTTCATAATAAAGAAGTTGGAGTCGGAATCGGAGTCGCGCTCATTTTCACAAACTTCGACTCCGACTCCAGTCGGTATTTTTCCACGACTCTCGACTCCAGTCCCTATAGTTTTCACGACTCCCGACTCCAAGGCATGCTAGAAAGAGACTCCGACTTCGACTCCATTAAGCGAAAAAATGCCCATCTCCAACTCTACTCCGACTCCACAGGCCTGGAAAAAATAGTTCACCACTTTTATCTTTCATATTTGTAGCACAGAGTCTCACGGATACCATTGATTCATCAGTGCTACTTTTTATTCGTACAGAATGCAGTTGTAAATCATACAACTTGTACATGCTTGGAGTCGTCGGAGGCGGTACAAAAAGATCTCCTACAGTGACCAATGATTTTCAACGCTATGATTTCGAAGCAAAGAAATGGTCGCAGGCGCGCAGCTTCATGGATGGACCTAAAAGGTGCCGTCTGTTACCGTTGATAATTTGTTACATAGGGATGTTCAAAAATGACTTTTTTCTCGTATTGTGCTGGCTACTTGATAAAATTGTTAAGGTACCTAATAGAAGACTGCACACCAAATTTAGTTCAATTCTTACTGATAGCCGAATTGCTACAAGAAAGGAAAGTTTTTTTATTTATTATATAAAAATAAATAAAATAAATTTCAAAATTATGTTCCCCCTCCCATGAAATTGGTTTTCAGTATTTGGTTGTATTAAGGTAAGCATCGCCTTACTGGACGCTGGGCGGTGCGAAACCCTAGCGGTACAACCGATACTTCTAATCACTCTCACACCCAGGAAGAGTATGGCCTTTGGCCTTCATATTCCGACCCCGGGATCTGAAACCGCTTGACGGGGCAGTATCCCAGGCACAAGTACGGTGGCGGCGGGACAAGTGGCCGCAGACGCCCCCAGCCTAAGCCTACTTGTGCCAGCCGTTTGCACCTAAAAAGGAAGAAACTTTTGAAGGTAAAAGAAGCAAACGGAAGCAAACCCTTGATGGGTGCTTTTGAGTCCTACGACTCTTAAGTGCCCTATTACGGGCGCTTGTGGCAATAGTACCTTGGTGCAAACCCAAGGGGCTGTCACAAGCGTCAACGGGGGGGGGGGGGGGGGAGGTTTACTGCGGTTCCTCCCGGTTACCCCTAAAAAAAAAATAAAAAAAATATGAGCATCGTTTTTCTAGACATCCTAGCAATCTTATTGGGCGCTCGGAAAATGTTGAACTTTTAGTTATTTTTATATAAATAAAAAACTTTATTGTCTTGTAGCAATCTGGCCAATGGTTGGAATTGAACCAAATTTTGCGCGGAGCCTTTAATTAGGTAACTTGTCAATTTTATCAAGGGACCAGCACAATTTTGGAAAAAAGTCATCTTTGAACACCCCTATTACATAGGTACACCCCTATTACATAGGTCCTAATGTCGTCAACACATCTTGTTCCCAGAACGCGCTTCGCAGTTGCAACTAGAGACGACGCGATTTGGGTCTTGGGCGGTGTTGTGGAGAAGCCTGGTACTAGTGGCGGCGTACAAATAAGGTACGAAAAGAGCGTGTCCACGTATAACCGATACTTGGGGCATTGGAAACCTCGAAGTGCCATGAAGAACACCAGGGCAGATTTCTGCGCCGTCGTCCTCCAAGGTGTATTGTACGCGATTGGTGGGGAAGGAACAGACAGGGGTGCTGAACACGAGTTGATAAGTGAGTGCTGAGCCTAGGAAGGTGGTGTTGATGATCACCCTACCCCACTGCCAATTTTCATAGCCTAAAGACCTCAGGTACGCTGGAGATACAGTTCTTGCATAAGATCCGTTGATCAGTCTTCGCAAATATCGACGGTAGTAAATGACCGCATATCATCATGCCGTATATATGTATACATATATCACTAGTATTTGTGCCATTAATGGTGGTTCTTGGGAGTCGGCAACTTAATTAGTCCTGATTAGATTCATTTGAGTAACAAAGCAACATTGCTCATTCAGCTGCATACTCCCACCAGACCTTCACAACTAGAAAATTACGAGCATTCCAAATTAAATTGGAAATATAGCGACATTTTTGCTTAGTCTCAATTATATTAGAATTAGAATTACACAATTCGTAAATACTTCTAAATTGAACTAAATTTCGAATTCGAAATACACCTAAAATTCGGTTCAATTATTTTCAAGTCCGAGATCATTCTCGTAAGCATGGGATTGGCAAACGTCTTTAGCCTACTCCAAGCTTGGCTGATTCGTACAACGCAGTTCTCCTGCAGCATTTCCGGAAAACCGAAAAATAGATTAAAATTAAGATAAGAGCATTGAAACATTCAACAAATGATACTAGAATTACATTACGGCATTTCGATGTAATCAGTCAAATTAAGAAACTGAAATTATCTAGCTGTGTGGGACTCTATTGATGCTAGTTCAATAGATATATAAATATATGTATCGTCAGCAACCGCGAGGCAAGATTATGAAACATGGCCGAGCTATGAAAGCTGTGCTTTAGTTATTGTTCTTTTCCAAGTGCACCTGACGATGAGTTTTTTTGGAAATATCGGACATTTTTGGAACAGTAGATGAGCGTTCGTTCTGCCTTACTCACAACACGAAATGTGCATTTCAGCTAGGAACAGTGTCGAAGTATATGCAGGCGGCGGTACATGGCACTTGATTCCACGAATGTTATATAGCCGTTCCTCTTTTGCGAGTTGTGTCGGTGGAGGACGGATTTATGTCGCGGGAGGCGCAGCTGATGGGGACTACAAGGGGAGTATAGAGTATTACTCTACAGCTCGAGATCAATGGACATATGTAGCAGCGCGTTTGCCCGATGCTTTCCCCACTTCATTCGGATTGGCATTCGTGAATGAAAAGCTGGCTGTCGTTAACGGAGGTGAAATCTCTGTCATAAGCACAGACATGACGGCTGCAGACAGTCCGAAGAGCGAAATTTCAGTGGCTTCTTCTCAACCGCCATTTTATGACGCCTTTGCGCTGGATGGTGAGCTTTACATGGTTGGACGCACCGCGAAGAACTCGATGGTCTTATGGAAGTGTCGGCCACCCGATAATACGTGGGAAGAACTACCTCCGCCCTTAAGTCCTTCGGACAGCAACGTAATGCGAATTGCTCTGATTAAAATTCGGGCGTGCGGAAATGAAGATTAAGGAGTGGCGTTTACGTTCAACTAATCGAATCGATTATCCTTTCTTTTGGCATGGGAAATCGTGATCACATTTTTTCTGTCCAGGCACTGCTTACTAACATGTAGGCTAGGTATGTGTGGCATTAGTTCATGTTTATGCTTGTAGTGGTCAAAAACCTTTTTCTGTTATTGCAATCATTTCGAATACGTTGGTGTGAGCCTTCGTTCATTTTGTCATACACAGGCAGGGTAGTCCCAGATGAGATCTGCGTCGAGGGTTCAGGGGACGCGCGTTATTCGCGAAATCAAGGATGTAGGGCCCTAGGCGATTTTAATCAGTAATCACTATTTACGCAAGGCAGTAGATGACCCGATATTATTACACCGGTCGGTCTACTTTATCCTATCGTTTACCCTTCATTACGATGGAGATAAAATATCGACGTGTTCCTTCTTATGTGAGAGCGGTAAACCTCGCGAATGATTCTGCGACACGCAAGCTGCTTAGCCTATATATCAGGGGTGGGTAAACTGCGGCTCGCTAGCCGCATGCGGCT
The DNA here is from genome assembly GCF_051294905.1 of Botryllus schlosseri. Taxonomy (NCBI): domain Eukaryota; kingdom Metazoa; phylum Chordata; class Ascidiacea; order Stolidobranchia; family Styelidae; genus Botryllus; species Botryllus schlosseri. The sequence continues at coordinate 8,987,167 of NC_137245.1, read as the reverse complement.
CTTTCAGCCTTTGATAGCGTCTTTTTAATGATTGCACAACGCACATGCATTTCGACATTTGCAGAACGCACATGCATTTCGACATTTTGCTAGATAGTTTTCACCTGATTATAAATTGGTGTATTTTATCAGGTCTTAACAATACGTATTGTTGTCTTGTTTCTTTCCTTATTGTTTACGCAAGACTTGTGAAATTTAAGGTAAGGTGGCACTACAGTGTTGGAGCTTTGCAATTAACTCTCGAATCGAGTTCACAAACGTTTCGCCCGCAACAATAGTTCCTAGTCATCAATCAATGATAAATGATTGTGTCCAACAATGAACTTGAGAATTACTTACGCAAGCGCAGGTCACAATCATTTCAGGGCGAGCAATGGTGAATATGAATACGGCTTTTCTATTTGTAGTGCAAAGGCTAGCGATAACTGCTGAGTTTGACCTAGAAAATGTCATCGAGATTACCGAGCCGAAATCATCTAGCACTTGAAGTAGCAGCTCCGATCTGCTTAGACGTCGTATCAGCCTGATTTCAAGCACCTTCCAGCCCAGGTGGAGACGAATCGTATCACCACACAACAATAAAATTCATTCGATAGCCTATAGGCTGCATTTCCTTGTGACGTCATGAAATCGTATTTTTTTAATTTTCGTGTTGTGGCTGTTTTAAAGCTAAAACTTTTTATAGGCGGCTCGCGCATGAAGCACTTCTGCCCACCCATGCTATATATCGTTATTTTGGAATGCTAGACCATGCGGCAAGAAGAAACTTGTATAGTGCCATGCGTCGTAGTGAAGGGTGTAAAACGGGGATGTCAAACATACGGCCGGCGGGCCGCATCCAGCCCACCAGACGATTTCATCCGGCCAGTGAAGCCATTCTGAGTTGATTGAAAAAATCTTATATTATCATGCACATTTGTAGCTAATGATTAGATTTTTTGCTGGAAATTCATCCATAAAATATTCCCTCAAGACAACAAATGTCGAGCATGTTCATGTTCAAGCATGTTCATGTTCAAATGCCAAATTAGAACCACCGGACTACCGCGTTGTGGTTTCACTCTAGTTGCCACTCAAGTCGGTGACATTGACACCCGATTTCGATAAGGCAAAAACTGCACACTGAGTTCAGAGTTTTATAGAAAGATGGACCAAAAAGTAGTTATTCACAGAAGCGAAAACGCCAATGCCGAACCGTTACCGGTATATGCGGTTTACATGGAAAATATATTTGTTACACTAACATATAATTCAAACATCTATGGTCGTACTGCTGTGTCACGTGTTACCCAATAGGTCCCCGGACGTAAGGGAAATCCGACTGGCGATTTATTAATAATGAACCAAAATCCAATGTCCACGTTTACAATTGAATATCTTGTAGGCCTATTCCTCACAACGCGTACATAGGGCTAACGCCAGATTACGACTAAAGCAAAGGGAGCATATAGAAATAAATATATGCCAAGTTATATCGACAGCGCCACTGTCTTATCGGTTGTTAACTGTATTCAACCAGACAATCATCGCATTTTTTCCAATTCAATCGTTCGCAAATAAAAGTGTTGCGCCTTGCAAAATCAGCCTAAAACCCCTCTGATCCGTGGATATATGCTTAGTCAAGTATTCATCTGAAAAGCAAGGGCGCGAGGTAACATTTTGGTATCAAATAACTGGTCCGACCCGCGAGCGATTTGAAGGCTGACATCCGGCCCGCGACGCAATTCGACTTTGACACCCTGATGTAAAATATATCGGATGATAATGAACGTAACTTCGTGGACTTATCGACCCACGACTTCTCAAAATTGACTTATTTTGACGTATCACTAGGGTGGTTTTTTGACAAGTCAAAATAAGTCAAAAATTTAGTGAAAATAGTAGCGTTGCGTCAACAAATTGTCCAAATTGTTTACAAAGTCAAAAGTTTTTTTGCAATCTCCTTTCGTTTTATTGTAGATGCTTGCACTGTCGGTGATATCCTAACTGAAGCAAGAATGCTTGGACATTGCATGGTTGTTATATCAAGAAGCGCATGATGGAAAATTGTGATGTAGACAGCATTGTCAGAATGAAGCAACACGTTGTGTCACCAGCAGTATATTCACAACTTCAGTGTTGCCAGCCAACAACTGCTGCTGTTGAACTTCCTTTCTATATTCTTGGTAAGCTACATAGGCAGGACAGACACTTTCTACTCGAGAACGTAGGAAAGTATCTTTCGTTGTACTACATCAGGTTTTAATCATTTCTATCATAATGGGTGATGTAACTACTGGAATTCTTCCTATGGTCGGATTTTGTTAAAATCACGTTTTTTCATGAAATCATTTGACAGTTTTCGAGTCAAAAGAGATTTTTCAGGCCAAACTACTTCGTAAGGACAGACAATTCGAACCAGAAATGAAGATAAGTAGTACAATTCTAATATTATGTGGAAAAACACGTAATTGTGATACGGTAGGTCTGGGGTGGGCAAACTTTTGAGCTCGCGGGCCGCATTCAACATCTAAATCCATTCGCGGGCCGCACTATATAAAATTGGGATTATAAACCAAAACGCAATATCGGTATTCGATGATATAGTGAGGACATGGAGATAATATATATGCTTATTTAAAAGAAAACAAACATTGCTTTGATATCGTACACGCGTCGGAAACAGTGGCGAGATTTCATAGGCTGGTCGACCTCAGTAACCAATTTGTCAAAACTATAGAGATGAAAGTCGCTTGTCCCGATTCTTGGAAAAGGATTGAAATTTAAATCTGTGAGCAGCGATCTGTTCATAGATTTACTAATTCCACTTTTGGTTCAGTTCCAGGACACACAATGCTGGCAGCATCGTAACCAAGTTAGCTTCAAATACGCTTCTACTATGTGTACGCTAATTTTACGCATACAGATGAACAATCTACCTACGGCACGCTCGAATCGTTTATTATAAGCATCACTGAAATAATAAAAACTGTAGTGACCAATCTGAAATCAAACTCGGGATCCGATTCATGTCGAATTATCTCGTTTAGGATTTCTGTGATGTTTAGCAGTTGAAACATATCAAACTGCGTAGGCCTTGAGATCGGGCTGTCGCGCTAGAAATTTAACATACAAAAATCAATATAGGAAGTATTTACCTTAGTAGAGTGTTTTTCTCAAACTTTTTAATACACGCCTCCCTTATGATTTCGCGCCCTTAAGATTTCGCGCCCCTAGCCTTATCGTCATATCACAAAACCCAACCAGGATGCTACCAAAGCTAACGGATAGTTCGATGGCATGGACGGTTACGACTGCGGATGAGAGATTTCCAAATATGAAATTCAGCCTAAATACAGAGCAATAATCATGAATTTGATGTAAATCGCGCGACGCACGTTGAGATCAGCTTCGTGCCCCCCTTCGGATGCTTTCACGCCCCCAAGGGGTGTGTGCCACCCAGTTTGAGAACCACTGCTGTAGAATTATCATGGCGAAATATAAGAAAAAGTTTGATCAAGTCCCTGCATCAATCCGATTTTAGTAGGCATTTTATCAGTATTTTTATAAGCTTCTTTAGACTCTCGCGGGCCGCACAGAATGGCGTTGCGGGCCGTAGTTTGCCCGACCCTGCGTTAGGTCATTATTTGGTCAAAACTAAGCTTTTTAAGACCAAAAAATGTCAAAATTTTGATTTTTTAGGTCGAGATCTTCCGTTTTTAGGGTAAAAAATGATCTACTTATGACTCATAGGTGGCGCGAATGTCGCTCTGGCGGATTTGATACCTTGTTTACCGGGTTCGCATTCATCAAAGGTCGTTTTTTTATTTTAACCCTAGAATGCATAACAGTGGTCAAAATGACCCAAACGGTGCATTCATCATAACTGCTTTGCGCATCTTGCGAATTAACTCCTGAATTTTCTTCACTTTGTTAGCCATTTATACTTATATATGATGAGAAAACAGTTATTCTGTAACATTTTACCTTTGATAAGAAAAATACATTTTTCATTAAATACCTCGAGAGTGCAAAACAGAGGTCATTTCGACCCAGCACAGAAAATTGACAAAAAAAACGTTGCTTATGGCTTGTTAACACTTTCGCTTCCAATAACGAGACAAGGATTGGTGTGGACTTGGTTGAACAAATGGTTCAAACATATAGCCTACTTGCAAACGACAAACCCGCTGATGGCCCTCTAGTTGTCTTTGACAATCTGCTCGACATCGCAGCTCTAAATGTCAGGGTTGTAATGACTCGAGTCCGACTTGAGTCACGATTTTTCGATGACTCGACTTGACTAGAGTAATTTTCGCAAAATGCGGAAATGACTCGACTCGAGTCAATCTGTGTTTTGACTCGACTCGAGTCGATCTTTATATTGACTCGACTTGGACTCGAGTCATTTCGCATGACTCGAACCAAGTCATATGACTCGAGACCAATGTTCCCTCTAAGCTGCGCACGTGCGCAAATGCGCAGTGCTGACAAGGTCTCTGCGCACAGAAGATTTAACTTGCGCACAAAAAATCCGAACTGCTGACCTTTTTTTTAGTCGTTACGCACTGTTGTCCAAGGGTCTGCGCAGTGAGTTGGTGAGTGTGCGCAGACTCGTCAGAAATTAGAGGGAACATTGCTCGAGACCCAGACGGCCAAGACCGACATTTCATTGTAATCTCGGAGAGTAGTAAAGTAACCACAGTATTGGGATTTCGTCTATTGGTACTCGTACTTGAAAATGCGACCAGAAACTGCTAAAAGTGAAGAAAATTAGTATATTATAAATGCGAACCATTCGATATCACAAAACAGTTATGAAAAGTGGGTTCAACAAGACTTTAACTGGAAACTAAGTAGTCAACACAATTACTTGGACTTGGACTCGAGTCATAATACCAAGTACTCGGACTTGACCATCTGATCGTTGACTTGGACTCGGACTTGACTCGGTGGTGAATTGAAAATGACTCAACTTGACTCGAGCCAAAACTATAAAAGTGGGGTTGACTTGTGACTCGGAGCCTAGTGACTTGGTTAGAACCCATTAGCGTTACTTAAGTTTTTTCTTGTGTGCATTCTGGGGTTAAAATGATTTTAAAGTTTTAGAAATTAGCCGCCGATAACATCCTGTTAATTGGCAATATTGTAATAGTCTTTGGTATTTAAGTTTCCTTGATCCCTCGGAAATAGACAAACCAGCCCACAGCGGTCGGGATCTCTAGAATGGGGACCACTTATGTATAGGCCTAATTGCGAAAAGAGCATAAGATATCATTTCAATGAAATACCAATTACAGCATTGATGTGAGAATTCAGCTAAATTTGGTTTTCAGTGCCACATGGCGTTTAAAACGCTAAAAGACAGATAACCCTAATTTCTACGATATTCTTTTCGTTGGTCATAAATTCTGGCATTAAAAACCGTCGAACCAACATTGGTGTAAATACAATATCTATAGCAGTGGATCTTAACCGATGAAACATTTTCAGGGGGTCCGCGAAACCTATGAATTTGATAACCTAATTTGTATTTCATTAAGTTAGGTAAATCACAGTTTCGCTTAAACAGCTAAAAATTCAGAACTCACATCTACAGATTGGCCGTCTTAGATGAAATATCCTACTGCGCAAACTCCTTTTAATTTACAAATACAACAATTTTTTTGTTTAGAGGTGTTTTGTTGGGGTTTGAGGAAAATTAAAAAAGTTGGGGTGGTTAGGTCAAGCTGGGCGACTTCGAAATGTTTGCAATAATCCATTTTCTCCTGTGATATACATAACCACTAAATCAGAATAACCGAAAGATTAACTGCTAGAAAGAAACAATCAGGCTGGGCGTTTTATGTTCAATGAAAAATCTGTTTCTCAATTTTGGTATGTTGCGATCATACCAAAACGTGTCGTCGGAAGCGTTACACGTTATTATTACATTCGACACCAACTACCTTTGTGGAGATGGATCTTCAGCACTCGTTCCTGTCAAATCAAAAGCGCGGATTTTCAAGACACGATCACGCATTTCAAGAAATGCAGCTACTGAATTTGCTTTGAAATAATAAAAGTCTTTCCAATTTCTACATAAATAGTATGATGTGATTTTCAAGAAAAGACATTTTGTTGCCATTTACAAGTAACCTACAGTAATTATTCGCACCAGACAGATTACGGTTGCGCGATAATTGAGCTGAATTTGAACAAAAACTATTGGGGCTAAGCGGGGGTCCGTGACTGTCCAAAAGGGGTCCGCGAAGAGAAAAAGGCTGAGAATCACTGCTCTATAATGTAACCCATATTTTCAGCAAACAACTAGAGGATGTAGGCTTGCATTTAAAACAAAAATCGATTCAAAACAAACACGTTCAAAACAACCCGCATGTCTAAAACAGGATTTTACCAATTGTTATGTTTTGAAGTGACGACGTCACTAATATTCAATTGTGACGTCATAGTGGATTGACATTGACAACTGAAACTAGAGGGTAAATATAGCTCCTTTGCTATAGTATATATAGTAAATATAGCTCCTCCTCGAAATACTTACGCACTATAACTGTTGCACCGACCATTTTACGGTTCCAAACATCCCATATCATATACGTCGGCTATATCGGGTGGTAATCGTCCGTAGGCTCATACAATATCTTTTTTGGAAAGTATTCACACAAATATGGCCTAATTATTAGATCCCGACCGATATTGTTTTTTGGGGCCGATACCGATAAAACCGATACCTTCACCGATAACACCGATATATTCAGACGATATTTAAGTAAGGTGGAATCTACCTCAAAAGGCGCATTTTCAAAACTTCAGAGTATTTCAGTAGCTTTACAGCCATTGTCATACTTGCACATGAAATAAACTAGAAAGGCGGCATCTGCGCACCTTGAAAGTGTAATATATATGAAATATAGCAACATTCTTACTCTAGCGGTCAAGAATTATAGTTTTCTGACTTGATACTGTCATGTTGTGACGTCACGAAAATTGCCGATATTTTTTCACCTTCATATGGCCGATGCAGATAATTCTTTCAAAGTCTAATGTCGACTCGATATTATTGACGAATTTATAATCGGCCGCACTCTACTAATTATATAACTTGAAAAAAACACATTTTTTTAAAAGGCCTTTGCTCAAAACACTGTTTAAAACATGTCTACACAAAGTGTTTGAACAAACATTTGTTTTAAATACAACCTTAGGGATAGGCTTCAATTTATATATATAAACAAACATAAAATTGAGACGGGGAGCTGAGGAGCGAAGAAATCTTCCTGTAAATTCAATGTCGCTGATAATCAGCTCGCTCAGATTCCACAGAGAGTTATTTTAAGCATTAAATAAAGTCTTCAAACTTCACAGCTCATTATACTACTATCCAACAACATAATTTACATATAGCGACGACATTATGATTTAAGTGACCTGACACCTAATTTGCGAGTTGTTCGTTTATGCGAAAGGCTGCAAATCACTTGTATCCCATCGGGATGCTCTGATACAGTAAGACGGTGACAGCTGTGAGTGATGTCTGAGTCTTTAGTGCCAAGTTGCTTGTAGCGTGTCAGACGACGACCGCTTGATGGTATACGATGGTGATAATTTATATACGGTGTTACATTTGGCAATTATATCTCTAGTTGATATGATAGAAATATATGCTCGAGTTTCAAGCGCAATATCTGAATTTATAGTAGAAGCCAGGGATACGTGTATAATAGTTAGATCTGCTATGTTTTAACGTGGGAAGATTACGAAGCATTGCTGATCAACAAGATAGAGTGTACCGTAGTAGAATAATTAATCCTATATTGAGACGCGTTCAATTCAGGGCGCTGCGCGGCCCCAGGGAATTATGTATACAAAATTGAAATGGATTCTGTTGATTATTATGGAAGTTGCTTATTGTGAAATAATGGAAAGTGACGAAGGGAATGTGATAAAAGCAATTTTGACCAATTACACGAAGGAGGTATTGCGGACTTGTTACGATGATAGTTTTCGTTAGCTCATCAAAATCCGTCAATCTCAGGTACCTCCGAAGAACGCAGGGAGTGACGTACTGAGCGTGCATGTGGTTATGAATCTCGTTCAGATTATATCTGTGGTAAGTTGCGATTATATGTTATGTTGCTTCATCTGGCTTATCTTTTAATATTCACACACATAGAGCGAGAAGAAAGAAGAGATGGCTACCTCTGTGTTTTTGACTTTAGAATGGCGCGATGACCGGTTGAAATACGACCCTTCCAAATACGGCGGGGTTAACGTTTCGCGAATCCCAGCGGACGACTTGTGGGTACCAGACCTCATTCTGCAGAATAGGTACGTGCTAGCACAGTGTTTCGCAATTCCTTCTGATTGAGTATTTTCATGATATCATCGGACAGAGGGGGTCAGATCCAAAGTCCTTTACCTTGTTTGAGAACTCACTAAGTTTTTCCTATACTTCCACCACAGTATGGTAATGTTTTAGGGCGGAGATCATAAAGTTAGCCGATCCGAGATGATTCCACTGCTACTCCTAGCGCATTTTGAGCGGAGATCATAAGTTATCTGATCTATCAGAATGCTAATCGTCCGATTAAAAACTGTTAATAGGGACGCCGAAAGTCGTATAAGGTTATTCACGATGATTACGGAGGTGTAGGCCTACCGTGTTGTCAATCGAGTATGGTCGGGGTTAGCAACCCCGGCAAGTAGACCACAGAATTCCTACTTAATTGTTGGAGGTTTACCTATAGGCTCCTTCTCGCCACCCCATCCGTGCAAGCGGTGTATTTAAAAAAAAAAGCCTATAGCAGTGAGCCGTGCTACAAGCCGGCAGCTACGGAATAAAAAGCGAAGAAAATTGACCCGGTGTAAATGTGACCTGGTGTAAAAGACCACCGTAGTCGACAAACACAATGAATGCCACAAACAATAACAAATACAATAACCTCTGCCATGTCTTGGGAATCGAAACTTCTACCTGTAATTAAGTAGGCAATCTGCATCAACACGCCAAGTTCAAGCGACAACGTACTTTTTTCATCCAGCAAAGACAAAGATAAATTCGATTTCTCACTTCGCACAGACGTTTTAGTATTCGACACTGGACTTATGCAATGGCTTCCTCCTGCCCTGTATTCCAGCTCATGCGAAATCAATGTAAGCACAAATATGGATACAAATAGAAATGCACGGTAACGCACTTTTCGACTTGTTCGTATCAGGTGGAGCTGTTTCCATTCGACTGGCAGAATTGCACAATGATATTTCGATCTCTCTCACTCTCGTCCGAAGAACTTGCCCTGACTTCAGCTGACAATATTTCGGTTGAACAAGCAGGTGATGTTGCGTTAGGATATTGCATTGCTTCACGTGGCCTCACAGTGAAATTGCGTAACGATTGGATATTACATGAGTGCTGTAATTCTGCATGTCATATATGTATAGGCTATAACACGGTGGTTCCTAACCTATTCCGCTGCTTTCCCACATCGGCGTATCCCGGAATCCTTGATTCCGCTCTTCCTCAATACGGCGAAAAGCATAAAATAATGAAAGCAGTGATTTACCAGCCCAGTAGATGTCCTTACTTACTGACCACATCTGTTACGCATATCAACTGAGCTATATACGGATCACGAAAAGAGCCATGCTTTCTTCGCAGTGTTTGTGCAGAATGGGGAATGGAATCTGACCGATGGGCCGGCTAGGTCACAGCAAACAACTCGCGGCGGTGTTGTATATGATGAAGTGACATTTTACTTCATTTTACAACGGAAGCCGCAGTTCTACATCATGAACTTGATCGTGCCTTGTATTCTAATGATGACTTTCTCCTGCTTCACATTTTTCCTTCCAGCTGTTGCAGGTAAGACTTCAAAGATGGTTCGTTCTATAGATTGTGGAAATAACAATAGCGCAGCCAGGGGCAACGAATAAATATGGATTTCCCCGTGAAAATGAATTACTCACCTGTTCGTTACCCGTTCAAAATTGATGCAGTGATTTCCCAAGTATGCAAAAAAGTAGGTATTTAAGGCCTAAATTTGTATGAAAACTGAAAACTGTTAAGTGAAAGCTCAAGTATTCACAAATCAGAATTACATGAGCAAGTTTCGCAGGTACAGACAACACCTATTGGAGTATTCCGAAAATATAGAAGTAGGGGAGATGTGGTACCGATGGATCACTGGGACCGAAAAGACTTGAAAACTTTTCCATGATAATTCCGTGATTACACTCATGCATTTGTCTACAATTGCATGCTAGCAGAATCTTTCGATATCTATAAAAATACGTCGATGTGCGCTAGTTATGGGGTCTCTGACAGATGTTTTCTGTTTTGGGGGAGTGAATAAATTTCGACCGACGGATACATTTTTCTTCGTAACCTTCAATACGAACAAACCAGCAATCATTTTTAATGTGAAGTGTAGGACTTGTATCAGGCTATATAATGACACATATTCTTGTATTCAATAAGTTCCTTGAGTGGATTTTTTTCGATTAATTCATAAAATTCATAGGGTGGGGATCGATGATACAATTATAGAGATAGTACAATCCTACAATCTCTGTAATACAATAGCCAAATCAAGCGAAATAGTTGCACTAACTAATCATGCAACAATTGAGATAGGTCTAGACACAGAAACTCTTCATGTAATAATTGCCTGTGATTTTTATCGCTATAACGAGGTATTGGAAGTAACAATGTCTCTTCACGGGCAATACGTATGTACCCTCCAATTTATAATTTCGACCCAAAATCGAAACGTGATTTTATGGCAACATTTGAATTATTATTAATTCTATTTTTGACGGTTGCGATCAAACATTCTTCTTTGGCTTGCTTTAGCTTAAATTATGTTACACAACAGGAAAAGTTTTAACATTTGAGGTTTTGAGAGTTGTCTCGCAGGTCCCCGGGTCGTGTGCCTTTGGACCCACTGGTCGGGACCGATGATACGTTCGAGCAACAAACGTTGAACGCATATAAATATTTTTGTTGGAAAAGCCGGATATTCATGTATATATGCGCGATATGTGGAGCTCGTATCAAAGTGTTGAGCCAGCAAAAGATCTGTTGTTATCGGCTGAACATTTTGGGGCCAGAGATCATTTTCCAATTTTTGATCCATCAGGACCACATCTCTCCTACTTCAGTACATATCACCAAGTCAAACCCTACCCCGAACCCCCTAGGTCTGCAAACTAGTGTTGGCGACTGCAACAAAATCAATAGCCTGAAAAGGTGACCCAGTAATAATGTAATTTTTGGCGGGCTCGCATGGGCGTCCGTCAAATTACGAAAGACCTCAAATGTAAACGACAGTGGATAGATCGATCAAGTGCGCTGTCGCACAGCAGGCACTGTCGTGCTTGGCTGGGATTGTTACTTGCACGAATTGCGTCATAACATTGAGACGCAGCTTAATCAATCACACAGCTCTCTGTTAAGCCATTTAAAGCGATAGAAACAAACTAGAAATAGTTTTATAGCATGTTTTGTAAATCAGTCCTATACATTTTCCGCAATACTTGATAAAAGTTGCAATATAAAATTCCTTCAAACAGCTTAAAACATCATACAACCTAAATTCTTAGTATTTAGGAAGCTTCCGGAACCTGTAAAAAATTGTAAAAGTTTCAAACTCTTACCCTACTGATGGCACTATGCAGATAGACAGAATCTTCGAATATATATTCAGTCACCGTGCTACAGTGACTATTTCATGAGGTTCTTATGAAAATCTCACTCATAACAGTAATACAAACTTACCCAAAAGCTACTTTTCGGAGTCCAATTTGTTAAAAGGAAGTGATTTTGTGTACAAGACTGTTCAAATAGAGGTGGAAGTATATAGTCTAAAAACAGAGTAAGTCCTGATAAAAGGGAGTCCTTACCATGGGTTTCCCGAATAAGTAGATGTATACTTCATTACTGCACTCCTCTGCACACTTGAGTCAACAAAATTCGCTGCGGAAGAGGTCTCGAACATCCTGCTGCATTCCTATCGGCCTGCGAGTCCCGCGGATTTGTTTTTGTCTGATAACACAGATAACCGAACTCTGTTTTAGATATATTCCTCATTGCTCTCAGGCGAAAAGATGACTCTCTCAGTCTCTACATTGCTCGGCGAAACGGTTTTTCTGTTTCTCATCGCTCAAAGAATGCCCGAAACCTCCAGATCGGTGCCGCTGATCGCACTTTATCTCATCTTTTCCATGTCTCTCATCATCTTCTGTGTGGTTCTAAGGTACGTGGATGCGTACTAGCGTGTTTACCGCTTGCCTAAGCTTGCGAGATGCTTAATTATTGATTATATTGACAGCGTGATCGTATGTAACGTTCATTACCGGTCCTCGGCTACTCATAAAATGCCGGATTGGATAAAGATCTACATTTTAGGCAAGCTTGGTCGGATTTTAGGAATGGAGAGACCACCGCCGTCGTCCCCGTGGCAGCAAGGTATGGCGAAAGTGAATATAAACTCACATGATTCAAGTGGCTAATGTAAAGTAGACCTATGGCATTGGAAATATCACAATGGAAGAGCTTCTTGGAGGTACAGAACTTCAATATACAATTTAATAGTATATTCATATTGAAATGAACCCGAATGTTTTCGGCCGACACTCGTAACAATGTTGAGAAACCGTAAACCAGCCAACTATATTGTATGTAGCAAACACAAAGATTCTTTGTAGCGAAGCACTTCTAATGTTTTAAAGTACACCAATGTATGTTTAACTAACTGACAATACATACTGCAGTGGTCATAATTTTGTACTGTTTACACTTCTACTTAACAGTTTTCAGTTTGTGGGCAAAATTTACTAGGAATTCCCCACTTCTACTTATATTTGATTGGAAATTGATGAAGTTACTTCTACTGTTTCTTGAGTAGCCTACCAACGATGACTACTTGAACCCCCTCTGATGGCAGGCCACATATGTTGTGTCATAGGCAATGCTTGACTACTAGTATACTATAGGTTCCGTTCAAATTGCCTGTGCCTTTCATCATATAGCTATGGTTGGCGAGTGATTCGCGATGTTTAATTACTTTTCAGCTTGTGAACGACGTAGAAAGCGTATCGCAGAAATAACTGAACGGAGCTTGCGCAGTGAGAAGTTAACTTGGAGATCACCGAGCGAAAGAATGTTTGATAATCAGGTAATCGGTCATCAATAAACACCTTTTTGTCAACCAACAGGCTTGTCTAATATAAGATTATAAAAAAATATTTCTAGCTGATTTCTAAATGATGAACGGTAATGATCCTCTAGTAAGGTCCTCACTCGAACATGAACCACAAGATTACCCAGGGTTATGAAATTTTGTGATCCTGAAAAGAGATTACAAATGTTTTGTTACCAGAGGAGAAAACGAGTAATGAGGAAACTTCGTCGAATAAAATTAATGGGTATTTAGCAAACCCTGCCGTTCAGTACGTAAGTGTCCAGCTGTTGCATATATTTATTTAGAAAAGGAGGACAAATCTAGGACATTTTGGCATCCTTGGACGACACTTTCGAGTTCTCGAAAAATGAGTTCAAATCCTCGTAAAAGATGGCATACGGTAACCCTACTATATAGTATATACGACCGGACACCCAATACAAGACTCCGTTTAATACCAAGCTACCATTTTATTATCCGAGATCATCCAAGATCGTTTGCGATGTTTTCTAGAGTTAGCCCCGATACAATGATGAAATAATTTCTCTCCTCAGAGTGAGTGGGGATTACATGAAAAGATAATTCCATTTTATAGTAGCACTAAATAAAATACGCGTTTTGGTATCCAGGCAGACAGATTGGGATTCCGTCGTAGGCACGTGGAAAATCAAACCACCGGCTTCACTGACATCATCTCGTCGACCGCCGGACCGGTAAATCCAACTTCCATACCTTCCCATTTGGTCCATGTGCCTCGTGAGTACAAAGACGCGATCGACCAAGTCAATTACATCGCGCAAAACGTCAAAGACGAGGAAGTCAGAGGGCAGGTACGCATGGGCTGAACACCGAGTATACCTATGATAAGCCTATATAGACTACCTTTGTGCGTATGTCGTAATTTTGTTTTGAAACGATCCTGTGCTATGTATAGCGGAAGGACATCTGTAGAATCTCGTTATTAAAGCAAATGTGCTATATCTAAGCATACATGTAGTATCCATATATAATAGGCTACATGTAATTTTGTATCCCTGATTACATTTTCTTGTCGTGCTGGAGGATCATTCATATGTCTCAAGTTTGTATCATAATTACTGACACAGGTGAATTTTTTGTACGTAATTTTTATTAAACACAACAACAACAACAATAACAACAACAACAACAACAACAAAAACAACAATAACCATAACAATAACAACAGCAGCAACAGTATGATTGTAATAAAGTAGGATCACCATACGCCCTCATTTAGGAGGATTCGTCCTCCTTTTTCAAGAAATGCCCTGCACCCACTTGTCTCACTTTTTGTCATTTTGTCCTTCTCTTCAGCTAAAATTACCCAAAAAGACCACGAATAACGTGAAATGTCGGTCGAATTGGCGAGAGACTGGTATTTCAGGAGTCGAGTTCGAAAATGACTTTTTTCATGTTTGTCAACTCGCCTAGCACAATTTAGAAACGCTATTTCCGGAGTCGAGCCGGAAACTGACCTTTTTGAGTCATTCCGATGACATTAGCGGTATATATTTGAAAATCACGCGTTTTCGCGTTCGGTATAGTGACTTTTGCAGCCTGTGAAAAGTGTCCTTCTATACGGATCTCAAAATATGGTAACCCAAATTAAAGGGAACCCACTTCTTCATCCTCCCGTTATTAAGTTTTTTTTTCAGTTCACTCAGTAAGATAAACAGCAACGAACTGTGTTTTTCTATTTTATAACATTCTCAACTCATCTTAATGGGGCTCTTTTCGGAAAATTCCTCCCACAGTGCCTTCAGGTCAAATCATCCTCAAATCCGAATATAAATACGTTGATACCAATGTCTGTCTTTTCAGTCTTGTGATGATTGGCAATATTGTGCGGCCATATTGGATCGTCTTTTCTTCTGGATCTATACGACAATATTCATCATTGGGACACTTGCATTTTACGTTAAAGTAACTACAGCCTCATATCCAGAAAAAAACTAACACCGATTGTGAGTATATAAGTGTAGCCTATATGTCCTTGTATGTTTGAAAAGTATGAGATACATATACATTCTTCGTTTGTAGGACAAAGTCGGCTTTGAGAGTTGCTTCGGAATTATCGCTTCCCTGATAAACCTTTGACGTGTCACGAAAGCTAAATATATTAGACTTATGCTTTGAGTATTCTGCCGGATTGCTACGGATACAAATCAATGAACGATTTGGAAATTTTCGGTGGAAGATCCCCAGCGGCTATATACATAGCGGAATATATACTGTAGGCCAGGGCTGGCCAACCTTTTCAGCCCAAGGGCCACATTCGATTGACGAACAGTTGCGCGGGCCATTAGCCGCGCGAAGCGCGAAATTTTTTTCAAGTTCACAGGTCAATAATATTGTCACCTGACTATATTGCAGGCCTGCTGTATATCGCTGGGATCAGTTTGCAAGGACTGGGCTATTGGCGTCTGGACATATCGATATCGAAAGTTTCGAACAACATGCTTCAATCATTTTGTGCCTAGGTTTCATAGTCGACGGTCTTTCTGCGAGTGCAGAAGTCGCATATGTTGAACGACACTATGTCTCGTAATCGCGAATATAGGTAAATTCAATCTGATACATTTGGCGTTCTTTCATTTTCACAAAGGGGCAACAATATTAAAAGCAAGAAATCGAGTGACAACATGTTGCACGAAGCGTGTAGAAAATTTTTACTTTTGATAAATCTATCACAAATTATTCTGCTTTTTAGTAGTGTACGAAGATCTGCAAATATGTCACTGGCTCATGGATCTGCCAGTGCGTGGGAAATGATATTTTAGTCATCACATCTCAAGTGTTGCGGCCAGACTAATCAAATTTTTGGTTGGCCTCACAAGTTCACAATCTGTGCAATCCTCTTTTGATAACATTAGAAATTTCGGAAATTACCTCGCGGGCCACTCAAAACCTTCTCGCTGGCCACATGTGGCCCGCGGGCCACGGGTTGGCCGGCCCTGCTGTATGCCAACCTATCTGTCACGATTTTCTCGAAGCGCCTCTATCGCACCTTATGTATCTCGGTCCTTGACACTAGAATAGGGCAAATAATAGGGATGGCGCATTGGTGCGCACCCCTAAAAGGATCTGGCTCATGTGGCGAACGTGTTTACGAACCTATGACGCTACGTAACGTAATATTGCTAATTCCAACCCACATATCCGTAAAATAAGATATCAATGAACAGTTGTACAAGATATACCCAACAACGACTCCGGCCACATTATGCCATATTGCAGAAGTACAGTCTGACTTTCTAAACACCACCAAATGTATCAACTGCAACCACCAAATGCTATAATATATAATCCCATTAAATCTATATCATCCAAGGGAAGATAAGCTTACGCCGTAACGGTCGAACTACAGGTTAGACCGGAAATGTATGCTAAATTGATATTGGTCGAAGTGAAAATGGTTTCTACACTCGCTACAGATATTACATGAAAGAAAGGATGCGGTGGCCAACACTCCAATCGGACAGAATAGGTTTTTATGATACGATAAACATGTCATGTCAAGCTAGATTTCACACGTCTGTTAAACCTTATACGTTACAGAACAATGTATTTTTTCTTTCAATTTCCATGATGTCAAAAATGATTAGTTGAGCAAGCACAATTCGCTGGCTAGCTACATCTAGTATATATCGTTCTTGGTGTTGTTATAGATCGCGCGCCACAGCAGAAGGTCACTATTATTCACAAACGGTAAGCTGATTATTTCGAGCAAGCTTTTCTAACAAAGCAAGTAAGATTTTTTAAATTGGAAAGGTGCATGCTCGTTTAGTGTCGAGTTTCTTTTCATGCATCCACACACAGCCATGCAGAGACTATAGTCCGAAGTTGAAATTGAAAGAATTCCAACCAAAGATGTTATAATGACGTGGAAAATTGTAATAAATGAAAAAGGTTCACAGTGCAGAACCTACGAAGGTGCGTTTGTGAACGCGAACTTCCAAATGTCTGAGGTTCACTTCACACACAGAACGCGAACTTGAACCCCCCGTTCGCACCATCCCCAGCAAATAGTACAAAGGAAAATTCATTTCTAAATGTTTTAAGGGAAGAGCTGAAGAGTTTCGAATCTTCTTCTTTCAGAATTAAACTCACTTGGTGATTTAGGCGCATTTGCACCACATTTACCTGTTTGCATTTTATACAATCTGTGGCCCCTTTCAATAACAGAGCGCCAGCTCTCCTTATCCTCCCTCAAGCTACTGCCGAGCAGAAAATATATGATCCTTCTAAGTATTTACAAGCGAAACCACATATTGTCGCTATTTTCATTACTCTGTGTCCCCAAAGAATAAATTCTTGTTAATATTGCTAAAGCACAGAATGATGGGTGGAACAATGCCCGGTTGCTTATCGGACGAAGGGCCATTGCTAATTACTTTCACTTTATTAGATGTTCTACTTGAACTATGTCACTATTTGATATGGGATGAGAAATTGGCTTTATCACAAAAAAATATGTTATATCGATCTTAGCTCGAAATTCCGATATTGGTAGTATACTCCAATCATGACTCTCATTATTTTAAGACTAACCAATACTAAAGCGCCATAAATACAGTTTCAATAAATTGTGAAATAATCGACCAGATCTGTGGCCTCTACAACAGGGGTGTCGAATGCAATTTAGGTCGCCGGTTGGATTCAAACCTTTTGAGTACTGGATTTCCAAACCACCACATTATGATGCCAAGATGTTGCCTCCAAATCAATGCTTCGGTATGAAGCTTATACTTAAATATATCAACTCCCAATATATAATATTACTATTACGTCACTTGCATACAACGATTCAGCATCGGCGACTTCATCCATGTGAAAAAAATCCGTTTGGTTAATCTATCATGAGTGCCTGAACTGCGTGTGCATGTTTTTATTTTGTCGGTGTCACTGCCAACGACTTTTTACTGATGCTGATCACTCACTGATCAGTAGGGCAAGTTTTGGTGCAGTCAAATCCGTGGAAAGTTGAGTTAATTTTTCACAAAAGCTGCAGTGAAACCTTGCATTTATTTTTCATAGAAGTTTCACTGAATAGTTGCATTTATGGACAAGTTCCTTGAAGTTATTAGGGTATGAGATACTCGAATCAATCCGTATCCGAGGGACAAGAGCTTAACTTAGTGTTGGCGAATTCAACAAAATTAAAAGGCTGAAATCATTGACCTGGTGAAAATATAATTTTAGGCGGTCTAGCCCCAAATCAAATATGAAACGACCCCAAATTCAAACGACATTGATTTAATGAAGCGATCTATTTACATATAGTGCCAAATATTTCCAGTAAAAAGTTGGTTGCATGGAATCGAAAAAAGCTGCAAAAAGTTTCATTCAAAAAATGCAGAACATTTACAAAGTTGCAAAATTCCTTCAAGCACCTTAAAACACCATACGACATAACTTTGAGTATTTGGGAAGCTGCCGAAAGGTGTAAGGAAAAGTTGCAAAAGTTGGCAAAATTGCCCTACTGATCAGTGATCAGAGTGAACACTGAACACGCAAGGTAAAAACGCAGCATTGCCCTCTGCTGGATGTATTATGCCAAATAAACAGTTCCACATTTGATGTCTTGAGGGATTATAAACGTGGATGTGTTTCTTATTAAGAATCTCTAATTTACAAAAGGTGGTGGATATTACTTTTTTTCGTTTACTCGGCCTTGCGAGGGCCGCATCCAGCCCGTTGCAGAGCATTATGTTTGACACTCCTGATATACAAGATTATGCTCGCCACTTTTGGTCACACCTCACAATTCATCAAATATATTGAAACTTTAAACTTTCACTATTCTAAAAATTCATACCTTCGCAGCAAACCGATGGACACCGATGTGCAACCACTCACGACAACCACATACCACCTTGAAAAAAGATCCATTCACTGGTTTTGAATTTAGTCAATATAACTGAATGGTATGAGCATGGCGGGAACAGGAGCTTGAAATGGTTCGCGAATTACAATGTTTGCGAGTCACTGCTCTAAAGAGAAAATTTTTACGCCTCTGCTGCAGATTCTTGAACACCTTGCATATTAATTCTTTCGCTACTAACGCAATTTACCCTGTCGTAACAGAAACCAATGGCTATGCCTGAAACCAGTGGCCGTGTCCTAATGTCGCAATTGACAAATAAAGAGGTTACTATAGCTATCTGTAATTACCAGTACCAACACGTAAGAGCAGCGAAACATATTAGGTTTGTATAATATTTTTTTGGTAGACTATAAACGTTATATCACATTAGAAGATTCTCTTCAACTTAATAAGATAGCAATATCACATTTACAGTCAAACCCATCATCTTGATGAAGTAGGCCTACCAAGAATTAGGCAAAATCAGAAGAGCTTTATTACAACTCGACTGACATAGGGTTGCATTCGAAACAATAGTCAATTTATAACAAACATGTTTAAAACATGGCCGTGTCTAAAACATGTTTTTCTTAGTCATGACGTCACGAAGTGTAATAGCGACGTCACTGTGGATGAGCATTGACAATTGAAAATATAGGGTAAATATGGCTACTTCAACGAAAAGGGCATCCGACCACTGTCATAAACGGAACAAAAATATCTTAGCCAGGACTACATCGTTATGCAGCAATTTACGGTCGGTGTTCATCATCATCAGAACACCCATTTCATACCAGTTATAATTGTCTATATCCGGCGAGGCCAACCTTTTTGCTAATCACGGTCGCATTTCAATCACTCATGTAGCCTACGGCCGCATTCCAGGAAATAGGCGTAATGAAGTAACTGGACGCCAAATACCCAAGGTAAACCGTCCATGGCGATTTCCGATGAGTTCCGGACTGATTTATTTATTTATTAGGATCGGCTAATTATACGCACCGAAATAGCAAGTGGACATGTAATGAATAGCACCTGGATTTCGTTACAATCGCGCGAAGCGCGATAATTTTTCAGACTCAGGAATGAATTTTGTCATTGTTAATAGCAGATTTACATATTATTATCAAAATAATACTTTTTTTCAGCCCATGTGATCAGCTAACCGGTAGAGTTGATGAAGGCTGTGGTTTCGAAAAGTTAGGCTCAGTTATATATGATGTTGGATTTTCGTTCAGGCCAATTGTTGTCAATCGCTTTGTTGAATTCTGTTGATTCTTGTCCCCCCATCAGAATTGTTAGTATTTAGTGGAAAGATATTGGAATCGTGCAAACGTACCAGAAACAAATTTCTTGCGTGCGAGTAAACACGATTTGAAGTTGGTATTTCTATATGGAGCGCATCATTTTCCTCTGCTGTTCACAGCTGTACCGTGGCGCTCAAATTGCAAAGGGCACACCTATGCACAGAAGTCGAAAAATGTAGTCGAGTTGAATCGCGCCAAGCGCGAAGAAAACTTCAAGATTATTTAAAATCTCTCAAAAATTCGGGAGTCAATTCTCAAATTCAATTCCCATGTTGACGGCCGCCAACACATACTAACTGAATTACGTGTCCACTGCCGCTCAAATTTCCTTCTACGGTCGCAGGTTGACCACCCCTGGTCTACATTTACTTGCTAGAACTAGCCATTCCATTTCGTATAGGAACAAAGTGTTTTAAAACACCGTTTGTTTAACATGCAACCCTAGACTGACATAGAATGAAAAATTCGATGGCTATGATTACTGATTATTTCAACTTCATAGCAATAATAGTCGGGGATGAAAGATGGAGCGGCTATACTAGGGTTGCCATACGTCCGGAATTTCCCGGACATATCCGGAATTTCACCTTTAAAACTGCGTCCGGGAGGAATTTCTAAAATATGCCTAAATGTCCGGAATTTTGAAGTAAGCTCATAATTTTTTACTAAATCAACATAAACAATATTATTTTCGGGCAGAATTATGCTACATGAAATTTTTTTTCGCGCTGCGCGCGATTTAGTATCACATATATTGGTTTTAATATGGGGACTACCACCCTCGCAAAAGCTGCGATCAAAAATAAATAAATAAAAATAACATTCAGTTACAGAAATAAGTCTAATTGTAATTGCAATCGCAGGATAACGGTATATGCATAAGGTCGGTTTAGGGCGTTTGGACATGACCAGGCCGTGTTATTTTTGGCATTTCAGGAGCGAGATGCCAAAACTGCCAAAAATAAAAATTTGAAAATGCCAAAAATAAGCAATTTTTGGCATATGCCAAAAATAACACGGCCTGCCAAATAGTGTATTTCGTTCATGGTGTTGTGTTAACAGGGCCGTGTTACAAGCGAGAAGAGCGTTTGTGAAAGGCAGGTTTCTTAATCTGGGTCCAGCCCGCCCATTAGGGGTGAAAGCATGGTGTCCTAAATGGTGTGGGCACAGCGAGATTGAACGGCTTACTACA
Source organism: Botryllus schlosseri (assembly GCF_051294905.1). Classification (NCBI taxonomy): domain Eukaryota; kingdom Metazoa; phylum Chordata; class Ascidiacea; order Stolidobranchia; family Styelidae; genus Botryllus; species Botryllus schlosseri. The sequence continues at coordinate 8,965,618 of NC_137245.1, read as the reverse complement.
TTTGGTTGACGTCATACTTTCCATTTGTCCAAAGGCAATTTTACGACCATTTTTGATCGGCTTCTCGAGCGCTAAATTTGATAATACGGGTATCAATGAGAAGCTGCCGCAGTACTGATTATTAAGATATAAATTATATTCTGCTCATGGAACTGGAACCCCAAAATCAACCATGATTTTTGCATTGTGATCGAGTTGAACATTGTGACGCAACAAACTGTCTGGCTATTTCTGAGCCGCATAGTCTCATTTTGCCAGACAGTCTTGTTGCGTCAATGTTCTTAAACAATAGCTAACCATCCCAGGACTCTTCCATGCGAGTTGGTAATATTAAAGCCACCTGAAGTGACAAAAGTCCTCCGAAAATATATCGGTAGACAGAAGGAGAAATGGTAGTCGGGCTAATAAATAGAATGTGTTGAGAGACAACACAGGAATCTCCTGGAAAAGGATCGTGAAGAAAATTCTTTCCGCGATGAGATCGATGGCACTGGCGAAGTGATCTCTTTTCATGATGCATGGAAGCCGGTTCGGCCCTCCAAAGATTTTGAAGCTCTGGAAACCTTTTTTGGATGACTGGCAACATTCTTTCCCTCAACGGCTACTGTTGAAGCCGATATTTCCCAGATTCGCTGGGCGAGAAATGAATTTTGGAGAAACTTAGCTGACCTGAGTTCGGAAGCACTGTTACAGTGCAAGCGATTTAAGTCTATTGAACAGCTGTAACAATCAGCTGTTGAGCGTGTTTGTTAGGCTTTTCTTTTTTTGCTTATTGGCACCGATTCCGATGGATACTGCACATTTTGTGGTTTCGTTTGATATTATTAACCTATGAAATCGTTAGGTTTTTTCTTCTTCTTATTGTTTGTTGGCACTGATTATACGTGGATGCTGCACATTTTGTGGTGTCTTTTGACAAACTAGACTAAATAAAGCGTTTTGGTGACTAATTCAAGGCTGAAACTATCTATTTAGAGGACGATGCCAAAACTGCCAAAAATAAAAATCGAAAAATGCCAAAAATAAGTTATTTTTGGCAGTTTTGGCATATGCCAAAAATAAGACGGCCTGGACATGACCTAACGATGTACATTGTACAATTACGCTCCTTGCATTTTCAAAGTCATATCATCATCCTCCACCAGCTCTACCGCAAACTCTGATGATGTGGGCGGAGAGAGGATCAAATTGTATAGTAATATATGGAAGAACCAATATTATTGACATAATTCATTCAAATCAATTAACGACCGGATGCATATAGTAAGCCCTCAGAAGCTGCATCGATTGCCCTACTTTGGGCTCAAGATCAATGTTTATCTGGACGGGAGGGGACAGAAAAATGTGGCTTCGGCCCTGGTTACAAATTACACATACTCCTGAACCGGATCGTGACCACCTCTAGTCGATAGACAAAGCTTTGCTGGTGTGACGTCATATTCATCAATGTGCTCATACCTCATTTTGAAATCCGCTAGTGGACGCTAAAGAGCGTCCGGAATTTGTGTTACAAAAATATGGTAACCCTAGGCTATACATAATGAATCTTTTTATCTGGTTATGTAACATAATACTGCACAGCAAATCCTTCATTGGTTAGGTCGCACATTCAAATTGGGCTCAATGAACTTATTCAGTAAAACTCGAATTAGACATCAAATATACAGCAGCGAAATTCTATACTACAGGTCTAGAGGAAATGATTTTCGGTATGAGATCAATTCAAATTCCACTAAAAATATTTCATAACAACTTTACTATTCCTGCGAAGTACAATTACGGGCGATACGTAAAATTGTTTAAAAACCAAAAATTTTTTGCGTAAGCGTAACCCGTCTGTGCATAACAATATGAAAAGTGAATGAGCTAGAAAGTATGACTCCTATCATTGTTACTGGAACTTGCAGGTTTTTTAGACTAGTGTTATTTATTTATATTTCGTAAAGCAACGGGTAGCCGCAGCATAGGCGTTAATAAGCCACGCGTTGCCGACCTCTCAACTCGGTGCGTAAGCAAGAAGCGTTGTCAGCTAGAACGGCGACGAGAAGATCATGACAGTGTTGGGATCAAGTCACTACCTTCGAGTCACGAGTCATTGCACATTTTGACTCGAGTCAAGTCAAGTCACTCGATTCTCGGAGGTGACTCGAGTCAAGTCGAGTCAAGTCAAGTCAAGTCACGAGTCAAGTCATAATTTAAGTCAAGTTGCCTTTTTGAAGTATGAAGCATGATTACGTCTTTGCATTTTGCTAGCTGTCTGAAATACAGATTGAGTGGATATTGATTCTGAACCGATGAACGAATATAGAGTTAAATATACAAGCAAGAAGGCGATGCATCGCTCACATATACGTAGACCTGTTAAACTACGTAAGTAATTGCATAGCCTTAGTTTAAAGTTACCAGACAAAATAGAGAATAGAGAAACGAATTGATAAGAAGCAATACATTGCCCATTTACAAATCGATGATACAATTCGAGCCTGCGCCAATGGTTGAGGACTAAATAAACTATATTCGAATTCAATTTCAATAAAACGAGAGGTTTGGCTAAGGTAAGAATAGAGAACAGAAATAGACATTTTGCTATTAAATTACTTTACTATACTAGTTTACGACAACGTAAGCTGTAAGCTTCGATCACTTCAATTTAATCGTGAGAGAACAATGAAAGCTCAGTAAACACACGATCATTCAATGATCGTTCGCTCTCACGGGATACACCATCGTTTAGCGAACAATCCGACCATATGCAAGATACAGTGATTTTTATCGACACCAATTACTTGATGACTTGAAATTGATTTGATTGATGAATTTTGCTCCGAGTCACGAGTCAATCCACATTTCTTTTACGCTGAGTCAAGTCAAGTCAAGTCATTTTAGCAAAGTGACTCGAGTCAAGTCAAGTCATATGAAAAAGGTGACTCGTGTCTGACTCGAGTCATGTCATGGCTCGAATCATCCCAACACTGGATCATGGCTGTTCACCTTGTATTGAATTGGGCAAGGCAACGGAGAAGCTGAAAGGTGGGTATTCCGTCTTATCATCCAATAGGGTCGAGATGACCGGCATTAGGTCATTTGCATATCCTGAGACTGTCGAGCATACTTTGGAACCAACATTTGTATCCAAATCCACCGCTGGTGAATTCCCCATCGGCGCAGCGACATTGTCAGTGCGTACCGTTTCAGCCTGTTCACATTGACTGCGTGAAGGTGGGTCGGCTGACGTATGTCGACGGCAGACAGTAGATTCCCTGTTTGGCTGATTCGCGACCAGAAAGCATGCGGCAGATCCTTCGCGTATGCTTGCGATCACACGACCGCATTCGACTTTGATATCGCTCGATCCGAGATAGTAAAGAAGAGGATTGAGACATTCGCAAACCCGTAGGATACCGTGAGCTGTCAAGATAAGTGTCAACAGAACGTTTCGAGGAATCGCGAATTCATTGATCACGAGGTAGATCTTCACCGCAAAATCAACCCAGTATCCGATAATGTAAGTGATGACGATCGCCACTAATTGAATCAGTGCATGCTTCTCCTTTTTCCGCGAGGTGACGTAGATATTGCTAGCGATCGCCGTTGCACAAGGAATACAATGATCATAACGCAAAATACTAGGATTAGTATTGAAGGAATAAGCATACCGATTATTTGGGCTGCCAGTCCCAGAATCACAATCAAACTGCCTGCATTCTTCACAACGCCACAGTAACAACTGTGACCGGTTTTTCTATATTCAGTTACCACAGGAGCGAATAATCCGTACCACAGGAAAGTAATACCATATGATAAGACAACGTAAATCCGGCATCTCTTCGTGCTGATTTCCCCTGCTGATCCAACGATTCCTGTAATGCTCCGTAATCGAATGAGACTCAGCAAGCAGACGTGGTGAGCAGTAACTGCAGATGTCGCGATCTCCGTCGCGAAATAGAGGTAGCAAAAGATCCACGGTAATTCATAATCGTACGGGTACAAATTTGCGTAGATGTAAATGGGGCTGTTGATGGCGGAAATGAGATCGGAAAAGCAAAGCCCTATCAATATTACAGTAAAGAAGGTCGACTTCATACGCAGTAATATGATGATCATAAACGAGTTTCCGATACATCCGAAAAGAGTTAGAAAAGTGAAGGCTACCCAGATACTTGACTCCTGCATCGTAGTGAGATTAATAAGAAAATCGTATTCAGACAGATTCATAAATGCCTGTAAATCAGGTGCCGTTGAAACCGTCGAATTTTCATGACCCATGTCGACGATTACGCGGAGGGTTTCCATATGCTGACTTGTTCAGATTGCACAAAATGGCTGAAATCTACAGTAATTGAAAAAAATACTATTAATAATTCTTGAATATAATTCAGGCTATCGATTACGAATTCATTCCCAAATATCCCCAATATTTATCGTACAGACCAGTGGTTCCCAACGTGGGTGATTTGGCGGCCTAGGGGGGCGAAAATGACGAAGGGCGCGATAGGGGGGCGAAAATGGACAAAGGGGACGACAGGGGGCGAGAAAAGCGAAGGGGCGATAGGGGGGCGATGACGCGTTTAAACGGCTAAATTGGAGTCAAGTCGGAGAAATGACCTTTTTTTTTGTTAGTCAACCCACGGAAATTTAGTTGAAAAAGTCTAAAATTCGACAACGAGCCGATGAGTCGAAAAAAGTTGGGAACCACTGGTATAGACAGACGTAGACGGATATTTCCCGCGTGAGAAAACATATTCCACCCCGCGGATCATGACACGTGTATATCATTTGGACGGATTTCAAATACATTTAAATACGTCTTGTGCATCGAATCACGAGATTCGCGGGGATAGAAAAAATCATTTCTGCAGGCTACATGTGGAACTTTTCCTATTTCAACGAGTTTGTCCCGTGTGTGATGGTTTCCCATATATACCTGCTAAGTATGTTCACTCTCATGTTACAAGATCCTCGACCAAGGCAAATATCAACTTACCACTAACAAAAGTAACCAGACTAAGATTTGCTGACTACTCCCGACATAACATTTGGAATGAACTAAAACAGCACATCCGTTAATCGACATATGATAAATTTAAAAAAGATTTAATGATTACTTCTTATCGTCAAATTGACACTGTTCGCCTTAGCTCCGACATTGCTTCCCATTTTTATATTCGTTTTGTTATAAGTCGCCTAGAATTACTATTGTTGACTTCTTCGGTTGAAATTCATTACCACCAGTTCATGTAGAGACAGTGTATAGACCTATACTTGTTTTATACGGGTGTGCCCAGACTAGTTGATCGTATCGGTCATTCCTATCTAATGCCGAATACTGTCATATCTTCTGTATCTTCGTTATCGCTGTCCGTTTGGTGGGTATTTGGTTTGGGTGCAAATAATGACTCATTCTAACCCCCTTTCTCTCTCTCTCTCTCTCTCTCTCTCTCCGTTTCTAGATTTTAACATCTTTGTAAACTGAACCAGTCAATACGCTGATCATTGACCATAAACTTTGCGATCGAAACTCCTCAACCATTTCTTGTCGTAAACTAGGAATCATCGTTGTTCCCAAATATTATGAGGAAGATGCAGACTGCAGAGCCTATAAATTCCGCTGGTTTGCATTGAATAGAGAATGGGAGTCCTAATCGTGACCTGGGCGGATAAGACCTTCGAGACGGTTATAATTGATCCTTGTGGTATTTTTGAAATGTCAAGTTATCAACTACTGATCAGTAAAGGATCAAATGCATCAAACAAGCAAACCTTGGACCTGTTGAGTCACAACAGATTATGCAAAGAGGCTTGCTACCAGGCCCGGACGGTTCTACAGCGTAAGTGCATCCATCTTAAATCTACATCCTTAAGCTTACGAATTCTGGTATCTCTTTGAACGATAGTAGTTAAGAAACGCAGTATATCTAGATGACGAGTGACGTGTGAAGTTTCCGGCTTAGATTATAAATCAAAAAATATTTGTTCAGTGCAGCAGAAAGGCATTCGCGAATCCCTCGTAGCGCCGGAGCGACTATTATATGTGGTATGCGCACCGCGTGTTGATCATGATTACCCACCACTTGATCGCAAACTTTATAAATTAGCCACTTTGTCCATGAGAAATAAATTATCTATAAATAGGGAATCCTGGAACAAAAGATATTAATATAACCCTTTTCAAAATTGCAAGGCATGGCTAACGGTGATGGATTATAATCAAATTTGCGCGTTATCACCACCGGTCTATTAGGTTGGAAAACGTTTCCCTGTGAATTTGACTGATTAAATAGGACCCCTTCAGATCTCTCTTTTGCTGACTGACCCTCCTGGCTGGGTGTCGCTAAATCAACTAGAAACCGTTCGTGCTTTTTTTAACCATGCTATTTTACGAATGTTCAGCAATTACAAGTCCGTGTCAATTTTGACAACAACCAAAAGCAACATAGATCATCAACCGACTTTATTTTTGCAAAATTTCAGTCAGTACGCATCACTTGAGGGATATGTCCCCCTTTCGTATCTCGATGGGAGTGATGGGCATATGCCGCAACCTCGCCTAAACACATGCAGGAAAAGTCGACAGCACTTAACCATGGAATTGACGGGGTTTCACAAACTGTAATTAAGCCTATATAAAGTGCAATCGAAGCCCTTTTCAAAATGCGTTGCGCAGAGAAAATTACTGCAAAATATTTAATGTGGAGTGGGCAAGCGTTCCATTTACTTTATTGAAATGAAAGTGACGGGGTATAATCGTTATATGGTTGATGGTTGAATACACACCGATATTATATTTAATGTATAATCGCGAGTTTGATGTCACTTTGTGTAATTGAACTTACACAACCTTGTGTGCCATAATCCTCGCTTGAGGGTCATTTATCAGCATCACGGAGTATGAGCCATGCGCATATATATTGCTCTGTGGCAATTGAGATGTGCTGTTGCACGCAAAAGTGTTCACTGCTGCTCGAAAAAGTAGTTTTGCATAGCAAGTTGATGACTTTTAGCTCGCCAAAACAACTCGGGGCATTCACCTTGATACCATAACATAGGTGATACAGCGTGGCCATGATGCGACATTCAAAACTCTACGATGTGACAATGATGCTGTAATAAGTTTATTACCACACTGGTGAACACGAATTTAGGGTCACATTGTATGTGGGGCAGACATGGGGTGATTACTTCGTGAATGTAATCGATTGCGATTACGATTACTTCTGAATAACGCGATTACGATTACGATTACGATTACGATTACAGCAAATCAGGAAGTAGTCGATTACGATTACGATTACATTGTAAAAGTAATCACGATTACTCACGATTACATTTATTTTGCATCTTAAAAGTTATATTGGAAGACAATATATGGGTTGCGCTGAAAGGCCTAATGAGATAACAACTTTATTTAATAAAAGATGCGGCATTTGTTTATTACGTCGTAAGGTACCCATTGCCCACTTTATAGAGAACGATTTATCGCACCCAACGATTTGCATTCTTGCTAGGTCCACAACTGCCGCACACCAAATTTGCTAATAGGGTGGGGAGCGAGCTAGAAGGGGACTCAAAAGTATTTCGTAAACCAACACAAATTATAGACTATTTTCGAGATATTTCATGAACTTGAAAATCGTCTACGAGCATCGCGATTTAAATGTCTCTATATAGCTTAATTTTGAAATACATACGTTTCCTCCTGAAGAAAAAAGCATGCATGATTTATAGTAACAGGCATTTAGGTGCCAGTCAATACCGCGCCACGACATACCAAAAGACATATGCAGTTTCGGCCAACATGCGAATCCACGAAGTGTGCTACTAATGAAAGACATTGGCCGAAACTTGGCGTATGTGTCCATTGTCAATAGCCGCGCTGGGTGGGCATGACTAAGAGTCCGGTCCTTCCAATTCGAGCCCACAATGCAAATGCCACCCGGGCACCAACAGAGCATTAAAGACATGGCAATTTGTGTGTGTATTTCTTTTAGTCTGCTACGTTTGGGCCACTACAATATCTTTTGATTATATAACAGACCGGAGTTCACGAATTACCAACATACCCTAAAGTAATAAGAATATTACAAGATACCAAGATGGTATGATTATGAATTACGTGCCCCCAGTCTTCAGGTAAATCTGAACATCGGGGGCTGCGAGAGAGGATTAAAAATGAATAGTAATATAAAGCAATTACCAATATTATTGACGAAATTAAATCTTCAACTTGAAAATGTACTACCCTATGGGGGCCCAAGGCCAACGTTTGGAGTGGGGGATGATTTGCTGTTTTGGTCCTGATTCTAACTACAAGCCACGCTAACATTGTATATAAGCCGATGGCTATGGCGGCAGGTCCAAATGTTGAGTTAAGAATTGTGAAATAACGATTGGCGCTCATTTCAAGTAGAATCATATAAAAAGAAGAGAAAGTGAACATAAAATTCTGCCTTCAACTTAATACAGATAACGTAATGCAAGCGGCCATTACGAGAAACGGCTCGGTTGTGATATATATCAGCAGCTGTTTAATTTTAATGCTTCGTCGTGGAAACCGTAATGTTCTATTTGACGTGTAGGCCTACAAAATTTCAAACCTTTGTCCGCTGTACGTTCGTACTACATAGTCCTACTGCTGGCCAAGCAGCAACGGTCAAACTGCGTTTAACTAAGCATAATCAAACATCAACACCAAAGTTACTTTAAACTAGACACAGAGTGGGGATTAATTATCCTGCTGCGAGGTAGTGGCGTCTGGAATGTATTGATAACCTGATATACAGCACGGTGAGTGTTCTTACATTCACACTAATGTACATCGAATATCTATTAACTATGTGTGAATAACTGGATACTTCTTACTTACGCAGTGACGAGCAAAGCTAATAAGCCATTTCTGACGTAATAATAAGCAGTGGCATTTGAACATCTGACGTTTGTGCTAACAATAACTGGTATAATCCTTGTTCACGAATGTTCAGTTTATGTCATAGTCCTGTAAAAATAAAAATAAATCGTTCTTTCACAAAGAAATCGAATAAATATGGGAAGTAGTCGATTACGATTACGATTACTTCGGAATTTCTTCGAATGTAATCGATTGCGATTACGATTACTCGAAAATGCTGTAATCGTCGTAATCGATTACGATTACTAATCGCGATTACCCCATGTCTGATGTGGGGGCGCTGATTCCGGAACTGGCTGGATTTGTTTTGTCTCTATAAATTCATTAGAACACGGTTGGCGATAAGGTCGACCTTGATTGATCTCCCGAAGCCTAAAGCTTGAATCAGAACGGGAAGTGGCCATGAATTCTGCCATTGACAAATATATATAATGGATAATCCTATATTTGGATAGGCCACAGTGGTGAAAATATCTTCGCTGTAATTGGAATACGGTGCGTGGTAAAATGGCTGATGCCAAATTATTTCTCACACCTTCGACCTAGTTATGAACAATAAATATAACAACGTGTGAAACTGAAATGCTCTACTAATCAGAAATGATATTCATTCAGTAAAGCGGAAGTAGTAACAAGTAGATACATACTGCAAGATGTGATGCAATGCATCAAGGAGACAGTCCGCTTCATTTACTTATTTGAACTCACAATTGCTCATGCATATGCAGTGGAAACTAATGACTCCGTAGCTGTAACTATGATTATTTCAACACGGTGGTGGATCATTCTGCCGTTTCTCTCGTTCTCTTATTTATTGCATGATATTGTTGTGTATGGTTTATTAAATGTATACCGATTTGTGACGCAAAACACTTTAATTTGAACAGCGTCTCTATCAGTTATTCTTTTCTTTTAAACAATTATAATATTCGTCCCCGATGTCAGTAGTAATATGGTTAAGGAAGATCTGAATACGGTCTTCAAAAGGTTCTACATTCTAGAACAGTGGTTCCCAACGTTTTTGTCTTCATTCCCCACTTCAGATTTATTCCGAGCCTTCATTCCCCACCAGGAACGTAACATCACTTTGTTAGCCCCGACAAAAAAAAACGTTGGTCTTGGGCCCCCAGAAACCCCTCAGCCCCGCTGAGCCTGTACGCTTTTTCCCTGCAACTTATCAGCTACATTGGGTGTACTGTTTAGTGCATCGCCTTATTTTGACTAAATGCGCGAAGCCCGAAAAAATTATATAATTCCTGTTTTAATCGGCCAATATGATTGGGAATTGCATATATTTTGCTATCAATTTTTTATCCCCTCACTGCTCACGTAGTCAGATTTACCGGTAGAACTGAGTGAGATCTGTTGGAAAAGGTAGGAACCCTAAATAAGAATTGAACATCTACGGGCGGACCCGTTGGTATATTGAATTCCTTACATTATGCTATTTCGTGACCTTCTGTATCTGCTATGTCAAAAGATATGGAAATCGCTGAAACTAAAACGCACACACGATTTCAAATTGGTATTGCTTTAATGGGAAATATTCCCTGCGTGATGGCATTTTTCCTGTGGGATTCAGATCGCCAGGACAGGAACATTCGGCGCCAGCCATTTAGCCAATGAAACATATATGCATATTGTATATCTATCGAAGTTTTGGGTCACCACAAGGGCATTCCTTCTCGGCCAAGGTCTTCTCGCTGCTGGTCGTTCTGGCACACTTCTCGGAGTTGCATGCTACATGGCGTATAACTTCATATGCTTTGGTGCGTCCTGGCGCAGTAATGGCCAACGCCGAAGTCTCTATTTCCAGAAATTCTCTGTATTTTCGTGGGGGATGGGTACCCAATCATCAGATATTCGGTAATATTAAATCGCGCACATAGCGCGAAATTTTTTTGAAAAAGTGGCATAAATTAAAAAAATACTTTAATTTATGTTAATTCACGAAAATTTTTTGGGCCCTTTCAATCTCGCCCCCTCCCCAATGGGGGGTTTAGGGTGCGGTAGTTACGGTCCTGCTCCCCACTACGCGGCACTTTTGTCATCACAGAGTAGCTATTTGCTGGTTTGACGACACAAGACACACAACCACACCAGTACGCAAGCCAATCACCTATAACTGCAGCATAAAACGTATTGTGAACCGATACCAATACCGCTCAAAATTTCGCGAAAGCGTTATTTCACGTCAAACTAGTCGTGCTGGATGCGTTTGTGACGTCATCATTGGCCATCCAGAGTTAAAAATGAGGTTTCTTGAACAACACGCAATATAATTTTCGATACATACATTCCAGATCAGTTAACTGATAACGGTAATTGCGCATGTGTCTCCGTGAATATGTAGACTGTTGTCCTGTATATAATTTTGAACAAATGCATCTATTCCCCACCAGAAACCATTGAATTCCCCACCGTTTGGGAACCACTGTTCTAAAACCTCCATCAAACAATGAATATCAGTTCACGCTGCGTCAACTCGGATGACGGCGACATACAAAGTCACATATGTCTTTGAACGTACCAGCTATCATTGCACTGTTAGGAAGCCAGTGTATAGGGTTGCGGTATGTATGAAGATATAGTAAGACATGGTCAGTATTTTACGCCTCATTTGGGTACTATGCGCGATGTCCCGCAAGAGCGACAGACAGTAATTCCACGTATTTTAAGGGTGATGATATCGCATATATTAGCGCTACACTTCAGCGCCTGCTAGCTTCTTCAAAATCGTAGTAGTCAGCATCTGGGTAGCGTTTTTGGAACGCAACTATAGTCATTGCAGATCGACTCCAAATACAAAACTATATAGCGAAAGATACTTGTTTTTAACAGGCACGCTCATAATGATTTGAGGTTTAAGGAAATGAGAAAAGCATAGGCCTATGTAAATTCTCAGCATAGGTGTTGATCGCAATATCGTTTGCGCTTAGTTACCCATCTACAGAAGAATATAGGTAAAATGTCGCTAAAGGCATTGATCTCTGTGATTGTTGGGTCCGTAATACACTCGCGTCCTTTAGGTACGTAGTGTTTGCGTTCCAATTCCAAATCGGATTCAAGTGTCTCTTTTTCAGCCCAACTTTGCATGAGACGATATGTTGGCGGGGAATGGATCACAAACGGGGATTGCGGGTTTGGTAAAGTATTGTTACGTCAAGACTGCACATTCTATTATGCCGACTGATTTTCACTTAGGGCCCAAAAAGGTATTCGGCGATTACACGAAAACTTGAAGGATGGATTGTGAGATAAACAAGACATTAATAAACAACCAATACGGTGATAACGTGATATTGTTTTATAGTCAAACTTATATTGCTTATTTGCTATCCACAATCGATATTTGAACTTTCTACCAGTATATTAAAGCTTTCATTCAAGACTTTCTTTGTGACGGACAGGTACTTTCTCGTGTGTTGTTGTTGTTGTCTATTAAACAAAGATATGTGGCGCTTATCGTCTGACGGCCCTTTGCACCACGGTCAAAGATATTGTAAACGAGAAGATGGAGGTCGTATGAAATAATGACGGTTATGAGAATGGAGTAGGAACGATCAAATGACTGAAAATCATAAACACTGAACTTACAAATAGTGGTTACACGATAAAACTACTTTAGCTATGCGAGAATCACTAAGTGACAACGATCAAATAACAGAATAGCATAATATACACTGAAGTTACAAATAGCGGTTGCACGATAAAACAAATTCAACTACATACGGAGAAATTCAAGAATCAATTCGAAAATTAACTTTCAATTGAACACATTTATCGATAAGAAATTTCCGATGAAAATAATATCTCGGACAACTAATTATAAAATGATCCACGGTTTCTGGGTAACGGCAGTAACTACAACAACGAGAGTCAATCATTTCAATTTTAAACAAATGGTTATTCAGACGAAAGTGGCCGGACTGCAGACGAACAATATTACTTTCTTCTAAACGATTTCTACGTACAGGAGATTTCTTCAAAATGGAAGAATTGAAGTTTTTATAATCATAACTTTTGTTGGATGCAGTGTTGTAATGACTCGAGTCATGATTGTTTTGTGACTCGACTTGACTCGAGTCATTTTCTTGAAATGGGAACATGACTCGACTCGAGTCGAGTCAATATTTGGATTGACTCGACTTGTACTCGAGTCATTACGCATGACTCGACTGAAGTCATTGACTCGGCATATTTTATATGACTTGGAGATGAAGAAATTTGCGAATCGCAATAGTTAGATCAACGCATCTGACGAATTCTGCCTACATCGCTATTTGTCACCACTGCTTTCGTTGCACTCGTCTAATATCAGCTATGCCGCCGGAAAAAACGACAGACAACGGTACATAGTAGCAACGCATTGCACAAAATCATCCAGTGATAAAGAGGTAATAGATCCTCCGCAATCAAAGTACTCAAGACTTTTCAATTATACAACCAAACAATCGAAGCAAAGTTCAATTAGAGCCTATAAAATGACTCAGATGGTCAAGTAGGGCCTACTTGGAAGAGACTGATAATCTCATGTGTAGATTTAAAGGCGATGATTCTTTGAATTTTTGGGCGACTAGAAAGAATGAGTATCCAATGCTCTTCAGTGTGGTTCAAAAATGCTTGTCAATTCCAGCATCCAGTGCATCATGCCATGCAGCTTTAACATATCTGAGGATCTCATTTCCACTTTAGTATTTTTGAAGTCCAACTCATTGATTTGATCGGCTGTCTGTGAAAACATACAATACCCTTCGTCCATTTAACGGTTTGTTAGGTATGTGCGTTGTGCACGTGAGTAATAATGAACGGCTAAGGTTGTGTGATGTTTGTACAATAGGGCTGTTCAAAAATAACTTTTTTATTCTACTGGGTGGCAACTTGATAAAATTGGTGTGTTGCATAAAACGAACACCGAATCTGGCTTAATTTTAAAAAGTAGAATCAATTGATATGAGAGGAGAAAAGTTTGGATTTGAAAATAAATGGAGTATTTTCAGTGAGAAATTCTTTCATATAATATAATTACATACTAGTAGTAAGCCGACTATTTGTTTATATACAAAATATTCCACTCTAATAACTTCGCTTCTTCTAGTTGGAATTGAGCCAAATTTGCTACGAATCGTATTTAACACAATCTAACAATATCATGAGGTAGCCGGTAAAATTCGAAAGTCTCTATTTGTAATTTATCCAAATTTTTTTCTCATAGCATTGCTTTCGACTTGTTGGAATTGAGCCAAATTTAAGTTCTTTTAGGCAATCTAACAATTTCAAGAAGTAGCCTCCTTTTTGAGATTTTGTCCTTTTTTGAGAATTTTTGGTAAATGTATAGGGCAAATTCGACTAAGATACAGTAAATCAGCACTGAAGTAACGCTCCGGCGGCTGTTTCGCGAACTAAGCAAGAAAGTTGACCTTTTTAGTCAACCACCTGATAATGTGAAAGAATAACTGTACCTCTACATAAACATGCATCTGTTGATACTGCATCAGCTGGTATCTAGACGCGCATTCGTTGGTTCTCTATCACATAGTATGCAGACGTGAATTCGTTGGTTCTCCATGAGCTATTTGTCAGCTATCGTCGATGTGCTCGCAATAAAAACTGAATGCCTGTATTTGCGATGTATCAGACTGACAAGACAGATATCTGATTTAAAGTTCTAAGATTAGCAAAGTTATCATATTGGCGGCCTGTCACGTCTATCTGCAGCATCGGTAAATAAGGCCAGGAACAGTCTGTTATCTGCCTTTATATACATATGCCAAGACTCTGATATGGACAAAATATGCATGTTTGGCAAGCAAGGAATTCGATATCACCCAAGCATGATTGAAAACATAAGTTGGACATGACTTCAATACTATGACTTGGACTCGGACTCGAGTCACAACACTATGACTCGGACTTGACCCTTTAAACGGTGACTTGGACTCGGACTCGACTCGGTGATGAATGGAAAATGACTCGAATTGACTCGAGTCAAAACCACAAAAGTAAGATTGACTCGTGACTCGGAACCATGTGACTTGGCTACAACCCTGGTTGGATGTTCGAAATTTTTGGTCCCATAGATCCAGGCAGTGTTGTAGAATGATATTCCGTACTTCTGTCTTTGATAGCATCGGCAAATGCAGGGCAATATTGAATGAAGAGACAGAGGTTGTTTTTGCTAGTCTGTCGGCTTCCCCGTTTCCGCTGATCACGGCGTGTCCTGGAATCCACACGAAAGCCACCTCGATCTTTCGCTGTCGTAAATTGAAGGGTGATGTTAGATCTTCATTAATCTGTCTGTGGGTGGGCTGTAAATAAAAGTTCCGAATGCAAAGTAGGGCACTGGAGCAGTACCTTCTCGTGTGTGTAAAGAAAAACATCACAAGAGGTTCCGACTTTGGGCATCTTGTAGCGATTTTGCAGTAGCAGTGATAGCGCTACTTCACGGACATCGGTTTGACAGAAAATTTTGCAACATTCAGAAGCTACTTGCATGATTTGCATTACAGGATTTCCAGCGACGAATGAACAAAGAAGTGGATTTCTACCGCGGCTGGGAAGACTACGTAAATGGATTTGGCAATCCCAGAGGAAATTTCTGGCTCGGTATGAAGATAGTGAACGTTATTTCGAACGTAGATTTGACAGGCAGAATGATTTCGAATATATAAATCCGCTGGTCGCGTTTTAATATTAGTTTTAGCTGTCTGGAATGACATGAAAATTATCTGTCGTCAGGAATCGAGGAGCGGTATCAAAAGGCAAAGAATGGAAACACGGAGTTGGAAATCAACATGATCACGAAAGATGATGTTCGCTTGGTTGCTAAATACAGGTGTATGTTGTATTCACACTATGGACATTGGAATAGTATATTCATATTGAAATGAACCCGAATATTTTCGGCTGACACTCGTCAGGGGTAATCGTCAGCAACTAGAAGAGAATTCAAAAGAACAACGTAAATCAACAATCGGAACACAAAATATGACGTCACCAGCACGAAATGTCGAATACGAAAGCGTCCAATGTACTATTTTTAGATGAGACACGAACTCTTTTTGTTGATACAGCCTTGGCTGGTGTATTTTGATAAAAGTCGACACCAAGGCACAAGGCGGTCTCGAGATGAGCGATTCAAATCTCAGATCCAACCAAATGGATTTTGATACTGAAGCTAACTACGACTCGTAGTAGATGTACCGCGCAAGCTATTATTTCGATACATATGCATATATCTTCAATACATTGGATGTGGAAGTGTGAATTAAATCTTCTTGTAACTAAATTATAAAGAGGCTGCCTTGCAACAATAAGACTGGGGCTGGACATGGACATATTGATTCGAGTACTGGAATCCAAGTCGAGAATTTTATTTCAATGATTCGAATCAAGTTGTAAAAGATACTTTTTCGAGTATTAAAATTGTACGCCCCTTGCCACTAAGAGCTAATTTGATAGCGAGGATTACAGTATCGATAATATGTTCTAATGAGAAATCCCTGGAATCTCGGTTTGTTGCATCGCAGAATACGGCAATGACATATTTGCGAAGTCGTGGTCAACACACAGCATTGTCGCTAAGTGCAATGAGTTAGGTATATAAGTCGGGTAATTCATAATGTCAATTTTCGCTGCTTCGAAACTGCAGTTGATTGCGCCTCTATTTAACATTCGTCCCTATTATACAGCAATTTCCAAGCCGGAGCCGGTTGCGACAACTATAGACTGTTCGTAACTGGATACTCCGGAAATGCTACCGATTGTTTCACATATCACAATAATCAGCAATTCTCAACGAAAGACGCGGACCACGATCTGTACCATTTGAATTGCGCTTCTGAATACGAGGGAGCTTGGTGGTACGATAAATGCTACAAGAGCAATCTGAATGGAAATTTCACGGAACCGTACCTGAAAGGAATCGTCTGGGGAGCTACTGACAGGTTGCTCTTGAGATACTCCGAGATGAAATTGCGAAGAAGATGAGAATATCTTTGAATCACGCAGTGTCCAATGTGTCATATGTCCTACACTAATACAATAAAATACGACTCGGTTACCGTTAGTAGTTAGATAAATGTGCACGACGCCCCCATTCGCGATTTATAATAAACAAACAAACATTATCAATATAATAATTAATGAAAGAATTAGCTCATTCTCAGTTTTGCAGCAATACTCGAGGGGAATTCCCTTCTGGCTGTGCGGCAATTAAAAAGGGGGATTGACTGAGAGAAAACGAACAAAGAATCTGGATTGACCTTTGTACTCAGACATGAGACTGGAGTCATTCTACTTGTACTTTTCCACTCCTGATTCTACCTCGCCTGATCTCTGGACACGAGACTTGTGTATTGATTATTTATTACATTTTCCCTCGAACAACAATGGATTGACATTTAATTTCAATGGTTTGCACGCCGACGAATCGGTATAGTTCTCCTGTCTTGACGTGTCGTTCCGCGGTCGGTTGATTAATCCAATTGCGTGTAAACACGATGGGATTTGGAAATATTTGCCCGTCAAACATGACGTCAGTATAGTACTTGTTCCTCCGGATCCGTATGTGAGATCCCGGTTCGTGTTTTAGGTGGATTGTCAACGCGCGCCCGGCCAGATGAATCGCCAAAGCGGATTATCGATTACTTACGTTTGTCTGTGCAGAGTGACGCCTACGGGCTGTGTCATACTGGAATCATACTCTACTTTACTATTGATCGAAGTTGTAACGGGAGAAATGATCTGTTATGGTTATAAATATTCGTGACAACTCGAGTTCTCGAGAACCAGAAAGAATAACCATGTAAATAAAGCCCTCGCTATTGGTACGGGTCACAGAGCACGGATCACGTGTCGACAATCGCTCGAAGCCCGTGAACTGGTATTTTGAAAGCTCCCGGTATAATTGTGTATGTATTGTTGCGGTATTAAAATTGTGGTTACGGATCGTTGGCGGTGCGAGGATCAGGTTTATAGTATACTATAACTCCCTAGCTCGGATATTATACGACGCGCTGCTATCGTCGCTTTGTCCGAGACCTAATTTACGATAATCAATCGCGCTTTCGAAAATAGACATGCGGCCGCGTAGACTGCATAGCGTCTTTTGTCTGCGATCCTCCCTGCTGTGCCGAGGA
Organism: Botryllus schlosseri; assembly: GCF_051294905.1. Taxonomy (NCBI): domain Eukaryota; kingdom Metazoa; phylum Chordata; class Ascidiacea; order Stolidobranchia; family Styelidae; genus Botryllus; species Botryllus schlosseri. The sequence continues at coordinate 8,947,573 of NC_137245.1, read as the reverse complement.
GCGATAATCTCGCTTTCGAAAACAGCCATGTCGCCTCGTAGACATGCACAGCGCCTTTGTCCTGTAATCCACCCCGCTGGGTCGAGGAGCTATTCTCTTTGTTCGAAAATGTTGGATATTGGTCTCGGCCGTCGCTTGGTCACTATACTGAAAGCGAAAGCTATTGCTTCGGCAGCCACGCACTGTCGCTCGAAGTCGATAAATTTCGCTGCAGACAGACAGTTGTGTTCGCGTATGTATCGTAAATATTTCCTCAACGGATGTTATGCCAATACCTCCAAGCATATTTGCGGCATCATACTACGGATATATTGATTCGGGGGGAGTGTAACCGTCAGAGAATTGCTGTGTCACCCCTTTGAGAATGATCTGTTCTGGTTATAAATAAGTGTGTCATTTTGAGTCATATCGAGAACCTTAAAGAATGTCGTGTATTAAAAAATGTGTATTAGTCGCCACCGACATAGATTAACTTAAATATAGTAACATTAGGAATATAATAAGTAATTAAAGAAATGGTTCATTCTCAATTTGGCTCGCATCAACGTGTTAACTTCCGGTATTGTAGTAATTGGTGCAAGGAACAACTGTAGCTGTCCCATACCTCTACTACGTTCTGGCGTCTTAGGACAGACAGCCCCAACCAAACAATGTATTTATGATGGGTTCTTTTTGCTGCTTCACGTCTGGTCAAGCGTAATCATGCCGGTGCCTATAAATGATATGCAATTTACCGCGGCATATTAATTTTGTATGCTGTACATGTACATGATGTACAACTTGAATCGATCTGTTGTCGTACTCATGATTTGCCCGTCTGTACGATAGATATAGATCACGAGTTCACCGCGCACTTGTCGTTCGAGTGCGACTAATTTCGCTGCAGACAATCAGTTGTGCTCACGTGGGCCGTAACATATCCTCAACACATGTTATGCCAACACCGCCGAGCATATTTACAGCATCATACTACGGCTATATTGAATCGGCGGAGTGTTACCATCAGAGAATTGCTGCGTCACACCTTCGAGCCTCGCATTTCCCGTTCGAACTCGGTAACTGCGAGTACGATGTCAGATTCAATTGTACAGTGACGAATCGGGGTAGCTCGCTTCATCGGGGATCAGCGGACTGACCTTATTTGGCCGAAACGCGCTCGGTGGTGCAATAATGGGAATGAATTGTGACAGATCATACTCGGGTTGCCAATTCAAAGTCCAAAAAATCCGGCTAGCACGTAAAGTCCTGTTATTTTCACATGTTGTGAGGGCAAAATACAGCATAAATCCTTGAGCCATTTGGCCGCATCCAGTCTGGCTTCGCTGAAAACTGATGAAATCTGCGCCGGGTCCGGAGATGTTTCGTGACCTCCTCCGTCCAGACAAGATTGTTCTGCTGTAATATAGGTGTCGTTGTATAATAATTTACGTACAAGGAGACTTGGTATCGCCCCTTTGGCGGAATTCTGTTTGATTCGTCTGTACAGGTGTTATTAGTGCGATCAGATTTGGCACCTCAAGGAGGATATTGGTAAAAATCGTATCACACAACGATGACAATAACTTTACCGGTCAACAATGTACGTAAATCAGCTGTGATCAATCGAGCGTGACACAATCGCTGTCAGTCATCAACCCGCCTGTTTGACAAAACTCGCGTTTTCGGGTTGACAGCAACACAGTGCGATACATTTGATGTCCCCATCGACCCTCCTATTTTAATAGGGTTACCATGCGGCCTCATTTAGGGGAGCATATGTCCTCCATTTCCCAGATATGTCACCCAATTCGCCCAAATGTTCTCTCTTTCTATCAATTTGTCCTCCTTGTTAGCTTAACATATTCAAAAAAAACACCACGAGTAACGCAAAATGTTGGCCTAGATTATAAAAGTCGGGTATTTACGTGGCCAAATCGGAAAAATGACGCTATGATGGTATTGCGCAGGCTATTACGTGGATACGGGGGCCTGTGTAACCATGTGAATAGTAAAATCGCCCCCAAACTCCCGTTACATGAAAAAAGATCGAGCGCAATCGACCATGTCGGGGTATACCCACCTTAGTACAGCCAAATGATCCCATGTCGTACCGAGAATAGCCGGGGTGGTGATACATCATTCTCACAAGATGTACTTTGGAATGCGTGTGAAATCGTCATCGTCCGCTACTCGACTAAAGCAGAATATAGCTTTGAAGTACTCAAGTAGAAGTAGCTTTAAAAGAAATGTCGTGAAATCGCTTTCTATCCTAATTATAAAGAGTAGGCCCCCATAAAACTATCGAGCCAAAATGTAGTTTCGAAGCAATCCAGTAATTTGTAAATCTTATTTACGGGTTGAACGGTGTGTTCATTGATTAGAGAGGAGGAGACACGGCGGTGCCTGTATAACAAGGCTGTTCTTAAACCAACATTGTTTTCGTTATCATCGGCGAGATATGTCCTTGCAGTGACATTGCGGTCGTTAAAATACATTGATTAAATACGATTTATCCCGCGTATATGGGGATCAATGGGCGAATAATGTATCGATTCAACAATTCGCCCCGCCAAGTACCTAATTTTGTTATATTCGGCCCGCCGACTGAAGAAGTTGCCCGCCCCCTTGTATAACAAATATGTAAATGGTGCAATAGCGACAGCTAGCGGTTGTCGACCATCAATAAAAATACACCTAACCAGTAATACAGCTGTCAAGGATAAACTAGGAATATCTGTGTGAGTCGCCTTGATTGACCCATAGGGCAAGTTTAGACACGAAAGTATTTTGAGGTGTGATATAATCCTAGTAATTGTACTGTATTTTCCCACGCACACATACCACAATCGAAAAACTGGGTTCGCCCGTCTCATCCCCAGCGTTTGCCTCGAACAAAAGTATCGGGTATAAGTGACCATGGGTCTACACCAAGTCTGCCCCCACCCCTTTTGAGTAGATATTTGGAAAGACCGGCTCGTGATCACCTCCATACAAGGCATATTAGTTCTGCGTGCAGCGAAACTTTGCAGCGACCTATTGGCGGGCTGTGCATGTGTTGTTAGTGCAATCGTGTTTAGCACAACAAAGAACGTAGTCATTTGAGGATGAATAAAATCTTATCCCACAACGATACCAACTTTACGCCCCTCAGCGACTCCAGCGGTATGTATTTATGGGAATTTCATATTAATATGAAAAGCTGATCGACCACAAGATACTGTTACGTGCCATCTTTTTTGATAGAGTTGTTAGTATTGTAACAGGATGATCGGGGAGCTATGACCTTTTACCCCCAGGTCTAAAAGGGTAGGGGAATTAGTTAGTGATACACCCGTCGGACGATGTGATATTCGACAAAATCACTCTGTTTTTACTACGGAAACGATGATCACACTGACGGGCTCTCATCACTTGTCGTACGAATGCTTTGTAATTTCGGTTTGATGTGTGCAAATCAGCTGTGATCATTCGAGTGTGACGCGATCGAGGTCAGTCCGATCAGGTGTTTGAGAAAACTCGTATTTTCAGTAAGGTTGACGGCAATGCGATATATTTGATGTCCCATTGATCCTCATACTAATAGGGGGATTGTCATACGTCCTCCTTCTCCAGGAAAATATCCTCGCACAAATGTACTCCTTTTTGTGGATTTATCTTCCGTTTTAGCTTAAAATACCCAAAAAAGACCATGAATAACGCGAAATGAGGACCTACGAGATACGGGTAGGGTCTATCTTACTGTTTTCGCATAATCCTGTTATTCAAATGTAGGATTTTGGTGTAGGTCTGATTGATAACTTTATAAAAGTGAGGTAAACTCAGTACAAAACTACTTTCTGCTTTTTAAAGTCAAACGTGTAAAGAATATGTAATTTCACCTGAAACGGTTGAGGAGTAAGTTAAAACGACTTGGGTATATAGCACAAGTACCGAGTACTCGAATTAGTAGCGTCTTTTGACACCATTACTCAACCAAGTCCACAACACACAAACCGAGGAAATAATATACAGATATGGAAATAACCCACGATATTTTCCGCTGACACGTGTCAGTACAACTCGACATTCAAGTCCATCTGGCTGCGGCTTGCAATTTGAAAGAGTTTGAAAAACCGGGGGGTGGCACCTAAAAACGTGGTATTGTTTTGTACGTTACGATTCTTTCTAGCCAGTTCGTCAGCTGCTAAATTAGTGAGTGTTGCATATGATACTTTAGATAATTCGGCGAACGTTGCGAGTCTGCAGAATTCACAGCGGTGATAACTCGACGCAATGAATACGTGTTTCTATCCTAGCGGATCAAAGTGCCTCTCCATCCTCGTTGTGCCAAAGCACTTTTGTAAACACGGCGTATTAAAACGTAGCCATCATAAAATCAACCAAAACCAATGTTCCATAGCGAATCTGATGTTATCGATGACAAAAGTTATGGCCACCTCGTCTATGTCTAGCTCTATGGTACAACATGTCGAATTTTGTTTGCCAATCCCCGTCGGTTCAGTACAAGGCACGTGATCTCAATAAAAACGAACGCGCAACCGAAACAGGTGAACTTTGTGTGGTGTGTATTTTTGATAACACCGATATGACAAACTTTAATCTCTCTGCTGACAATAAAGTTGCTTATAATTAATCAAGCAACCCGGGGAGCAACAACTCGTAAACACGAATCGAATGGTCACGCCAACATCCCCGGGTATTCGATAGAACCGCTAATACCGCGGTAACCCAACTTCTGTAATCGTACATGTACGAAGCATTTGAACAGTGTTGCTCTGTGGCTCTTGGACTTCCAAGGACACTACGAGCGTAAGGCAATCTCACTGTTTGGAGTGCTAATGTCGCACCGTCGCAAACATGATCACTCGCTTATGTGTAGAAAGCGGAAATTGACGCCTGGGTTATTTGTACGACCTCATAGCTTTGGTAAACTTACTAAAGCGGAAAGTCTCTGACAAGTTAGACATTGATTGATGTTCGTTCTCTTGCTAGCGATGATAATCGTTGGTACATGCTTTAAATTTTTTGTTATAATCGGGTGTGGTCACAAATAGGCAGGGAACAACTTTGATGCGTTCAACACAATACGCATGTAACACATCTTATTCCGCGCCGTAACCTATCGTTTTCCCCCACCTTCTATATGATAAACGTCGCCTTTACTCAGGGGTTTGCCGATGACCTAAGGAACCACAGGCTCTAACGTGTCATTTCGTTACTATTTCAACGTCACATGACAGCGTAGGTAGGCGTTGGGGTATGGTGCCCATCAATACAGTGTTGAACGCGATCCATAAGGACACCCACTTCGTGCTATACGTTTAAATGAATATTTTTACTCGTTACTACCACCTGGTGCGGGGTAGTGAGGTTGGTACAAAATTGAAACAGCCAATATAAACTAGGGGCTTATTATTATTAATTATTAAACATCGTGTCCAGCTGCTTATAGAACGAAGGTTTTCTGCACCACAAACCAGTTCATTACATCTAATAACACAAGGGAAATTGTGTGTAAAGTACCATCCCATAACACATACTCAAAATCAACTAGTGATTTTCAAATGGATGTTACTGTGCTTTGCAATGGTTGTTAGCGGACATGGGGTGATAATTTCATCAATATAATCGATTGCGATTACTGTTGTCAGGGGACTATAACTACGGTTACAGAAAAATCTTGAAGTAGTCGAAACGTAATCACTAGCGTGCTATTGTTTTACTCATTTTCCCCGTCATATGGCACCGACTATAAGCATTGATACAATACAGAGTATTGAACGTGATCCTTATAAGCATTGATACAATGTAGCATTGACCGCGATCCGTGAGGACCCCTGCTGTGTGCTATGTCTAAAATTTATCACTCGTGACCACCACCGTGTGCGAGTTATCAATAAACCACAGAAACTCCACTAAGCATAGGAGGAGGTAAATCCCCTACTCTGCCTAGTTTCAAATAGTAACGCAATTACTGACGTTTCGTTAAACAGAGTTTGAACGCTGCTGCTTAGCGGGTGGTAGGCCTATGTACAGCGGACATTTAGTTGAAATTTTACACTCATCAAATAAATCATGACAATTTCAAAGCATTACAATCAGCCGGTGCTAAAACAAATCATACAGTAAATTATACATAAATTATATCTCAAGTTTCGTGTCCTTGTCAAGAGGTCAAGCGTGGCGACTCACGCAAATAGCTAGTTTATTCTTTTTCGCTACGACATCTCCCCTTTTGATTGCCGTACAACGGGTTATAAAAGTATTGCTACAAAACTGGGAATCAGCTATGTCTTTAATTATCTATCATATTGATAATCTTGGTTTATTTAAGTTAAATCTTTGTTTGGGCGTTTAATGCACATAGACGGGGCTTAGACGTAGTTATATAGGTGTGTATTAAACGTCCAAACAAAGATTTAACTTAAATAAACCAATATTATCAATATGATAGATAATTAAAGACATAGCTGATTCCCAGTTTTGTAGCAATACTTTTATAACCCGTTGTACGGCAATCAAAAGGGGAGATGTCGTAGCGAAAAATAATAAACTAGCTATTTGCGTGAGTCGCCACGCTTGACCTCTTGACAAGGACACGAAACTTGAGATATAATTTATGTATAATTTACTGTATGATTTGTTTTAGCACCGGCTGATTGTAATGCTTTGAAATTGTCATGATTTATTTGATGAGTGTAAAATTTCAACTAAATGTCCGCTGTACATAGGCCTACCACCCGCTAAGCAGCAGCGTTCAAACTCTGTTTAACGAAACGTCAGTAATTGCGTTACTATTTGAAACTAGGCAGAGTAGGGGATTTACCTCCTCCTATGCTTAGTGGCGTTTCTGTGGTTTATTGATAACTCGCACACGGTGGTGGTCACGAGTGATAAATTTTAGACATAGCACACAGCAGGGGTCCTCACGGATCGCGGTCAATGCTACATTGTATCAATGCTTATAAGGATCACGTTCAATACTCTGTATTGTATCAATGCTTATAGTCGGTGCCATATGACGGGGAAAATGAGTAAAACAATAGCACGCTAGTGATTACGTTTCGACTACTTCAAGATTTTTCTGTAACCGTAGTTATAGTCCCCTGACAACAGTAATCGCAATCGATTATATTGATGAAATTATCACCCCATGTCCGCTAACAACCATTGCAAAGCACAGTAACATCCATGTGAAAATCACTAGTTGATTTTGAGTATGTGTTATGGGATGGTACTTTACACACAATTTCCCTTGTGTTATTAGATGTAATGAACTGGTTTGTGGTGCAGAAAACCTTCGTTCTATAAGCAGCTGGACACGATGTTTAATAATTAATAATAATAAGCCCCTAGTTTATATTGGCTGTTTCAATTTTGTACCAACCTCACTACCCCGCACCAGGTGGTAGTAACGAGTAAAAATATTTATTTAAACGTATAGCACGAAGTGGGTGTCCTTATGGATCGCGTTCAACACTGTATTGATGGGCACCATACCCCAACGCCTACCTACGCTGTCATGTGACGTTGAAATAGTAACGAAATGACACGTTAGAGCCTGTGGTTCCTTAGGTCATCGGCAAACCCCTGAGTAAAGGCGACGTTTATCATATAGAAGGTGGGGGAAAACGATAGGTTACGGCGCGGAATAAGATGTGTTACATGCGTATTGTGTTGAACGCATCAAAGTTGTTCCCTGCCTATTTGTGACCACACCCGATTATAACAAAAAATTTAAAGCATGTACCAACGATTATCATCGCTAGCAAGAGAACGAACATCAATCAATGTCTAACTTGTCAGAGACTTTCCGCTTTAGTAAGTTTACCAAAGCTATGAGGTCGTACAAATAACCCAGGCGTCAATTTCCGCTTTCTACACATAAGCGAGTGATCATGTTTGCGACGGTGCGACATTAGCACTCCAAACAGTGAGATTGCCTTACGCTCGTAGTGTCCTTGGAAGTCCAAGAGCCACAGAGCAACACTGTTCAAATGCTTCGTACATGTACGATTACAGAAGTTGGGTTACCGCGGTATTAGCGGTTCTATCGAATACCCGGGGATGTTGGCGTGACCATTCGATTCGTGTTTACGAGTTGTTGCTCCCCGGGTTGCTTGATTAATTATAAGCAACTTTATTGTCAGCAGAGAGATTAAAGTTTGTCATATCGGTGTTATCAAAAATACACACCACACAAAGTTCACCTGTTTCGGTTGCGCGTTCGTTTTTATTGAGATCACGTGCCTTGTACTGAACCGACGGGGATTGGCAAACAAAATTCGACATGTTGTACCATAGAGCTAGACATAGACGAGGTGGCCATAACTTTTGTCATCGATAACATCAGATTCGCTATGGAACATTGGTTTTGGTTGATTTTATGATGGCTACGTTTTAATACGCCGTGTTTACAAAAGTGCTTTGGCACAACGAGGATGGAGAGGCACTTTGATCCGCTAGGATAGAAACACGTATTCATTGCGTCGAGTTATCACCGCTGTGAATTCTGCAGACTCGCAACGTTCGCCGAATTATCTAAAGTATCATATGCAACACTCACTAATTTAGCAGCTGACGAACTGGCTAGAAAGAATCGTAACGTACAAAACAATACCACGTTTTTAGGTGCCACCCCCCGGTTTTTCAAACTCTTTCAAATTGCAAGCCGCAGCCAGATGGACTTGAATGTCGAGTTGTACTGACACGTATCAGCGGAAAATATCGTGGGTTATTTCCATATCTGTATATTATTTCCTCGGTTTGTGTGTTGTGGACTTGGTTGAGTAATGGTGTCAAAAGACGCTACTAATTCGAGTACTCGGTACTTGTGCTATATACCCAAGTCGTTTTAACTTACTCCTCAACCGTTTCAGGTGAAATTACATATTCTTTACACGTTTGACTTTAAAAAGCAGAAAGTAGTTTTGTACTGAGTTTACCTCACTTTTATAAAGTTATCAATCAGACCTACACCAAAATCCTACATTTGAATAACAGGATTATGCGAAAACAGTAAGATAGACCCTACCCGTATCTCGTAGGTCCTCATTTCGCGTTATTCATGGTCTTTTTTGGGTATTTTAAGCTAAAACGGAAGATAAATCCACAAAAAGGAGTACATTTGTGCGAGGATATTTTCCTGGAGAAGGAGGACGTATGACAATCCCCCTATTAGTATGAGGATCAATGGGACATCAAATATATCGCATTGCCGTCAACCTTACTGAAAATACGAGTTTTCTCAAACACCTGATCGGACTGACCTCGATCGCGTCACACTCGAATGATCACAGCTGATTTGCACACATCAAACCGAAATTACAAAGCATTCGTACGACAAGTGATGAGAGCCCGTCAGTGTGATCATCGTTTCCGTAGTAAAAACAGAGTGATTTTGTCGAATATCACATCGTCCGACGGGTGTATCACTAACTAATTCCCCTACCCTTTTAGACCTGGGGGTAAAAGGTCATAGCTCCCCGATCATCCTGTTACAATACTAACAACTCTATCAAAAAAGATGGCACGTAACAGTATCTTGTGGTCGATCAGCTTTTCATATTAATATGAAATTCCCATAAATACATACCGCTGGAGTCGCTGAGGGGCGTAAAGTTGGTATCGTTGTGGGATAAGATTTTATTCATCCTCAAATGACTACGTTCTTTGTTGTGCTAAACACGATTGCACTAACAACACATGCACAGCCCGCCAATAGGTCGCTGCAAAGTTTCGCTGCACGCAGAACTAATATGCCTTGTATGGAGGTGATCACGAGCCGGTCTTTCCAAATATCTACTCAAAAGGGGTGGGGGCAGACTTGGTGTAGACCCATGGTCACTTATACCCGATACTTTTGTTCGAGGCAAACGCTGGGGATGAGACGGGCGAACCCAGTTTTTCGATTGTGGTATGTGTGCGTGGGAAAATACAGTACAATTACTAGGATTATATCACACCTCAAAATACTTTCGTGTCTAAACTTGCCCTATGGGTCAATCAAGGCGACTCACACAGATATTCCTAGTTTATCCTTGACAGCTGTATTACTGGTTAGGTGTATTTTTATTGATGGTCGACAACCGCTAGCTGTCGCTATTGCACCATTTACATATTTGTTATACAAGGGGGCGGGCAACTTCTTCAGTCGGCGGGCCGAATATAACAAAATTAGGTACTTGGCGGGGCGAATTGTTGAATCGATACATTATTCGCCCATTGATCCCCATATACGCGGGATAAATCGTATTTAATCAATGTATTTTAACGACCGCAATGTCACTGCAAGGACATATCTCGCCGATGATAACGAAAACAATGTTGGTTTAAGAACAGCCTTGTTATACAGGCACCGCCGTGTCTCCTCCTCTCTAATCAATGAACACACCGTTCAACCCGTAAATAAGATTTACAAATTACTGGATTGCTTCGAAACTACATTTTGGCTCGATAGTTTTATGGGGGCCTACTCTTTATAATTAGGATAGAAAGCGATTTCACGACATTTCTTTTAAAGCTACTTCTACTTGAGTACTTCAAAGCTATATTCTGCTTTAGTCGAGTAGCGGACGATGACGATTTCACACGCATTCCAAAGTACATCTTGTGAGAATGATGTATCACCACCCCGGCTATTCTCGGTACGACATGGGATCATTTGGCTGTACTAAGGTGGGTATACCCCGACATGGTCGATTGCGCTCGATCTTTTTTCATGTAACGGGAGTTTGGGGGCGATTTTACTATTCACATGGTTACACAGGCCCCCGTATCCACGTAATAGCCTGCGCAATACCATCATAGCGTCATTTTTCCGATTTGGCCACGTAAATACCCGACTTTTATAATCTAGGCCAACATTTTGCGTTACTCGTGGTGTTTTTTTTGAATATGTTAAGCTAACAAGGAGGACAAATTGATAGAAAGAGAGAACATTTGGGCGAATTGGGTGACATATCTGGGAAATGGAGGACATATGCTCCCCTAAATGAGGCCGCATGGTAACCCTATTAAAATAGGAGGGTCGATGGGGACATCAAATGTATCGCACTGTGTTGCTGTCAACCCGAAAACGCGAGTTTTGTCAAACAGGCGGGTTGATGACTGACAGCGATTGTGTCACGCTCGATTGATCACAGCTGATTTACGTACATTGTTGACCGGTAAAGTTATTGTCATCGTTGTGTGATACGATTTTTACCAATATCCTCCTTGAGGTGCCAAATCTGATCGCACTAATAACACCTGTACAGACGAATCAAACAGAATTCCGCCAAAGGGGCGATACCAAGTCTCCTTGTACGTAAATTATTATACAACGACACCTATATTACAGCAGAACAATCTTGTCTGGACGGAGGAGGTCACGAAACATCTCCGGACCCGGCGCAGATTTCATCAGTTTTCAGCGAAGCCAGACTGGATGCGGCCAAATGGCTCAAGGATTTATGCTGTATTTTGCCCTCACAACATGTGAAAATAACAGGACTTTACGTGCTAGCCGGATTTTTTGGACTTTGAATTGGCAACCCGAGTATGATCTGTCACAATTCATTCCCATTATTGCACCACCGAGCGCGTTTCGGCCAAATAAGGTCAGTCCGCTGATCCCCGATGAAGCGAGCTACCCCGATTCGTCACTGTACAATTGAATCTGACATCGTACTCGCAGTTACCGAGTTCGAACGGGAAATGCGAGGCTCGAAGGTGTGACGCAGCAATTCTCTGATGGTAACACTCCGCCGATTCAATATAGCCGTAGTATGATGCTGTAAATATGCTCGGCGGTGTTGGCATAACATGTGTTGAGGATATGTTACGGCCCACGTGAGCACAACTGATTGTCTGCAGCGAAATTAGTCGCACTCGAACGACAAGTGCGCGGTGAACTCGTGATCTATATCTATCGTACAGACGGGCAAATCATGAGTACGACAACAGATCGATTCAAGTTGTACATCATGTACATGTACAGCATACAAAATTAATATGCCGCGGTAAATTGCATATCATTTATAGGCACCGGCATGATTACGCTTGACCAGACGTGAAGCAGCAAAAAGAACCCATCATAAATACATTGTTTGGTTGGGGCTGTCTGTCCTAAGACGCCAGAACGTAGTAGAGGTATGGGACAGCTACAGTTGTTCCTTGCACCAATTACTACAATACCGGAAGTTAACACGTTGATGCGAGCCAAATTGAGAATGAACCATTTCTTTAATTACTTATTATATTCCTAATGTTACTATATTTAAGTTAATCTATGTCGGTGGCGACTAATACACATTTTTTAATACACGACATTCTTTAAGGTTCTCGATATGACTCAAAATGACACACTTATTTATAACCAGAACAGATCATTCTCAAAGGGGTGACACAGCAATTCTCTGACGGTTACACTCCCCCCGAATCAATATATCCGTAGTATGATGCCGCAAATATGCTTGGAGGTATTGGCATAACATCCGTTGAGGAAATATTTACGATACATACGCGAACACAACTGTCTGTCTGCAGCGAAATTTATCGACTTCGAGCGACAGTGCGTGGCTGCCGAAGCAATAGCTTTCGCTTTCAGTATAGTGACCAAGCGACGGCCGAGACCAATATCCAACATTTTCGAACAAAGAGAATAGCTCCTCGACCCAGCGGGGTGGATTACAGGACAAAGGCGCTGTGCATGTCTACGAGGCGACATGGCTGTTTTCGAAAGCGAGATTATCGCTCCTCGGCACAGCAGGGAGGATCGCAGACAAAAGACGCTATGCAGTCTACGCGGCCGCATGTCTATTTTCGAAAGCGCGATTGATTATCGTAAATTAGGTCTCGGACAAAGCGACGATAGCAGCGCGTCGTATAATATCCGAGCTAGGGAGTTATAGTATACTATAAACCTGATCCTCGCACCGCCAACGATCCGTAACCACAATTTTAATACCGCAACAATACATACACAATTATACCGGGAGCTTTCAAAATACCAGTTCACGGGCTTCGAGCGATTGTCGACACGTGATCCGTGCTCTGTGACCCGTACCAATAGCGAGGGCTTTATTTACATGGTTATTCTTTCTGGTTCTCGAGAACTCGAGTTGTCACGAATATTTATAACCATAACAGATCATTTCTCCCGTTACAACTTCGATCAATAGTAAAGTAGAGTATGATTCCAGTATGACACAGCCCGTAGGCGTCACTCTGCACAGACAAACGTAAGTAATCGATAATCCGCTTTGGCGATTCATCTGGCCGGGCGCGCGTTGACAATCCACCTAAAACACGAACCGGGATCTCACATACGGATCCGGAGGAACAAGTACTATACTGACGTCATGTTTGACGGGCAAATATTTCCAAATCCCATCGTGTTTACACGCAATTGGATTAATCAACCGACCGCGGAACGACACGTCAAGACAGGAGAACTATACCGATTCGTCGGCGTGCAAACCATTGAAATTAAATGTCAATCCATTGTTGTTCGAGGGAAAATGTAATAAATAATCAATACACAAGTCTCGTGTCCAGAGATCAGGCGAGGTAGAATCAGGAGTGGAAAAGTACAAGTAGAATGACTCCAGTCTCATGTCTGAGTACAAAGGTCAATCCAGATTCTTTGTTCGTTTTCTCTCAGTCAATCCCCCTTTTTAATTGCCGCACAGCCAGAAGGGAATTCCCCTCGAGTATTGCTGCAAAACTGAGAATGAGCTAATTCTTTCATTAATTATTATATTGATAATGTTTGTTTGTTTATTATAAATCGCGAATGGGGGCGTCGTGCACATTTATCTAACTACTACCGTTACGTTGACTCTGCTTATGTTTGGCATCACCCCAAATATTTGCTCGAGTTTTTTTTTTAGTTTTCGTGCGACGATAGTTGCCATATATTTTTGAAATTACTATAGAACCTGTATGAAAATTATACCATTGCTTTATGTGTTACCGCAAACTGCCTCATCACCGATTGTACATTATTGGCACATTGTGCTTACCGTTATATGCAGGCCGTGTTATTTTTGGCATATGCCAAAACTACCAAAAATAAGTTATTTTTGGCATTTTTCGATTTTTATTTTTGGCAGTTTTGGCATCGTCCTCTAAATAGATAGTTTCAGCCTCGAATTAGTCACAAAATGCTTTATTTGGGCTAGTTTGTCAAAAGACACCACAAAATGTGCAGGATCCACGTATAATCAGTGCCAACAAACAATAATAAGAAGAAAATACCTAACGATTTCATAGGTTAATAATATCAAACGAAACCACAAAATGTGCAGTATCCATCGGAATCGGTTCCAATAAGCAAAAAAGAAAAAGCCTAACAAACACGCTCAACAGCTGATTGTTACAGCTGTTGAATAGACTTGAATCGTTTGCACTGTAACAGTGCTTCCAAACTCAGGTCAGCTAAGTTTCTCCTAAATTCATTTCTCGCCCAGCGAATCTGGGAAATATCGGCTTCAACAGTAGCCGTTGAGGGGAAGAATGTTGTCAGTCATCCACAAAAGGTTTTCAGAGCTTCAAAATCTTTGGATGGCCGAACCGGCTTCCATGCATCATAAAAAGAGATCACTTCGCCAGTGCCATCGATCCCATCGCGGAAAGAATTTTCTTCCCGATCCTTTTCCAGGAGTTTCCTGTGTTGTCTCTCAAGACATTCTATTTATTAGCCCGACTATCATTTCTCCTTCAGTCTAACGATATATTTTCGGAGGACTTTTGTCACTTCAGGTGGCTTTAATATTACCAACTCGCATGGAAGAGTCCTGAGAAGGTTAGCTTGTTTAAGAACATTGACGCAACAAGACTGTCTGGCAAAACGAGACTATGCAGCTCAGAAATAGCCAGACAGTTTTTTGCATCACAATGTTCAACTCGATCACAATGCAAAAATCGTGGTTGATTTTGGGGGTTCCAGTTTCATGAGCAGAATATAATTTAGATTTTAATAATCAGTACTGCGGCAGCTTCTCAATGATACTCGTTTTATTAAATTTAGTGCTCGACAAGCCGGTCAAAAATGGTTTTAAAATTGCCTCTGGACAAATGGAAAGTATGACGTAAACCAAATGCAGTCAGCCGTTCAATCTCGCTGTGCCCACACCATTTAGGACACCATGCTTTCACCCCTAATGGGTGGGCCGGACCCAGATTAAGAAACCTGCCTTTCTCGCTTGTAACGCGGTCCTGCTAACACAACACCATGAACGAAATACACTATTTGGCAGGCCGTGTTATTTTTTGCACATGCCAAAAATTGCTTATTTTTGGCATTTTCAAATTTTTATTTTTGGCAGTTTTGGCACCTGGCTCCTGAAATGCCAAAAATAACACGGCCTGGTTATATGTGTTCATTCCAGGGCAATGTCTACTTGTAAGCTGGTAGCCTACAGCATAACGGGTTAGAAGTATACCATAATATATATGTCAAACGCACTAGCCACGCATAAATGCAGACGACCGTCCATCAAGCATGCGCTGCAGAAGCATTTCCGTTCTACTTCACATCGCGGTAGCGCGTACCTTGCCGCTAATCGTGTAGCGCAGGGGTGTCGAACTCAATTTGGGTCGCTGAGTGGATTTAAACATTTTGATCGTTCGTGGGCCGGACCAGTCAATTGAGTCCAAAATGTTACCATCAAGTCAGCACATTTGTTTTTAACTGGAAAGCTTTATTATCAAATTTATACATAATAGTCCAACAGTATACAATTTATTTCAGATCCCATGGTACCATGCTAGCAACGGCGTTATTCGCAAAAAATGAAATAAGTGCTAAATCGATTGTTTGCGAATAAAGGTGTTACTAGAATCCAAGCCCTATGATCCGTAATATAATGTAATCTATTTACTATCACATACACAGGCTTGATAATAAAATATTGATATGAAAACACGGGCATGGATTTTGAGGCAGCAATTAGAAATCATTTGACTGGTCCGGCCCGCGAGCGATCTGAAGGTTTGAATCCGGCCCGCGACGCAAGTTGAGTTTGACACCCCTGGCTTTGATCATTCTATCTATTCGTTGCATCGCATTGTGTCCTCGCTATTGCATTGCACGTTGTGTCTCTCGAGCGAATAAAAACAATAGAACCGCCTATTATTATTCATAGGAGTCTTCAGTATGCATGGGCACTGAGCAGCTTCCGTGAAACAAATCATCGGCATCTGTTATTCATGAAATGCAATAATAGGAAAGAATTATCTCACAACAATCATTGTGCAGACAAGTTAGTGTCTTTGCGGTGTAACCGACTACTCTCAGAGACAGCTTAATCTCGGTACGCAGCAATCGCGAGCCTAACACAGAATTAAGCATTTCTCAGATAGTGGAGCAAGTCAATCGAGG
Organism: Botryllus schlosseri; assembly: GCF_051294905.1. Taxonomy (NCBI): domain Eukaryota; kingdom Metazoa; phylum Chordata; class Ascidiacea; order Stolidobranchia; family Styelidae; genus Botryllus; species Botryllus schlosseri. The sequence goes on along the minus strand of NC_137245.1, from coordinate 8,931,228 downwards.
CAATCAGCTACAGATTCAATCACTATGAATTGATTAACAAAATCCGCCGACACGCAATCAGTTTGTCGACAAGACGGACCATAATCACGTTTGCTTGGCTACTGCTACACTGCTACAGTCATTGCAAAGCTATTGCAATTGCTTGATGTATAAACAAAGCTACTTAATTTTAAAAAGGCCGTCGCATAATGGATTACTGCATAAAGAAAAGAGAAAATTATTTTTGTGCACTCGATGTAGAAGTTGGTCCGAATACAATTACTGAATAGCGCAGATAGCGAGATAGCGCAGTGGTATAATCCGCGGCTGCAACACCAATGGGTGCGGGTTCGAGTCCGACCGAGGTCGACTTCCGAATTCCGACACCTAAGTGTTGGGGGTTTACCTAGGCTCCTCCTCGCCACCTCATCCGCGTCAGCGGTGTCTTACATAAAGCCTAGAGGTGGGCCGGGCTATAAGTCGGCAGTTACGGAAAATAAGAAGAATCAAGGCCTGGTGTAAATGACCATAGTAGTCGACAAACACCATGAATACCCCAAAAAACAAACAAACAAACAAACAATTACTGAATCTACAGATGTGTTATATCTGAATATGTCGCTCAAGATATTTATCTCTTTGATGGTTGGATCCGTGATCTACTCGCGTTCTTCAGGTACAGAGTGCTGGTGTTGGTATTCGACTTCGAATAGGACTTAAGTTTCTCATTTTCAGCACAATTTTGCATGAGACGATTCGTTGGCGGGGAATGGGTCACAAAGGGGGATTGCGGGGTTGGTAAAGTATTTTTACGTCAGTAAGGAACATCTGTTATGCCGACTAATATTCATTAAGGGTGCGGAAAGGAATTCGGAGATTGCGGGCGTATTTGAAGGATGGATCGTGAGTGAAACCAGACGCTATTAAACGATGAGCCCGATTGACGAAAAAAGCATGATTTCTCGATATTGGTTAAACGTTTAAGTATAACTTAAATTGCTATCCGCAAGCAACTTTGGAACTTACTGCTAGCGATATATTGAATCTTTCATTCAAGAGTTACTTGTTCACAGCTAATGGACCAGTACCTTCTTGAGCATACCACTAATATGGGTTGTGACTTGGGCATCTTGTCGCGATTTCGCAGTAGCAGTGATAGCGCTATTTCTCGGACACCGGTTTGGAAGAAAATTTGTAATTATTCAGCAACCACCATTGTGCGAATTGCATTTCAGGTTTTTCAGCGAAGAATGAACAAAGACGTGAATTTCTACCGTGGCTGGGATGATTACGTGAATGGATTTGGCAATCGCGAAGGAAATTTCTGGCTCGGTATGAGGATATCTAATGTGATTTGATGGACACACTGGGCAGGCAATATGATTTTAAATGCAAACCTCAATTGACTGCGCAATCAAATACTATTTCATCTGCTTTATACTTGCTGGTGTACCAGGGTTCACCAGGACTCTGATCTCGCAGAACCGGAGTTTGAGTCCATAACTATGATAAATATATAGGCTAATAACCCCGTACATATTACCAAATTTACGTCCTCTTACGCAAAATGCAAAAATCACAGAAACTCGACTAATGATTGCACTTCCCTATCTTCCTTATCGTTTTAAATTTGTACATGAAAAACACAGGTTTAAATAAAAGACCAATATTTATTTGATGAGACCGGAAGTCACAGCAAGACCGTAAGTGTTACGTGATCATACAAAAACAAATTTTCGGTGACAACGTTTTAATATTAGTTTCGGCTGTCCGCAATAACCTGAAATATATCGATCTTCAGGACTCAAGCAGTTGCATCAAAAGACAAAGTTTGGAAATACTGAGTTGGAAATCAACATGATCACAGCAGACGAAGTTCGTTTAACTGCTAAATACAGGTGGGTGTTTTTCACACGACTTAATGCTTTAATCGAACATACTGTTCTACGTTATACCTCTGAATTGGCGATACAAATCAACCGGTTGCTGATGTCGAAGCTAAATATGACCAGAAGCATATTTATCAAACCCCTTACTTTCCCCGTTCATATATATTCGCGTTACCTTGAAGAAGTTTTATAACGTATTGTAGATCGCTATCTCTACACTTGTAATTGAATGATAATTCACGGCGTTACTTCTACTTCTACGTGAGGAGCAACGGTGGCTGCTTTGACGACCGCTGGTGTAGAGCAAATCTCTGAGAATAATTGAACGAATAAGCGGCTGCGCTGCAACAATTCAAACATTAATAGGCGCAAGAAATATACTTACAAGCTCGAAGAAAGCATTCCTAATCGACTAGAATCTTAGGTAATTCGACTCCATTGGAAACATATCTTCTATAACAGGGGTCACTAAACACGCGGCGTCATATTTTGACGAAACTGATTTCAGTTTCAAAATATTGTTGTTTGTTTGTTTTGTTTATTTTTGAGGTATTCATGGTGTTTGTCGACTACTATGCTCATTTTGATTTACACCAGGCCGATATTCTTCATGTTTATTCCGTAACCGCCGACATATAGCACGGCGCACTTCTAGGCTTTTTGTAACACACCGCTCACGAGGATGTGGTGAAAATATTGTTGTTGTAAATATATCAAAATAAATTATTCTCCTGTGCCCAATATCACTATTCCTCACTACCCGAATCGGCTTCGGCGATGGCAACAGCATTCCACCGAGGGAGAATCAGCTGATATGAATGGACAATGTCTTGTTGCCATGTCATGCAATGGCTCAGACACTGACAAGACCTAGCTAGAAGCTTCGAAAACAGATTACGCATTACGAGGAGATAGTACAGTCTCTCGCCAAGTCCAATATTGATTCCCTGCTGGTCGCTGAAAAGCGTTGCAAGATATCGTGTGCAGCTCATAGTTTAAAATAAAATGAAAGTAGTGATCGTGATATTGTTTAGTACTGGTATTTTTTTTATAAAATATTAATTCTTTTGTGGTAACTATGACCGTGGCCCATGCTAGAGAGCACAGCGTTGTACTGATCTGAGGTATTCGAAAGGTGGTTGTTCAACTTTGATTTCGACTTTGAATTCATGTTGCCAGCGGCCTTGATGAAATTTGAAAGGTGGCCCGCGATCCGTTCTGAGTTGGCGAACCCTGTTCTATATCGACATGATTTTCTTTTAAAGATCTGGCGCATTTTCTGTTCAATAAGGCTGGATCAAATTTGATCTCCCATATATGTTATTAAATGTGGTCCCTGTCCTCTTCGGGGTTCTTGCAGTGCGTACTAGAGAATGATTTCGGATATATTCCGCGTGTTTATTCCGTAATAGAATCCACTGCCGCCTATACATTTTAATATTTATTATGATTAGGCACCACCTCTAATTAGCACTGATCGCGATTCTATTGACACAGCCATTTTCAAATTGGAGCCGGCTCCGACAAGTACAGACTAACCGTATCCGGATACTCCGGGAATGCTACCGATTCTCTCACATATCACAACAACCAACAATTCACAACAAAAGACGCGGACCACGATCAGTTCTCTGCAAATTGCGCTGCTGACTACGAAGGAGCATGGTGGTACAACCAATGCTACCACAGCAATCTGAATGGGAATTTCACGGAACCATACCCGAAGGGGATCGTTTGGATTAATAGTCATAATTCTCACCTGCGTTACTCAGAGATGAAACTCCGGCGAGTATGAGAATCCCAGATAGCTTTCAATTATCAATACACGATGCGTGAAATGTGCGTGTTTTACATGTCCATAGGCCTATGATGAACCCGTGCCCCGTAGGCATCAGCACTGCTAAATCATCAATGCTCATCGGCAACCGCAATCTATATACCCGCGGATTCGCTTTACCCAACATATCGAGTGCCTTGAAGGCGGAATTCAGTTTTGCACAATACGTTGATTGATCGCAGAGAAAAGCAGACATGGCGGTGCCTGTATTAAAGCGAGAAATGAACTACTTTGGAAGTGATGTTCACGTTTATACATTCGAATTATAAACACAGTCATCCACATTGCGATAGGTGGCGTGCCGACTGCCGACACTGCCGTTAAAACCTAGGCTTGTAGCGCTACGTTATGTTACAGGCGACCAACATGATAATTGAAAAGTAAAGTTAATCAATTTAAATCAGGAACAACTTTTCCTGTCGCTGCGGTTATTACCCTGGTATGTTGGAAGTATAATTGAACTGCGTGTGACATGCCAGTTAGGGATGGTGCGAACGTTAGGTTCACGTTCGCGTTCTGTGTGTGAACCTCATTCACAAACGAACCTTGGTAGGTTCTGCACTGCACAATTTTCAGGTCTTTATAACACCTTTGGTTGAAATTCTTTGCATTTTAACTATACGGACCACTCACACCAAACGAGCACGCACCTTGCCAATCTCAAATATTTTACTTGCTTTGCTTTTTGTTTGCTCGAAATACTCATCTTTCCGTTTGTGAATATTTAGTGACTCTGTCCTTTGAGCTTGACCCGCAATCACAAAACAAAAGAACGAAATACACCACATGGAGGTAGTCAGCGAATGATGCTTATTCAACCAATCAATGAAATTGATACAACGAATACATCGTCGTCCAATGTAAAAAATCTAGTAGACGCACGGGATCTATCTTGATTTGATATGTTTATTGTATCATAAAATCCAAATCCGTGCGATTGGGGTGTTGGCTACTGTATAACTTGTTTATGCTGGGGTAATATCGGTAGCAAGTATAGAAACCCGTTTACACCCCGATCAATATCAATGTAGCAATAGTCATACGATGGAAAATATTGATTTTATGGGATTATTATAGCATTTGATTGTTCCAGTTGATACATAATCGAAATTGTTATAGGCTATGTGTGCATTGAATAAAAAAAAGAAACCTCCTCGTTTGATACATTTGCCTTGTGTTTCGTCGAAGTACAAATATTTTTGAAAAAATTCATCCTTTGACTGAAAAAATTTCCGCGCTTTGCGAGATTAGCAATCACTTGCGTAGTAAGCCGAACGAAATGAAAGGATAAGTCCGGTGTACGCCGTTACCGTGAGCGCAAACTTGTGTAAACGAAATTTTCGCGCCTTACTATGTTTAGCATCTATTATAAGCTAGATTCAAACCGATAAAGAGGGATTTGCACGAAAAGTGAAGACTTGAAATAGTATTAAACATATCTATAGCTAAAAATAAGCCAAATGGAACGAAAATGAAAAATTCTGTGAGTGCGCTTTCTTTTACTGTGATCCTAACTCCAGATTCCCCCTAACAACCGCAATATTACCCCTACGGTGGCGAACCATCGCCCTAATGCAAAGGCGGACAACATACGGCCCGCGGACAGTTTCCGGTCTTACATGATAATGTGGCCATAGCGGCCCCAGTCTGCCGAGATTCCCCACTACTTGCTAACTACGTCCAATTTTAGTGACTGTATGTTATTATATACGTGTGTGCGCAGCGTACGAAAGTGGAAGTTTTAAGCGCAAGTTCGTCGAAGCGAGAAGACTTGCATTATAGGCATTTACGATGTAGGCTACTCAACTCTAATGTCGTCTGTGGTTATCACGGTGTTTAACGAATACAATGGTCATTTACATCAGGCCGATATTTCTTATATTTAATCTGTAACCGCCGACTTGTACCACGGCACACTTCTAAGCCTTTGTAAGACACCGCTCACGCGAATAAGATGGCGAAGAGGAGCCTAGATAAACCTCTAACTCTTAAGTAGGAATTCTGGAGTCGACCTTGGTCGGACTCGAACCCATAACCCATTGGTGTTGTAGCTGTGGAATATACCACTACGCTATCTCGCCACCTACTCAACCCTAATGAATCGATATCTTGGTAAATTTGGGGTACCAGGCTTATCAAACGCCTCGAAATCTTAATTTAAGATTGCACCATAGCGTCCTATATGGTGTGGACACAAGCAAATCTCACGGCTCGGTGAAATTGGTCTACATCAGTGGTTCTCAACCGCCGATCCGCGGACCGGTGCCGGTCCGTGACGACATTGCTGCCGGTCCGCCAGGTATATAACAATTTTATACCTTAATTTCAAGATACAATGTTGAAGGCTTGTCCAATGATAAAATAAATTAAACATCAAATTTTAAACTGATTCAGAACTTCGTGAGGTAACATTAGGGTAGGGTTACCATACGTCCTGTTTTAAGAGGATTTGTCCTCTTTTTTGACCTTTTTGAAAGTGTCCTCGGAGGACGCCCAATGATAATCTTGGTTTAATATATAGCGTTAAATTCGACTGAGATACAGTAAATCAGAACTGAAGTAACGCTCCGGCGGCTATTTCTGGAGCTTAGCCGGAAAGTTGACCTTTTAGTCAATGAACGGAGAATTCAACAAAAGTGTGAATTTCTGGAGCCGAGTCGGAAAAATCACCTTTTATTTATAATTTTTTTTAGTCAACTAACCACGAAGTCGAGAAGATTTACCATTTTTCCGTATTTTACTCCAGTATTGTAAGTGTCCTCTTTTCAGATTTCCAAAATATGGTAACCCTACATTAGGGCTGGAAACATGTTCGATTTGACTTGAAGTTAAAGAAGTGTCCTTTGACGACATGCGAGCGACTTGTACAGAACAGATAAGAGCTGACTCATCGCTAAACAGCGCAGTTTGCGCGATCATTTGTTTTCGATTCATTCGTTTCGTGCAGGACCGTAACGGGGGCACCCCAAACCGCCCAATTGGAGAGGGGCTGAGCTTGAAAGGGGCCTAAAATTATTTTGCAAATGAACATAAATCATTGCGTATTTTTTTGAAAGTTTTTCCAACATTTTTCAATTTTTTTCACGCTCTGCGCAATTTAGTTTCACTAAATGTCTTGCTTATTAGGTGCCCTTCTCCAAGAAATACGCATGATTTATAGAAATAGGCATTTCGGCGTCAGCCATTACCGCGCCACGACGTACCAACACATAATGAAGTTTAGGCTAACATGGATCTCAGAAAGTGTGCCAAAAATTCGGCAGCAAGAAAACCGAATCAGTCATGAATGATCGAAAATTTTCGCTGTTGGCGCGATTAAGCTACAAAAACTCTCTGCTTACACTGACTAGAATGAATGTGCTCACAAGTACAGGTGAAAACATCCACCCAACTGTGGAGCCTAGGAGTGAAGCCCCCGGAAGTTTAGCTTACCGCCCTGTGGACGCCCAAGACCAGCGTTTTTGGAGTGGGCTGACGAAGTGCTTTTTCGGCCCGGATTTGCGGATGCCCAGTAAAGCTGCTGTAAGATGTTTTCGTGCGGCGCATTGTATCCGTAGTTGCCTGAGTAGCCTGTATGTGGTGGTAGTGGGCAATGAGCAAGGTAGCACGACAATGTGCTTGGTTCGACTCCGAAACGCTACTACTCCCGACATTGTTAAAGAGAAGAATACTATTCGAGTTGACGTGGTCGGTTAAACCCACGGCCTTCGGCGCGAAAAACTGTAAACGACTCTCGGCGGTAGCACGTTTATCTGGACAAGGTAATTCTACCTCGACACAGCAATCGCACTACCATAAAATCACATGGATGCCATCATGAAGACAATTAATTACGATAAAAACCCTATAGATGTCACTCTCCAGCACCATATAATTGCATAAAACGGTTGCATACTTTACATTTTGGCTTCCTTTCAATTTTAGAAAGTCCACCGGTCCGCCAGACATTTTTTGAAATTTTACCGGTCCGCGAGGTGAAAAGGGTTGAGAACCACTGGTCTACATCACGCTTTTCATTTGGTCAAAGGCAATTTGAGGGTAATTTTTGATCGGCTTGCCGAGCGTTAAATTTGATAAAATGAGTAGCCATCGAATGCTACCGTGGTTCTTATTGCGGAAATTTAAATTTTATTCTGCTCGTGGTCCTGGACCATTCAAAATTAGTCTCGAATGTGACATTGTAACAGAGTTTGGTATTGTGACGCAGCCATATGCCGTCTGAGCAGCTCAAGAGCAAGTGCGCACGAGAGTGATAATGTCAATGCTCAATCGGTTGCGCAACAATGGCCATTACGCTTGCGGTTTACTCTGCTTCACACCTGCTCCCAGACGGCATGGTTGCGTCACAATACCAAACTCCGTTACAATGAAACATTCGAGGCTAGTTTGGGGGGGGGGGGGGGTTCTAGGACCACGAGCAGAATAAAATTTATATTTCTGTAATCAGTACCACAGTATAGCTTTCGATTGATACCAATTTTATCAAATTCAATGCTCGGCAAGCCGGTCAAAATTTACCGTCAAATTGCCTTTGACCAAATGGAAAGTTAACGTAGACCAATTTCACAGAGCCTTGATATTTGCTTGTGTCCACACCATATAGGACACTATGATTGCACCATGTGTTGATTGATCAGAGAGAAGCAGACATGGTGGTGCCTGTACTAGGCTACAATGCTGTTCTCAAATCCACATTGGCGAGAAATGGATTAGAAGTGACATTGCTGTCGTTGAAACACATTCATTTTAAATGCGATCTATTCATTGTACATGTGAATAAAAGGGCGAATAATGTATCGATTCAGTAATCCGGCCCGCAAAGTACTTAATTTTCCTATATCCGGCCCGCCGACTGAAGAAGTTGCCCGCCCCTGCCCTGATAGATGCGATTTCCAAACACAGACACAGTATTTCTGTAGCGAACCAAAGTCCGTTATTCGCGATTCACGAAAGTCCGAAATAAGAAACGGCGGATGCAAGACTTTTCTATCTAATTTAAGGTGATTAAATGTATTTTATCAATTATACTGTTATTTGCATATATATTACGAATCTTTTTTATTGTCGTTCACTCTACGCAATCAGATTTACCAATAATGGTGATTGAAGTGATGACTTCTAAAATTCAGGTCACTCATTTGTATAAAATATTTTCAGGTTGCCAAAAAATGATGCAGACCAATTTTTGCTAATTTCAAGCAGAAGCCGTAAAATCTCAAATTTTTGGCTATTTTTGGATATACTGTGGTATTTTCGGTGGCAAATTTCGTCACTTAGCCCCGGCCAAACATCGTGTTCAAAGGCATGACAGAGGTGAGAGGGATGATCTGTGATACCGTTTGGACAGAGTCATCACAGATTAATGAAAAAAATAGGATGGTGATTGTGTCACAATTCGTCAACTTCATTGAAATAGCCTCTTAAATGCGGTGGCGATATAATTCGCTAATTAACTACTTTCCACATTGAAATTGGGGACCGCGAACAGAAGACTAACTGACAACCTGGTTAAGCACATGGAGCAGCAGTGATAGTCAATATTTGTGCGAGTATCTTTTGTCGTATCAATGTAGATTGAACGAGATCAGAACGAAGCTTGAGGCTGTACGATATAGAATGCAATTTGATATTATGATGCTTTACGCGACTGCTATATTCTCCTCACAAGCGATGATCGAAAGGGTGACCCACGTCATTACTTCCGCGCACACCACGGCCCAGCTCAATTGATGTCTAAACGTTAGCTGATCACCATCAAAGACCCGCAGTAAGCTTTAAAGCCGTGGAGCTGGTGAACTCTTTACTCATCGTCATCAACAACTCCGCGTGCAGGCAAATCACATTTCTGGCAAACCTAACAAGATGACACTCAATTTCGTAGGCAATTAATTTGATAAATTACAAGTTTAGAAAATAATCGCACTAGCTATTAAGAATGCTCTCGCTGGCAATTAGTTGGCCACCCTGCTCTATCTAAGGAAACAATAAGTCTATGCGGGGCCTACGATAACTTAGTTATCGTAGGCCCCGGTCTACGTATAGTTTCAACCACCGAATACCTCAATATAAAATGCTGCATTCCAATGGAAACGAAAGCTGTGCCTGAATTGTAATTTCTGAAAAGTTGGTTTGAATTTAGAAGCTGTATAAACTGGCGACGAACCAAGAAATTTCCCAGGGTATTTCCACGTATAACATAGCGTTTATAAACACCTTGCAAGAGAGTTTACAAATGAATGAAATATATACTCAGATTCTACAAATATATCTAGTTCTAAACACTCTAATACTATCACAATGGTCACTGTAGTTTTCTTCGTGGATATTTCTTAATGGGATGATAAGTTAATTTGATATAGACATAATTTCATTGACCTTAAATAAACCACAAAGATTATCATCATACCTTACATTAGGGTTACAATATTTTGGAAATCCGAAAATAGGACAATTTTACCAAATTTTCAGACTTGCAATACCGGAGGAAAATCCTGAAAAATGGTAAATTTTTCCCACTTCGTGGTCGGTTGACTATAAAATGAAGGTCAGCGTTCCGGTTCAGCTCCAGAAATAGCCGCCGGAGCGTTACTGCAGTGCTGATTTACTTTATCTCGGGCGGATTTTGCCCTGCATTTAATCAAAATTCTAAAAAGAGGACAAAATCCCAAAAAAGAGGACATTTGGTCGTGCTCCAAGGACACTTTCAAAAAAAGTAAAAAAAAGAGGACAAATCCTCTTAAAACAGGACGTATGGTAACCCTACCTTACGTAAAACCCGTTCAAATGATCTACGGCCCTCCAAGGAGTCTACGGATCCCAGTTCCAGGAACGCTGGTATAAGTAATCTCTACCCTTATACAGGAGCCTTGCATTAGCTCAAACGACATCATTTGCAAATTGAAAGTCTTTAGAATACGATGAGTATTTCTAACCGTTTTCAATGATATTTCAAACCGCCATCCTTTCACTATACGGAATGTTAATGACAAGTCTAAGTCTGAACTATACGTTCCCTACTTGGCATCACGTAGATGCGACCAAAGAAAAACGTAGAGTAACATAGCCATGATCAGGAAAGGCATTGGAAACAACGCTGCTACTGCAGAGTTGAATATCCGCATCAATACTCTCATCATAAATATGCTTATTGTTGTTGCCATAGCTACTCCTGCTAGAGGTAGAGCGTAGGCCTTGACGCGGGTAGATCTGGGCATGTTTGCTGAGATAGCAGTTAAACGGTGCGTGCAGCAGACCTGGGCACCATCCCTGACAGACCACAGTGCTAGGAAAGCAGCGGAAACACCAACAACGGAATGGATCCGGAAACATAGAGAAAATAAGGCAAGTGAGACAGCAGCTACTCCGGCAAAACAAAGGAATGTCAATCTTGGCCTCGCGAATTTATCCAGGATTTGTCCCGCTGCAGAAGAGCATATTGTTGCCAGCACGAATCCAATACAGATCATTATACCGACAAATTGATCGTTCAACGTTGGGAATTCATTCAACATCAAGGATGATATCAAAACGGAGCCTAAAGGTCTCTCAAACATCGTGAAAGTATACACACAAGCAATTATAAGGAATGGAGAATGCGTTACTAGATACTTTATCTCACCTAGTTCTCTTTTCAAGTTGAACGATGACCGCGACTGTGCTAGAGCAGGGTCGACCTCATTAAATGATGATTTGCTATCATCAGTTCGTTCGACAACCCCAGCTACTGGGGGCCTACCGGATATGTACATCATCGACACTACGGTGCACACAAGTGAAAGAAAACTAATCGAACCGAACACGCAAGTATACGCAATTTGGAATTGATTGTCGAATATATTAGTTTCGTTGCGAGTCTCCGTAATTCGATGAAGTTGCTCTTCGTTGTATGACACTCCCATTGCTCTTGTAGCAATTACGTTCGTGATCAACTGAGACAGTCTTCTTGACACCCATGGAAAAGCGTTAGCTTTGCCCCTTTCCTTCTGTGGAAACCAATTACCGGCGCACAATTGTATCAGCGACATCAATATTGAAGTCGAATTCCCACTGAGGAACATACCAGCGATCACAAATCCAAACATTTTAAGTACAACGCCAATTGAGATTAGGAAAGTGGCAAGCGTATTCACAGCGGCTCCCAAAACGGCAAGATTTCGAAATGTCATCAGCTCGCCGAATATGCTGACCAGTAGGGTTCTGGTTTAAATCATTTTGCCCTTGATTAAAATCGATTTTAATCAATTAAATAATTCAAATCATGATTTTTTTGATTTTTTTGGTTTTTTTACTCATAATAACAGCAACACAAACAAAAGAAAATGGGATGAATGACGACCATGTTAATCAAGGTGATGAAAGATAACGCTTAAACTTTAATAATGTGGGGCAGTGAATTATCATCCAGATAGCTGAAAACGTTCAACCTATGTGGTAATGATAGCTGAAAACCTATGTGATAATGATGGGTCGCGCGAATCATTACTGATCGGTTCTAGTAGCGAGAGAGAGAGAGAGAGAGGTTCTAGTAGCGAGAGAGAGAGAGAGAGAGTCTTTATTTTCATCCAACCGAAATACACAACAAACGGCAGTGATGGCGGTACAGAAAATATGCGTGCACAGTGTTCGGTATTAGATAGGAATGATCGATAAGACCGTAAAGGTCATCTAGTCTGATCACACCAGCATCAAACAGGTACACTTGACTCTGAACAGTCTGGCTGTAAAAAATGTTTAGTTAAGAAAGGAAAATATAAGAAAAATTAAACGATGGTAGCAAATGATCAATGAAGCAATGTCTGGGCGAGGTAGGGCAACAGTGTTAGTGTAACGACAAGAGGTGATCAAGTAGGGCTTTTTTGAATCTATTATAAGGCAATTCACGGATATGTGGTGGTAATGCATTCCGAATGATAGGTCCGGAGTAGTCGATAGTTAGCCTTAGTCATAGTCAGCGAGGAAACATGTTGAGTCAAATTGAGACCATCCATATTAGTTGTATTCATCTTGATCGATGGAGTGGTTTCTGCCAGAAAACTGGATCAGAGATTTTTTCAAATTCGATAGAGACTCCCGATTGCGCTTCGCTTTCTGTATCCCAGCAGTGTCTTGGAAATAGCAGCAGCATGTTCCAGACAACTAACCAGTATTCAATAGCAATACGCTAACATATTGTTTGACTATCGCTCTTTGTTCTTTTCCCATTTGCCTGTCAAATAGCTGAACTATACCGGTGCCGGTGACGAGATGTTATCTCCGGTTTATATAAAATGCACATGATTGTCCGATAATAATACCCACATTCACGCATGTCGTCCGAAAATTTGAAAAAAACAAAAAATATCAATAAAATCAAAATGGTAAAATTAAAATCAAAAATCAATGAATAAAACCTGATTTAAATCACACTGATTTAAATCAGCCTGATTTAAACCAGAACCCTACTGACCACGACTACGCTGAACGCCCTGCCAACAAGATTCATTGTCGCTTGCAAGTCCACCATGACCGGGTCCACGCGGAAATATAATGAAGTCAAATCGTTGATGAACGAGAAGAAGCTGTAACTGAACACATCCAGAAATAACAGGCAACACACTAAAATCAGAACGCCCCATCGTTTCCTAACAATGTAATAACGCTTTCCTCGCGAAATGAACGTTGAATCCAGCAACAGCAATGTCTCCCCAGATTGCTGTTCATCTGCCTGATCTGCCATGTTTTGCTTTTTGTAAAATTTACACAAATTGCATTTCTTGTTGTTTGTGTAGCGGTATCAAGTCGACTACATGAAAAAGCGGAATGCCAGAGCACGGCGCGCGATCATCAACTTCCTTCCAGTACTTCCTCGTCAAAGAGAAATCGACGTGTTTTGGAATCAATCACTAAATTTCAGTAAGATACATTCAACCCTGCGACATCAATCATGGCAATTTCTTCACGAATCCACAAACGTGCAACAGAGCAAATTTCGGTCGCAGGGTTGTATGGAGTCACGTAGCAGATTTTCGGAGACTCGACTTGACTCGAGTGAATTTCTCGGATGTGTAAGATGACCTGAGTCGACCCAAGTTCAATGACCTGAGACATTCAGTAGGACTTGACTCGTGATACACTTTTATAGCCATTCTCAGGTGTCTCATCGTCGAATTGAGAAACAACTGTGTCCGAATGAAGCGGAAAATCAACTGTATGCTTCATGGTCAGCTGGTCACCCTTAACCCAATCAACAAAAGTTGAAGCGATCGCCATGCGTATCATATGCTTTCGATGTCACTATGATACTTCAAAAGATACAATCTCGCACTTCAACTGCTGCAGACTCATTAACCCTTATTGTCGCATTTACCCTATCGCTACTACAGCTCACAAACGTTATTAGCCCTTTCGCTACCTGAAGCATGTGATGCTTTCTGACAGAAATACTAACTCTATGTTGCAGGTCATAACAATTTTACAATACGTTTTCGTCATCGTGCTAGTTAAAATCCATGACGATCGTAAATACAAAGCAAGTACGAATAGACACAATCACATAAAACGAAACATTAATCAAATGCCCTCTGCCGATCACGAAAATTGTGCAATGTACATGGTCACTGAGCAATAGCGCCGTCAATAATTTGGAAAATTTCAAAAATGATACGTATCCAACTATCCATGTCCCACTCTATAGATTATTGATTAACAAAAACGTCAATGAGCCTGCAATAAGCTCACAGGAAAGTCGGTAACATTTGTCTAAATGCGTTTGAAAGTAGCCTATAGCTGCCGTAGAGCGGGCGTGTTAGCGACCATAGAACGGCGAGAACACTAGTAATCACGAAATCACGACTCCTGATTGGTTAATCAAGGGGTTCTCAAAGGGTGGGCCACAGAGCTAGCTGGAAAATTTCAGAATTAATGTAAGTTTTGTTATATTTATTATGTTATTCGCTAAAAATATATTCGTATTATCTAATTATACGCAGGCTACATAAAGCTTTTCATCCGGCTCTGATTAGAGGTAGTGGCACGTATGAAGTCAGCATGTACAAATCGAAAACGTTAGGGAGAGACGGTGGCCTTTTCTACTGTCTATGACAACCTACGGCTAACAGCAACTAAAATATTCTCAAGCGTATAACAACTGGAAGATAATGCTGAAGTAACCAAGTATTCCGGCAGGGTCATATGTCGTATGCCGCTCAAAAAGGTTCGCGTTCACACGAACCTGAACCTTTCAGAGGTTCACACCATCCCTAGTATGTTAAATTGTTGATATTGGCAATTGCTGGCATGGGCATGTGAAACAGCCTGTATCAACCGTTGTTGAAATTCCGTTCCTATATGCCAGTGGTTCCAAACTTTTTTGTTGTCACGGACCCATACATGCATACATGCTATAAACTATTTAAAATATGGTCTATTCTCTTTCATTAGCAAAATATAGAGGTATGTGATGGAGAAGCTGCATCTCAATTTCATCTATGACACAATGACTTGCAAGCTAGAAGTTCTACCGAGCGAGATAGTGTAATGGTTATGCGTCCGGCTTCTCGATCCGTAGGTCGTGGGTTCGATCCCCGGTCGGGTCATACCAAGGACTCGAGAATTGGTATCCGAAACTATCCGGCTCAGCAATCACAGATAGCGTAGAGGAGAAAATACGGGGGCGCAGACTAGATGACCTCGCGGCCGTATCGCAACTTCGTCGTCAAAGCATCTCGATGGTGCAGGCGAAAAAGAATATCATCGCTCTCTCTCTCTCTACTACCGCAGTCCAGCACAACCATGCCCGAACTATGTGTAAATAGATCGCTTGGTTAATTCCCTCTCGTTTAAATTGTATAGGCGTGTAGCTACTAGCTATACGTAATATGTCACCGCCGAATACTTTGAGAATTGAGAGGTCGATTTAGGTTTTCGGAATCATTGTGACAGTTCCATTCGATTAATAACAGTTATAATAAATTCTGAGCTATTTACGATGAATTGCGTTATCGATGGAGAGGCTTAGCCCGTCCGTGCCTTACCTCTCAATTCACACTTTATTTCGGACTAATAATTATGCAAATTGTGTGAATTCGGCAGAGAACTATTCAAAATCTAGAAATTCATAAACATCAATAGAAAATACCAAAATCAATTGAAGGTTTCACAATTTTCGTTCACTCATCCTGACGACAGGTGAGACACTTCCTGACTTGCCTCTCCTGTCCCCACGTCACAGATGTATCACAACTTAGGGTTGGTAGCAGAGATGAGCGGATTTGGAATTTCTATGTCCTAATCCAATCCAAATCCGAAGCTTCAAATCCTAATCCAAATCCTAATCCATAACTTATGTATATTTGAGTCCATGTCCAATCCTAATCCAATTCCAACATGAAATTCAGAAAAAATGCTAATTTATATAAGGAAGTTATTCTTCCACAACCAACAATCCTTTTGATTTAAGACAACTTGGCATAGGGCTGCACCTCTCATGCTAATTGGCAACGAGTATACCATAGTGTAATGCACCATAAGTACATTATTAAATGATCTGAATAAAGTTTGTCGCCTTTCGCCACACGACATATCACTCTCCCTGAAAATCGGTAAATCAAATCCAATCCTAATCCGTTCAGAAAAAAAATCTCTTATCCTAATCCAATCCAAATCCGAAAAAATTTCCAAAATCCGTTTTTTTCAAATCCTAATCCTAATCCATGCTCATCTCTGGTTGGTAGGCCTATATTATTTTGATGTTTGACTAGGCTTACCATACGTCCTCTTTTAAGAGGATTTGTCCTCTTTTTTGACTTTTTTGAAAGTGTCCTCGGAGGACGCCCTTTTGTCCTCTTTTTTGAGATTTTGTCCTCTTTTTTGAAAATTTAGGTCAGATTTAGAGGAAATTGCGAGTGATATGCCGCAAATTAGCGCAGAAGTGAAGCTCCGGCGGGTATTTCGGAGGGAAAAGTGGTGATTTCAGCTCTGAGCGAAAAGAAGACCTTTTTTTTTTAGTCATCCACCTAGCAATGTGGAGTGAAAAACGTGTTTTTCAGCTCTGAGCGGAAGTGATGACCTTTTTTTTTTTTTTTTTTTTTTTTTTTAGTCAACCGATCATGAAGCGGGTGAAATTTACCTGTTTTTGAGAATTCTTCTCCAGTTTTGCTTGTCTGAAATTTCTGAAAAAGTGTCCTCTTTTTTCATTTCCGAAATATGGTAAGCCTATGTTTGACTCGATCTACACCTGTGATCACAGGTTCTCGCATTTGAAAGGAGCATCACAACGAGCCTACGTTCTCATAACGCAAGATTCGCATGGTCAAATAAGGCAACCAGAATGATTAGTACGACTTTTACAGAGAAAATGTGGCACACACGATGAATCCCATGCAGTGAGTTCGAATAAGTAGGCTTCTACCAAAGATGTTGCGATTTTTCAATTGTGACGTAACAGTTTATTGACATGAATGGCTCTTCGGGAGTTAAAATGAAAAAAATAGGGCCAAAATGGCTCTTCAGACAAAAAAGGTTCCCGACCACTGATTTAGATGATAAGATCTCATACATATAGCTCTTCAGAGTACAAACTGAATGTTCAACAATGTCAAAAATTGTGGCTGGAGATAGTCTACTCGATTGACGCGCCATTAAAATGATCACTCGGCCTGCGAGAATCACAAGGAATTCGAGGACTTTAATGAATCATTGTAATCGAACATGCCAGACACTGAAATAGTTCCGTTTATTATTTCCTCTAAAATAAGGGACCACAATTATCAATCGTGCCACGATCAATCATTTTATCCTCATATGTAGTAATAGCTGCTTCTTTACTGAGTTTAGCGACAGACTGTAGTGCAGATGTTATTGTTCGCCTGTATACAAAACACTGATTCACGGGCCGAGTAAGCAGGCTGAAGCCTTAGAAATCATAGACGGAAACAATAAAACATGACAACATCTTTCTTTCATTATTTTAAAAGTAAGAATGCCAAAGTGACTTCACTACTACACAAAAAGACAGAGTTGAAACCGAATCGGAGCCTTGATAAGCCTGCCAGATCTTGTGGCAATTGCTCGAGTGTTGCCATTACTAATGGATGTGACATCACCAATATTCAATTATCCATGTCGTTTGGCTTGGATCGAATCGGAGTCTTAATAAGCCTGCAAGGTCTCGTGGTAATTACTCGAGTGCTGTCATTATACATTAACGATGCATCGACAGTATCCATGTTGTTACGGTTCGTTTGATAGACATCGTCAAGGGCCGGTCATTTTGGTGCACTGGTTTCGCAGGGCATGGCATGGTATCGTATGGAACGGACAACTTCCATATTCCGTGACCGCCTCACTCGCTCAAATCCAAACCATATTTACAATTTCCAATACCATAGCAACATTCTTCTACACTTTATTTGATCCTTTTACCATACTTCTCCGTTACCCAACATCTCAAGTAATACTCCATTTTTCATGAGTGAAAATTCTACGACGTTTTCATTTTGAATATTTTGAATGAACTACTCCATTTCAACTGACCTGATGCATCAATTCCATACACAATAAGTCTTATCACAGCGATGTAGGTAGCATAATTATCGAAGACGAGACGTAAAGTATATACGGGATTCCTTAGCAATCACAAAAAGGGAGGTACTCATGGCAGTGCTAACAATATGAAGATACCATGGACAAAATCACATGAAACAAATGCCCTGTCGCATTAGAATATATATCAGAATGTGATTAAGGATGTTCCTTTTGCGCATCAATTTTCATTAGCTTCATTGGCCAACACCAGGTTTAGCTATTCCTAATCAGAAGGAGCCAGATTTAGCGAAGTTAAAATGCGTGTTGAAGGCCGACAAGGCATAGCATGGCTCCGAGAAGCTAAATGTGGATATGGACGCGTGACTTGGCGCAAAATTTACTAATCTATTTCAAATCATCAAGTAAGCGGTGTTGACTATCAAACGGTGTTTCGTGTATGTTCGGATTGTTTGCGATATTGTTCAGCATTGTTACTTCACACATATATTGACCGTAAGCGAAATGAAAATAGCTTACAGAAGTGTTTCATAACCTTCGCAACGCCCTCTCAAATGGAATAAATAATTCGCGGCACCCTGGCAATTTGGGTACCCTGATGGGCGAATAGCGCAGTAGTTGTGGTAGCGATAAAAACCAAAGTAAGTTTAATACAAACATGATTAAAAGCATTGTCCTCGTTTAAAACTTGTTTATTTCTCCTTTCGTCTTTTAAAGCCATGGCGCTAATATGAATAGACATTGACAATTCAAAACGTAGGGTAGGTAAAATTTGTTCCTTTGACAAAAATGGCTTCCGACCCCTGTATTAAACGGACCCAAAATATCTATATATCAAAATATGAAGATCAAACACTGTAGCATCGGGCATTAGGCCGAGGGGGATACCAGATTTTGACATCCCCCTATTTGGTCACTACATCGCATTGTACTTGCGTGAGCGGGTAAAAATAATAGAACTACTTGGAACTTGGATTCCTCAATTTTTGTCACACGTCGTTCTTGTTTACCACATTTTCTAGCGGCAAACATAAGCTGTCAATCGGCGCACTGCTTGGGAACCACCGATCTACAGATTACGCTGTCGCACTCAGTGACGTGCGGTCAAATGAGGCATGTGAGGCAGTGCCTCACCTGTCGTCAGGACGAATAAGTGAAAATTGAGAAGACCCTCCATGAGTCGATGATTATTGATATTTTACATCGATGTTCATAAATAACTAAATTTGAACACTTTTTCACACAACATCATCAATTTTCATGATTCATATTCAAAAATACAGCGCGAAAGGAGAGTTGCGGCACAGGTGTGGCACGGGCGGGTCGTACCTCACCTGCGACAATGCAATTCATCATAAATAGCTCGGAATTCATAACAACTGGTATCAATCAAATGCTATCGTCAAACTGATTCCGAAAATCCAAATATTAACAGTGTCAGACCACCAGAACCCCCTCAAAATAGCCAAGGAAGGTGACATTCGGCTTTATTACAAACAATGCCATCGCAGAGAAACGATGGCCAGGTGAGGCACAAACGAATTTGCCTCATGCACTATTCGCTAACAATTGGACATTATGGACAATCGCAGCACCGTGAAACGCGCTATCGATTTCGGATTCGGAATACACCAGTCTTGACTCTTGACTGTCTTGTAGGAATTATATAGTACCGACGGCCAATGCGTAATGCGGAGCAAATACATTCCCTTACTTATGTAGCTGCTATTTATTTTCCGTGAAATTGTGGTTTGTGATAGCTACTTGCATAGGCTGCATTGTCGTTGCTTTATGCTTCGAATAATTTATACCGGTACCTGAAGAGATAGTAATTATTATCCGTCTAAACTTGCCCATTTAGCACAATAGCGACCAGTCCTACATGTATTGTATAATATGGAATTGCAACGGCTATCAGTGTGCAAAGAAAATGCTCTCTGTCTATATACCCTCTGCTGTTGTTATTCACATTTTAGATCTCTTTATCAGGTAGGCTACTTTACGTGCGTGTGAGTGTGTGTGTGTGTGAAGGGGGTCCGTGCCTAGCCAGCCATGAGCCTCACCGCACGTCACTGATCGCACTAGTACAGGGGTTCTCAGACTGGGGGCATGAAAGCATCTGAAGGGGTGCGCAAAGCTGCTGTCTGCGGTAAACCGAAAAAAATCGCGCTATGTGCGATTTGCCTCCAATTCATAGCCATTGTTCTGTGTATAGCCCGAATTTCATATTTCAGAATCCTTTCATGAACAGTTATAATCTTCTCTGCCGACAAACTATCCGTTGGTATGGCCAGCATTCTGGTTGCATTTGCGATTAGGTGGGCGTGAAGTTTTTCACTGTCCTAAAGGGGGGCGTGTCTAAAAAAGTGTGAAAACCACTGCTATAATAACAGATGTATCATATAGCAATGTCTCATCACATTTAGTTGAGACCTGTTTTAAAGCACGAACTTGCCTATTTATTTATTGTGATAGCTAGCTATAGGTATGGTATACCCCAGTACACCCAATCCGAGTGGTAGGGGGAGATGTGGTACCGATGGATCAAAAATTGCAAAATGATCTCTGGCCCTCAAATCTTCAGCCGAGAATAGCAGATCTTTTGCTGTCGCAACACTTCGATACAAGCTCTACCTATCGCGGACATTTACATAAATATCCGCCTTTTCAAAAAATATTTATAAACGTTTAAAATTTGTTGCTCGAACGTGTCATCGGTCCCCACCCGGTGGGTCTAAAGGCACACGACCATGGGACCTATGAGACATACGCTCAAAAACTCAAATTTGTTAACTTGTTTTGTTGTGTACTATAAGCTAAGCCACAGCAAGCCAATGAAGAATGTTTCGTCGTGACCTTCAAGAATAAAATAGATTATATCAACTCAAATATTGGCATAAAATCATGTTTTGATTTAAGCCTAAACTTACAAAATTAATGCCACATATATATTACCCGCAAATCGACATTTTGACTTTCAAATACCTCGTAATAGCGATAAAACACCACAGGTAACTATGATTTACAGTCTATATATATGTATGCGAGTTTCGGTTGTTAAGTGATTAGTTGGTCTATCTATTTTGCTTGATCTGGTTATGGTACCATAGGTCCCCCACCCCATAAATATTGTAATTGACTTGAAAATAGTCCACTCGAGGATGGTATTGATTCAAAAAATATGTGCCATTATATACCCTGATACAAGCCCTATACTTCACATCAAAAATTATGGCGGGTTTGTTAGTCTGAAAGGTGATATAGAAAAATGCAAATGTCGATCCGAATTTACATCACACCCGCTAAAACGAAAATCATTCGTCACAGACCCCATAACTCATGCAGGTCGAATTTTTTTGCATGTGAGGAAAGATTCTGTCAGCATGTACATGTAGACAAATTCACGGAGTGAAATCATGGAATTATCATGGAGAATTTTTCAAGTATTTTCGGTCCCAGTGATCCATCGATACCACATCTCCCCTACACCCTTTCAACATTATGGTATACCCTAGGGCAAGGGTGAGAAAACTACGGCTCGCGGGCCGCATGCGGCCCGCAACACCGTTCTGTGCGGCCGAGTCTAAAGCAACTTTTTAAAAATATTGATAAAATGCGCAATAAAAATCGAATTAATGCAGGGACTTGATTAAACCTTTACTTAGTATATTTCACCATGATAATTCTAAGACAGTGGTTTTCAAACTGGGGGGCGCCCCCCTTGGGGGTGTGAAAGCATCCGAAGGGGGGTCGAAGCTGAGCGCAACTGAAGAAATTTTCCGCGCCACGCACGACTTACATCCTGTTCATATTTATTGCTCTGCATTTAGTTTGAATTTATACTTCAAAATCTATCATCCACAGTCGTAACCTTCCATGCCATCAAACTATCCGTTAGGTTTGCCTGCATCCTGGTTTGGTTTTGTGGTATGCCCATAAAGGTGGCGAGAAATCTGTCACCATCGCAGGGGGGCGTGTCTTTATAAGTATTAGAACCACTGTTTTAAGGTAGCCTACATACTTCCTATATTATTATTTATGTATAATTTCTGGCGCGACAGCCCGATCTCAAGGCCCACGCAGTTTGAAAGATTTCAATTGCTAAACATCACAGATAGATTGCCATAATTCGGATCACAAGTGGGATTTCCGATTGGCCACTCCAGTTTTAATTATTTCAGTGATGTGCTTATAAAGAAGGATTCGTGCGTGTCTGAGGTAGATTCGTTCTCTGTATGTCTAGACTTGTGGTATTTATATTTAATCTACACATAGCAGAAGCGTGTTTCAAGCTAACATGGTTATAATGCTGTCAGCATTGTTTGTGCTGGAACTGACCAAAAGTGGAATTAGTAAATATATGAACAGATCGCTGCTCACAGAGTTAAATTTCAATCCTATTATAAGAATCAGGACTACCGAGTTTCATCTCTATAGTTTTCACATATTGGTTATTGAGATCGACCAGCCTATGTTGTTGTTGTTGTTGTTTATTAAAAAGAAAGATTTGGCGCTTATCACCTGTTGGTCTTTTGCACCACGACCAAGAATTGTGTAATAAATGAAAATCAGTTCACAATGGAGTACGTATTGGATAGACATTTAAAAAAAAAAAACAGCATTTCATTGATACATATACGAAAGAATATCCAGGCGAGAAAAGGGAATTCACAGAGCAGTTAAAAAGGACACATTCACGGCTATTCACAAATTACAGTTGCAGGATAACACAAATTCAATTGTAAAAGGGATGATTCGAACCTCCATGAGGATAATTTCAAGGCGGAAATCAACATTCAATTCAGCACATTTAGCAATGAGAAAAGTACGATGGAAATCATATTTTGAGCAGTGGATCAAAAAATGTTCAGTGGTTTCAGGATAGCGACAAAGAGAGCAAAGAGGAGATTCCACTGAACCTATCCTAAACAAATGGTTATTCAGACGACAGTGGCCGGACTGGAGACGAAACAGGATGCTTTCTTCTACGCGGTTTCTACGTGCCGGCGGTTTGTTCGCAATGGATGGATTAAAAATTTTATACTGATGTCCGTTTTCGGATGCTTGATATTCTTCGTCCCATAAAGCCAGACAATGCCGCTGGATGATCTTCCGCACCTCGAGTTTTGATAGTATCGGCAATTGCTGACCGATATTGGCTGAATAGTTGGATGCCGTTTTCGCTAGCCGGTCGGCTTCCTCGTTTCCGCTGATCCCGGCGTGCCCTGGAATCCACAAAAATGCCACATCGATATTTCGCTGTCGTAATTCGAGAAGAGATGAGAGAATTTTCTCAACCAGTCTGCAGTGGGGCTGTAAATTAGAGTTGCGAATGCAGAGTACAGCACTGGAGCAATCGGACATGATCAGGAACTTATCCGTCGTCAGGGAAATTCTGGAGATCCAGTTAACAGCCCGTTGGATTGCGATCAGTTCCGTGGAAAAAACAGATTGCTCGCTATGGCAATGATGAACTTCCGATACTGCGAGTGACGGAATATAAAAAGCAACTCCTCCTCCAACGCTTGATTTAGACCCATCAGTGTAAATCGGAGTGTATCCGGCATAGTGATCGGCAACATGACTCGAACAAATCTGGTCGAAAGATCCGGAGACATCGCGGGACGATGACTCGTGCAAAAGTGAGAGGTCAACATGTGGCTGGGGCAGAAACCAGGGTGGAATAGATGGAAAGTGGTAATTGTCCAATATAACGCCGTCAAATAGCGACGATTTCGTGAGCGTATTGAACGTTCTAAAGTTCGGTCTCGTCATACTGTAGATCTCGTGCCAGCTGTCTTGAATGAGATGTTGAACGAATTGATTTCCAGGCTCTTGATTTAAAAGGTGACATCGATAGTGCATCGAGATAAGAAGGTGTCGAAGATGGAAAGGCATCTCGTGACATTCGGCCTGGATCACACATATCGGGGTACTAGTCATTGCATTGGTACAGATCCGAAGGGCCTTATACTGGATTGATCGAATCTTCTTGAGATGGGTGGCAGGCGCAGAGAAGTATGCGGGCAACCCATAGTCCATAATAGATCTTATGAGTGCACGGTAGACGCACAAGAGGGTGCCCTTGCAGGCTCCCCAGCTCGTGCCACTCAAAACTCGCAGTAAGTTGAGCCTCTTACAACACTTGGACGAGATATATTCTATGTGAGGTTTGTATGAGAGTCTTCGGTCAAAAACAATACCAAGGTATTTGAAAGTTT
The DNA here is from genome assembly GCF_051294905.1 of Botryllus schlosseri. NCBI lineage: Eukaryota > Metazoa > Chordata > Ascidiacea > Stolidobranchia > Styelidae > Botryllus > Botryllus schlosseri. The sequence goes on along the minus strand of NC_137245.1, from coordinate 8,906,782 downwards.
CCACAAATGGAATTTCCGACCCATCCAGATGTAGCGAGATGGGGGGGATGTTGCGCTTACGTGTAAAGTGCATCGCGACAGTTTTTTCCTTGGATAATATCAGGCCCCACTGATTACACCAATGCTGCAAGTCGTTCAATGAACTTTGTACTGTGTGGACAAGATTCGACACCGACAAAGAACTGTCCCAGATTAGAAGATCATCAGCAAATAGTGCGTGGGAGCAATCGGCCGTTGATGGAATATCAGAAACCATCACCGCAAAAAGGAGCGGGCTTATGACACTGCCTTGTGGAAGGCCATTTTCCAGATAGTGTACGTTAGACAAGTTATTACCAACACGAACTTGGAAAGAACGTGTTGACAAAAAGTTTTTGATCCAGTCTAGCATTTGACCCTTGACCCCATGCTTCGTCAATTTGAAGACGAGACCTTTTCTCCAGACCATATCGTAAGCGGACTGTATGTCTAAGAATACTGCAATTACAGAATACCGATTATTAATACCTTTATAGACATCGTCGTGTAACCGAAGAATATTGTCAAGCGTACTGCGCTCATGACGGAAACCAGATTGTTCATCGTTGATGAGACCATTTGATTCGAGGTACCATCTTAAGCGCTTAGTTACCATGACCTCCATAATCTTGCAAACATGGCTAGTAAGGGAGATGGGCCGATAGGATTTTGCGAGGGAAGGATCTTTGTCCTTTTTTGGAATTGGTACGATGACTGAGCGCTTCCATTTTTCAGGAAGTAATCCATAACTCCAGGAGGTGTTTATCATGTAGAGAATATAGGTCAGACTCTTCTCTGATAAATGCTTCAGCATCGGATAACCTATCTCGTCCTGACCGGGACTAGAATTTTTCCGCGAAGATATAGCTGCCTTCAACTCAGCCATTGAAAAAGCGTGGTTAATGGCGTCGCAACTCGGTGGCGAGCTAGAGGTGCAAGAGTTTGCATTGTACTCGAAGGCATTTTTCCTTGCTTGAAATTCGGCAGGGTAATTGCAATCACTACTGACCGACTGAAAGCGTGCAGCTAATGCATTGGCTTTTGCTTTGTCACCGCATATTGCATCGCCATTGACTACGATTGGTGGTATGGGCTGATATGTTCTAACTCCTGAGAATGAGCGAACAACTTTCCAGACTTTTGAGTAATTGCTCTTATCGTTGAGACTAGAGCAGAACTCTTGCCAGCTCTCTTTTTTGGATACTAGGATAGTTTTGCGACATTCCGACCTTAGTCGTTTGAACTCGATGATGTCGGCCAAGATAAAACTCCTTTTCATTTTTAAGAATGCCGCTTTCTTACGTCTGACAGCTCTTTCGCACGAATTATTCCACCAAGGCACTGATGGCTTACGATGATGTGACGGACGTTTCCTCGGGATGTGCTTGTGAGCCGCACTGATAACGCATGCCGAAAGACGATCGTTAAGGGTATCGACATCAGTACAACCATGGGAGTCCAAGTTTCTCTCGACGACTTTGCTGAATGCCATCCAATCCGCTTTGCGGTAATTCCAAGAGAACTGTCTGGTATCTGACATCGGAACACGGTTGTTATAAGTAGTCGATATAATGAAATGGTCGCTTCCTAACAACGTATCCAAGACCTCTAAACAGCACCTCGGCGATATGTCAGCAGATGCTATAGTGAGGTCGATGAGCGAATAACGATTAATTGCATTGGCTGCGATATTCAATCGGGTAGGAGTGTTGCTATTCAGCATCACCATGTGATTCCTATCGATAGCCCCTAAAAGGAGGTGCCCCCTTCTGTTGCTACTGCTTCCCCAAGATAGGTGGTGCGCATTAAAATCCCCAAATATGATCGACTGGGAGGACATTGAATCCAGGAAGACGAAGGCGTCCTCTTCCAGGATAGCGTTTGGACTTACATAAACATTGCATATACGAAGATGCCCGATAGATACACACATGACTTCAATGCAAGACGGCGACACGATATGAACATCCGCAGGAGAGTGTGTTTCTCGAACGAATATGGCAAGTCCACCCGAATGGAGTGTTTTGTCTTTGCGGAAGGTCCTGAACCCGGGTATATGGGGGGTGTATTTTTCAATAAGATGGGTCTCCTGCAGTAGGATGACGTCAGGCGGAGAAGGGAGGTTGTTAATAAATTGTTTCAATTCGGGTAACTTTCGGTAAATTCCCCGGCAGTTCCACTGCAAAAAGTGGAGGGCGTTAGCGGCCATTGCGATTGGGTACTGGAGCACTGAGGCCAAGCTCTAGACATGCTTTTGATACTATTTCAAGGGCATTACTTTCACCAGATTTGAATGCCTCCATGGTGAATTGTACAATCTGCACGAGTAGACTCAATAACTGGGGAAGGTCAGAATGACTTGTGTTAGAAGGTAGCAAAGATGAAGACATCACATTATTTGAAGAAACTTCCTTCTCTTGCGTTTGGTTCAAGTGCCGCAAATCACCATCGTTTGGAGCAGGAGTGGAAATGTACTTTTGACTACGGGTGGAATGAATCGGAGCTTTCGAGGGACGATGTTTCGGAGTTTTCACAGAGTCACGGGAACGTTCGTCAATTGATTCACGAAGCACTTGACTAAAAGACCTGCTGGGCTGTTCAGGAAGCAAGGTGGTGTTTATGAGACTAGAACTAAGAATTTGTTTCGCTTCTGTATAGCTGACTTTGGTGCGCTCTTTGATTATCTGAAGTTTTGCTTCGGTTTTGTACACTTTGCAGCCACCGTAGGCAGCACTATGTGGCTTTTTACAGTTTACACAGAATTTGTCTTTGGTGCAGGATGAGTGCTCATGCTCAGAGCTGCCACATAAACTACAACATGCTTTACCTCTGCAAGAATCTTTATGGTGGCCATACCTGTTACAGCGATGGCATCTTAGCGGCGGTGGGTTATAGGGTTTTGTCCGGAACCGAAGGTAAGAGAAGGTGACACTTTCAGGGACCTTATCGCAGCGGAAGCACAGGAGAACTGATGAACACAATTCGTAGCCCTTAGCAGCTCTTTTCTTAAGGCGCTTGACGGAAGAGACACCAAATTCACCAAAGTTTTCGAGGAGTTCTGAGTCTGGAATGTCGAGTGGGACACCAGAAATAACCGCCCTGCCAGTGTAAGACCTATCATGATACAGAGAGGTTTTCATTTGAATTGACTTGCCCGAGACTTTATCGGTCAGGCAGTTGCACTGTAGAAGCGCTTTAACTTGCTTCTGAGTTTTGCAAGTTACGAGGAGGTCCCCCGATTTTAGAGGACGAGGCCCGTCGTATTCGCCAAGTATCGCAAAGAGGGCTCTATGGACTACAGTCGGGTGAAGACGTTTCATTGAAACATCCTCACCCGATACAACGACTTTCATTCCGCTGCTTATGCTATGTTCGGCCTTTCCATCATTGGGTAACTTCGTAGACTTGGATTGAAGAGTAGAAGGCTGCGTCGACGGCTGACTGGCAAAGTCCTTAGCTGACACTTTAGCATGAGTTGCACGTCCATCGCTGTCGCTATCACTGGCTAGTGAATCCGTAGCAACGTGCGCCAGTTTACGCTTACTGGACGACGATACTTCCATCAAACCCTAGCCCTCGATCACTAATCACTCTGGCAATTTACGATCTCGTAGTTTACGAATTGAGCGGCTGAAAAAGACGTGCGTACGCGACGACGTCTCAAACAGAATGTGGACCAGCCTATGAAATCTCGCCACTCTGGCGCATGTACGATATCATCAAAGCAATGTTTGGTTTGTTTTAAATAACCACATATATTATCTCCATTCACTATATAATCAAATACCTATATTGCCTTTTGGTTTATAATCCCATTTTATATTGTGCGGCCGGCGAATTTATTCAGATGTTGAATGCGGCCCGCGAGTTCAAAAGTTTGCGCACCCCTGCCCTATGGTGTACGATACACCCGATGGAAGAGCTCTGTATTAGACTACTCAATTCACTGCCACAAATTAGAAATTATGGTCGAAAAAGTTTCATTTAGATATCGGCGCAAGATATCGGCTCTATCGGAAAATACCCCTGTGACATCGATACCGACTTAAAATTTTAATATCGGACGGTCTATTAAATAAATTTTTGTGAAAAATATCCCTGTACGAAGTAAGCATATGCAAATTTCAGTGATGTTTGGTTCTTCCTTCTGCCTGCTTGAGCTTAGTTCAAACGTATCTGTCTGTTTTCCGATATGAATTAATCATGCACGCGTAATCTCATCTTTTCTGTATATCCATAAGCCTCAAATCTTCGAGTTGTCGTATTTTTACACACTTTAAATGTAATCAGAACATATAAGATAGAAAGGCGCAATTTAAATAATCTAGTACAGTGAATTCGCGAATTACAACATGACTAACATCGTCAGGAGAGATAGCACCAATGACAGTATAGCGCTTGATTGAGCTTTGCCGAACCACGATGACGAACCGTTGCCCGATGACGAGCCGTTGCATCCGTCTGAAAGTAATGAATTGACATGACTTCGACTATGCATCGGCACAATTGACTATCTGACTTGATGCCAATATTCAAATGGAACACGGCCTACGGTATTACATGTGATGACGAAAGTGTCATAAAGATTTGGACACCTCTGGTATATGCCATATATTAGGGCTACCATACGTCCACTCGTCCACCTTTTCCAGGAAATTGGAAATGTCATCCGAGGACGCCTAAATGTCCTCCTTTACAGCTTTTACAGCCAGATTATTGGACAGGGTCAACTGAAAATCGTCATAAATGACGCGAATAGGTAGGCTAATGCGGACGTTCGAGCGGGTCATACGGGAGTCGCATCAGAGTGTGATGATAACCTTTTTTTTTTAGTCAACAACAGTACAGAAGTATCGTAAAAAGTAGGTGATTCGGAACTCGACTCGAGTGATGACCTTTTAACATGAGCGGAAACACGGGTTTTTACAATTCTTGGTATTTCTGTTTATGATTATTAGGGTTACCATATTTTGTGGCTCAAATTCCGGACGCTCTTTAGCGCCTACTAGCGGCTTTTAAAACGAGGTATGAATACATAGTCTGTCAAAATGACGTCACACTGGCAAAGCTTTGCCCATTGACAGAGGTGACCACATTCCCGTTCAGCAGCCGGGATTTATGACTGTGTGTTGTAAACAGGACGGAAGCAACATTTTGTCAGACCCATCCCAGCCAAATAAACACTGATTTTGGGCCCATCACAAGCCGGGTAATCGATCCAACTCCTTGGGGGCTTATAGTGTGTATCCGGTTTCTATATGCATCTGGTCGTTAAATTTTGTGAATCAATTCCAGGGATATCTAGAAATTCTAGTTCTAGATATCTCTGATAAACTCTGTCAATAATATTGGTTCTTCATATATTTTTAAAATTTTGATCCTCTACCCGCCCTCGTGATCAGAGTTATGTTCATATCACACTAGTAAGACTATTCATGAGCCTGAATGCCGGTCCGCACCAGCAGTTGCGCATCTGGTGGTTTTCAACCTTTTATGATCGCGACTCAATTTCCATTTTGAAAATGTTCCGTGGCCCAATTCAGAATTTGATAAGCTGATAACTAAAAAGAAGGTCAGCACCTTTGCCCAGACTTACTCACGGCCTATTTTGGAAGCTGATTACGTTCAACATCTTCGCGATCCCCAGTATAAAGGCAAACAACCCCAAGGTTTTGATCTTTAGAACTACAATCTTTGACTAAAGCATTCAAAAACGGTCTTAACCTACTCTAGGAATATAGGGTTCTCTTATAATTGCGATTGCAATTAGACTTATTTCGGTAACTCATGGCTATTTTTATATAATTTTGATTGCATATTTTGCGTGAACGGCGGTTCACATACTAAAATCCATATGTGTGACACTAAATCACGCGTTGCGCGAAGAAAAATTTATAGTATCATAAATCTGCAAAAACTACTGTTTATATATAAATATTCATTCAAGCCTTCAAAATTCCAGCGATTTAGGCACATTTTGAAATTTACTCCCGGCCGCAGTTAGAACAGTGAAATTCGGGACATGTCCGGGAAATTCCGCACGTACGGCAACCCTATACGTTGTGACTGGATGGCTGATGAGTCGGTTTGACTGATGCAACCGCATTTTCTAAACTGATGGGACATGAAAATGGACAGAATATCTCCAGCATTGCAGAACCGAAAAAAGGTTTATTGAACTGTTAAAAATCGCGCAATAAGCTAAGGCAACCACCTGCAACCAAAGAAATAGGCAACTTCATCAAAATCGAACGTAATATTGCTACTTTTGGTTTACTTGCCGGGAAAAAAATGTTATTTTTCGGGTGCTGGAAAATATGGTAGGCCTAGGCCATGGGGGAAGGTTTCGAAATTACCGTACAGCTTTTCGTGCGACAAACGTTCAAGGCGACTTACCACCCTCACACAAACAATACTCGTATGAAATTCCGCTTAAGACATTGTAAAAATTCTGGACTTCAAAGTCCGGAGTCGTTGTGCATCCTTCCCAGCTGGAGAAAGATCCCGGGAAACAATTCTTGGCAAAATCGGAACCACCTGAAAATGCAGGCATCTTTTAATTATATTGTTGTGAACAGGCTCAATTCGCGTTGTTCATTCTCATCCTGTTACCGGCGACAGCAACATTCCAAGACGGGTGTCATTTATTAGAGTTTTGACTATGAAAAGAAGTCGGTTTTCATGATGTTGACCATGGAAATGGCTCAAACTGGCATAAAGCATATCGAAACTGATCTGTACATTTTCTCCATGCCTGTCATCGCGATAGAGTGAAAAAAATGGTAAGGACGACGCTCGCAAAGTATCAGCTACATCTCCGAAAACACAAGAACCGGGCCGACTCAATAGCTGGTCAGTCTGAATTTGTGACTCTTCTCTCGGACTGGCCGCGCGAGTGGATTTTCGAGAGTAACACATCCCGGAGTTCTAGTTATCTAACTACAGTACTTTATACAATCCTATACACATTCCTATATTAGTCTACGAACTGCTAGCCCTGGCACACTAGAACATGAATAACTGGTCGGCCATCACAGTCTACTGATACTGATCTAAATTGAGGCAAAATAGCATACAAAATAACACAGCTATTTACTTCAACTGTTTTCATATATTTCAAATTGTCAGCGGTACCAGTGCTAGCAGTATCTGTGTTGTGTTTGAAGCTTGTCCAGTATACGCTTGTTAGTCACTATATTTGTTAGCATAATTCCTCATGAGTGATTTAATGAAATCTGAGTGATTCCTTGTATTTTGTTACTACGTTTAATTCTGTGTAGGCTACAGTGCATGCCTCCTATATATTTTTAGACCAAGGTGCCAAATGTTGATGATTTGAGGACTACTACCAATCGTTCTAAATATCCATGGCCAAATACATGACAGGATCGCACATGCGCGAAAAGTAGGTTTATTTCAGTTGGTATATGATCATGTCCGCGATTTAATATGACCATTGACCAACCCTGAAAAATTTGCGTTACCGTAATGTAGGCCTGTATATTAACAATTTCTATCATATGAAACAGCCTGTACCGACCGTTGTTTGCACTTCATTCGTGATTGATAATTCAATATAGTTTCGCGTGATCTTCCGATGTTTCACTAAATTACCACCAAATATGATCACAATATCAAGAATATCGAATCTTGGGTCTCAATAGTCTTCGTCTATATTCGCACCATTTGGCGAGAGCGCTCTGTATAGCGCATTCGGTGGACAAGTGATTTTACATGCCACTTTCGTCTACGAACATTGAAAATAATTTAAACTTTGGTTCGCCATTCACCGCAGAAGCACTCAAGGTTGGTCTCACACAGGAACTTTCGCCAAAACCGCAACGTTTTTTTTAAATCACGGCATTTTTTATCAACAGCTCTGCAGTCTGCACAGTTCTTCGTTTGCGGTAGTCTATGGTTCCGTTTTCGGAAAATAAAAGTGAACCTCGATAACATTGATTTGGAAAGACAGGAGTCGGACTTGCTGAATATTGAGCAGGGCAGAGCTGAGTTGGTATATAGTTTCCCTCGAATGATGGCTATAAGTGTATTACAGCACTCGTGAGCGGCCATGAGTAGGTTTGATATATTTATATCTTACCTTGCACACGTACTGTAATGCATTTGTCCACGTTGCCTCCACAGTCCATGAGAGCATAGTTACCGAGACCTCCGACGTAGCATTTCACTCCGAATGCTGAAAAATGGAGGGAAATCCCGTATGACCGTCGCATCCACCAAAAGTAACCATCAATGGCAAATTATGATCCGATAGGAACTACTACGCCCGTAACTAACTCTACTTACCCGACCCGATGAACAGCGACATCACAGATAGTATCAATATTTTCGTAAGCATAATTATACGTTCCTCACCGATACGCTGCAAAATTCTGCAAACGAAATTGACCTTTTAAAGCATATATCATGTGAAAGTCATACCACCACGGAATTGAATGAAGACAAATTTTACAATTTCGTTACATGTATAGAGATTCAGAATATATAAATATTGTGCATGTGCATTTACATTTTAGCCGTAACAAAATTATTAGAATCGAAATCGCATCCAAGTGAAATAATTTTCTACATGCTCTCATTACAACTATTAGATATGAAATGGACTGAAGTAGTAATGTACCCTTTTATATCGAGGTGCATCAAACGTTTGAAATACTACTCAATTAATTCCCGATACGTCACCGCATGAATGGAAAGTTATCGCACGTTTCTCTTATGTTATCATCCGATCTCACCTTCCGTCACATGTCACCTTATTTTGGGGCTTGTTCTTCTATGTTATCTTCTTTCACTTTTCATTAAGTGTGCATGTCTCCTCTTCACGTCACTTAAGCCCAGGTGAGTATCTGACCTAATTCAAAGACTACTCCAAGTTGATTCGACAACTTCCTATTTGTTCATTGTATCGCAGTATTGTGGTGTTTTGAAATGATAAAATCATTAATATCCTGATATTACTTTACTATTACTATATAGATATTGCACCGAAGAGAACGATGGAATTACCCTTATACTGTTCCTGCTATTATTCGGCCTGTTATTGTTATGATGATGATTGTCGTGACAATAGGTAACGCTTTTCGTCAGCATAGGTGCGTATCGGACTAGAAAATGGGGGCGTAATACGAAATTACGAACTGGTAATTTTACAAAATAATTCCAAGCACTTACCAGGCGGAAAAATACTAACTATTGAGGCAATATCCGGATTAGTACAAATGTACGACTATTTATAACACGACGAAACGAACTCTTCAGAAAGAGGCAACATTTCGGAGTTCCGGTTCTATTTCGAGGTATTCAAATGGTTGAAGTCATGCTCCAATAAATTTCAAAACATTGCGACATGAATGGAAAGTATCGGAAATTTGCCCCATGTTGTTACACGATATTGTATAGAAGATAATTTGGAATTTCCCCTACACAGAGGCGCTATTGTTTGACTTGTTGACAATCATCCATTGAGATATAGTAGATATGTATGCCTAATAGACATACGCGGGTTGTTCATGAACGCGTAATCAGGAAAACATATTGCGGACGGGGCAAATATGTTTTTGAGTTCAAGAGAACATCAAAGTATCCATTCTCAGCAGAGCCATAATATCCCTTTTCAGATCACAAACAACGGAGCGGCTCGGCTCCCGTGGGGTGATCAACACAACCGCTGTTTGGCTTCATTTCGCCCCAACCCGCACATCCTGATACGATTAATTTCATTACCACTACTTCTCAGGGCTGGGTTAAATCGAGTACTTGAGTGATTTGATTAGAGGTTTCAAGGCTCTCACGGCAGGAAGAATGTATCAAAACAACAGCTCTCGGTGATGATTATAGTGGAAAGGGGTGTGTAATTTCAATACTCGAAAGATTGTCTCTCACTGCTCTACTCGAAATATTGCAATTAACACTCGATTTGGATTCGGGTACTCGAATCGTTGTGTCCAGCCCCATTTTTCCACATGCAATTGACAGACAAATTCACGTAGTGAGCTGCGCCTGGCTTTGTGCAATTCACGAAGAAGCTGGATTCGGTAACGGTGAACTCAAGACTTATCCGTTCATCTCTATCGGCTTTCTATATACTGAAACCGCTCGGAGTAATGTTATGAGAAATTAGTGTTCCTTTTATATTTAAAGTCAATAGTTGAATTTGGTCGATGATATTGCTACCAGCATATATTGCATATACGTGATCAGATTTATCGATAGAGCTGATGGAAGTGGGGTATTCGAAAGGTGAGGGGACTTGACGATACATCCTAATTAAAATAGGCTGAAGCCGTTCAAGTCACACGGTTGAGACTATTCATGAGGTTTTCCTTGTAAGGGTGTATGTACTATATAGTATGTATGACACGGAACGAAAGTTCGGTATGGAATAGGGGAATGTAAAAGTAGGGTATGGATAGGAATTTTCCAGTTATGGTATGGAAATATCGAAAACTGTTTTGGTAGTTTTACCAGAACCCTGGCAGGGATCTTACTTTCGATTTGTCATATCGATTACAAGCGACAAGCCTCGGTTCATATATCAAAGGCGACTACGAGTCGGCAACTCTGGTTAAGATATTTTCGATGACTATTAATTTGCTCAATGCACATAAGAAGATTATTAATAACTCTGCTTATTCGTTTGGTATTGAATCGAATGGCGGCTGACTTTTATCGCATTCTAGTCTAGTGTTATATCTTTGATGTCGTAATTTACGCGCCGCTTACTATCCGTGGAGAGTCGATAGTTCGCTGCCTCTCAAAGGCAGCCAGTTACATCGATATTTCATCAACTTGGTAAACTTGGAGATCATTTCCTGCGCTTCGCTCGAATGAATTGCCATCTAGCTATATCGATACGTATCATATGTGTATATGTGTATATGCCGCAAAAACAGTAAGGACAAAAATACAAACATCCTATTCCTATTCTTATTTGTCGGCCCGCAGCACCCATTGTAACCTCAATAAATATGGTTCTTTTTGATAATAAAGAATTGAGGGAGGGGTTGTTGGGCGTTCAGCCCGCTATAATTCACGTCCTTAATCATTGTAGCGATCTAAAATTATATCATGTGCTGTCTAGTAATTCGACAATAGACAATAGAATATAAACAGCAGAGAATTACGACCCGTGGTGAAAATAATAATTGTATCTGAGTTATTGGCTACTGCGAAAGTTTAGAGAATGTGTCAAATACTATTTGAAAAATGCTGCTATGACATCAAAAATTGAAAGTTATATGTTATGGAATCAGTGAAACTGTTATGGAATACGAAAACTTCCCTTCCATTCCATTCCCATTCTCCATACCATCGTACCATACCGTGACCTACTTGCGTCTTAGCTTCGGTTTGCTCCAATTGTTACAGGCCTAATTATACTTGGTTGAAGCATGTTGTTGTTTCGTCAGTTCCGGTAAAGATTGTCTAATACGCAATGGATATTGGAATCGCTCACACGTACCAGACCAACCTAAAAGAGAAACTGTTTTGATGGTACGCTTCCAAATTCGCATTTCTTCACACGGTGCAATACAACATTGTTAGTGTTGGTGAATCCTGGCGAGGACTTGTGTTTCGTCATACACACAGTTCACACTCCTAGACTAAATCAACTCAAATGCCTCCAAATGCTTCAGTGATACGAGGAATATAGCATTTTATAATAATTGTGAATAATGTTAAACTGAATTCTGTAAATTATTCGTATTTGTTCGGAGGGGTATCCATATTTAAATAAAGAGCAGGTAAATCCAACAAAACACGAAAGAAAATTTGTTGTTGAAAAAATCCGCAATAAAATACACTGCATTCGTTAATTCACGAAGATGTAGGTAACATTGGGGCATGGCCCCTTTCGTTCTCTTGGCTACGCCATTGATCGTTCAATTAATTATTTTTGGGCAACGTATAAATTTGTTTATATTTTACTGATTGCTCAGAAACGCTCATTGTGTTGAGCTGATACGCTACTACACCAATGGAAGCGAGTTCGAACACTTTCTCGGGCAAGCTTACGGTTAACGTGAGCCGAGTTGCGAAGTTGGAGGCGACAAAGACACAGACAAGAACCATGCCCTGCATACAAGGACGCACCGAAGCGACAGATAACGAATATGAAAAAGTGCGAGAATGGGAGACGTCCGAATAAAGAAAAGTTTCTCGAGCAGGACGCGATACAGGTTCGTGGCGGAAACAACCCGCATACTAATCATAGTACATTATATTGTTTTCCTATAGGATCCTGGAGGAATTTTGACGATTATGCGCGAACTTGAGGGATGGAGTCTGTGAGTGCAACCAGATATTTTTAGAACGGTCAGGAGCTGAAAACGCTGGCAACGCTGATGAGGCGAAGTGTCGCGGGGGATAGGCTACTCAGAGGTGGTCAGTAACGAAATTCTTCTACGTTTACGAAGTACTCAAGTAATTTCGCCTGCTTGCATTATTTATTCGTGTGGATATGGATTTAGACTGCTTCTACTTCCTACTTCGCAATTCCTGTTTTCTAGGCAAACCTAGGCTTTAGAGCAGGGTCTGTCATATGAGCAGCAGTTTAACATGGGTCATTCGACAATTAGGAATAGGAACATACGAACACAGCTTTCGATCGGGCGTCTTCGTCCTCGCGGAGCCTTCATGTGGATCTAGTTAATATTCCCTAGTCTCGACGTGGAGATTGACGCTTCGGCGCGCAGTGCGGCAACGCAAGTGAGCCCGGAGACGCTGGTACGAGTCCCGGTGAGTGAGAGTTATATGTTCCTGGTAAGGGGCGGAAACCCTGTTCAGTGTTCTGAATGTCTAAGTGTGAAGAAATCCCACTGAGCACGGATAAGCGACGGGCGTAGCAGGTAGCTCGTCGCATTAATCAGTGTCTTAGCAGTAGCTCTTCGTTTGATAAAGGTTGGAGACTCCTGGCCTAGAAAATACTTATTCTTTAACTTACTTTAAGATCTCTACTTCAGCCTGAGTAAAAAGTTATCGGGCCGGCCAAAGCCTAACTTTCGAGTTATATTAGTTACAGCGGCGACCGTCACTATTGTTTTTGCAATTATACACCCTTCTTATCGAGCTCGACTGATTACATTTGTTCCATTCAGACCCCTAGATAACCTAATGGTACCTTATTTTCTCTGCAGCAGTAAAACACTATTATATTGAACTGATGAATGAGCAATGAGCATTGAGCAATTATCACCAGACAATAATAAACATCAATTATAGGACTTTGAAAAGGGGGTTCCTAGCCACTATTGCCACGTCCAGATACTCCACTGCCTTCACCTCACATAGACTTCTCTCGACAATCGCAAAAATAATGTTTCTGCTCGTGATAAATATATACAAAAAATTACAATAATATTGATGAATAATATGCGAATTACGTGCAAAATGGACAATGAATAAGATCGCCATATCATATCATAAAAAGAGTGGAATATTGTTCGTCATTCATAGATTCACGACCCTTGCCCGAAGTGTTTCATCGGTGGCATATATAGGTTTCTTGTACTTAGATTGGAGGAGCCATGAAGATCTTCGGGCTTCTTGGAAAGACAGTTAAGATCACACATGTGTCTGTCACTTCCTATTTCGATTCTCAATTCAAAGTATATATATATATAGTCCGGGTCTAACATGTCGATCATGCAGATATGATGATGGTATCTGATGATGAGTGACTTTGTTGATTCGCATATCGCCTGAGTTATGACGTCAAATAAAATTCGGATTTAATTCGTCTCAGATTGCCCGCTTTGCTGGGCACTTGAATTGGGCGAGTCTCCTTTTTTTGATGCAAAATAGCTTACTCAGAAAAGTGGACGAAGCTTTTCCGATAGTACTGTAACATAGATGAATTTTCTGTATTTCTAAATGCATCGCAATCAAAAATCGAGATCACCTCACCTTGTAGAAAACTGGATTCAGACATTCAGATATTCTCAAAGAGAAGAAGCGGGCACCGTCGATGAAAGCGAGTATCGCGGATCTTCTTACTTTGGCAAATACTAGGAAAACTGGTTTCAGCAGTACAATACGAGGTGTTAATGCTACCTCGTCAAACATGATACATATTACCGATTTCCGGGGTGTAACCAATCAGGAATAATACGACGACGCAAGTCACCTGTAGTATTGCATGGCTCTCTCCGGAAACATCAGAAGTAGCATTTGCGGCTGCTCGAGACAGAAAAGTATAATTTTGATATGGAATTGATGTATACGCGATGTGAGTTGACATAATTAGCTTGATTTGTGTAATTCATTATGTATAATGCTGTTTAGCCCTAACCCTGTCAGCCTCAAAACTATGGGTATGGACCAGTGGTGCTCAACCGTAGGCCGGCGAGGCAATTTCAGGGGGTCCGTGAACCCTCTAAAGTTGCCCCAGGAATGATAACATAGTTTGTGATTTTCCAACATCGGGTAAATCATCACGTCATAAAATTAACCTAATTTCAAGGAGTAGCGATTTCCAATACATGTCAAAGCTACTTCAATTGGAAATAGGAAGGTAAAATCTTAGAAGTAGGCTGCTCAAGTAGGTGGTTTTAAATGATATATATGGGTGGGGCTTGCATAACAGTTACTCGAAGGTGTCTGCTCTCGAATTTGCATAATAGATCTTCGCTACTAAAGCTAAATCATTAATGATACTACAGTAGGGACGTGCGGTGAGGTCAGATTTACAAAGAGATAAACCCAAAGGGGTATAGCTGATCCAGATGGCGACTTGTTTAATATCACATTATATGCTGATCAATTCACCTGATTTTCGTCTGCGTCTTTCAACCAACTTCGCAAGCAAAGCAGCTGATAGCGGAGGTACGAGCAGGAACGGTACATACAATGTTACCGGGATGACATAAAGAGTGTACCAAATATCCCAGTCTCGCCTATGAGCAATTGGTGAAAATTTAGTATGCTTCGAGTTGACGGAATATTTTTGAATAGTTGCTGGGAAACTCCTCTTCGATCTCATGGTGTTACTAATGCCGAACAAAAAACCGATGGCAGTTGAATACTACAGGGTAAAAGAGCGTTAGTTTCTGATCATTCACATGTCACATTTGTCAATATCAAGTAAAATGTGATCGTGATAGCTTTACTCGTGTCACAAACTCACCAATCGCTGCGCGTTCGGCAACGTAACAGCTTATTCCGCGATGGTGCCACTCCCAGAGATGCGATTTTGAAACAAGCAGTCGTAGCGAACGTATTAATCCATATTCCAGCGACTAAAATCTTGACGCAAAACAAAACAAAAACAATCTACGATTGGTAATAAATGTATACGACATGGAGTGAGACATAATAACAGAGTTGCCCACTACATTTGCGACTTCCACCAGCACTTTCACATCTCAATATCAATATCACGAAATGCCTGATTAGTAGGGCAATTAGGTCAAAATTGTCAAAATTGTTTACAGAGTTATAACTTTTTTGCAACCTGCATTTCCTTTGGATCGTAGATTTTGCACTGTCGGTCAACTTATAATTTGACATTTTACAGCTTGTAGCCTACTTTATTGGCCTACCGTTGTAGACGGCCCATTGTCGGAGGTTGTCACGGCACTTTGTGAATCATGAACATTCAAGTAGGTTGACATGGTGTTATGCTGAACGTGCCGCTAATATCCTAACTGAAGCAAGACTGCGTGGGCATGGCATAATGAAAAATTGTGATGTAGACACCATTGCCAGAATGAAGCAACACGGTGTGTCACCAGCAGTGTACGCACAACTTCAGTGTTCTCAGACAACAACTGCTGCTGTTCTCCATTCTTGGCAAGCTACGTATTAAGAACAGACACTTTCTATTCGAAAATTTAGGAAAGTATCTTTCGTTGTACTACAATTGTTTTTTAATTATTTCCACCATAATGCGTAATGTAACTACTGGAATTCTTCATAGGGCCAGATTTCGTAAAAATAAAGATTTTTCATGTAAAAATTTGTCAGTTTTTGAGGCAAAAAAGTTTTTTTCAGGTCAAACTACTTCGACAGTTCGATGCAGAAATGAAAATAAGTGGTACAATCCTGACATTATATGGGAAAACACCTAATTTGCATACCTGAGGTTAAATCTGATCAAAATTAAGATTTTTAAGGTCAAAAAATCGCCCTACTGATTAGTGATTATTAGGGCGATTTGTTTTACCTAAAAACGGAAGATTTTGCACTAAAAATGCCTTCGTGTATGTAAATTGGGTGTTTTTGCACACAATGTTAGAATTAAACTACTTTTCTTCATTTCTGGTTGGAGCTGTCTGTCCTTACGAAGTAGCTTGGCCCGGAAAAAACGTTTTGACTTAAAAAATGACAAAATTTTACATGTAAAAACTTTATTTTAACGAGATCTGGACCTATGAAGAATTCCAGTAGTTAGCCTACATTACTCAGTATGGTACAAATAATTAGAATATATTTTAGTACAACGAAAGATACTTTCCTAGATTCTCGGGTAGAAGGTGTCTGCCAGGAATGGAGAAAGAACATTCAACAGCAACAGCTGTTGGCTGGCAACACTGAAGTTCTGGCTTTCTACTCTAAAACGCCTGTCACAGTTCACGAATTGACTGAACGAGACACAGACACTCAGACAGTTTGCCATTTGGGTTCCTGCCAAACTCTCTACATAACTGTCACATATAAATACAAACCTTGCTGTGGTGTGTATTTGACGATTTCGGAATTTCGTAAAGCAAAACCGAGGCCACAGCTGCACCGTACCTACCGCTGTCGCAAAATCAGTTAGGATATTGCGTTACGTTGAGCATAACACTATCGATTACTATCCGACGTAGGTTAGTAATCTATAATAACACCACACCATTGCTGACAGTAAATTCAAAAAATAACCTAACCGTTAATATCGCTGGTCAGCCCGTTTCCAACACAGATAATGCCAAATATCTCGGGGTTTTGAAGAACTCGAACATGTCTTGGAAGAGTCATATTCAGTCCCTATAGACACTAAATTATCACCGAAGTGCGGCCTGTTCTACAGCCTTAGGCGCTTCATGCCAGCATGGGTTCTTCTGGTACTCTTTAAATCCTTAATCCAATCGAAGTTACATTATGGCATCCTTTGTTGGGGGGCTGCCAGTAAAACTGCACTCAAGCCACTGCAAAAACTACAGCATAAAGTACTCCGAATCATAGCTAGGGCCCAAAGGCGCCTGGCTGCCCATCCAACAAGTCGCTGCTGAAGAGATTCGGCGTCCCAAACATAGAAGATATGCAGAAACTAGAAATCGCCAAATTTATGTATCAGTCCACTGCGGCCGTTGCCCCGAATATTTCAATGACTTCTTTACCTCGGAATCAAAAGCGCACAAGTACAACACACGCGCGTCCACGTCGTCCAAATATCATATGATCGACCGAGAAGATCATCGCTCTATAAAATATGCCGGACCTGATGAGTGGAACAGTAGGCTATCTCGCCGGCCATCCGATAGTCGACGAGCATGTCCACATTCAAGTCGAAATACAAGCAATTACTATTAAATAAATACAGTCCATTATCAAGATTACCGGACCACGACTGACCTATCGATCTCGCTTCCCATGACATGCCGCCCTATTCTTGTCGCATTCCTTTTTTATACCGTCTTCTTTACTTTCATTCAGTGTGCATGCCTCCTCTTTACATCGCCTAGGCCAAGGTGGGCGTCAGATTCCATGGACTACTCCTTGTCGCTTCGACATCTTCCTGTCTTTTCATTGTATCGCATCTTTTTGGTGTATTGAACTGATAAAATTGCTAATAAATCAATGATGATGATGATGATGATGATTGTTCCATTTGACCGTTTATGATTCACAATAAGCAGGCAATGGGCCGTCAACAGCGATAGGCCTATAAAGTAGGCAACAAGCTATACAATGTCAAATGATAAGCTTACCAACAGTGCTAACATCTACGATACCAAAAAAAAATTCCAAAAAATGATTTGCTAAACAAGTCTGACAATTTCTTGCTCTAACGCTATTATATTTTGTGAAAAAAAAATTGATTTTTTTTGCAATCTCAAAAAATCGCCTAGTGATTACAGATCGTCCGCAGCTCACAGCTGTAGAAATCGAAAGCGTTATGAAGAATGTAGAGTAGGACCATAGACGGTGAAATAGGAAGCAGCCATCCAGCAACCATAATCATAATCATCGGTTTTAACTTTTTATATGCTCAAGACACACAATGTATGATGCGTCACATAAGAGATATATGTAATGCACATATTGAAGGATGTCGATACGGCCAGCTGCGGTAATTCAAACTAGAATATCCACCTCAACCTAGTGCCCGACCTAACAGCTAGTGTTCCAACTAATTTAGGGTTGTCATATTTTTGTTTGTCAGATTACGGACACTCTTTAGCGCCCACTAGCGGATTTCAAAAGTTTCAAAGTTTCAAAAGTTTCGAGCACATTGTATGTCAATATGACGTCACACTGGCGAGGCTTTGCCTATCGACTAGAGGTGGTCACGATCCGGTTCTGGAGTATATGTCTGTGTGTTGAAGGCTCGAAACCTCATTTTTCAGCCCCCTTCCGCCCAAATAAACACCCACCATAGCGTAACCGATACAACTTCCGGGGGCTTGCTACATGCATCTGGTTTCTACATGCAGCTGGTTTCTCTATGCATCTGGTCATTAAAATTGGTGGAGGTGATGACTTCCAAAATGCAAGGATCGTAATTGTACAACGTACATCGTTAAGTCATGTTCATGTCACACCGATAAGATCAGGCTATCTATCAGACTAATGCTGGTGCGGACTAATGAGCTATATAAACACCACACATCCGGTGGTTGCCAACTTTTTATGGTCGCGACTCCATTTCCAATTTGCAAATGTTGTGCGGCCCAACTCAAAATTTGATACGCTGATTACTAAAAATAGTCAGCACCTCTGCCTGGACTTACTCAAGGCCTATTATAGCAGTTGACTTCGTTCTACATCTTCGCGAACCTCAGAATAACGGCAAACGACCCCCCCCCCCCCCCGATTTAGAACCACTAACTTTGAAAAATGCATTTAAACGGTCTCAGCCGACTCTAGAAATGTACCGTTCATCTATAATTGCGATTGCAATTAGATTATTTCAGTAAATGAAGGTTGTTTTTAGTTATTTTTGATATGGCAGTTTTTGCCAGGGCGCTGGTAGTCCCCATATTAAAACAATATATGTGACACTAAATCGCGAAAAAAATTCGTACAGCTTAAATCTGCCTAAAACTAATGTTGTTTATGTTGATTCAAGAAAAAAATATATCCTGCTTTAGGGTTACCATACTTTTGTGGATCAAATTCCGGACACTCTTTAGCGCCAACCAGCGGATTTTACAATGATGAATGAACACATTGTCAGTCAATATGACGTCACACTACCAAAGCTTCGCCTAACGTCTGTTTACAGGAGTGGACACTAGACAGTAACATAGGTTTTGAATTGGGCCATCTCTAATGTGAGCTCTGGTGATTGCTTGGGTCTATAACAGATTTATTCACGGGCCAGATGAAATCGTCTGGTGGACCATATCCGGTCCGCCGGTTGTGTATTTGACAGCCCTGCTATACTGTTAGATCGCTGCGGTTATCTGGTTGTGTGTTGTAAGTAGTTATATAGATCGCTGGTGACCTGGCAGGGGCTCTTATGGCGGGGTCGCGAGCGGCTGGAAAACCGGGGGTGGCGAGCGGCTCCTTATGCCTTATGGCGGGGTGGCGAGCGGCTATTGCGTCTTATGGCGGGGGTGGCAAGCGGCTCTTATGTCTTATGGCGGCGGTCGCAAGCGGCTGGGAAACCGGGGGTGGCAAGCGGCTCTTTTGTCTTATGGCGGCGGCGGCATGCGGCTATTGTGTCTTGTGGTCGCACGGTAACCCTTTTCAGCATAGGGATAGCTCGCACGCGGCTTCGTTGTTGACATGTCGTACTTCGTGTTGAATATGTATCAAGTAAATAGGCATGTGATTGGTCCTTAGGTAATGTGTATATTCCAAATTACGGCGAGTACGACAATGATATATCGTTATTCTTATGGACGCGGCGATGATTCGTACTTTCAGGCATCTCTCGCGCTGTGTTGTATATGTACGAGTCACCAACAATAACCGCGCAAACGGAAACGTGGTTTGTTGTGAGGATTAAGCAGTGCGTGCGACCTATATTTCGAATGACCTGTGCGCTGAATTATTTCTCGTCCAGCCGCTACTATCGATTATTACACTATTCCATTCAGTGTGAAATAGTTTGATCGTAAATTATTATATATGATGTCGTAGTTTAGTCGTGTCAAATGACCGATCGTGTTCTCTTTCCTCGCTATTGATTGCTACCTGAATAATACTACAGAATAGTCTGCTGTTCACAACCACAACAAGAATCACAAGTATACACATTTACACATTCGTTTATTACTCTGAAATCAAACTCTTCACAAAAGCACGTACAATCGTATCATTCACTTTTTTATCATCACCAAAATTATCCAAGTATTCCTTGGCTGAAAATCCTTGAGCTCTTTTTATCAAGAATGCAATAGCATGATCTCCACACACATCCGAAGTTTTACTCTGTAGCTGTTTCCCAGTCACGGAGAATTCATCCGGCTCCAGGAATTCGATTATCTGAGGTTTTAGCGGTCCGAAACCTAGCGAATCATGAAAATGAGTATCGTCATCTCTGTATATAGACACCCAGTGGGACCCAGGCAAACTCGACTCATCGTAATTAATGATGATAGCGAATTTTCCGCTAATTGGTTTCTTCGGTAACTGGTCTACTGGATAAGTTCCTAGATATAGACTTTGTGTGTCAGGGTGGTCATAGAGAATATCATTGATCTCAGACGTATTCATATTTCGACGACTTGTCTTTTTTGATTCAGCTGTAGAAGATGTTGAAACTCCTTCAAACATAACAAGGTTACGGAGGTTGGTAACGGCTTCGATGTAGTCAAAACCAGATGCACAGTTCCTGTCTTATGAAGTTGATAACATCCCAAACTATTATCGGGCGTCAAATCAAACACAAAAAGAGTGTATCCATTAACATAATCTTTGTGTGAAATATTTAAAGGTGCCTCGGATTCCCAGCGACCTGTCTGAGAGAATAGTGTCATATATCCTTCGAGTCCGCCATGTTTATCAAAATCGAAATGAAATTCGCGTCCGTTAATTTGACGCCCATCCACACTTAACGAAAGATTTTGAACATCAAAGTGTTTAAAGTTGAATGGGTTTTTGGTCCGAACACCGTTAAATGTCGTGGTCTCGACTAAACCAATTACGATCTTCTTTGGCATGGTGCCGCTAACTAACTCTCTATCAATTTTCGATAAACCCGCGGCGAATGTATGAGTCGACATTTGTAAGCGTATCCAGGGGTACTTGGCAGTATTCTTCTGTAATACAGACTTGTGTGCTAAGCTTACACTTTCAGCGCGGCGAGTACGACAATGATATATCGATATTCTTATGGACGCGGCGATGATTCGTACTTTCAGGCATCTCTCGCGCGGTGTTGAATATGTACGAGTCACCAACAATAACCGCGCAAACGGAAACGTGGTTTGTTGTGAGGATTAAGCAGTGCGTGCGACCTATATTTCGAATGACCTGTGCGCTGAATTATTTCTCGTCCAGCCGCTACTATCGATTATTACACTATTCCATTCAGTGCGAAATAGTTTGATCGTAAATTATGATATATGATGTCGTAGTTTAGTCGTGTCAAATGACCGATCGTGTTCTCTTTCCTCGCTATTGATTGCTACCTGAATAATACTTTCGGATTATTCACACCGCTGTTTCGCGCCTACAGAATAGTCTGCTGTTCATAGTCACAGATTCATCGCGATAGCACAATTTTCACACCTCGATCAGTAGAACAGCACCGCGCTAACTCAGTTGTCGGATCACGTAGGTCAAGCATTTCTTGTGAATGGAAATATTGTATTGTGGTATTCAAATATGCAAACTATTCTTTCAATTCGACAAGTCTAGTTAACTGATCGATTTTCAATCTGCCGACACAGTTTTTAACACGAATGAGTTGATATTTCTTCCCGGGTACGAGCGAGGCTTTGGTCCATTGATCCAACACCACCTCCCCAGTGTCATCTTTCAATGTAAAACTATATAATTTCAACTCCTTTCCGGTGCCAGAATTGACCATCTTCTCCTCTCGAGAAACACAAGTAGCGGCGATCGAGACGTATTCATCTTTATTTCTGTATACCGATTCACAGGTCAATAATGGGTATTCTTCAGTCGTATGTCTCGATTTTCCATTGGATTTTAGCATTCTCATTTCCGATAGATTACAACAGTGGTTCCCAACCTTTTTCGGTGGCAGGGCCAAATTTAGAATTTCAGAGTAAGGTCGGGCCGCACAAATACCAGGGCAATGAAAGGGACCCAAAATAGTCACCAAAATATGAAAATTCGCATTGTTCCGATTATTCGCTTGACGCCCTTGGCCATTGTGTTGCCGCGAGAATTATGAGAATATTCAATCAATGTATCAATTTGCCAACTCGAAATGAAACTTACTACACAGCTCAAGTTGATTCGTATCTGAATGTGTTAATTCGGTACAATTCTAATTATTTTGAGAAATCTTTTCGTGATCTTTTGATTCGACCGTACCCTGAATATTACTGACACCGACTTTCAGCCGCATTGAATTATTCGCACATTCCGCGTCGCTGTTTTCACACCTATCGAATCAATACCAACTATAACTCTACAAGAATCAAGAATCACAAGTATGTGCATTATACAGTTATTGTCTTTATCAACTTGAAATCAAACCCTTAACAAAAACACGCATCTTATCACTTGTCAACTCTATCATGAAAATCCTCGAAACCGTATTATTAAGAATGTTATAGTACGGCGTCGGAAATCCACTCGCGAGATGTACTAAAGGTAAATCCAAATAATCCAGAATGAAATATTTGGACTTGACATAGTCTGAATTGAAATAGATTGACAAACGTGACTACCAACTTTGATCCAGTCACATTTCAAGATCATACTTTGAAACAATCCTTGAAACTTACAACTCCATTCACGACTGAGTTTTCCGTTTATCACAGGGGTGGGCAAACTACGGCCCGCGGGCCGCATGCGGCCCGCAACACTGTTCTGAGCGGCCCGCGAGAGTCTAAAGAAACTTATTTCAAATATTGATAAAATGAGTACTAAAAATCGAATTAATGCAGGGACTTGATTAAATTTTTTCTTGGTATATTTCACCATGATAATTCTAAGGCAGTGGTTCTCAATTTGGGGGACGCCGGACGCGCCCCCCTTGGGATCGTGAAAGCATCTGAAGGGGATCGCGAAGCCGAGTCCAACTGAAAATTATTTTCTCGCTCCGCGTGATTTACATAGAATTCATAATTATGGCTTTGTATTTCATATTTACAAATCTCTCGTCCATAGTCACAACCGTCCATGCCAGAAAACCATCCGTTAGGTTTGCCAGCAACCTGGTTGCGTTTTATGATATGACGATAAGGGTGCGCGAACTCTTTCACCATCATAAGGGGGGGGGTATGTCTTAAAAAGTTTGAGAACTGGTAAATACTTCCTATATTATTTTCCATGTTTAATTTCTGGCGCGACAGCCCGATCTCAAGGCCCACACAGTTTAATAGGTTTCAACTGCTAAACATTACAGAAATCCTAAACGAGATAGACATAATTCGGAGCACGAGCGTGATTTCAGATCGGCCACTCCAGTTTTTATTATTTCAGTGATGTGCTTATAAAAAACGATTTGCGCGTGTCTTAAATAGATTCGTTCTCTGTATGCGTACAATTAGGGTATTTATATTTTATCTACACAGATAGTAGAAGCGTGTTTGAAGCTAACATGGTTATATGATGCTGTCAGCATTGTGTGTCCTGAAACTGAACCTAAAGTGGAATTAGTAAATCTATAAATAGATCGCTGCTCACAGATTTAAATTTCAATCCTGTTCTAACAATCGGGCCAACAGCCTTTCATCTCTATAGTTTTGACAAATTAGTTATTGAGGTCGACCAGTCTATGAAATCTCGCCACTGCTTCTGGCGCGTGTACGATATCATCATAGCAAAGTTTGGTTTGTTTTAAATAAGCATATATATATTATCTCCATGTCCTCACTATATAATCAAATACCAGCAATATTGCGTTTTGGTCTAAATTCCCAATTTTATATAGTGCGGCCCGCGAATGGATTCAGATTTTGAATGCGGCCCGCGAGCTCAAAACTTTGCCCACCCCTGGTTTATCAGCTTCAGTAAATACTATCGCGATATTTTAATGTGTTACTACACACAATAGAATCAATCAATGAAATAACACCTGTTGTAAATATTTCTAACTTGACAACCACTTGTGCATACCGCGATCGACTTGTGACGCGATGAGTTAAATCGGAATATTTCAATCTATTTGTCGAAACCTTGAACAAACTATCAGGTTATTTTTTGTTGCAATCGAGTGAACGGAAATAGTATTACGTCTCAACATTTCAACATCTTCCCATACACAAAAGAGTAAAATACAAAAAACCTTGTCAAGTCAATCCGTTTGTAACTTACCCAACCAAAACAAAAAGTATCCTTACGAAAAGTAGACAAGACTACACAAGTAATCACTACAACCAACAAACATATCAAGTTCGGTTGTAGGCATATACCACCAACTCGTCTTATTGGAATATCAGCAACTCTTTACGGTCATAGTTACAACCACATAAACTAATTTACCCTGCCAACACGTCATGATCATTCCTGAAATCAACACAAACGCGACCACTGACTTGAGTTAACCACAAAACGACATCAAGTTTTTAATCCACTTGTAGCTGACAGATTATTCGAATACATCGATGGAGAATATTATTGAACTCGTCGGTATTGTTACTTCAACAAATTACACCGACTGCGAAAGTTAATATCGAATGGTAAGACTTGATCACATATTTGTTGAACACAGACATGACAAAGAACATGATCGGTATTTTATAAACTAGTCATATTACTTTTCCCATCTATCAATATCAGAATACAAGTCATCAAACTTTTTGTTAAATGTAACATAGCACTTTTGGAATCGGATTCGTTATAGTCGTACAAATTGTATTAAACCCAACATCAAAACAAAAGGACTTTTTTAGTTCATTGAAATCAAATCATTCGTCTTCGACTTGTGCTTTTTTAGATTGCCCGCGACAATTCGTTTCGAGTGAGTTGTAACCAAAGTCAAGATATCTTTGTGTCCACAGATATGGAAGATGAATATAGCTAACACAATCACGAATCGACGTTTCAGAGTATTTCACGGATGTAATAAACTTGTTAGTGTCACCTATCTAAAAGTACGCACGCGTTCGATTTCCATATCGACAGTAGTTATGTAGATCGCTCGCGATTCGTAATTGTGGCTTATGGGCCCGCTCGCACGCGGCTGGGAAACTCGTGTTGGCACGCGGCTCCTTATGTCTTATGGGCCCGCTCGCACGCGGCTATTGCGTCTTATGGCCCCTCTCACACGGTAACTCTTTTCAGTATAGGGATCGCTCGCATGCGGCTATGGGGTTCTTATGGGCCCGCTGGTGACTTGCCGCGAAACTCGTGTTGGTGACCACACCCTTTAGACCCCCCCTTCCGCTGGTGACTTGCCATTGTTTCTTATGAGATCTCTGGTGACCCCACCCTTTCAGGTATAGGGCTCGCTCATGACCTGCCGTGAAAACTCGTGTTGGTGACCACACCCTTTCAAACCCCCTATCGCTCGTGATGTGCCAATGGTTCTTATGGGATCTCTGGTGATGTGCCATTGTTTCTTACGCGGTCTCTGGTGATGTGCCACTGGTTCTTATGGGATCTCTGGTGATGTGCCATTGTTTCTTATGGTATCTCTGGTGACGGCACCCTTTCGGGTATAGGCTGCGTCGGTGATGTGGCTGTCATGTATTCTTACGGGATCTGTGGTGATTCGCCATGTGTTCTTATGGGTGCGGCGGTGATTCGTACTTTCGAGTATAGGCATCTCTCGCACATCGCATAGAAACTCGTGGTGGCACATCGCCCTTTCGGGTATAGGCATCTCTCGCACGTCGTACTTTCGCATGTCGTGCTTTCGCGTATAGGTTGTGTTGGTGATTCGCCATGTGTTCTTATGGGTGCGGTCGTGAATCGTAGTTTTAGGTATAGACATCTCTCGCGTATCATACTTTCGGGTATAGGTATCACTAAACAGGAAATTCACTAATCCGCAGTGCATTGCGCGATTTTGAAAACCAGATGTTGGCGGTTTTGTGTGACCCACTAAATACGTCCGTTTTGGAAATTCGGAGCGCGCACTATCGTATCGATTATTCCACTAATCCAGTAAGTACTATTACATACAGGAGTATTCAGTATTCAGCAGCGACACGAAAAGCGGGCAACAAATAACCGCGCTCGTAAATTAACACTTCAAAAAGTGTAAAATAGATTGCAAATCCCGCGATCGCTAACAAGATAATGTCTCGGACATAACCATTTTTAGTGACTTGGTGTTAAAGACATACCGATCACTCACAAGGTAATATTTCGGTAATTAGTTTACCACAGAGCCGGCGTAGACGGTGATTCGAAAACCAACAATTTGACACTTTCTGGTGGTTGCTATATGTTTTGACACTTCGAACAGTGGCTGACTTTAGTTGCGTGATAAGAATCATGAGAATATTCAATCAATGTATCAATTTGCCAACTCGAAATGAAACTTACTACACAAACCAAGTTGATTCGTATCTGAATGTGTTAATTCGGTACAATTCTAATTATTTTGAGAAATCTTTTCGTGATCTTTTGACTCGACCATAACCCGAATATTACTGACGCCGACTTTCAGCCACATCGAATTATTCGCACATTCCGCGCCGCTGTTTTCACACTTATAGAATCAATACCAACTATAATTCTACAAGAATCAAGAATCACAAGTATGTGCATTATACAGTTATTATCTTTATCAACATGAAATCAAACTCTTAACAAAAACACGCATCTTATCACTCGTCAACTCTATCATGAAAATACTCGAGTCCTTATCATCAAAAATGTTATAGTACCGCATCGGGATCCATTCGCGGGATGTACTAAAGGTAAATCCAGATAATCCAAAATGAAATATTTGGACTTTGACAAACATGACTACCAACTTTGATCCAGTCACATTTCAAGATCATACTTTGAAACAATCCTTGAAACTTACAACTTTATTCACGACTGAGTTTTCCGTTTATCAAATAGAGTTTCAGTAAATACTATCGCGATATTTTAATGTGTTACTACACACAATAGAATCAATCAATGAAATAGCACCTGTTGTAAATATTTCTAACTTGACAACCACTTGTGCATACCGCGATCGACTTGTGACGCGATGAGTTAAATCGGAATATTTCAATCTATTTGTCGAAGCCTTGAACAAACTATCAGGTTATTTTTTTATGTAATCGAGTGAACGGAAATAGTATTACGTCTCAACATTTTAACATCTTCCCATACACAAAAGAGTAAAATACAAAAAACCTTGTCAAGTCAATCCGTTTGTAACTTACCCAACCAAAGCAAAAAGTATCCTTATGAAAAGTAGACAAGACTACGCGAGTAATCACCACAATCCAAAATCCATAGCAAGGTCGGTTGTAGTCATATACCACCAAATCGTCTTTTTATTTGTTCAACTGTAAAAGTCGTTACTATTCTGTAAGATAAAGTAATTACTACTCGGTATATTTTATAAACCAAAGTAAATACTACTCGGTGTGTGGTTTGAGATTAACATATTACATTTGAGTATACCGGATTTGAATGTCTGACCAACATAGTTGAGAATTCATTTCTTACAATCAAACGCCGGTGTTACATTGAAAGGTATCATACTGTAAACATAAGGATTGACACATTGATATATGAGATTTTGTAATGTTCGACCACGACTTGATTATTAAATTATTCACGATAATTAGACCCGGTGTTGTGGTAAAGGTTATTAGAAAATATCACTTTTGGCATCGAGTACCAGTCGAAGTGGGTGAACAATACTTAATCCTTTCAGTGACTCGCTGTTGTACGTGCTAAATGTAAAACATTACGAGGTTAAACTCTAAGACTTTGATCAGCACAAGAGCAATTTGGAATATCTTTACTGGCTGCAACCTATTCTACTAGACAAGACTCGCAGCATTAATAAAATCAAAATATGTGCTACACTGAAATCTACAAAATGTGTTTGTATTGTTACTAGTAGCGATCATACATTATCATTTGAATCTTCTAAAGTAATTGTAATGATAAAACCAAACTACTCAAAGTCATTACCAACACAAAAAACGATTTCTATGATATTCGTCAAACGCATCATACCTCAGTATGCAGAAATTATTTGTAGAGTGCATACCAACAAAGAAATCAGGAACACAACCAACACCGAAAATGATAAATGCGTTTCGTGCTACTATTGATACAAGTTCATTTCTATCAGGTGAAATAAACGCCATCGCAAAACTCAGAGCATGCAAAGGTCTTGATTGATATGAATCTCGATTTGTGTCTTATGATACCGGCAAGCATTTTAGAAATATTATGATTCGTTAAACCAAAGTCGTATGTCGGATTATTTATTGATTGGAAACTTGATCACGTACCCCGATCATTACAGAAGATTATAACACCATTGTCCGACAATCTTTTACAAAAGGATCGAAACCAAGTAACCCAAAGTCGTTGCCGTCGCATAAACAATTTGTACGATGTTTGATGAATGTACCCTATACTTTGGTGTACTAGAAATATTTGTAAAACACACTCTGGTAAAGAAATCGAAAAGATATCCTACACCTAAATCTGATAAAACCATTTTACACTTTTTGTTCGTCAGTAGTATCCATTTGAATTTTTCTATTTCCTCTCGTCAAAGTAGATGTAATCATAGTCGCTAAAGAACTTACTTGGATGTGTTTGAATTCTAGACATAGTTATGATTTACTCGACGCAAGACCCAAGAACAACCGTAGTTTACAACCGTGCACACATATCCAAAATATCGCACACTCCGCTATTCCTAAAGTACAAACACCCGATACAAAATATTACTTGTTGTGTTGTTGTTGCGGCATCATCTTCACAATATCACCATTTTGTTTGTGTCAATTAGTTACTTTGTATGTTACCCCACAACTCTTACAAAAGTACGAAGGATATTAACATCGCACTAAGTAATTAACTTTACTCGATATTCTCGCATTACGAAACTAAAGAATGGTTGGTTAGACTCTACAAACTGTTTCGATATCACAAGAACTTTATTGTCTGAATGGGTGTTCATGTATCTTAATAATCAAATAGTTCAACACAGAACTAGTACTAACAGAAACATCACAGAGTTGTTTACACAAAAGTTTGTATATGTACACAGTATGCGAATACCATGTGTAAGTCCAGCACAATTGCGGTGTCCATCCGAGTTTAGTTAACACAAATTTATTACAACGGAGTCACGTAAACTTTCGTGAAAGAAAAGCATACTCACTCCCAGAGGGTTATGTCAATGCCATAGCAGTACCCCAACAACAAAGTACATATGTTTCTAGTCACGGTCCTTACATCTTTCACATAGATCAATCTACTTTGCTAACGAAAAGTGCTGAGTCATCACATGATCGCTCTCACAACAAAACAGCTAGTAGATATTATCATTCAAAATATTCCTAACCCTTTACACACCAGTAACAAATCATACAACGAATATGTTTTGTGGGTCGAATTGTTGTTCAGTGTCAAGTCTACCTGTTGAAACGTACATTAAAACAACACAGTCACAATCAAATTAAAACCACGAATCTATTTTCATTTCCTCGCAAACTGTCACATACAGAAAAATAAATTTAATTTCCCAAAACATACTTGCTTTCATTAAACACACAACTCCATAAAAGTATTTACTTTCTACAACATAGACATTCCGGTGTAGTCAAGAAATATTTTTAATAATTAAAATCATCGACTTCTGTTTACGGTGTTAGTGTGTGCATGTCATACATGTGGGCCCGTATTAAAATGGACACGACACGACTGACTGTAAGGAGATAGAAGTCTATCGCATAGATTTACATGTGGTCTTCGCTACGGTTTCAAAAAACGAATCATCTCTTTTGCATTGAGCTAGACCGAGCAAGTTAGTTAATGGCCATGATTGTGTTTGTCATATGCGAATGATAGGGTTACTGTCAAATCTACCTACAACAATCTTCTGACGATCATAATAGCAATTTCATTTTCCACCCCTTCATAATTGTACAACTCGGTAACTACGTTTAACAAGACCAATCACAATACCAGCGTTGAACACAAGATACCTACCCAAGTAAAAATATCATTCTGGTTTGGACAACTGACGTTTACCTGTGTAAAATTATCATTTTCACTTGGAGGTCCACCGTTACCTAACTAAAATACCATTGTCCTTTGGAGATTTATCGTTTACCCAGTGTAACAATCCCCTTTTCACTTGGAAATCTATTTTTGGCCTGGATAACAAACCCCTTTTCACTTGGAAATATATTTTTTCTCTTGGTAACAAACCTGTTTCACTTGGAAATATATTTTTTCTCTTGGTAACAAACCTTTTTCACTTGGAAATATATTTTTTCTCCTGGTAACAAACCTTTTTCACTTGGAAATATATTTTTTCTCTTGGTAACAAACCTTTTTCACTTGGAAATCTATTTTTTTCCTGGATAACGAACCTTTTTCACTTGGAAATATATTTTTTCTCTTGGTAACAAACCTTTTTCACTTGGCGGGTCGTCGTTTACCTTAGTAAAAATATCATTTTCCTTTGGAGATCCGGCGTTTACCTAGTGTAACAATAAATTTTCTCTTGGTCATCTAGCTTTTCCTAGAGTAACAAAACCATTTTCATTTTGAAATCTGACAAACACACCTGACAATTTGGTATTTGTTGTATTGACGATAGTTTGAAATAGATTACAACGAACAGTGACGGAAATATTCACGACTACCGGTTACAGAGTATACCTCCATCAGTCGTATCACATCAATATCATCGGTTAACCACATACAATATACTCTTGTACACAGAAATGCATGTTTGGGAAATTGGACAATAGGTCTCGATAGGTCTGTGATGTCCGGGTTCGTGCTTTGGATTTTCCAGAGTCAAAATGTCTGAATAAAACACCTCCTCGACGATGGTTGGTATGTGGATAACGGTGTTCGGAAAACGGTTGGATTTATGTCACCCATCGCGATAACAATTCCAGGTCGAGTTTTCCCCGCATGTTTACTATATTGTGTCTTTATTGATCAATGTAAATGTCTCAACATTCAGTTTGAAATCGGAAATTCTGATAAAGTATGTAACCGGATCCGGATATCAACTCTGAATCTATAAACCAATGAACAATATTCAAAGTAAACATGTTACACCCTGTGTTTCCACGAAAAAATACCATCCAGACATACGTCGCGCTTGTTTGCCCACAACAGTATACGCGTAAATGGAGGTGTGTGACATTGCATGCAATGTGTTGGTATACAAACTTCGATCCACAGACATTATCATAGCCGGTAGTTTTGATGTAGATCGAATGTCATCACACCCGATAACAATACCAATAAGCCACATTGCAATGACTCTGAGTCTGCGCTATTACATCGATATTTCGACACCGTTCACTGATTTATTCGATGGTGTTATCGTGTTGTAACATTTCAAGATAGTCATGACCCTATCTGCAGACGGACCACCCAGACCAATTGGATACATCGGTCAATATCCATCGTGTTGTCGACACCGAAGTTTTCTGCTGCAGCGTTTGACCAAGGTGAACTTTCGAAGTACGGGGCTCGAAATGATTGCGATCAGTCTTTCAGTCACGATGCATGGATGTCGCTACTCCCACATAACGACTCCAGATAAATATCGTGCAAATCTCGGACTGATACTGTGATCCAATAAGGTGTGTTTCTGTGGAATGAAGACTGCAATCGTACACCACAATAGAACACTACCTCGCGATTTCACACGCAATCATAAAACACATCATCGTAAGGGTCCAGTTCGTCCGGTGACATTTCGAAACGGTCGTCGCCACAAGAGATCGGATTGGTCTCGTCGTATCGGTAGCATTTTGACACTGTCATCACCACAAGGCTATTGACGTCGTTTCGGTTGGTCATGTCAATCCGTTTCACAATCCACCGTTTTTCAACTCCCCGCACCATAGTGTTACGACACAGACAAGAAGCGTCGGTGGAAATAATAAAACACGGAAAGCACACTTTGGTGTTATTTGACATGGATTTTACACCCGACGAACCTTACATTCGAGCGATGCATTGGAATGACGCTTGTATTATTGACGTAGAAGGAACAGAAATGTATCGATTTATTAGTTTCGTACATATCCAACAAAAACCAGGGTATGTGATTGTGCGTGGTTCGCATATTCGACTGTGAACGCTCTATTGGTATATGCTGTACAGTTCACTTTCGCCGTCGTGCGAATAACCCATGTTACGGTTCCATGTTTGTGCGTCTGTATGTCATGCTTCAGATTGACTCAGAGTCATTGCAATGTGGCTTATTGGTATTGTTATCGGGTGTGATGACATTCGATCTACATCGAAACTACCGGCTATGATAATGTCTGTGGATCGATGTTTGTATACCAACACATTGCATGCAATGTCACACACCTCCATTTACGCGTATACTGATGTGGGCAAACAGGCGCGACGTATGTCTGGATGGTATTTTTTCGTGGAAACACAGGGTGTAACATGTTTACTTTGAATATTGTTCATTGGTTTATCGATTCAGAGTTGATATCCGGATCCGGTTACATACTTTATCAGAGTTTCCGATTTCAAACTGAATGTTGAGACATTTACATTGATCAATAAAGACACAATATAGTAAACATGCGGGGAAAACTCGACCTGGAATTGTTATCGCGATGGGTGACATAAATCCAACCGTTTTCCGAACACCGTTATCCACATACCAACCATCGTCGAGGAGGTGTTTTATTCAGACATTTTGACTCTGGAAAATCCAAAGCACGAACCCGGACATCACAGACCTATCGAGACCTATTGTCCAATTTCCCAAACATGCATTTCTGTGTACAAGAGTATATTGTATGTGGTTAACCGATGATATTGATGTGATACGACTGATGGAGGTATACTCTGTAACCGGTAGTCGTGAATATTTCCGTCACTGTTCGTTGTAATCTATTTCAAACTATCGTCAATACAACAAATACCAAATTGTCAGGTGTGTTTTGTCAGATTTCAAAATGAAAATGGTTTTGTTACTCTAGGAAAAGCTAGATGACCAAGAGAAAATTTATTGTTACACTACGTAAACGCCGGATCTCCAAAGGAAAATGATATTTTTACTAAGGTAAACGACGACCCGCCAAGTGAAAATCGTTTGTTGCTCAGGGAAAAAAATATATTTCCAAGTGAAAAAGGTTTGTTACCCAGAGAAAAAATATATTTCCAAGTAAAAAAAGGTTTGTTACCAAGAGAAAAAATATATTTCCAAGTGAAAAAGGTTTGTTACCAAGAGAAAAAATATATTTCCAAGTGAAAAAGGTTTGTTTTCCAGGGCAAAAATATATTTCCAAGTGAAAAAGGTTTGTTACCAAGAGAAAAAATATATTTCCAAGTGAAAAAGGTTTGTTACCAAGAGAAGAAATATATTTCCAAGTGAAAAGGGGATTGTTACACTGGGTAAACGATAAATCTCCAAAGGACAATGGTATTTTAGTTAGGTAACGGTGGACCTCCAAGTGAAAATGATAATTTTACACAGGTAAACGTCAGTTGTCCAAACTAGAATGATATTTTTACTTGGGTAGGTATCTTGTGTTCAACGCTGGTAGTGTGATTGGTCTTGTTAAACGTAGTTACCGAGTTGTACAATTATGAAGGGGCGGAAAATGAAATTGCTATTATGATCGTCAGAAGATTGTTGTAGGTAGATTTGACAGTAACCCTATCATTCGCATATGACAAACAAAATCATGGTCATTAACTAACTTGCTCGGTCTAGATCAATGCAAAAGAGATGATTCGTTTTTTTGAAACCGTAGCGAAGACCACATGTAAATCTATGCGATAGACTTCTATCTCCTTACAGTCAGTCGTGTCGTGTCCATTTTAATACGGGCCCTCATGTATGACATGCACACACTAACACCGTAAACAGAAGTCGATGATTTTGATTATTAAAAATATTTCTTGACTACACCGGAATGTCTATGTTGTAGAAAGTAAATACTATTATAGTGTTGTGTGTTTAATGAAAGCGATTGGTTACAAGTATGTTTTGGGAAATTAAATTTATTTTTCTGTATGTGACAGTTTGCGAGGAAATGAAAATAGATTCGTGGTTTTAATTTGATTGTGACTGTGTTGTTTTAATGTACGTTTCAACAGGTAGACTTGACACTGAACAACAATTCGACCCACAAAACATATTCGTTGTATGATTTGTTACTGGTGTGTAAAGGGTTAGGAATATTTTGAATGATAATATCTACTAGCTGTTTTGTTGTGAGAGCGATCATGTGATGACTCAGCACTTTTCGTTAGCAAAGTAGATTGATCTATGTGAAAGATGTAAGGACCGTGACTAGAAACATATGTACTTTGTTGTTGGGGTACTGCTATGGCATTGACATAACCCTCTGGGAGTGAGTATGCTTTTCTTTCACGAAAGTTTACGTGACTCCGTTGTAATAAATTTGTGTTAACTAAACTCGGATGGACACCGCAATTGTGCTGGACTTACACATGGTATTCGCATACTGTGTACATATACAAACTTTTGTGTAAACAACTCTGTGATGTTTCTGTTAGTACTAGTTCTGTGTTGAACTATTTGATTATTAAGATACATGAACACCCATTCAGACAATAAAGTTCTTGTGATATCGAAACAGTTTGTAGAGTCTAACCAACCATTCTTTAGTTTCGTAATGCGAGAATATCGAGTAAAGTTAATTACTTAGTGCGATGTTAATATCCTTCGTACTTTTGTAAGAGTTGTGGGGTAACATACAAAGTAACTAATTGACACAAACAAAATGGTGATATTGTGAAGATGATGCCGCAACAACAACACAACAAGTAATATTTTGTATCGGGTGTTTGTACTTTAGGAATAGCGGAGTGTGCGATATTTTGGATATGTGTGCACGGTTGTAAACTACGGTTGTTCTTGGGTCTTGCGTCGAGTAAATCATAACTATGTCTAGAATTCAAACACATCCAAGTAAGTTCTTTAGCGACTATGATTACATCTACTTTGACGAGAGGAAATAGAAAAATTCAAATGGATACTACTGACGAACAAAAAGTGTAAAATGGTTTTATCAGATTTAGGTGTAGGATATCTTTTCGATTTCTTTACCAGAGTGTGTTTTACAAATATTTCTAGTACACCAAAGTATAGGGTACATTCATCAAACATCGTACAAATTGTTTATGCGACGGCAACGACTTTGGGTTACTTGGTTTCGATCCTTTTGTAAAAGATTGTCGGACAATGGTGTTATAATCTTCTGTAATGATCGGGGTACGTGATCAAGTTTCCAATCAATAAATAATCCGACATACGACTTTGGTTTAACGAATCATAATATTTCTAAAATGCTTGCCGGTATCATAAGACACAAATCGAGATTCATATCAATCAAGACCTTTGCATGCTCTGAGTTTTGCGATGGCGTTTATTTCACCTGATAGAAATGAACTTGTATCAATAGTAGCACGAAACGCATTTATCATTTTCGGTGTTGGTTGTGTTCCTGATTTCTTTGTTGGTATGCACTCTACAAATAATTTCTGCATACTGAGGTATGATGCGTTTGACGAATATCATAGAAATCGTTTTTTGTGTTGGTAATGACTTTGAGTAGTTTGGTTTTATCATTACAATTACTTTAGAAGATTCAAATGATAATGTATGATCGCTACTAGTAACAATACAAACACATTTTGTAGATTTCAGTGTAGCACATATTTTGATTTTATTAATGCTGCGAGTCTTGTCTAGTAGAATAGGTTGCAGCCAGTAAAGATATTCCAAATTGCTCTTGTGCTGATCAAAGTCTTAGAGTTTAACCTCGTAATGTTTTACATTTAGCACGTACAACAGCGAGTCACTGAAAGGATTAAGTATTGTTCACCCACTTCGACTGGTACTCGATGCCAAAAGTGATATTTTCTAATAACCTTTACCACAACACCGGGTCTAATTATCGTGAATAATTTAATAATCAAGTCGTGGTCGAACATTACAAAATCTCATATATCAATGTGTCAATCCTTATGTTTACAGTATGATACCTTTCAATGTAACACCGGCGTTTGATTGTAAGAAATGAATTCTCAACTATGTTGGTCAGACATTCAAATCCGGTATACTCAAATGTAATATGTTAATCTCAAACCACACACCGAGTAGTATTTACTTTGGTTTATAAAATATACCGAGTAGTAATTACTTTATCTTACAGAATAGTAACGACTTTTACAGTTGAACAAATAAAAAGACGATTTGGTGGTATATGACTACAACCGACCTTGCTATGGATTTTGGATTGTGGTGATTACTCGCGTAGTCTTGTCTACTTTTCATAAGGATACTTTTTGCTTTGGTTGGGTAAGTTACAAACGGATTGACTTGACAAGGTTTTTTGTATTTTACTCTTTTGTGTATGGGAAGATGTTAAAATGTTGAGACGTAATACTATTTCCGTTCACTCGATTACATAAAAAAATAACCTGATAGTTTGTTCAAGGCTTCGACAAATAGATTGAAATATTCCGATTTAACTCATCGCGTCACAAGTCGATCGCGGTATGCACAAGTGGTTGTCAAGTTAGAAATATTTACAACAGGTGCTATTTCATTGATTGATTCTATTGTGTGTAGTAACACATTAAAATATCGCGATAGTATTTACTGAAACTCTATTTGATAAACGGAAAACTCAGTCGTGAATAGAGTTGTAAGTTTCAAGGATTGTTTCAAAGTATGATCTTGAAATGTGACTGGATCAAAGTTGGTAGTCATGTTTGTCAAAGTCCAAATATTTCATTTTGGATTATCTGGATTTACCTTTAGTACATCCCGCGAATGGATCCCGATGCGGTACTATAACATTTTTGATGATAAGGACTCGAGTATTTTCATGATAGAGTTGACGAGTGATAAGATGCGTGTTTTTGTTAAGAGTTTGATTTCATGTTGATAAAGATAATAACTGTATAATGCACATACTTGTGATTCTTGATTCTTGTAGAATTATAGTTGGTATTGATTCTATAAGTGTGAAAACAGCGGCGCGGAATGTGCGAATAATTCGATGTGGCTGAAAGTCGGCGTCAGTAATATTCGGGTTATGGTCGAGTCAAAAGATCACGAAAAGATTTCTCAAAATAATTAGAATTGTACCGAATTAACACATTCAGATACGAATCAACTTGGTTTGTGTAGTAAGTTTCATTTCGAGTTGGCAAATTGATACATTGATTGAATATTCTCATGATTCTTATCACGCAACTAAAGTCAGCCACTGTTCGAAGTGTCAAAACATATAGCAACCACCAGAAAGTGTCAAATTGTTGGTTTTCGAATCACCGTCTACGCCGGCTCTGTGGTAAACTAATTACCGAAATATTACCTTGTGAGTGATCGGTATGTCTTTAACACCAAGTCACTAAAAATGGTTATGTCCGAGACATTATCTTGTTAGCGATCGCGGGATTTGCAATCTATTTTACACTTTTTGAAGTGTTAATTTACGAGCGCGGTTATTTGTTGCCCGCTTTTCGTGTCGCTGCTGAATACTGAATACTCCTGTATGTAATAGTACTTACTGGATTAGTGGAATAATCGATACGATAGTGCGCGCTCCGAATTTCCAAAACGGACGTATTTAGTGGGTCACACAAAACCGCCAACATCTGGTTTTCAAAATCGCGCAATGCACTGCGGATTAGTGAATTTCCTGTTTAGTGATACCTATACCCGAAAGTATGATACGCGAGAGATGTCTATACCTAAAACTACGATTCACGACCGCACCCATAAGAACACATGGCGAATCACCAACACAACCTATACGCGAAAGCACGACATGCGAAAGTACGACGTGCGAGAGATGCCTATACCCGAAAGGGCGATGTGCCACCACGAGTTTCTATGCGATGTGCGAGAGATGCCTATACTCGAAAGTACGAATCACCGCCGCACCCATAAGAACACATGGCGAATCACCACAGATCCCGTAAGAATACATGACAGCCACATCACCGACGCAGCCTATACCCGAAAGGGTGCCGTCACCAGAGATACCATAAGAAACAATGGCACATCACCAGAGATCCCATAAGAACCAATAGCACATCACCAGAGACCGCGTAAGAAACAATGGCACATCACCAGAGATCCCATAAGAACCATTGGCACATCACGAGCGATAGGGGGTTTGAAAGGGTGTGGTCACCAACACGAGTTTTCACGGCAGGTCATGAGCGAGCCCTATACCTGAAAGGGTGGGGTCACCAGAGATCTCATAAGAAACAATGGCAAGTCACCAGCGGAAGGGGGGGTCTAAAGGGTGTGGTCACCAACACGAGTTTCGCGGCAAGTCACCAGCGGGCCCATAAGAACCCCATAGCCGCATGCGAGCGATCCCTATACTGAAAAGAGTTACCGTGTGAGAGGGGCCATAAGACGCAATAGCCGCGTGCGAGCGGGCCCATAAGACATAAGGAGCCGCGTGCCAACACGAGTTTCCCAGCCGCGTGCGAGCGGGCCCATAAGCCACAATTACGAATCGCGAGCGATCTACATAACTACTGTCGATATGGAAATCGAACGCGTGCGTACTTTTAGATAGGTGACACTAACAAGTTTATTACATCCGTGAAATACTCTGAAACGTCGATTCGTGATTGTGTTAGCTATATTCATCTTCCATATCTGTGGACACAAAGATATCTTGACTTTGGTTACAACTCACTCGAAACGAATTGTCGCGGGCAATCTAAAAAAGCACAAGTCGAAGACGAATGATTTGATTTCAATGAACTAAAAAAGTCCTTTTGTTTTGATGTTGGGTTTAATACAATTTGTACGACTATAACGAATCCGATTCCAAAAGTGCTATGTTACATTTAACAAAAAGTTTGATGACTTGTATTCTGATATTGATAGATCGGAAAAGTAATATGACTAGTATATAAAATACCGATCATGTTCTTTGTCATGTCTGTGTTCAACAAATATGTGATCAAGTCTTACCATTCGATATTAACTTTCGCAGTCGGTGTAATTTGTTGAAGTAACAATACCGACGAGTTCAATAATATTCTCCATCGATGTATTCGAATAATCTGTCAGCTACAAGTGGATTAAAAACTTGATGTCGTTTTGTGGTTAACTCAAGTCAGTGGTCGCGTTTGTGTTGATTTCAGGAATGATCATGACGTGTTGGCAGGGTAAATTAGTTTATGTGGTTGTAACTATGACCGTAAAGAGTTGCTGATATTCCAATAAGACGAGTTGGTGGTATATGCCTACAACCGAACTTGATATGTTTGTTGGTTGTAGTGATTACTTGTGTAGTCTTGTCTACTTTTCGTAAGGATACTTTTTGTTTTGGTTGGGTAAGTTACAAACGGATTGACTTGACAAGGTTTTTTGTATTTTACTCTTTTGTGTATGGGAAGATGTTGAAATGTTGAGACGTAATACTATTTCCGTTCACTCGATTGCAACAAAAAATAACCTGATAGTTTGTTCAAGGTTTCGACAAATAGATTGAAATATTCCGATTTAACTCATCGCGTCACAAGTCGATCGCGGTATGCACAAGTGGTTGTCAAGTTAGAAATATTTACAACAGGTGTTATTTCATTGATTGATTCTATTGTGTGTAGTAACACATTAAAATATCGCGATAGTATTTACTGAAGCTGATAAACGGAAAACTCAGTCGTGAATGGAGTTGTAAGTTTCAAGGATTGTTTCAAAGTATGATCTTGAAATGTGACTGGATCAAAGTTGGTAGTCACGTTTGTCAATCTATTTCAATTCAGACTATGTCAAGTCCAAATATTTCATTCTGGATTATTTGGATTTACCTTTAGTACATCTCGCGAGTGGATTTCCGACGCCGTACTATAACATTCTTAATAATACGGATTCGAGGATTTTCATGATAGAGTTGACAAGTGATAAGATGCGTGTTTTTGTTAAGGGTTTGATTTCAAGTTGATAAAGACAATAACTGTATAATGCACATACTTGTGATTCTTGATTCTTGTAGAGTTATAGTTGGTATTGATTCGATAGGTGTGAAAACAGCGACGCGGAATGTGCGAATAATTCAATGCGGCTGAAAGTCGGTGTCAGTAATATTCAGGGTACGGTCGAATCAAAAGATCACGAAAAGATTTCTCAAAATAATTAGAATTGTACCGAATTAACACATTCAGATACGAATCAACTTGAGCTGTGTAGTAAGTTTCATTTCGAGTTGGCAAATTGATACATTGATTGAATATTCTCATAATTCTCGCGGCAACACAATGGCCAAGGGCGTCAAGCGAATAATCGGAACAATGCGAATTTTCATATTTTGGTGACTATTTTGGGTCCCTTTCATTGCCCTGGTATTTGTGCGGCCCGACCTTACTCTGAAATTCTAAATTTGGCCCTGCCACCGAAAAAGGTTGGGAACCACTGTTGTAATCTATCGGAAATGAGAATGCTAAAATCCAATGGAAAATCGAGACATACGACTGAAGAATACCCATTATTGACCTGTGAATCGGTATACAGAAATAAAGATGAATACGTCTCGATCGCCGCTACTTGTGTTTCTCGAGAGGAGAAGATGTTCAATTCTGGCACCGGAAAGGAGTTGAAATTATATAGTTTTACATTGAAAGATGACACTGGGGAGGTGGTGTTGGATCAATGGACCAAAGCCTCGCTCGTACCCGGGAAGAAATATCAACTCATTCGTGTTAAAAACTGTGTCGGCAGATTGAAAATCGATCAGTTAACTAGACTTGTCGAATTGAAAGAATAGTTTGCATATTTGAATACCACAATACAATATTTCCATTCACAAGAAATGCTTGACCTACGTGATCCGACAACTGAGTTAGCGCGGTGCTGTTCTACTGATCGAGGTGTGAAAATTGTGCTATCGCGATGAATCTGTGACTATGAACAGCAGACTATTCTGTAGGCGCGAAACAGCGGTGTGAATAATCCGAAAGTATTATTCAGGTAGCAATCAATAGCGAGGAAAGAGAACACGATCGGTCATTTGACACGACTAAACTACGACATCATATATCATAATTTACGATCAAACTATTTCGCACTGAATGGAATAGTGTAATAATCGATAGTAGCGGCTGGACGAGAAATAATTCAGCGCACAGGTCATTCGAAATATAGGTCGCACGCACTGCTTAATCCTCACAACAAACCACGTTTCCGTTTGCGCGGTTATTGTTGGTGACTCGTACATATTCAACACCGCGCGAGAGATGCCTGAAAGTACGAATCATCGCCGCGTCCATAAGAATAACGATATATCATTGTCGTACTCGCCGTAATTTGGAATACACACATTACCTAAGGACCAATCACATGACCATTTAATTGATACATATTCAACACGAAGTACGACATGCCAACAACGAAGCCGCTTGCGACCGATCCCTATACTGAAAAGGGTTACCGCGCGACCTCAAGACGCAATAGCCGCATGCCAACGCACCCATAAGACATAAGAGCCGCATGCCAACACGAGTTTCCCAGCCGCGTGCGAGCGATCGCTATACTGAAAAGAGTTACCGTGTGAGAGGGGTCATAAGACGCAATAGCCGCGTGCGAGCGGGCCCATAAGACATAAGGAGCCGCGTGCCAATACGAGTTTCCCAGCCGCGTGCGAGCGGGCCCATAAGAACCCCTGCCAGGTCACGAGCGATCTATATAACTACTGTTGTAACCAGGTCCGAAACAACAGTTTTTTCATCACCCTTCCACCCTAGACAGCACTAATCTTGGGCCCACCATAGGGTAATCGATGCAACTTCTGGCGGACTTACCATATGCATCTCCTTGTTAAAAATTTGTGAATGAATTTCGTCAATAATATTGATTCTTCCACATATTACTATAAAAATGCACCAGTAGATGGCACATCCGGTGGTTTCCAGCCTTTAATGGCCGCGAGCTCATTTCCAATTTGAAAATGTCCACCGTCCAGCTCAAAAACTGATAGGCTAAATAATAAAAAAAGTTATCTTGCCCCGACTTACTAGAGGCCTATATTTTGGAAGCTGATGACGTCCACCATCTTCGCGATCCCCAGAATAAAAGCAAACGACACCCATGTTTAGAACAACTGTCTTTGACTAAACTAAAGCATCCAGACGGCCTTACCCAGTTCCAAGAATATACCGATGTCATATAATTGCGATTACAATTACACTTATTTCAGTAAATGATGGTTAATTTTATTTATTTTGATTGCATTTTTTGCAAGGGCGGTGTGTGCTCCCTATATTAATATCAAAATACGCTGCATTAAATCGTGCGCAGCACGAAGAAAAATTTTAAATAGCACTGCTTAAAACTAATATTATTAATATTGATTTACGGAAAATTTTGATCCTGCTTCAAGTCTTCAAAATCCCAGAAATTTAGGCAAATTTTAGAATTTCCTACCGGACGCAGTTTGAACAGTGAAATTACGGACATGTCCGGTAAATTCCGGACGTATGGCAAGTGGCAACCCTATACTAATTGTTCTTTTGGGTGTCATTCTTTTTCAACGTTTATTCCTACGCTCTTTTAAATTCGCTTCTATGCATTCAACCTTCGCCTGGTCTTTCTCAGACTGCAATTTTGGCAAAGACGCTGTAAGAGTCTTAGAACGGACAAGTAGATCTACGCGTATATCAATGTTCTGGAAACTCTGCCCTACCGAATATGCTGTATTAGTAGAATCCTTGACAAATCCACGGAAAATGTCTGAGGAATTGAAATCGGCAAAATTAACCACAATTCTATTTTTTTCATGTGGATCATACATTAGGCTTACCATATTTTAGAAATGTAAAAAGAGGACACTTTTTCAGAAATTTGAAACTTGCAAAACCGGAGAAGAATTCTCAAAAACCGGTGAATTCTTCCCACTTTGTGATCGGTTGACTAAAAAAAATCATCTTTCCGCTCAGAGCTCAAAATACCGTTTTCTCTCCACATTGGTAGGTGGGTGACTAAAAAAAAGGGCAACTTTTCGCTCAGACCTAAAATAACCGTTGTTCACTCCGAAATACCCGCCGGAGCGTCACTTCTGTGCTAATTTACGGCATATCACTCGCAATTCGCTCTAAATCTGACCTAAATTTTCAAAAAAGAGGACAAAACCCCAAAAAAGAGGACAAAAGGGCGTCCCCCGGGGACACTTTCAAAAAAGTCAAAAAAGAGGACAAATCCTCCTAAAAGAGGACGTATGGTAACCCTATCATACATACACAATTACAAATACACATACGTTCGATTGTGATGCACTGATAAATAAGTGTTCGCGACTTACTAATGAGTGTTTGAACGTAAATTTCCTGAAAGAATGAGGCTTTGTAACGGAAATAACTCTTAAAACCACAAAACTCAGAATGTGCTGTAACGTTGCCACGGAGGTCCAGTGATCTACGGTCATCGTCATCTGAATAAATAACCAGTCGAAGAACGGTGTTTTCTTGTAAGCAAACAGGTTCATTTTTTATTAATGATTGTGACATTTTTGTATTATTGTGATCGGAAAGCCGACACCCAATTTGATTAGACCTCCGATTGTGGAGTTTTTGAAATCCACGTAAAATTTTTCACATAAACTTACCTTGCATACAAACAAGGGGAGCTCATATTCCAGATTCGGTCTTATGGGCGATCTGTAGTACATGAAGGGACTGACCACAGCCGATAAAAAGTCGGAAACGCAGAGGCTCATCAGCACGACGTTGAAAGGCTTTCTACGAGAAGACAAAGATGCAGCGTATATGGATTATGAATTCCAAATTCTTTCAGCTCATCGTGAGCGTTGAAGGTCGACTCAAACAGGATGTGTAATTTTACTCGAGTCGCAAATTTTTGGTGAATCGCATCGACATGAGTCACTTCGTGAATTGACTCGACTGGTATTCGAGTCGAGCTCTACGACTTTGATACAAGTCATA
This sequence comes from Botryllus schlosseri, assembly GCF_051294905.1. Lineage (NCBI taxonomy): Eukaryota > Metazoa > Chordata > Ascidiacea > Stolidobranchia > Styelidae > Botryllus > Botryllus schlosseri. Next base: position 8,862,361 of record NC_137245.1, on the reverse strand, counting down.
TCTTTGGGTAGATTATATTTCCGGTTTTCAATTATTTCATCACACTGATTAACAGCTTTACAGCTACGAAAAGAATTCCACCACTCGTTGGATGACACGTTTCCGGGATGCATATCCTACAGCAACATAGTCCTGTGTAGTCAGCGGGGGCATGTGACGTGAGGTAGTGACTAATCTGTTGCCGGTAGAAGTAAAAGACAATGTTAAAAACCTTCAATGACAGAGGTGTTTTTCTAACGGTATTCTTTATTGAGTAATTTTGAGCCTTTTTCACCGAAAATTACGCAATTTGCATATTTATGGAGGCGAGGTTGGCCTATAGTCTTGGGATCACGTCACTACCTACTAGTCACAAGTAATCTCGGATCATTGCAAATTTTGACTTGAGTCAAGTCAATTTATTCGATTTTCAAAAGTGACTCGAGTCAATTCAAGTCGAGTCACTCGATTTTTGCAGGTCACTCGAGTCAAGTCGAGTCAACTCAAATCAAGTCACTATAGTCAAGTCAAGTTGAATTTTCAAAGTATGAGACATGAGTCAAAGTCATTGCATTTTGTTTAAGTGAGTAGTTAGTATGATCGGTCGCGAATCGCCATTGTGGCTTATGGGCGGGGTGGTGAGGTGCCTGAAAACCGGGGGTGGTGAGGTGACCCTTATCTCTTATGGCGGGGGTGGTGAGGTGCCATTGTGTCTTATGGCGGGGGTGGTGAGGTGACCCTTATCTCTTATGGGCGGGGTGGTGAGGTGCCTGAAAACCGGGGGTGGTGAGGTGACCCTTATCTCTTATGGCGGGGGTGGTGAGGTGACCCTTATCTCTTATGGGCGGGGTGGTGAGGTGCCATGTGTTCTTATGGACGCGGCGATGATTCGTACTTTCGGGTATAGGCTGCGGGCGGCATGTCGTACTTTCACCAAAAAGGGTGTGAAATAGTTTGCTAAATCTAGGAATCAGTCGCTTGGTAATTAGTTTACCACGGAGCCGGCGTAGACGGCGAATCCAATACCAACAATAGCCGCGTTCACATATTAACACTCCAAATAGGTGTGAAATAGTTTGCAAACCCGGCGATCGCTGACAAGATAATGTCTCAGACATACGCGACTTGATGTTACAGGCATATCGATCGCTCACGCGGTGAAATTTTCGTAAGCAGTTTGTCACAGAACTTGATTTCACTCGTAAAGATTTAATAAGTAACGAATAACAGACCGCCAGTGTCGGTAACTTGAATAGCGACAAATTGTCACTTATTTCTACTCTAACCCTAATCCTTTGTGAAGTGTACGCTTATTCAAAAAGGTGCGAAATAATTCTAAAATCCTACAACCACTCACAGGATAATGCTTCAGACATAACCATCTCTCGTGACTTGTGGTTACATACATCGCAATCGCTACAATGTAATATGTTGGTAGTTTGGTGCAGAACTGGATTTCACGAGTCTGATATAATAAGAATATTACCTATTAAGTAATAAGCACCGAATAACAGAACCGTCGCAGACGGTGACTTGAATATTCAAGATTTGATACTTTTCGCGATCGCTATATGTTTCACGTTGACTTTGGTTGCGTGATGCGAATCATGAGAATATTCAATCAATGTGTCAATTTATCAACTTGAAATGAAACTCACTACACAAACCAAGTTGATTCGTATTTGAATGTGTTGATCCGGTACAACTCTAATCCTTTGAGAAATCCATTTACCGCGATCAGTTGATTCGAACGTAACCTGAATATAGCTGACTCCAAACTTCAGCCGCATCGAATTATTCACACATTCCACGTCGCTGTTTCACACCTATAGAATCAATACCAACTAACTAAACGAGAATCAAGAATCACAAGTATGCACATACAATAATTGTATTTATTACTGAGAAATCAAACGCTTAACAAAAACACGCAACTTAGCATTTGCCAACTCTAGCATTACCAAAAAATCCAGGTATTGTTGATTGAGAATCCTTGAGACCTTATTATCAAAAATGTTATAGTGCGGCGTCGGAATCCATTCGCGGGATGTACTAAAGGTAAATTTGGGTAATCCAAAATGAAATATCTCGACTTTGACATAGTCTGAATTGAAATAGATTGACAAACATGACTACCATCTTTCCAAGTACCATTTCGATATTATAGCCTACGCATGTTGATTTGAAACAAATAATGAAACATTACAACTCTATTCACGATCCGGCTTTCCGTTTGTCAAAGCGACATTTTAACATCTTACCATACTCAAAAGAATTATTCATAACATTAACCGGTGTTAAAAATCAAGTTTTCACTTACTTGATTATATCACTGCAACTCATAAATTTGAATTAATTCATCCTGGTTGTATTCATCTGACCGATAATTTTTAATCAACTGTAAAGGTCGTTACTATTCTGTAAGACAAAGTATTTACTAATCGGTGCATATACGCGATTTGACATAAACCTATTATATTTTGAGTATACGAGATTTGAATGTCTGAACAATAACTGAGAATTAAATTATCACAATTGAATCAATATATGACAGCGTAAAAGATGTTTGAATGTCAGCAACTCTGTACGGTCATAGTTACTACCACTAATTTACCCGACCAACTCGTCATGATCATTCCTGAAATCAACACAAATATGACCACTGACTTGAGTTAACCACAAAACAGCATCAAGTTTCAAATCCACTTGTAGCTTACGGGTTATTTGAATGCTGGTTATGTTTTGTTGTAATTGAGTTAACGGAAATAGTATTACGTCTCGACATCTGACCATCTTACCATATTCAAAGAATCAACCACGAAAACATTGTCAAGTAAATCCGTTAACCGACCAACTCAAACAGTATCAATATGAAAAACAGCCAAACATACACGAATCCATACAAGCACTAAAACCTAAAATCCATAACAAGCCTGGTTGTATTCATATCCCTACACGTCTTTTTTATTCAACTTGAAAAGTCGTTACTATTCTGTAAGACAAAGAAATTACTATGCGGTATATTTTGTAAGATAAAAGTAATTACTTCTCGGTGCCCGCGACTTGAGATTGACATAATATGTTTGAGTATGCGAGATTTGAAAGTCTACCCAACATGTTGAGAATTCATTTCTTACAATCGAACGCAGGTGTTATATTGAAAATTATCATGATGTAAACATAAGGATTGACACATTGATTTGACATATGTAATAGTTGATCATGACTTGACTATTAAATTATTTGCGTTAATTAGACCCGGCGTTGTGGTAAAGATTATTGTGACAGCAACAAACTTTTCAGTACCATTGTTATTAACATATTGAGTTGTAAACTATGTGTGTCTAAAATGTTCTCGATTGGAAAATTATTCAGCCTTGGTACAAACCACGCAGAGTATTGTGGATATCAGGAAATATTTTACAAATGTAATTGTCTGCAGTAAACAAGACTAAAGATGAAACAACAATTTCCTTTGTTGAACAATAACCGGTGCAATACTTTATTGTCGGTGAGAATTGAAACACTTTCGCGCATTACCTGGTGTCAAGATATCACACTAGGTGAATTGACATACCACCATTTGATTAATGCTTAATCCGTTCGCATCATTTCACACTCACTTTGATCATTACAAAAGTAAATTGGAATATGTTTGCTAGGCACCACCTATTCAACTATACTTGAGTAATACAGAAACCTCTCAGCATTAATAAAATCGAAATGTGCGCTACACTGAAATCTACAAAAATGTGTTTGTATTGCTGTTCGTAGTAGCGATATCGATTTGAACCTCCATCATCTAACCAAACTACTGAGAGTCGTTGTCAATTTACATGACGTTCACTGATTACATACTAGAACTATTTGTGCAACGCACACGATCAGAGAAATTGGACATTTTTCCATTACCATTCGTCAAAGTAAATGTCGTCACAATAATCAGTCACTAAAAGACCATATACTTGTATGTGATTGAATCGCCGACAATTAACTCGGTAAATCAAACCCCTGAGAAATTTCACTCAGTCATTGGATAGGAAACAGCGTCGCTTAATCGGTGTGAGTCGTTTTTTTCTAAATGCTAATCATATCTGTCCAGCCAAGAACAATTTTCACTTACCTGGTAATGAAACCAAACGGTGGGTCTTCGTTCGATATTTTGTTTGTGTCAAATACTTTGCAATGAACACATTTGAGTGGCTGAGCTTTACATCATCAAGCTGTCATTTGTAAATCAAGATTTCGGTAAACTTGTAAATGTAACGATTAACTAACCGTCATTTAGTGATTGGTGAACATACCAAACGATGCACATCCACCTCCGAAATACTGCATTGATCTTAATTTCCATCATCGTGATAATCGAAGTACATTTCTTTCGAATTCGTAACAACCGACTTTTCTATGGCGTGATAAATTTTTGACAAGTTATGCTTAGAAGATTGGTTGCATATCGCGAAAAATAATATACCACTCATATTGATACTGTTTCTCCATTGATCGATATTTTCAAACGAGTAAAATTTATTACTTGAGTTTCTCCGCTTACTATATGTAAATGTAAACTCAGTCGTCTTTTAACATCACAAATACATTGATAAAAAGTAGGCAATCAAACGCTACAAGTTTAACTTTTGTAGGTTGTGTATGATTACCCCATACAACTCATTTCTTACTGAAGGCATATGAAATATATTCATGTTACACAAAAATACTAGATATTCCCATACTACAAACCTGTACAATGATTGGTGGTACTTTCAAACTGTTTCGATACCTCAAGAACTTTATTGTCTGAATGGTTGTTCATGTATCTTAATAATCAAGTGGTTCAACACAGAACTAGTACGAACAGAAACATCAGAGTTGTTTACACAAAAGTTTGTGAGTGTACAGAATGCGAAGACCATGTGTAAGTCCAACACAATTGTGGTATCCATCCGAGTTCAGTTAACACAATTTACGACACCGAGGTCGCGTCATCTTTCGTAAAATAACAATCCAACCAAGTCTTCAGGATATGTCCATGTCATAGCAATAAATCAGCTACTCCAACAACAGAGTACATATGTTTTCTAGTTACGACCCTTACATCTTACACACGAATCAATCTACTTTGCTAACGAAAAGTGCTGAGTCATCACATGGTTGCCCTAGCAACAAAACAACTAAACGTACTATCATACAAAATGGCCGTTATAGTCACCAACGGTACATGGTACAAGTAACAAGTCTCGAGAATCCAGTTATTGAAAAAACGTGAAAGTATTTCTACGCCAAGTCGTTATGTTGACGAACGCGTATATTGTAATATCATGATCGATTTGCATTCGTTCGTCACAAAATGTCACTACTCTAAATAATTATTTTTCACTCAAACACAAACGCATACTTGTCACCATTCGTTTTCATCAAGCACGAGATCAAGAAACTTACTTACCACGACATGAATTGTTATTTTTATATTGTGTAAATAGATAATAATTAATTTTAATAACACTATATCAACATCATCGAGTTTTGCGAATAGATTTACATGTAGTCTTGTGGTTTTAATCGAAGCGCACAGCGTGTTCTAATGTAGAGTCATCTCTATTGTACAACAACTCGGTAATCGAAATGTATGCATTAACATTTAAACAGCGATCTTGGTTCGTCACGCGAAAAATATCTTTACTGTCGCAACACTCTGATACTCTGCACAAGATGTGTAAATCCTTTTCACACTCATAATAATACACTAACGGGATACCGACATCAAGCAACAACGTTTAACAACATCACTGACACTGAACATACGATACCTACCCAAGTAAAAATATCATTTTCACCAGGAGGTCAGCCGTTACCTGTGTACAATTACCATTTGCCCTTGGGGGTCTAGCGTTACCCAGAGTAAGAAACCATTTTCACTTGGAAATATATTTTTTCCCCGGGTAACAAACCTTTTTCACTTGGAAATATATTTTTTCCCTGAGCAACAAACAATTTTCACATGGAAATATATTTTTTCCCCGGGTAACAAACCTTTTTCGCTTGGAAATATATTTTTTGCCTGGGTTACAAACCTTTTTCACTTGGAAATATATTTTTTCTCTGAGCAACAAACCATTTTCACTCGGTAGTCCGTCGTTTACCTGAGTAAAAATATCATTTTCACTTGGAAAAATACTTTTACCTAGAGTAACTAATCATTTTCTTTTAGAAATATATTTTCTCCCTGGCTAACAAACCCTTTTCGGTTGGAAAACTATCATTTACCTGAGCACCAATACAGTTTTCACTTGGAAATCTATCTTTTACCTGGGTAACAATACCATTTTCGTTTTAAAAACGGACAACAACACCGGACAATTTGATATTTTTGTATATTGTTACAACAGGCAGCGACAAAATATACACCAACAACGACTCCAATACATTTGTGTAATAGCTTATTCACTTGTTCTGGTGCATCCCATCGAAATCCTCAGTTACCCGCATGCAATGTGCTGTTGTACATCGACGTGTATGTTTTGGAAATTGGACAATAGGTTTCGACATGTCTGCGATGTCCGGGTTCGTGCTTTGGATTTTCCAGAGTCAAAATGTCTGAATAAAACACCTCCTCGACTTCGGTAAATGTTTGGCACGCAGATAACGGCGGTCGGAAATCGAGGAATTTATGTTTCCATCGGGCTAACAACTCCAGGTTACTTGTGATTTATCTCACACGTGTTTACTATGTTGTGTCGCTCTTTATTGATCAATACATACCACACCATTCAGTTTGAAATCGGAAACCCCGAGAAAGAATTAACCGGATCCGGATATCAACTCTGAATCGATAAACATGCCACAACCTGTGTTTCCATGAAAATTACAAGACATCGCAAAAATCAAGTATACTTCGCTATTATTTGCCCGCACAAGTAATCACGTAAACGAGGTGTATGACATTACATAAATCATGGATAACATCGTGTCTAGCATTACAAACATCATGGGCGACAAATTCGTCTTCTCAAGTCCCGTCATGCGCAGACTCTGTACATTCAGTGTGGGTATAGATGACTTGGAGATAGACAAACAGACATCTTTGACCGTAACATGGCCTTAGCACGAGAATTCTTTACACGGGTGCAACGTCGCAGTCAGACATCTTTAACAGTGATTCCGCGTATTCCATTTCACACCTAGTGCAATTATAAAACGCATCTTCGAAACTTTTGATCTATTTCATCCGCTTGCATTTCGAAACGGATCAGCACCACAAGGCAATTGAAAAAACTTTGTCGTTACCTGATCATATACACGAGTAAGGATGGGACTACGCGTAACTTTCCATAGATTCCTCTGGCCTCACACCGTTGTTTTACGACACAGACAAGACGCAGCGGTGGAAATATTGAAAATGAAAAACGATACCTTGGTTACATTTGATTTGGATTTTACACCTGATGAACCATACACTCGATTGGTACATTGGGATGACGACTCTATCGTCGAGGTTGAGGGAAAAGAAATGTACAGATTTGTTGGTGTCGTGAATATTCAACGAAAATCGGGGTACATGATAGTACATGGTTCGCATATATGACTATGAATGTATCGGTATGCATAATGCTCTGTTCACTGTATCGATATCACCAATGGTATTTGAACGAATAACCATGTTACGGTCAAAGATGTCTGTTTGTCTATCTCCAAGTCATCTATACCCACACTGAATGTACAGAGTCTGCGCATGACGGGACTTGAGAAGACGAATTTGTCGCCCATGATGTTTGTAATGCTAGACACGATGTTATCCATGATTTATGTAATGTCATACACCTCGTTTACGTGATTACTTGTGCGGGCAAATAATAGCGAAGTATACTTGATTTTTGCGATGTCTTGTAATTTTCATGGAAACACAGGTTGTGGCATGTTTATCGATTCAGAGTTGATATCCGGATCCGGTTAATTCTTTCTCGGGGTTTCCGATTTCAAACTGAATGGTGTGGTATGTATTGATCAATAAAGAGCGACACAACATAGTAAACACGTGTGAGATAAATCACAAGTAACCTGGAGTTGTTAGCCCGATGGAAACATAAATTCCTCGATTTCCGACCGCCGTTATCTGCGTGCCAAACATTTACCGAAGTCGAGGAGGTGTTTTATTCAGACATTTTGACTCTGGAAAATCCAAAGCACGAACCCGGACATCGCAGACATGTCGAAACCTATTGTCCAATTTCCAAAACATACACGTCGATGTACAACAGCACATTGCATGCGGGTAACTGAGGATTTCGATGGGATGCACCAGAACAAGTGAATAAGCTATTACACAAATGTATTGGAGTCGTTGTTGGTGTATATTTTGTCGCTGCCTGTTGTAACAATATACAAAAATATCAAATTGTCCGGTGTTGTTGTCCGTTTTTAAAACGAAAATGGTATTGTTACCCAGGTAAAAGATAGATTTCCAAGTGAAAACTGTATTGGTGCTCAGGTAAATGATAGTTTTCCAACCGAAAAGGGTTTGTTAGCCAGGGAGAAAATATATTTCTAAAAGAAAATGATTAGTTACTCTAGGTAAAAGTATTTTTCCAAGTGAAAATGATATTTTTACTCAGGTAAACGACGGACTACCGAGTGAAAATGGTTTGTTGCTCAGAGAAAAAATATATTTCCAAGTGAAAAAGGTTTGTAACCCAGGCAAAAAATATATTTCCAAGCGAAAAAGGTTTGTTACCCGGGGAAAAAATATATTTCCATGTGAAAATTGTTTGTTGCTCAGGGAAAAAATATATTTCCAAGTGAAAAAGGTTTGTTACCCGGGGAAAAAATATATTTCCAAGTGAAAATGGTTTCTTACTCTGGGTAACGCTAGACCCCCAAGGGCAAATGGTAATTGTACACAGGTAACGGCTGACCTCCTGGTGAAAATGATATTTTTACTTGGGTAGGTATCGTATGTTCAGTGTCAGTGATGTTGTTAAACGTTGTTGCTTGATGTCGGTATCCCGTTAGTGTATTATTATGAGTGTGAAAAGGATTTACACATCTTGTGCAGAGTATCAGAGTGTTGCGACAGTAAAGATATTTTTCGCGTGACGAACCAAGATCGCTGTTTAAATGTTAATGCATACATTTCGATTACCGAGTTGTTGTACAATAGAGATGACTCTACATTAGAACACGCTGTGCGCTTCGATTAAAACCACAAGACTACATGTAAATCTATTCGCAAAACTCGATGATGTTGATATAGTGTTATTAAAATTAATTATTATCTATTTACACAATATAAAAATAACAATTCATGTCGTGGTAAGTAAGTTTCTTGATCTCGTGCTTGATGAAAACGAATGGTGACAAGTATGCGTTTGTGTTTGAGTGAAAAATAATTATTTAGAGTAGTGACATTTTGTGACGAACGAATGCAAATCGATCATGATATTACAATATACGCGTTCGTCAACATAACGACTTGGCGTAGAAATACTTTCACGTTTTTTCAATAACTGGATTCTCGAGACTTGTTACTTGTACCATGTACCGTTGGTGACTATAACGGCCATTTTGTATGATAGTACGTTTAGTTGTTTTGTTGCTAGGGCAACCATGTGATGACTCAGCACTTTTCGTTAGCAAAGTAGATTGATTCGTGTGTAAGATGTAAGGGTCGTAACTAGAAAACATATGTACTCTGTTGTTGGAGTAGCTGATTTATTGCTATGACATGGACATATCCTGAAGACTTGGTTGGATTGTTATTTTACGAAAGATGACGCGACCTCGGTGTCGTAAATTGTGTTAACTAAACTCGGATGGATACCACAATTGTGTTGGACTTACACATGGTCTTCGCATTCTGTACACTCACAAACTTTTGTGTAAACAACTCTGATGTTTCTGTTCGTACTAGTTCTGTGTTGAACCACTTGATTATTAAGATACATGAACAACCATTCAGACAATAAAGTTCTTGAGGTATCGAAACAGTTTGAAAGTACCACCAATCATTGTACAGGTTTGTAGTATGGGAATATCTAGTATTTTTGTGTAACATGAATATATTTCATATGCCTTCAGTAAGAAATGAGTTGTATGGGGTAATCATACACAACCTACAAAAGTTAAACTTGTAGCGTTTGATTGCCTACTTTTTATCAATGTATTTGTGATGTTAAAAGACGACTGAGTTTACATTTACATATAGTAAGCGGAGAAACTCAAGTAATAAATTTTACTCGTTTGAAAATATCGATCAATGGAGAAACAGTATCAATATGAGTGGTATATTATTTTTCGCGATATGCAACCAATCTTCTAAGCATAACTTGTCAAAAATTTATCACGCCATAGAAAAGTCGGTTGTTACGAATTCGAAAGAAATGTACTTCGATTATCACGATGATGGAAATTAAGATCAATGCAGTATTTCGGAGGTGGATGTGCATCGTTTGGTATGTTCACCAATCACTAAATGACGGTTAGTTAATCGTTACATTTACAAGTTTACCGAAATCTTGATTTACAAATGACAGCTTGATGATGTAAAGCTCAGCCACTCAAATGTGTTCATTGCAAAGTATTTGACACAAACAAAATATCGAACGAAGACCCACCGTTTGGTTTCATTACCAGGTAAGTGAAAATTGTTCTTGGCTGGACAGATATGATTAGCATTTAGAAAAAAACGACTCACACCGAATAAGCGACGCTGTTTCCTATCCAATGACTGAGTGAAATTTCTCAGGGGTTTGATTTACCGAGTTAATTGTCGGCGATTCAATCACATACAAGTATATGGTCTTTTAGTGACTGATTATTGTGACGACATTTACTTTGACGAATGGTAATGGAAAAATGTCCAATTTCTCTGATCGTGTGCGTTGCACAAATAGTTCTAGTATGTAATCAGTGAACGTCATGTAAATTGACAACGACTCTCAGTAGTTTGGTTAGATGATGGAGGTTCAAATCGATATCGCTACTACGAACAGCAATACAAACACATTTTTGTAGATTTCAGTGTAGCGCACATTTCGATTTTATTAATGCTGAGAGGTTTCTGTATTACTCAAGTATAGTTGAATAGGTGGTGCCTAGCAAACATATTCCAATTTACTTTTGTAATGATCAAAGTGAGTGTGAAATGATGCGAACGGATTAAGCATTAATCAAATGGTGGTATGTCAATTCACCTAGTGTGATATCTTGACACCAGGTAATGCGCGAAAGTGTTTCAATTCTCACCGACAATAAAGTATTGCACCGGTTATTGTTCAACAAAGGAAATTGTTGTTTCATCTTTAGTCTTGTTTACTGCAGACAATTACATTTGTAAAATATTTCCTGATATCCACAATACTCTGCGTGGTTTGTACCAAGGCTGAATAATTTTCCAATCGAGAACATTTTAGACACACATAGTTTACAACTCAATATGTTAATAACAATGGTACTGAAAAGTTTGTTGCTGTCACAATAATCTTTACCACAACGCCGGGTCTAATTAACGCAAATAATTTAATAGTCAAGTCATGATCAACTATTACATATGTCAAATCAATGTGTCAATCCTTATGTTTACATCATGATAATTTTCAATATAACACCTGCGTTCGATTGTAAGAAATGAATTCTCAACATGTTGGGTAGACTTTCAAATCTCGCATACTCAAACATATTATGTCAATCTCAAGTCGCGGGCACCGAGAAGTAATTACTTTTATCTTACAAAATATACCGCATAGTAATTTCTTTGTCTTACAGAATAGTAACGACTTTTCAAGTTGAATAAAAAAGACGTGTAGGGATATGAATACAACCAGGCTTGTTATGGATTTTAGGTTTTAGTGCTTGTATGGATTCGTGTATGTTTGGCTGTTTTTCATATTGATACTGTTTGAGTTGGTCGGTTAACGGATTTACTTGACAATGTTTTCGTGGTTGATTCTTTGAATATGGTAAGATGGTCAGATGTCGAGACGTAATACTATTTCCGTTAACTCAATTACAACAAAACATAACCAGCATTCAAATAACCCGTAAGCTACAAGTGGATTTGAAACTTGATGCTGTTTTGTGGTTAACTCAAGTCAGTGGTCATATTTGTGTTGATTTCAGGAATGATCATGACGAGTTGGTCGGGTAAATTAGTGGTAGTAACTATGACCGTACAGAGTTGCTGACATTCAAACATCTTTTACGCTGTCATATATTGATTCAATTGTGATAATTTAATTCTCAGTTATTGTTCAGACATTCAAATCTCGTATACTCAAAATATAATAGGTTTATGTCAAATCGCGTATATGCACCGATTAGTAAATACTTTGTCTTACAGAATAGTAACGACCTTTACAGTTGATTAAAAATTATCGGTCAGATGAATACAACCAGGATGAATTAATTCAAATTTATGAGTTGCAGTGATATAATCAAGTAAGTGAAAACTTGATTTTTAACACCGGTTAATGTTATGAATAATTCTTTTGAGTATGGTAAGATGTTAAAATGTCGCTTTGACAAACGGAAAGCCGGATCGTGAATAGAGTTGTAATGTTTCATTATTTGTTTCAAATCAACATGCGTAGGCTATAATATCGAAATGGTACTTGGAAAGATGGTAGTCATGTTTGTCAATCTATTTCAATTCAGACTATGTCAAAGTCGAGATATTTCATTTTGGATTACCCAAATTTACCTTTAGTACATCCCGCGAATGGATTCCGACGCCGCACTATAACATTTTTGATAATAAGGTCTCAAGGATTCTCAATCAACAATACCTGGATTTTTTGGTAATGCTAGAGTTGGCAAATGCTAAGTTGCGTGTTTTTGTTAAGCGTTTGATTTCTCAGTAATAAATACAATTATTGTATGTGCATACTTGTGATTCTTGATTCTCGTTTAGTTAGTTGGTATTGATTCTATAGGTGTGAAACAGCGACGTGGAATGTGTGAATAATTCGATGCGGCTGAAGTTTGGAGTCAGCTATATTCAGGTTACGTTCGAATCAACTGATCGCGGTAAATGGATTTCTCAAAGGATTAGAGTTGTACCGGATCAACACATTCAAATACGAATCAACTTGGTTTGTGTAGTGAGTTTCATTTCAAGTTGATAAATTGACACATTGATTGAATATTCTCATGATTCGCATCACGCAACCAAAGTCAACGTGAAACATATAGCGATCGCGAAAAGTATCAAATCTTGAATATTCAAGTCACCGTCTGCGACGGTTCTGTTATTCGGTGCTTATTACTTAATAGGTAATATTCTTATTATATCAGACTCGTGAAATCCAGTTCTGCACCAAACTACCAACATATTACATTGTAGCGATTGCGATGTATGTAACCACAAGTCACGAGAGATGGTTATGTCTGAAGCATTATCCTGTGAGTGGTTGTAGGATTTTAGAATTATTTCGCACCTTTTTGAATAAGCGTACACTTCACAAAGGATTAGGGTTAGAGTAGAAATAAGTGACAATTTGTCGCTATTCAAGTTACCGACACTGGCGGTCTGTTATTCGTTACTTATTAAATCTTTACGAGTGAAATCAAGTTCTGTGACAAACTGCTTACGAAAATTTCACCGCGTGAGCGATCGATATGCCTGTAACATCAAGTCGCGTATGTCTGAGACATTATCTTGTCAGCGATCGCCGGGTTTGCAAACTATTTCACACCTATTTGGAGTGTTAATATGTGAACGCGGCTATTGTTGGTATTGGATTCGCCGTCTACGCCGGCTCCGTGGTAAACTAATTACCAAGCGACTGATTCCTAGATTTAGCAAACTATTTCACACCCTTTTTGGTGAAAGTACGACATGCCGCCCGCAGCCTATACCCGAAAGTACGAATCATCGCCGCGTCCATAAGAACACATGGCACCTCACCACCCCGCCCATAAGAGATAAGGGTCACCTCACCACCCCCGCCATAAGAGATAAGGGTCACCTCACCACCCCCGGTTTTCAGGCACCTCACCACCCCGCCCATAAGAGATAAGGGTCACCTCACCACCCCCGCCATAAGACACAATGGCACCTCACCACCCCCGCCATAAGAGATAAGGGTCACCTCACCACCCCCGGTTTTCAGGCACCTCACCACCCCGCCCATAAGCCACAATGGCGATTCGCGACCGATCATACTAACTACTTAAGTGTTTTAAATAAAGATGAAGTCCCCATTTATTCTGTATCGAGGAACGAATAGAGAGTTGATTATAAACGCAAAAAGGCTCTGTATCACTCACGCATACGTAGAACTGCTAAACTGCGCAAGTATAGCGGTGTAGCCTCAATCTATAATTTATCAGCCAAAATTCAGGATAACATACGAAACCTCAGGAATATCCTATCCACCTACATATCCACGATATACATTCATAAACGTATGAACGATACTAGTTCGATTTAAAAAGTCATACTAGGGGCCGGGGCTGGTTAGGTTAGCAAATTTACGTCAACGTAAGCTTTAAGCTCTGATCACTGTGTTTGAGATCAATTTATATGTGATATAACAAAGGAGTCTCGGTAAACGCACAGCCATTGATTGATTGGTTAGCAATCCGACCTCATACAGGATGCAGCGATTTAGACGACATCGATTACATGGTGACTTGAAATTGACTCGTAAATTTTGCTTCAAGTCACGAGTCAATCTATATTGGCTGCTTGGTGATATACTAATTTTTCTCACCCTTAACAGTTTCTGGTCTCATTAGTACACGTACTAATAAAGGAAATACCAATATTATAGTAACTGTACAATTCTTCGAAATAACAATGAAATGTCGGTCAAGGTCATCCCAGCCTCGAGTCATGTGACTTGGTCCGAGTCAAGCGCAATGACTCGAGTACAAGTCGAGTCAATACACAAATTAACTCAAGCCACACGGCATGCAGTAAGTGCGTTCTAGTGTAACTATGACGTTATCCATAGTTGAATAATTCGTTGAACCGATGGCAGACGATATAGATAATAATAAGACATCGGTTGCTTTTACACCACAATTAACGTGCACTATTTTCACTTTAACACCTGATAAAGGAGCGGAACTCCGAAAGCCCGCGTGAAAAATAATATTATTAATTTGCAAGCATACGGTAAATAAGGTGTGAAAGGAACGAAGATCATGATATGATGTTATCGACTGTCGACACGGAGTCATTATGACCCATTAAACTTCGCATACCCATACACGACGCGGTGCGGCAGTGTCTAGGTCTTCTTAGCTGAAACCGATGATTCTGGCGACTGCCTCACCCATTCGATTGTTCTCAGAGCCGGAGCTGGAGCTGGAGCAGTGCTATTAATGAGCTCCAAAGCTGGAGCCGAAGCTAATTTATTATAGAAAATAGCTCCGGAGCCTCTCCAAAGCCATGATTGCAACTGGCAACATGTATGTAATTACATTTTACATATACTGGTCGAACTCGTTTAGCTGCAGTTCGCTGATATGCGCACCAAGTATCGGCGACTCACTTGTAAAGACTTTTCGACGAGCCAATCACAATGAAGGTGAACAGATTTGCTACAATGCAAAATACCGCCATAACACATACAATACTCCAGATCGTGACATCCATCCAATCCGCTTTGTCGGTAGTATTTGTCATCCTAAAAATAATAGTTCGTAGACCTATTCTATTTACCAGATACCACCAGCGTGCGGTCATAAACAATCATCATCATCTGACAGGATTAGTGCCTATAGTAACTAGGGATGGTGTGAACGCGAGGTTCACGTTCGCGTTCTGTGTGTGAACCTCTGAAATTTAGAGGTTCACGTTCACAAACGAACCTTGGTAGGTTCTGCACTGTGAACCTTTTCACATATTACAATTTTCGCGTCATTATAACATCTTTGGCTGAAATTCGTTGCATTTCAACTTCAGACCACTCTGTGGATGGCGCTTGCATCATAAAAAAATCAACACTAAATGAGCATGTACCGCTACCTTGCCGATCTCAACGATTTTACACGCGTTGTTGCAAAAGTTTACTCGAAATATTCAGCTTTACTTTTGTGAATATTTAGTGACTCTCTGCTGTGAGCTTGACCCGCAATCATACAACATCAAGAACGAAATACACTACCTCTAGGTAGTCAACGAATGATGCTTTTCCAACCAGTCAACGAAATTGATATAAATAATACATGGTTGTTTAATGTAAAAAAATCCTGATTTGATATGTATATTGTATCATAAAAATCGAATCCGTGCGATTGGGGTGTTGGCTACTGTACAACTTGTTTATGGGATGATATCGGTAGCTACTATAGAAACCCATTTTACACTCTGCTCAATATCTATGTAGCAATTTCAGACGGCGAATACATTGTCCGTTACGGCGTAAGCTTTTATCCCCTTGCAAGTCCCCGTCGAAATTGTTGGCAAAGCGACGGACGATATTGATTTTATGGAATAAATATAGCATATTATTGCTCCAGTTGATACATTTGGCTAAGTCACCATGTATTTTTGTGGCTTAATATGACCTGAGTCGTCGCTATAGGTATCGTGTAGGCGTACATTATATGATTTTACTAAAATGTAGGGCTGGAATTAGAAATATGACGTCACGTGACGTCATAAGGTTCACGTTCGTGTTCACACAGAACCTTTCAAAAAGGTTCGCGTTCACACGAACCTGAACCTTTCAGGGGTTCACACCATCCCTAATAGTAACCTAAATCGTCAGTGCGATCTGAGATGAACATAAAATTAAGGCCCAATAGCATATTAATTCGCTGTTCTGCTCAACATTCTCAATCAGCATCGCATTAGTATCGCTATCGTTATTGACACGTACGACATTTAGACCGATTCAAGTACAGCCACGATGCCAGCAATGTGGCAAACGTCGGAAGTGTTTGTCTGAAATGTTTCCATTAAGGGGAAAACGTGATAGTGATACCACGGCGCTTCACAAAATGACAAAGCGACAAACTCTGCTGCAAAAAGTCATTTGATACTTATATTGGGGCAAATCAACATGTTCGAAAATATTATTTGCTTACATGGAATAATTTGAATCCTTATTGAAATTTCCTGTTGGCTTATATTCCATTGCACCGGGTGTCGAAGGCGAATATCATACACGGCCTGTAGACTTATATTCCAATGCAGTTATGGTGGCTATTTATCCTTATTCGCTAAAAGGTAGATTGTAAGACTTAATTGTTTTACTGATCAATATATAGTAGGTAATAGTAGGTGCTGGTACTATTTAGGCCTAGTATATGCCTTAAATCGCCATTATAATATATCCGTAATACCATTTAAGATGTAGCATTCCGATAATGGAAGCTTAATTATATATGGAATGCGACGGTATACCCTCTCTTACATCCTGATTCTAATGGTCGCATAAATTGTCATGGTAATAGGGATGGTGTGAACGTAAGGTTCACGTTCGCGTTCTGTGTGTGAACCTCGGAAATTTAGAGGTTTCGCGTTCACAAACGAACCTTGATAGGTTCTGCACTGTGAACCTTCTTCATATATTACAATTTTCGCTTCATTATAAAATCTTTGGTTAAAATTTATTGCATTTCAACTGCGCGACATTCTATGCATGGCGCTGGCAGCATAAAAAAGCATGCACTATGACAATCTCAAAAATTTTACTTGCTTTGTTACAAAAAATTGCTCGAAATATCCAGCTTTCCGTTAGTGGATATTTAGTGACTCTCTGCTGTGAGCTTGACCCGACACCACACAACATCAAGAGCGAAATGCACTTGACTACATGTAGGTATAGTCAGCGATATGATGCTTATTCAGCCAATCAATGATAGTGATCTAGTTGTTTGATGTAAAAAATCAAGCAGGCGTACGAGGTCAATCTTGATTTCATATGTTTATTGTATTGTAAAACCAAATCCGCGCGATTGGGTTGTTGGCTACTCCTGTACAGAAACCCGTTTTACACTATGCTCAATATCAACATAGCAAGTCCTCGTCGAAATTGTTGGCAAAGCGACGGAATATATTGATTTTATTAAATTATTATATCATTTGAATTCCCCAGTTGATACATCTGGCGACGTTTAAAACGTCTATATGTACTTCAGCATTGCGGCAATATATGGCCCGAGTCGTCGTAAGGTATCGTGAACATTAATATAGGCTATCACTTCACAGTAATATAGGGTTAGAATTAGCGATATGACGTCACGAGGTTCACGTTCGCGTTCACACAGAACCTTTTTAAAAGGTTCGCGTACACACGAACATGAACCTTTCAGAGGTTCACACCATCCCTACATGGTAATATTAAGAGCCTCTAAGAACCGCAATTTGCTTCTTCAAAACAAAATTAGAGCCTTCAATATTGGTCGACAGATGAGGGATAGACATCAAACCAACATACTCAGATCGTCTCAAACCACTTTTCCAGGTGGCTGCGAGCACTATATTTCAAGTAGCTCTGTAGTCTGTATGTACGCTTCCTCTCACGGACGGTCCGCTGAAAACAACACAAATATATAACAAAAACAACACTTTCAGTGTCGAAGCAGCATTCTGTCAAACTGTCGAAAACATTGGCATACTGTAAATCCATAAGAAGGTGATTAGGTCCGTTAAACGTTCGGGGTTCGGGGGGGGGGCACATGAAAGGCAATTGAAAACGTTAGGTTCGCGGCCGAAAAGTCCAGTAATGCGTAGGATTTTCGGTCCTGTGAATTCATCAATCCAGCGATTAGACAGTAGGTGATAACAAACGATTTGGAAGTAGATGCAAGAGCTGGGCTTTGTTAGTAACCAGCATATTTTGTAATTCGTGAGTGAGTGTCGTATGTCTCGATAGGCATTTTCCTATTGCCACCGCTCGAGCATTTTGTTACATCATGAAGCCGCCACGCGCGACCTATGCTTCATTTACACAATGCGTATTTATACAATTTCATTCACTTTTATCTTGCTTTTGAAAATGTTTTCAAGGTTTAACCACTGATAGACTGTGTCACGTTGGACAATAGGGACATCGATATAGTTTCATCAATGAACAGACACATTCCAAAAGACCCCATACCATACATTCAGACCTTTCATCGATTAGTCTTTGCCATGTAGATATTTTCCATACTATATTCGCAGGGATCGGGAACCTTTTTCGACTGAATAGTCATACTGGCCCAATATTTTCAATTGTAACTCCCAAAGAGCCATACATGTCAATCAACTGTTACGTCACTGTCGAAAATTCGTGACGTATTGGTATAGCACTATTATATAGCCTATATATGAGATTCGTAGTGTGCGCAATATTTTCTGCCCACATGTATAAGTGGGGCCAAACATGATCCCTACCGCAGTACATACCCACTGCAGGGTGTGATGCGTAAGTGACGTGGGGTCAGGGGAGGCCAGTGACGCAGTGCCTCACAGGTCGTCAGGGTTGCGTGAAAGAAATTTGCGAAACATTCAATGATTATAGTATTTTCTATCGATGTTTATGAATCACTAGATTTTAAACATTTTTATTCTCAAAATCACGAAATTTTCATATTCATTGTTCGAAAATATAGCGCGAACGGAGAGGCAAAGGCGCAGAGGAGGCGTAGACGTACCAGGCCTCACCTGTGATAGCGCAACTCATCGTAAATAGCTTCGAATTTCTAATCACTGATATTAACAAATGTCCGAAAATCTAAATATTGATCGACTTCTATGGTATTCGGCGTAACACTACGTTGCACTGCACAGTGCACAGCACACGTTCATTTTACGGCGATGCTAGAAAGCTACTCTCCAATCAAGAACGTGGATAGCAATGACGTTGTTTTTAATATGAATTTGTAATTGGTAATACCACTTCCAAGGCAGTTTATATGTCGCCGTAGATCAGAAAGACAGTGTGTGTTTGAAAACTGCATTCCACGCGTCGGCATCTCTGTTATTCTCTTCGATCAATCAAAGTATTGCGCAATCCAAGATTTGGAGGCGCGCGAGGGCGGGTAGATCGGACATGCGAGTGGTGTTAGTCGCCGACGCGACAGCAAATTAAATTTCGGGATTCGTAAAAGCAGTAACGAGCCCCTAACCCTGGGTATCCCACTGTTTTGATTTCTCAAAGACATATGCTTATACTGCCACGAGAATAATTATTCTGGCCGCCATGAAAATTTAATAACAATAGTCGCTGCACTATTGATAAATTTGTCAAATATGTTATGTACAAAAGAGCCATTGGTTCCCGACCACTGATTGAATATTAAAGCTACGCATGATTTCT
Source organism: Botryllus schlosseri (assembly GCF_051294905.1). Classification (NCBI taxonomy): domain Eukaryota; kingdom Metazoa; phylum Chordata; class Ascidiacea; order Stolidobranchia; family Styelidae; genus Botryllus; species Botryllus schlosseri. Next base: position 8,842,130 of record NC_137245.1, on the reverse strand, counting down.
AAACATTGATTAGGTAGTGAAAGCGGTGATCCAAAAGTGTCACCAACCCCTTTGAATTATTATCATATGGTATTATGATCTGTATGAATGCACGAATTTTGCACGCATCACGATCAATTATTGAGATTAGACATTTCAGAAAAGCGGTCAGTTTTGTATTAGGTGAATTTGCTCTCCAACACCGTTGTCAATTTGGTATTAAATCCCGTTGTTTGTTGGCATAGGGTGGATACTGTACGTTTTTGTTACTTTCATTGATACGAAAGGCAAAACTTAAGCGTTTTACATGGTTAATTTGGGTGTACAAATATGAATTCATGACGATGCCAAAACTGAAAAATCCCACAAAAGGGCTATATTTGGCATATGTCAAAATAAGCATGCCTGCCATTGTCATTGGTATTCACCACAAACCTTGGTCATTTGCAATAACGAAGCAACGGCCCGATGCAGTCCGTTATTCCACTCACACTGATTCGTCAAGCTACGCAGAAACTACAGCCTCAGAAATGAAAGAATGTTGTCACACTACCTAAAATACCTATATCAAGTAATGGACCGTGGCCGGATTGCCCGGTCAGTTTTGCATTATTCGTTTGAAATGGCATAATACTACTCCTAACTATAAGGTTATATTATGTATCCATTGTATTAGACATCGGTGGTAATTTGGTAAATATCAACTGTATTGGCACACTGCACGCCGCAACCTCGGTGCCATGAAATGCCCTTCCGTATTAGACATCAATATCTCTGCTAAAGCTACAGCAGCCACTTATTGAGTAATTGTTCCCCCCACCCATCTCGTTGCCTTACCAAAGATTCGTAGCCTGAAAGCGATTATCTCAAGAACGATAGATTGAATTCAATCAACACTGTCACTAAATCATTTTTCAGGGAAATACCGTTGGATACGCGTGAGGCGCTCGATAGCCTCCGTGGATCAATCATCGGCCGCATGTAGAGTGACCTCTCTCTACTGTAATTGATCAACACACGAATCTGAACTCGATGCATTTTTCCTAGACCAGGGGTGGGCAATCTGCGGCTCTTTGAGCCTATGATGGCGGCTCTTTAATGTTTACTAGGGCTGTTCAAAAATAACTTTTTTTTCCTGATTCCAGCCATTCACTGATTAAATTGTCAGGTTGCCACAACAAAGGCTGCACACCAAATTTGGTTCAATTCTAACAAGTATAGGGCTCCGCGGATCCAATTAAAATTTTTAATTTATAAAGGAAAATTGAAAAATAAATTTTTTCAAATTTTTCTCTCAACCCCATGAAAATGTTGAGATGTCTTCAAAGACCATGCAAATGAAATTTGAGTCAATTCCAACCAGTAGAAACGGAGTTATTCGAGTTTTTCGTTGATAATTCTCGGATTATCCCCCAATCAAGTATAATTGGAGAATTATCAACGAAAAACTCCAATAACTCCACTTCTACTAGTCCGAATTGAGTCAAATTTTTTTTGCATCGTCTCTGAAGACAGCTCAACAATTTCATGGGGTTGACAGAAAAATTTGAAAATTTTTTTTAAAAATTTTCCTGAATAAATTAAAAATTTTAATTGGATCCGCGGAGCCCTATACTTGTTAGAATTGAACCAAATTTGGTGTGCAGCCTTTGTTGTGGCAACCTGACAATTTAAGCACTGAATGGCTGGAATCCGGAAAAAAAAGTTATTTTTGAACAGCCCTAATGTTTACACAATGCACAATGCAGATTTGTTTCGCCATTTTGATAGAGACAAGGTCTAACCTGATTATAATGAATTGATGCATTCTATCACGTATTAGCAGTTTGCGTATTGTTTCCGTGTTGTTTCGTTGCCTATATGATTTGAGTAACACTTGTAAAATTTAGAGAATGGGGTCATTACAGGGATAGAACTTTGCAATTGAATTCTTGAATCAAAATCACATAAACGTTTCCCCAACACAATGTTGCATGGTCATAGGTTAGGGTTGCCATACGTCCGGAATTTCCCGGACATGTCCGGAATTTCACAGAAAAATCTGCGTCCGGGAGGAATTTCTAAAATATGGCTAAATGTCCGGAATTTTGAAGGCTTTAAGTAGGCTCAAAAGATTTTCGTAAATCAGCATAAACAAAATTATATTCAAGCAGATTTATGCTAATAAAAATTCTTCTTCGTGCCGCGCGCGAGTTAAAGCAACTTATATTGATATTAGTATGAGCACCAGGCAATCACTCTCGCCCAAAAATGCAATCAAAATAAATATAAATAACCATTATTTACTGAAATAAGTCCGATTGTAACCGCAATGATAAGCTAACGGTATATTCCTAGACTTGGTTAAGTAGAGCTACCATATTTTGGAAATCTGAAAAGAGGACACTTTTTCAACATTTTAAAACTTTCAAAACCGGAGGAAAATCCTGAAAAAATGGTAAAAAAGGGCAACTTTCCGACCGAGCTCCCGAAATAGCCGCTGGAGCGTTACTTCAGTACTGATTTAATGTATCTCAGTAGAATTTCGCCCTATATTTAACCAAAATTCTCAAAAAAGAGGACAAAATCTCAAACAAGAGGACATTTGGCCGTCCTCCGAGGACACTTTCAAAAAGTCAAAAAATAAGACAAATCCTCTTGGATGCTTCAGTCACAGACAGTGGTTCCAAATCTTGGGGTCGTTGGCCTTTATCTGGGAATCGCGATGATGTTTGACGTAATCAGCTTCCTAGGCCGTGAGTAAGTTTGGGCAAGCTGAAATTTTTTTTGTAATTAACTTCAGCTTATCAAGTTTTGAGCTTGGCCACGGCACATTTTCAAGTTGGAAATGACGTTGCCACCATAGAAAGTTGGAAATCACCGAATGTGCAACCTGCTGGTGCATTTTATAGTAGCCTAATATATGGAAAAATCAATATTATCGACAGAATTCATTGATAAATTTTAACAGTCAAATGTATATAGTAAGTGCCCAAGAAGGTACACCGATTACCCTCTGGTGGGCCCAACATCAGGGCTTTATTTGGGCGGAAGGGGACAGAAAAATGTTGTTTCAGACCTGATTAAAACAAACAACCAGATAGCCGCACCGACTTAACAGTATAGTAGGGCTGACAAACACAATCCGGACAGGCCAGACGCGGCCTGCCAGACGATTTCATCCGGCCCGTGGACAAATTTGTTGCAGACCATGGCAAGTAGCAATCACCAGATATCACATTACAGATGACCCAATTCATGGCCTATGTTCCACTCCATTCGTATACAGTCGATGGGCAATGCTTTGCTAGTGTGACGTCATATTGACAGACAATGTGTTACACCTCATTTTTGAATCCGCTAGTGGGCGCTAAATGGTGTCCGGAATTTGCTTTACAAAAATATGGTAACCCTATCATAGGTCATCTAACAAGGATCAATGATTGTGTTCAGCAATAAACTTAATGATTAATCACGATGGCGCAGGTCATGATCAATATGATCATTGGTGAATCAATGGTGAGTAGGCTACGGCTTTTCCATTTTTATTATAAAGGCTTGCAGTAACTGCAGAGTTTGCCCAAGAAAATGTCGTTTAGTGCTAATTTCAAGAAATAAAAAAATATTCCTAAAGCACTCCGTAGCATTTGGAGGAACTGCTCCGCAATGTACTGCTTTGACGTCATGTCAGCCTGATCTCAAATACCTTGCCGGCTGGGTGGAGACGCACCGCATCACCACACAATTATAAACTTCATTCGACAGCCTACATCTCATTTTAGTGGAATATATTCGAATTGTTTAATTTTGGTGTTGTGGCTCTTTTAGGTCTGCGATTTTTTATGTGCGGCTCGCGCATGACGCAGGTTTGCCCACTCCTGCTATAGACGATGTCTCGTAAAGCTACAGAGATTTCGTTATAGGCTAGTGTACATTGACGGTTCAAAATCTCGTGGCGGCCTTGGGCTAGCAGTGTGGATTCCATCCCAAAGAACCATTTTATCAGAACGATGACAAGGTGAACTATCCATTTGCAATATCGAGCTTTTGGCAATGTCTGTTACGTCGCGTTGGATATTAGAAGAGAATGCACCATCGAAATACGTGATTCTTTCTGTTTGCCTGAGTGGTCTAAAATTATTATGTTCTTGCCCTTCTATACTAATCGACTAGATTCCTTGCATAAATATTCTCACCATACGAGAGCATTACGGATATAACTGCCAACGTTAAATTTGTATGGATACTCGGACACGCGAGGATACCTTGAAACGATTACGCCGACAGGCAAGCAAAGCAATCGATACATAAAATAACAACTGCGTGTCATCCCTGTTCCTCAAAAAGGTGTTGAAGCAATTGTCCTCATTCACTGTGAAAGAAAGTGGAACATTGAGTATCAATCCGATGCCAGAGGCTCCCACTATATACAATTTGTGGAATCAATTTTCGTATTCCAGCCTCACGCATCGATTCGATTATATACGAACGTAGCCTACATAATTCCGTCTGACGGCGGGTCATTGTCTCCGTAACTCCCATTTACACGGTATCAAATGCTTTTAGACCCCCTAATTGTGGAGCATGCGGCACCACAGCCCAGAAGCAGTATCGCATTTTATATTACATTGTCCTCGATTTGACTTGCACCGTCGATTTGTAGTTGAATCGTGCAAATATTATGGCAATGATCTCACGTCTCTCCAGCTGGTAACCGTGGTTGTGGAATTTGTTTTATCTTGTGAGAAATACCTGTAAAATTCTATGTATATGCTAACCATCTCGCACGTGTTGCAAATGAACTAATCCAGTGTCTTCCAAACTTTTTTGAGCTACCTGGACAGCGCCCCCCCCCCACCCCCCAACCACCACGTCCAAATAATAACACGAAACGTGTTGGGCAATTATTACAGCTTATAATGAAACGGATGACGCTGGTGCATTATTATCATCATCCTCGTCGTCATATTAGGTTTGAGTCTTGATAAGATCAATTTCATTCTGAAATCTCAAGCCTCCACGTCCCGTACTGTCAAGTCGGTTTCTGCTTTGTGTCAGAAACTTTGTCACAGCGCTGAAAACACGTTCTATCAAATATGGTCGGGGAAGAACAATGACGAAAGAGTCAACCCGACTCCAGTGAAAGTATTTCTATTTGATTTGATTGTGTATCCAGAACGATTGATTGGAGACATTGAACTTTGGTTTGAACTCGAAATCGTTCTATAATGTATCCAGCTCCTGGATCATTTCATGCTCGGAAACTTTTAGAATTGATTGATTATCCAGTGAGGAATTTCTAATTGGAATATATCTTGGAATCAAATCACCATATCCTTGTGCAGTTTCCCAAGATGACTGATATATGCTTCTCCATCAAAATCGGGTATGCGAGCTGGACCGCTAGCTCGGGCAAGCTTGAGAAGTGCAACAATTCACGTCTCGCAAACTCTCGGTGACATATCACTGGCTTTTAACACTGCATACGAATAGTGCTCCTGAAGGAATACACTTCGACTACAACCTGTAAAGGTGTAGTATTCAGTCTTGCAGCTAGAACCCCAGTGATAATGCTACATGGTGGCAGGAGTGGGATTGGAACCCACGCCATCGAAATGACTGCATGGTGCATGTAATTCTGACCCCGGACAGCACTTTTTGAAACTCCTCGAGTCGAGTGTGCAAAACATTACAATAGTAATCAGTAGGGCGATTATTTTCGACATGTCAAAAAATGCAGAATTTTGTTAAAATTGTAGTGTTAGGTGAAAAATGTCAAAATTGTCTTCAAAGTCAAAATTCATTTTTATACTGCATTTCGTTGGTGTCGTAGAACTGATCATTTGACATCCACATCTTGTAGCCTACTTCATAGGCCTACTTTTGTCGGTGGCCCATTGCCTACTCATTGTGAATCATAAACCATCGAATGGAAAAATACGCTGACATGGCGTGGTGATCAACACAGCTATAAGCGAGTGAAATTCTTATTAAGGTCCGAAGTTTTTACAAGCTCGTGCTTGTGAAATCTTAATCTGAAACTTGACTATCGTGGTGGACATTGGTTGTGACAGTGGTTCTCACCGTATGGGTGGTACGTGAGATGTTGATAAAACTCAGATTCGGTTTGAGATCTGAAAGGTGCAATGTAGGCAACATTTTCGATTGAAGCAACGGGTGCGTTACTGGCACTCCGGCAGTATACACTGAACTTCAATGCTGCTGCCAGTAAAAACTGCTGTTATTGAACGTTTGTTCTCTATTCTTGCGAAGCTAGTTCGTAAGAACAGCCAATTCCAACCAGAAATGTAGAAAGGTACTACAATTAGAACAGGACATCAAACTATACTTGAAGGTAAAACTTTGTCGAAATTAAATTTTTATTGTCGAAAAATGTCAAACTTTTTATTTTTGAGCAAAATCTTCGGTTATTTAGGTCACAAAATATTCGCCCTAGCAATCAGTTTTCCACAGTTACTCGTGATCGTTTTCTTTTCCATTTAAAAGTCCTCGAATCTACCATTATAAAGCTGCAAAAGCCGATCCTCTGCCGCCGCTACGAGCATCTGCACCCTGGGAATATTTCATTAGTGTTGTGTTGTCATTCAGCCATTTTGTGCCGAATTCGCGACTCCGCGTATACTTGTCATTATTATGTCACAACGACGATATTATTTCTATATTTCGAATTTGATTACCGCGTTTACTGACATTCGCTTCTGATGAGAGTCAGTCGAAAAGCTTCCAGTGGAATAAAGTTGGCAATATGAACGAATTGTTTTCTGCAGTATCAGGAGTAAGGTAAATCAGAAACATATATTGTAGGCCACACACCATATAGAATGAATCTGTATCTCAATATGTTTCTCTGCGAGCCTCATTTGGCTTCACACGTTGCACACCTCCACCATCATATCAATATCCCCATTGCCACTAATATCAACTATATGCTACTCCCGGTGTTCCGGTGGTAGGGTGTAGCATGGAGGGGACCCGGATTGGATATCCGGCCGGATTTTCTCATTTTCGTGCCACTCGCCTGTGAGTATATATAATAATTATCGTAGTTTTTCGGACCGGATACAAGCCAGCAGCTACAGAATAAAAATGAAGAAATTTGACGTGGTGTAAATGACCATGGTAGTCGACAAACACCATTTATATCCTAAAACAGGGGTCACGTGGCCGCGACCCAAATTTGAAATTTTGGAAGAACGCTTACCAAAGCATTTTGAAATGATGAAATTAATTTCAGTTTAAACATAGATTTATTGAGCTATTTGACAGGCCTAAATTGAGCTATTTTCCTTAGCCGAATATCATTATTCCATACTAGCTGACACGGCTTCGGCGATTGTAATATCATTCCACAAAGGAAGAATATGAAAGGGCATATTGGCTTGACGTGCAATGGCCCACCAATGCCAAGACCGAGTCGCTTAGAAAACGACTTCGGGCTCCCAAAAAAAAACAAGCTTAACGAGGAGATATTTCTCCGGCAAGTACCTTGTCTAGCTAACACCAATATCGATTCTTTAGTCCAGGGGTGGTTAATCTGCGGCAGTAGAAGGAAGAATGCGGCCGGCGGCACTTTCGATCAGGATGTGTTGGCAGCCGTCAATATTCAAATTGAATTTACGAATTGACTCCTTAATTATTGAGAGGTTTGAATTATTCTTGAAGTTTTCTTTGAGCTAAGCGCGGTTCAATTCGAGTTGATATTCGATTTTAATATAGTAATGCCCTTTGTAATCTGAGCCCCACAGTACAGATGCGAACAACAGAGGAAAATGATGCTGCGCCCCATAAAGAAATATCAATTTGTTATCGTGTTCTCCTCGTCACGAAGGAAATTTGTTCAATCTTAAACCAATCAACAACCGTAAGTTTCTACAGCGTAAAGATTATCAGAATATAATAGAACAGTCTATCGTATGTAATCTAGTCCAGTGAATATATAATTTACAACATGACAAGTAATATAGCCATGGGCGATAGTATCGACGCCAAGATAGCGCTTGATTGAGCTCTTCCGGCACCTGATGATGACGAGCCGTTGCATCCGTCTGAAAATTAACACAATCACATGACTTCGACGTGAATGGGGTTCGACTACAGGGCCACGGTTGGTTTACAGGCCTGATGCCAGTATTCGGACGCAATTAGGCGCCTACGTACCACTGGTAAGTACAGTAGGCCTATATGTCTTGTGTTGCTGCGCGTGTGATATTATATTTCCAAGTAGCCCTTTGGAAGACTGTCATAAATCTAGTGCCCAGCACGCGCGCGAATAATATATAAACGGTTCTAGAGGGGAATATTTGAAATGACTGTGTACCGCTGTATAGCTCTTAAGTCGACAATTTACTCAAAGGCGCATTATACCTTACCTCCCGTACACAAACAAAAGTCAAATGAGATTACAAATGCCGGAACCGATAAGCATCCTTCCACGCTGGTGTCTACGTCTACGGAAGCAAATTTCGCGAAACAATCCTTCCGAAAATCGGAACCATCTGAAAAAATAGCATCTTTTATAATTTTCTTTCACTTAGCGCGATGGAAGGTAAAGGGTCGTATCCCACGTTACAGGTACAGGTACATATATCCTCAACATTTGACGGTGTCTTCAACAGTTTGTTGTATCCCATTTGCTTTTCCAGTGATTGTGCCGACTACCTCTGCATACGAACCTCGGTAATATATATAGAGCAGTGGTCGGGAGCCAATGGCTCTTTTGGGTATAGAGATGGCTCTTTGCCAAATATTTATTTTTGTACTGAATTGATATATATTGCAGTGAATTGTTCGTAAATTTTCTTCACGCCCAGAATAATTATTCTCGTGGCTGTATAAAATGTCTTTGAGAGGTAAAGACAATGTCGTCTTCAGGTTTAGGGGCTCGGGCCTTATTTTCAAAATCATCATATTTAAGTTACTGTCACACCGGCGACCAATATCACTCGCGAATTTTATGTATCAGACTCGAAATCTTGAATTGTGCGATACATTGATTAATCGAAGAGCATAGCAGACATGGCGACGCCAATTTCAAAACGCAGTTTTCAAATACGCATTGTCCTCCTGATATACGGCGCTAATTGAACTGTTGTGGATGTGACTATTACAAAGTCGAATTACAAACAACGTCATAGCTATCCACGTTCTTGATTGGTAAGTATAGCTCCGTGCAATTGTATTGTACTTTGAGAATTGAGAAGTCGATTAGTAATTAGATTTTCGGAAACAGTGTGACAGTTACACTCGATTAATATCAGTTATCTTATATTCTAAGCTACTTACGATGAATTGCGTAATCAATGGTGAGGCTTGGCCCGTCTGTGCCCTACCTCTCGTTTCGATCTTTATTTTTGAACAATAAATACCAGTTTTTGCAGAGAAAATATGGCGCACACGAGGAATCCTATGTAGTAGGTTCGAATTACTGCTATCATGACGTCACGAATTTTCAATTGTGACGTAACAGTTGATCGGCACGTATGGCTCTTTGGGAGTTGAGATGGAAAAAATTGTGCCAATATTGCTCTTCGGACAAAAATGGATCCCGACAACTGATATAGATGTTCACATGTCACTGAAAATTACTTGCTAATTTCGTCACCGTGATGGGCCCGGTCACATGCGTTGGTGGTTGACTCTGAATGGGAAGTGGGGGAATTTAATCTCGATAACAGCGATTTAAAAAGATTGTAGTCGGACATGTTATAGATATATTGCCGAACATAGATTGAGGCTTTCATCGAATCTTGGGTGTGTATTTGGCAGCGCAGCACCCGCAGTCCCGCACACTGCTATAATTACATAATATAATTATTAATCATGTCTTACCTTCCATTCGCACCGTGAGGCATTTGTCTGAGCTGGCACCACACTCCTCGAGAGCATAGTTATTGTTGGTCCCAGAGTAGCATTTCACTCCTAATGCTAGAAAATTTCGAAAAATCCTTTACGATTGTCACATTATTATGCGTCAAACACTCTGAGTGCGTATTTTCACCCGCGTGTACCACCCCCGGTATAAAGGCGTGGCTGTACGTACGTACACCCGTGGCACACGAAGCTTGAAACTACCTGAGACTTACCGCGGTATAATCGAGTGCAGCATTTTAATCCAAATTATGCATGCAAATAAGAACGTAACGAGGTAGGGAGTACGCAGACACGTTTGATTTGTGACTGCGATATAATTCTGAGAGAAGCTATATTTCCGTGTACCATCTTTTTTGACCCGAATACAGACTCTTTTAAAAAGCGAAAGCGTAACAGACTTTCGGTGATTTACACTGGGTAATGGGTATATCATCCAATGCGACTATGACTTATTCTAGCAAAAACGGTGAAATATTACATGCGAAAAAAGGAATGGCAACCAGTGATGACAAATTGTAACCCGATAGGAATGCCTACCAATAAATAAACTATACTCACCAGGCCCAATAGACAGCGATATCGCACAGAGAAGTAACATTTGCTTAAGCATTATGATACGTTCCTTGAAGGCACGCTTCTGCAAATTCTGCAATAAAAAGTTATCTGATAAAATATATATTATATATAAAAACCTTCTCCAGCGGAAGTGGACAGTTAGAAAGTTTATATTTGCGTTTCACGTGTATAGTGTATACCGATCGCGCCTCAACAAAATTATTACAGTGGGAAACGCATACAAGTTAAACAGTTTTCTTCATGCTTACATGTCCACTATTAGATAGAATATGGACTGAAACCGGCCAGGCACCGGTTTAATACTGGATGTAGGTCTATACATCAAACACTGAAATCTTATTCCATCAATTTCTAAAACATCGCAACATGAATAGAACGTAATCGGTATTTCTATTATGTTGTCACCCGATATGGTCAAAACGATAATTATGGAATCCCCAACTAATGCTGCTATTGTTTGCCCAATTGACCATCGTCCATTGAGACGGATAGTTGATATGTAGGCAGATGCGAGTTGGTCAATTCGTTTTTTCATGCGGTGGTTAAATTTAAATTTAAATTAATATCGATGTCATGAGAGATTTCATTTATGTGTAACAGTCAGCCCACAAATAAGCCGTATGTTGTAAGTGATGAATGGACGAAAATTTTGAGAATTTAAGCCGACTTCTTTTACATGTCACAACATATAACTATGTAAATATATGACTCTCAATCGACACATTGCCCTTATTTCGTTACGGTATCAACGCAGCGAGTGACCTGGCATTCCTCCTAGGTATGATGATCCGTGTAATGTGATCGAATGACAAATATTTCATCTTTCAAGCGCCTTTCAACTGCTACTCAATCGTAATGTAACTCAAATTAGATATGCTGCGTGCATGATCATGGCCAGACTTCTTCCTGGAACCATCGAGAGTGTGTCTGGAATCCCTTATTATTCGTGTTTTACGGGCTCTTCGTCGCTATCCCATCTGCCTGCGATGGGTACAGGGTTGTAACCAAGTCACAAGGTTTCGAGTCACAAGCAGAGGTGGTCAAAGTAATCCAGAAAGCTACTCAAGTATATTATATCGGATATGGCTCTAACACTTTGCGCGATTAGTATACGTTAATTAAAAATATGGCGGATCGTAAAAGTGCCATATAGTGTAGCTTTATATTCGGAAAATAGAGGCATTACACTTGCTTTTATACTTTAACATGTATGTTCTTTATACAAAAGAACTGTAACTAATTAGAACTCAAAGTATAATACTCATAATTAAAAGAGAAATACAAATATTCCTTCTAAAAAGCGGAAAACATATTTAATGTCTTTTGTCCAGAAAGTTTCAACGTTGGTCTGCTAAAACAGGTCTAACGCTAAAAAAGTCAAAGTTCATTTTGCCAGATTAGGACACGTCAAGGGCTGCTAGATTACGATACGATAGGTAATTGCTAGATCGCGAAACAGTAGTTCCAAACGTTATGGTGGACCATATTTACTGTGACGAAATATCTGATATAGGCGACAAGGCGGTGTGAACCGATCACGCAACCAGGCATATTAATTATATGCGGCGATACCTTCGTTAAAACACATTTGAAAAAATTGTGCGCGCTGAGCAACGAAAATTCAGTGCTTTAGATGACTATTATGAAAATTCAACGTTGTTACTTCGTGAAAACAGTCCCGATATTCCTTAGGCTATCTTTCTTAGATCTACTTGAGTAATTACCCAAGTAGCGGGAAAAAAGTATAAGTACTTCGTTACTGACCTCCTCTGTTAATAGTTAAGACAGGACTAGGAGGTAATGTGTTGTGCATGAAATCAATCAATCAGGTTTATTAATATTTTCATCGTTTCAAGCCATCACAAGACTGCGATACAATGAAAAGATAGGAAGATGTCTAAACAACTTGCAGTAGCCTTTAAGATCATACGCCCACCTTAGCCTAGGCCCTAGGCGAAGTAAAAAAAACGCATGCACACTGGATGAAAAGTAATGCAGAGAATATCAGACGCAAGCGACAAAATGAGGTGGCATGTGGCGGAGGGCGAGGTCGATGTTAGGTCGTGGTCCGGTAATCCCGAAGGCTGGCTAGTATTCATTTAGAATTTTGTATTTGTGTTTCGACTTGAATGCGGACATGCTCGACGACTGTCGGATAGTCGGCGAGATGCTGTTCCACAATTCGGTTATATGATAATATACCCTGTATCAGTGTTGGGATGACTCGAGTCATCACTTGACTCGAATCAGAGTCGAGTCACCATAACTTGGCTTGACTCGAGTCACTTTGCAAAAATGACTTGGCGTGACTCGTCGTCTAAAAAATGCGGATTGACTCGTGACTCGGAGAAAAATTTACGAGTCAATTTCAAGTCATCGAGCAATCGGTGCCGACAAAAATCGCTGTATATTTCATATGTTCGGATTCTTCTTGGTACGCCGGTGACACCCGTGAGAGCAATCAATTTCGTTCATTCAGTGGTTTTGCGTTTTACTGCACCTCCATTGTTCTACCAGAAAAATATTGACCGCACACGAAGTGACTGGAGCTTACAGCGTACGCTGTGGTTAACTAGTAGGAAAGCAATATAATAGCAAAGTATATCCATATCTGTTCTACAGACTGATCATTATTGGTGTCCGGTGCTCACCGTAACCAAACCTCTTGTATGATTTAAATTGAACTTGAATATAGTTTATATTACTCGTCATAACCTTTTGCGCAGGGTTAAATTGTATCCCATATGTATGTAACTGGGTGGTAGGCCTACATCATATCATTTCGTTTCAACTATCTGAGGTTCCGTGCTCTATTTTCCATTTTGGCGGATAATTATAGACGGTAATGAAGGTAGTGGAAGGTAGTGACTTGATCCCAACACAGCCCTCCCCTGTACTAGAAGGTAATTACCGACCTTGGCGCGCCAGTACCACATGGAAGATAAACGAGACTATCACTTTTTACGATACTACTACTAACAATAGTTGGTATATGATTACATTCCAGCACCAGTGACAGAAAACAACCAAGTAAAAATTTTGTGGGAGGTACCAGTTATAACAAATAACTGACCGCGAAATCATGAGCAACCGCCCTATATGAAAATAAAACCAAAAAAGAATAGAGCATGCAATTTCAACTGATCAAAACATATTACAAAAGGAATCAGAAAAACGAGCATCGCAGAATTCAAAATGGAATGTAAAATAATTGGCGATGCAAAATAAACAATGTACCGATGACAGTCATTGCCGCTACCGCAGGGGTCGTAAGAAAAAACTCATGAGACATATACAACGGATATCGAATAAATTCCGGGAAACGTTCGATTCGACATTAACCAAAAGCTCAAGTTATTAGTCACGTGACGCCAATCAATCAATATTTTCCTCGGAATTATACGCAATTACTAGGGATGGTGTGAACGCGAGGTTCACGTTCGCGTTCTGTGTGTGAACCTCGGGAATTTGGAGGTTCGCGTTCACAACAGAACGTTGGTAGGTTCTGCACTATGAACCTTTTTCATATATTACAATTTTCACTTCATAATGACATCTTTGGTTCGAATTTATTGCATTTCAACTGCAGGCCACTCTATGAATGACGCCGGCAGCATAAAAAAAAACTCAAAACGAGCATGCACTTTGACAATCTCAAAGATTTTACTTGCTTTGTTACAAAAATTTTGCTCTAAATATCCAACTTTCCGTTTGTGAATATATAGTGACTTTATGCTGTGAGCTGACCCGCAATCACATAACATAACGAGCGACATACAAAACATGTAAAAAGCAATTCAACCAATCAATGAGATTGATATAGTTTTTTTGATGTAACAAATCTAGCTAGCGTACGGGGTCTATCTTCACTTCATATGTTTACTGTATCATTAAAACCAAATCCGTGCGATTGAGGTGTTGGCTACAGCTCTATAACTTTTGGGGTAGCCTAATATCGGTAGCAAGTATAAAAGCCTGCATTGCACTCTGCCCAATACCAATGTAGCAATACTCATACACCGAATACATTGCCCGGTCTGGTCCAGGCCGTTAGGGCGTAAGCTGGCAACACCTCTTCGAAATGATTGGCAAAGCGACGGATGATATTGATTTTATGGGAGTATTATATCATATGATTGCCCCAGTTGACACATTTAGCGACGTTTAAATCGCTAAAATGTACTTCAGCATTATGGCATTATGTGGCCCGAGTCGTCTCTAGGTATCGTGTACTGTACAGTGTACATGTACAATGTACATTAATATCACTTCATTGAAAGATAGGGTTGGAATTAGCAATTTGACGTCACGTGACGTAACGAGGTTCACGTTCGCGTTCACACAGAACCTTTCAAAAAGGTTCGCGTTCACACGAACCTGAACCTTTCAGAGGTTCACACCATCCCTAGCAATTATGTTAAGTCTAAATTGGGCGGGCAGCGCATGGATGCCGTCCTAACAGTTGGCGATATTCTCGCATTGATGTCAATCAAAAACAATGGCAATTCGAATATTTTAATTGAAACTATTATCTTACTTTGCAGAGACTTGGCAACAAATGGAGTACAAGTGACGTTTACTTGGATTACCGCTCACACAGGAATGCGTGGCAATGAAAGGACGGATAAGCTCGCAAAACTGGCCGCTAGCACACCTAAACCCAACGACGAAAACGGAACGATTCTGTCACTTCCCGAAATGAGATCATACACCAATGGATTATGTACTGAGAAGTGGATGTCGAAAGGAATTGAATGGCATCGATCGAGACTCTGTGTACCTTCGTATGCACGCACCGTTCTCATGCATTCCCCATCCACGAAATTTGTCGCCGAGGTAATCAGCAATTATATTGCGACTACAAACTGGACACTGTAAATTGAACTCGCACCTTCAACGCATGGGTTGTCACGACAGTGGTCTCTGCAAAACGTGCAACGTACAAGAAACTGTCGAAAATTTCCTACTGACGTGTCCTCGATACGGTCACCAGAGACAATATTTTAAAAAAGTAGCCGAACGTGGTAGTGTGAGCTTTACCTTGGAATGTCTGTTAACTGATCCGCACATGGTTATTGCGGTCGTAGAATTTGTTGTTTTGTGTAGACATATCTGATTCAATTATAGCTGCATCAGGCCTGGTGCACAAGACCCTAGTAGTCGAGCACCATAAAAACCCTTATACATACATACATACATACCGCAGGGGTCGTAAGAAAAAAACAACTCATGAGACATATACAGCGGATATCCAATAAATTCCGGGAAACGTTCGATTCGACATGAACCAAAAGCTCAAGTTATTAGTTATTAGCCCGCGAGAAAGTTTTGAGCGTCCCACGAAGTACTTCTCGAAATTAGTTATAATATTAGGTAAAATTGCAAGGCCAGCCAAGATTTTATTAGCCTGAAGCGAAATTTGATGATGAGTAAAAGATCAGTTCCGACCAGTGGCGGCTCGTCTTATTGGGCAACTGGGGCATCGTCCCACCTAAAATTCTGTTCAATAACAGTTTTCTACCATTCATAGACGCACAGCAATCTATATATACATACAGAGGTGGTCAAAGTAGTCACCGTCGCTACTCAAGTAGAAGTAGAAGTAACGCCGGAATTTCTACTCAAGTAGAAGTAGGAGTGGTGGTTCACAAGTAAGTAAGTAGGTATTCTACGCTTATATTTGCCTACGAAACTGAAAACTGTCAAGTAGAAGTAGATATAGTCTAAAATCATAACTACTTAAAAAGTAGTGTGAGTAGGCAAAATCTGCTTCAAGTACTTCAAAAAGTAGAAGTACTTCGTTACTGACCACCTCTGTATACATACCGAAATCACAGCGAAAATCGTATTCTTCTTGTCTTTTCGCTTGTAAATGCCCATATATAGCGAAGTCTCTGCGAAAATCGAATTCTCTACTGTGTTTTCGCTTTGCGAATGCCTAGCCGGGGCATGCCCCGGTAGCGCTCATAACAAGCTTTCACTGTCTATTCTCTCAAAGCCGCGCACAATAAAGAAACGGTGATTTACTCTCTCCTATTCATAAAATTACCGAGCAGGTGGGGCACAATAGGTCTGTGCCCCTAAGGTGTGATCTAACAATCGTATCTATATCTGAACTCGGTTACCGCCATATGCGTTTGGTCGACCTTTATGCTGGTATAGGCCGATTTTGATGGTGTTTCACACCATGAAAACTCTTGAAACCTGGTAGCCTATGTCATGTCGTGATGGTGGTATTTAACACTGCTTCAAGTTTCAGGGTTTCTACTTAAAGTTTAGGGTAGTAATTCCGTTTCCGAATTTGAGTGTGTGCTGATCCGTCATGTATCGCAAACAAATTTTACTCAAAAGCCGGTATTGGTATCCATTGATTTTGACGATGTTCAATAGGCCTACTGAGATCGGTTATGACATTTGGCACGGTAAGTCTTAATGCTAGTATCGAACGCTGTACCAAGTTTTAAGTTTGTCACTGAACTGTGTTAGTGGTAATTTCGTTTCCTAAGTCGAGGGAGAGCTGACTCGTCATTTATCGCTAACAGATTTTACGCAAAGCCGGTATTGGTCTCTATTGATTTTAACGATGCTCCGTACCTAGATCCGTCATAAGCTTTTGCACGGTATGTCTTGATTTTAGTATCGAATGCTATGCCAAGTCTCAAAATTGACACTAAATGTTTAGGGCAGTAATTTCGTTATCAAGATCGAGTATGGTAGAGATGTGCTCTGATCTGACACCGGTGTATCTGTGGTAACGTTAACTGTGTTCCAACTGAAATAGGTGATGAGATGATGATATCATTCTCAGTTTGCATTCAAATATTTACTTTTATATTATATTCTCCAATGTCAATTTCACCGTGAAATTGTGGCCTTCAAGCCATTTGCTTACAGCCCCCTGTCAAGCGCGATAGCTATTTCGTTTTCGATGGCGGCTATAACAGCTGATCACTTGATCAGCCTATTCCTCAGGAAATTTTACGCAAAATTCGGTGTTGGTCTGTTCGCATAAATTTTTACCGTGTACCATACCGAAAAGGGCCATGAGGCTCACTGGCGTAGCAGGATGTGCTGCCGCCCCTGGCTCTCGCCTAAAATGCCGCCCCCCTCCCATAAGTAGACCGCAGCAAATTTCGACATAGATTCATAATCAAGCAACCTTGTCAATAAAAATAATTACAAATAATGTGCCACGTTTCAGCCTCACCATATCCACTCTAATAAGGCCAAAAATAATAAAGACAAGATAAAGTGAACGATTGTATAGTGCAAATAGAAAATCAATAGCCGACCCAAAGCAAAATCAGTGATAATATCCTCAAATTCAATTTTTTTTAACGTAATCGCTTTTTATAGACAGAATGGATAGACCTATAATAACCGATCATCATTCATGGTAGAACGTAAATAAGACGTAATCGGTTTGAGCTTTGAGAAGCTCGCCTCACACAGCTCGCAATTGAAACACCAATGGTCATGGAGTATATAAAGTTTCAGACACGAACATAAATATGCTGTCGAATCAAGTAGCTTTGCACCAACAACTAACCACTGTAAAACATCAAACGCTGTTGCACTACGATCAAACGTGGTTTCACTGTTCCGCACCAGCCTCTTAACCCTTTCAAATCTCAAGTTGAACATCTTCATATGATCATATCTTAATTTGTGTCCGTTTTAGAGGCCTCATATTGGTTTGTACGAAAAGCTAGCAATCTTCTGATTTAGATGATTCGAAGGTATAAGGCATGACAATTTTCGCAGTTAACTCCAAAAAGTCCACCTCGTTGTCATAAGTGCTTCTAAAAGCGCTGGTAAATAAATTGTGAATTTCGCTTTGTAGCAGCGCGTGGGGTTTCAAAAATCCAAACATATCAATTAAGTGGTGTATACCGGTAACCTAGTTTCAGCTTCAAGTTTAAATCCGTCCAAAACTTGAAACATGCATCGTCTAACTCAGTGGTTCTCAACCTTTTTGTGGTCGCGGACCCCTTTTGAACCGTCATGGACCCCGCGGACCCCCTCAAGTTTCCGTTCAAATTTAGCTCAATTATCGTGGAACCGTCATCTGACTTGTGCAAACTTTAACTTAACTGTAATCTAGTGATAAACAGCAACAAAATGACTTGTCTTGAAAATAAAACACATTAGGTGGAAATAGGATTTATTTTTATTATTTCAAGACGAATTTTGCAGGTGCATTTATTGAAAGAAGTGGTCGTGTCTTGAAAATACCTGCCTTTGATTTGATAGGATCGAGTGCTGAAAATTCATCTCCACAAAGATAGGTGTCGGCGAATGTAAATTAATCTGCGACGCTCTCGACGACACCACAAGGCACCAAATTGAGAAACAGATTCGTTAATGAACGTCCAGCCTTGTTATATTTCCATGTAGCAGCTCATATTGAAGTTATTCTTGAATAGTGGTTAAGTTTGTTACAGAAGAAAATGGATCAAAAATGTCCGTTTATAGTGACTGTTCACTAATTTGATGAGACTGACAACTTGTAAACATTTCGAAGTTACTCTGATTGTCGTTACTACTCGAACAACAAAACATCTCTAACTGGCAATATCTTTGCATCATTAGGCTATCGTAAATTTGGCAATTAAAATGAGTTTGCACAGTAAGATATATTTCATCTCAGACATCTATTTTTTAAAATACGAGTCGTGAAGTTTTAGCAGTTTTGAAGCGAATCTGCTTCGTAATACAAATACAAAATACAAATTAGGCTCTTATTCATTTCGCAAATTTGGAGGTCTCGCGGACCCCCTGAAAATGCTTTGCGGACCCCTAGGGGTCCGCGGACCCCCGGTTGAGAACCACTGGTCTAACTTCTTCAACAACACTGAGGCCAGCATCTTCTGATTGTTCGCCAGGCATTCTCCTTTTTCTGCGAACTCTCCGTACAATCAGCATTGACGACTGTTTCGGAGTGGTTCCATCACCATGTTAACATATTAATTCATGTTTTCGGAATCAGCGCGACACTAGCTTTCGATTGAAACCTGTTTGATTAAATTTTAGCTCACGGGACGCCAGCTATAGGACTACCAATTAACGCTGCTTTTTGCCGGCTGTGTACACTGTGCCGAGCGAGATAGTGTATAATGGTGATGCGTCCGGCTTCTTGATCGGTAGGTCGTGGGTTCGATCCCCGGCCGGGTCAGACCAAAGACTCGAAAACTGGTATCCGCGGTTATCCCGCTAGGCGCTGAACAATCACAGAGGGAAAAACGGGGGTGCATACCAGATGACATTATTATTAAAAAAGTCCGTATCGCATCTCCGTCGTCAAAGCATCTCGATGGTGCAGGCGAAAAAGAATACCATAACTATATCTCTCTCACTGTGCAGGCACATTTTGACGCCCCCTTGGAGCCTGCCGCAGAGCCAGAGCCACCAAGTGGCTGCTACGCCACTGATGAGGCTACTTCTCGATGATTTCATTCAACAGTGTACTAAGTTTACGGCTTTCATCCACGTATTTATTCGGTAATATATTTTCCAAAGGCGATTGCGCAGCAGACCTATTGACAGTAATAAAGCTGTATGTGTCGTGTTACAGTCTCCAGTTTCAAGGCCAAAATCTCCTATGCTGTAACGAGACCGAATTTCCGAGGCTGCTATTCTTAGTACTTCAGAGTTCAGAATGATGTTTTGGATTCAATATGACAGGCCCGATCTATGAGATAACAATTGCGTATAAGTCCGAACTCGTTGACCTTTCCAAGTAGGCTTACGCAATCCCTCTAGTTATAGTCATTTCCATTTCTACAGATAATTAGTCAGGTCAAGTGCGAACAGGAACCGTGATGAATCTTTTTTCCGTACGCCGTTTACGCAGTTACCACACTTCAAGTCACAGCTGACCTCTCGATGGCACATACGTTAAAATCACTGTTGTCGGGAAATTCATGTTACCGTACCATCATTAAGTTTATAAGTTACTTTTTTCCGTTGGAAAACGCCATTGCGACGTCATCTTGATAAAAAGTCGCTTGCAGCCCTTGCCCCACCACCCGATATTGTCACGAGCCGCCACTGCTTTTTTACCTCGGAATCAAAAGCGCACAATTACAACACACGCGCGCCCACGTCGTCCAAACATCATATGATCGACCGGAAAGATCATCGGTCCATCAAATATGCCGGAGCTGATGCGTGGAGCAGTATCCCGTCGGCTATCCGACAGTCGACGAGCATGTCCGCATTCAAGTCGAAATACAAGCAATTACTACTAAATGAATACAATTGCATCCTCAAGATTACCGTACCACGACTGACGCTATCGATCTCGCCTTCCATGACATGCCACCCCATTTTTGTCGCTTGCTTTTTTTCATACTATTTCCTTTACTTTTCATTCAGTGTGCACTGTGCATTAGGGCTCTTCAAAAATGACTTTTTTTCTCAAATCGTACTGGCTACTGGATAAAATTGTTAGGTTACCTAATTTAAGCCTACACAGAAAATTTGGTTCAATTCCAGCCAGTAACCGCTTTGCTACAGGAGAAGAAAGTTTCTATTTATTATATAAAAATATATATAATAAAAAATTTGAAAATTTTCTGTTCACCCCATTAAAGTGTTAGGCTGTTTATAGAAACGATACTCGCCAAATTTGGTTCAATTCCAACCACTAGAAGCGTAGTCATTGCCGTCCAAAAATTTGGCTTCGAATAAAATAGTATTTACGGTGAGCACAACCATAATAAATAAACAAAGAATCGGTCACCGTAAATACTATTTTATTCAAATCCAAATTTTTCGACGGCAATAACTCCGCTTCTACTGGTTTGAATTGAACCAAATTTGGTGAGTATCGTTTTTATAGACAGCCTAACACTTTCATGGGGTGAACAGAAAATTTTTAAAAATTTTATCATTTATTTTTATATAATAAATAGATACTTTCTTCTCCTGTAGCAAAGCGGTTACTGGCTGGAATTGAACCAAATTTTGTGTGTAGGCTTAAATTAGGTAACCTAACAATTTTATAAGGTAGCCAGTACGATTTGAGAAAAAAAGTCATTTTTGAAGAGCCCTACTGTGCATGCCTCCTCTTTACATCGCCTAGGCCAAGGTGGGTGTCTGATTCCATAGACTACTCCAAGTCGGTTCGACGCCTTCCTATTAGGGATGGTGTGAACCTCTGAAAGGTTCAGGTTCGTGTGAACGCGAACCTTTTTGAAAGGTTCTGTGTGAACACGAACGTGAACCTCATGACGTCACATGACGTCATATTGCTAATTCTAACCCTACATTTCAGTGAAGTGATAGCCTATATTAATGTACACGATACCTGGCGACGACTCGGACCACATAATGCCACAATGCTGAAGTATATATTGACGTTTTAAACGTCACCAAATGTATCAACTGAGCAATCAAATGATTTAATAATCCCATAAAATCAATATCTTCTGTCGCTTTGCTAACAATTTCGACGAGGACTTGCAAGGGAATATTATAAGCTTACGCCTTAACGGTATAGGCCAGACCGGATAATGTATTCGACGTCTAAGTATTGCTACGTTGATATTAAGCAGAGTGTAAAATGGGATTCTATACTTGCTACCGATATTACCCCATTAACAAGTTATACAGCTGTAGCCAACACCCCAATGGTTTTTATGATACAATATAGGCTACATATGAAGTCAATATTGACCCCGTACGCCTGCTAATTTTTTTACATTAGACAACGATATCAATTTCATTGATTGGTTGAATAACCATCCTTCGCTGACTACCTACATATGTAGTGTATTTCGCTCACGATGTTTTCTGATTGCGATTCAAGCTCACAGCAAAAAGTCACCAAATATTCGACCAAACTTTTGTAACAAAGCTCAAGTAAAATATTTGAGATTGTCAAGGTGAAAACTCGTTTAGTGTTGATTTTTCATGCTGCCAGCGCCAGGCATATAGTGGACCGCAGTTTCAATGCAATAAATTTCAACCAAAGATGTTATAATTAGGGCTGGGCACAATGATTCGAGTACTCGAATCTGAATCGAGTAATAAATTCAATGATTCGAGTCGAGTAGTAAAAGTCGATTTTCTCGAGTACGGAAATTACACGCTCCTCGCCACTGCAAGTTAATTTATCAACGAGAATTATAGTTTCGATACAATTTTCTCCTGTGGAAGCCTTGAAACCTTGATTGGCCGTATCGCAGCATACGAGACATGTAGACAAAGCAACGAACTTGACTGATAATAACACATTTGCGAAGTCATGCTCATCTCACAACATTGTCACGAAGTGCAATGAAACCCGTATGGTCGAAAAAATACCAAACTATCCTTGATGTGATGGATATCATGCAACATATTCTTTGCGGTGGCATAAAAGGTACATATTTGAACTTTCACTTATTACATTCTGATATGACGTCATAATGAGTGATACTCGAATACTCGACTCGACTCGAAGCATTTTACGTGATTCAGAATCGAATCACTCAGATACTCGATTTTGCCCAGCCCTAGTTATAATGACGTGAAAAAGGTTCACAGTGCAGAACCTACCAAGGTTCGTTTGTGAACGTGAACCTCTAAATTTCCGAGGTTCACACACAGAACGCGAACGTGAACCTCACGTTCACACCATCCCTACTTCCTATCTTTTCATTGTATCGCATTTTTGTGGTGTATTGAACTGATAAAATTGCTAATAAACCAATGATGATGATGATGTGGCCCTTTAGCAGAGGTGGTCAGTAACGAAGTACTTCTACTTCGAAGTACTCAAGTAGTTTTATTCTACTTCTGGTACTTACTCAAGTAGATCTCTTTTTCGCTACTTCTACTTCTACTTCGAAATATTTTGTGAATTACTTACTTACTTTTCGCTATTTTCAGTTTGTCAAGTAGAAGTAACTTAATCCCCCAATAAGAAAGATAGCCTAAGGAATTTCTGGGCTGTTTTCACGTCGTAACAACATTTAATTTTCATAAAAGTCATGTAACACCCAGAATTTTCGTTGCGCTTCGCGCACATTAGATGTGGTGTGACAAATATGTTTTGACGAAAGTATCGCTGAATATAATTTAGATACCGGGTTACATGGATCCGCTCACCCCGCATTGTCGCCTGTATCAAATATTTCATCACAGTAAGTATATGGACCCCTATAACGTTTGAAACTACCGTTTTGCAATCTGGCAATTACCTATCATACGTATAGCAGCCCGTGACGTGTTCTAATCTGGAAAAGTGGACTTTGACTTATTTTAACGTTAAACCTGTTTTAGCAAACCACCGTAGAAACTTTCTGGACAAAAGATATGTACTTTATCTTCCGATTTTTAGAAGTAGTATTTGTATTTTTCTTGCAATTACGAGTATTATACGTTGAGTTCTAATTAAAGTTTCAGTTCTTTTGTCTGGAGAACATACATGCTGAAGTATACAAGCAAGTGTGGTAATGCCTTATATTTTCCGAATATGAAGCTATACACTATATGGCAGTTTTACGATCTGCCATATTTAAAATAAAGTATACTAGTCGCTTCAAGTGTTGAAGTCGCATCCGACACAACTTCTCCGTATTGCTCTTCGACTTCTTATAATATGGGGGATGATTGAATGATTGAGCAAACAAAGGATTAGTATCGCATTTCCATATCAATACAATTATTTACACCCCATTAATGGACGACTGCTTATTCTGTCCAAAATTGACACCTCCTGGGATGCATCAATATGAATCAAGCTCTCTACACCTTCCGCATAGCTCCATTTGCAGCTTTTGGCAGTCCATGCGAACTAATTACGATCGATTTAACAACTACTTACTTACTTGCTTACTTGAGTAGATTTAGAGTCAGTCAATTCTACTTCTACTTCAAGTAGTTTAAGGTTGAGTAGATTGTTTCGTCGCTACTTCTACTTCTACTTGAGTAGTTTTCTTGACTACTTTGACCACCTCTGCCCTTTAGCCGAAAAGGTTGGCCACCCCTAACGTAGGGTAGATATTTCGTCAAATGAGCTATATTTACCCTATATTTTTAATTGTCAATCTCAATTCACTATGACGTCACAATTGAATATCGGTGACATCATGGCTTGAAAAAACTAAAAAACAAAAAAAACATGTTTTAAACAGTGGCCTTGTTTTAAGCATGTTTGTTTTAAATTAATTTTTGTTTTAAATGCAGCCCTAATTGTCGCCTACCATCAGCAGCGAAATCACTGACGACACACTTCCGCATGCACGTAACTGTGGCAAAACGGCCTTCACTGGCATTATAATATCATTAACCATGGGTTCATTTATTGAATAAGTTCGTTTGTGTGGAACTGTAAATTGTATAGCTGAATGTGTGGGCCTACGTATAGGCTATCACACTGTCTGAATAAATCTGGGGGTATGTGTGGCAGTGGTGCTTTATCGCATTTTAGGCCTTGTGCTCCACGACGCGAATTTCACGAGCCTTTGCTTTTTTGTATTATGGTGGACGTATTTCAATCTCTCTCGAAGTCATTCTTCAGGCGCTCTCGCTCCCATTCGTTCCGATAGTGGTCTTCATCGCTGCCGACTTCTAAATGGGCTGCTATTACGTCTGGGCTTTTAGATGCACTGCAGTTACAGTGAGGTCGGCGAGGAGGAGCTAGCCCATAAACCAGTGTCTAGGATGTAGTGGCTAGGAATATAGGCTACCGGTTCAGTATCATAGGCCTATTATACATACTTGGGATAAGCAGTTAGAGGAAGACGAAAATGTTAGAAATGCTCGTGATCACACGAACCATATTACAGCCTTTTAAATTTAGGAATTCACAGTTCACACCATCCATCGAAAATACAACAGTCATCGCACCAAATGAAAAAGGCATGCGCTGATTCAAAATTGTCAAGGACGACATTTTAACATTGCAGTAAAGTTGAACATGACCGAATGAAAATATTAAAACCATCGAAGAAATAAAATAGATGGCAGAAACAAGTCATCATATATTTTGCATTTTAATGCTCCCCATATTTGCATAGTGCTTCACCTGACCACGTCTTCAAACTATGAAGTGTTATGAAAATTGGAAATTGAAAATATTGTGAACCGGTGGACTGCAGAGATGAGCATGGATTAGGATTAGGTTTTGAAAAAACAGGATTTGTGAAATTTTGTCGGATTTGGATTGGATTTGGATTAGACATTTTTTTCAGAACGGATTAGGATTTGGATTGGATTTACCTTTTTTCTGGGAGATTGAAATGTCGTGTGGCGAATGGCGACAAACTTTATTCAGATCAGTTATTAATGTACTTATGGTTACTAAGTTATCTTGAATCAAGTGAATCGTTGGTTGTGAAAGAAAATTTTCGAATCCCTCTGTTGCATAAATTAGTATGTTTTCTGAATTTCCAGTTGGAATCGGATTAGGATTGGACATGGACTTGAATATGAAAAAGTTATGGATTAGGATTTGGATTCGGATTTGAAGGTTCGGATTTGGATTGGATTAGGACATTGAAATTTCAAATCCGCTCATCTCTGGTGGACTGGTCTGGTGGTATGTCACACTGTCGAAGAGTAATTTACTAGCGAATGAAACGATGGCTGCTGGTCAGAACGCCGATTCCGATCTCCATCACAGTATGTTAGTTGAAGATTCTGGTGACCAATTGATTACAGGCGCAAATGTGGTCACAGAAGGTACGTATGCAAAATACCGCCTGCGGGACCTCCTATACCTCCCTGGGCTGGTATTATCTCCGCTCTAATCGCAGTACCAGCATATCCTTACCTTAATTGCAGACTTCTTGAAATCTTCAGTGGGAACTGTTATTGACCCAACGTTCCAAGTTGTTAACGGAGGATCCCATATTAAGCAAACTGGAAATGTAGACGATCTTGACACGCCAGAACGACTGTCGGCGTTTTGGAACCGGCAATTGGAGGAGGTTCAGAGTTTGACCAATGTATGTACATTGTACACTAATATATATTAGCAAACACTGTCCCCTACGCCATTATTTCCTATAAGCTTTCTGCAAATTTCAATATGATAGTACACTTCCAATACACTATGGAGAGTTTGATTAGATCGTAAGTGATTCAAGCCATACCTCGACGTCATAATATAACTGTTAAAACTGGAGCTAATTTGTAATCTAATGACGATACACATGGGAAGAAGTGGCAGACATTTTGTTGTGTAAAATCAGGAAAAATGAATGTATTTTTATTTTCTTGTCTGACCTGGCTTTCCTAGCAACAACCTGACCTTGTGATACAACCGTGCCTATTTAGCAGGGTCTTCAAGAGTTGAGGCTTACTGACGTAAGAGTGATAACCAAAATACACCAACGGTTTTATACTTGTACCGGTAAGGAATATTTCTAAGCAAAATTTCTCAACATCTATCATTGCTTTCAGAACGATTTCAAAACACAGGATTTGCCTCTGGCCCGAATAAAAAAGATCATGAAAATGGACGAGGACGTAAAAATGATATCGGCTGAAGCGCCCCTTTTATTCTCTAAAGCAGCCCAATTGTTCATAGCAGGCAAGTAGCTTAATTTGTTTAATTTGAAACAACTTGCGCCACTGAATTACTTAGATTCAATTGATGAGCGAACAAATTCTTCTATTCTCTACACTGCTAGAGTACTGGGCCTTGTCCTGTAGGTATTGAGTTGCTGTGATGATTAGCAATTACCCAATTTGAACATGGTTTTTATCAAAATTGTAAATATTTGTTTGGTATTGCTAGCTAATCTTGTTATCGACGTTTGAAATTGCTGGTCAATTCTTCGATGCATCGTCATAAGTTGCTGCATTAATTTGTTAAACTCTACATTTCTCGAAACCTTCCATCATTTCTAGTTCCTAGTAAATTTAAACACTCATGGCGAATGTCACTTCTACCTGAACCTGTAGAATATTTAGACTTCTGCTGTCTCATATTTGAAATAACTGACCAGTTTTGTAATTTCTGCTTGGATCAGCGATTAGAAATTCCAGTTACGCTTGCTAACGAGTTTTATCATTCCACACTGGCAACGATGCCCTGTGGAACTCTATATATTTTACCTGTTATTCTTCTTGACAACCGTAGCCAGCATATTCAATGTCGGTAATGCACTGGTGATTGATTCTGTTTGTGTATTTTCAGAGCTTAGCTTGAGATCGTGGATCCACACGGAAGAGAGTAAGCGAAGAACTTTACAGGTGCGTCAGATTTTCTTGTTTATTGTCGTGTATTGATGCGAATTGAATTCAACAAAGGTAGCCTACGCAGGTAGTAATAGCTTTATCGGAAGGTTTGCTGCTGCTACACTCAGGCAATGTCACAGGCAGGTCGAGAATCATAGCCTCGTAGTGAATGAAATTGTGACGCTTCAAATGGACCATATGTTATATGCATTTAGAGAAACAAATAAAATTTGGTATATAATGTATGTACCAGTGTCATGATCCCCAATTTGGTTTTAAATTCAATATTTATTTTTTCCAGTAAATAAACATAGACTACTTTTGAAAGCTGTATTTAAATTCTGTACCACTAATCAGTTATTCAAGTGTTTTAGGTTTTCTATCTATTAGTGTATGCAACGTTGGACTATAATTTTAGTGTTAAAATTCCCGTATTCACTGCATTGCTATATGTTTTCATGTTGAACATATTTTACATGAATATTTGATGCCGTCGGTCGGTTTTGAACAGGCTCATACTTCTTAAGCCTGCAGGTTTCGTGTAAAATGAAGTTCGAACTCTACTAATATATCTTATTTGCCTTGAAAACCAACTCAGAAACTGATGATGGCTAGTCAGCCTAGTCTAGCCCGTACATTGAAACAGCTGGTACTGTGTTGATTTGTATTTGTATTTGTCCCAATTAACTTGATACCTTTACGGCACTCAAGTCGAAAGTTTGCTCAGGCCCAACGTTGAATCCACACTAGATAATATCTCGAACTGCTAAAGCACATTTAGTCTACTAACTTTTTATTTGACATTGATTCCAGAACATGCTCTAATTTCAGAGGAACGACATTTCGGCAGCAATCAGCAAATTTGATCAGTTTGATTTTCTAATCGACATTGTTCCGAGGGAAGAACTGAAATCGGGCACGACCAAAAGGCCGTTTGTGAGTTTAACGCTGTACCTAGTCTGAAATCCATCGCTGAAGTCTGAAATCCGTATTTTCTCAGAGCGGGGGAGGCACCGGCGATCAGCAGCAGATTGTGTATGTGGCCAACTCCGGTGCGACTAACAACGCAGCCGCGGCAAATTTGACTCAAGCCACCACGCAAGTGCCCGGTATCAGGACCGGGCAGTTGCTTATCGCGCAGCAAAATCAGTCCGGACAACCGCTGACGTTAACGCCAATCAATATCGATGGGACACAAATTTTGCAAGTCTTACAACAGCCTACGCAACAGGTTAGATGCAGTACTGTGAGCTTCTAACATTTGGTTTGCTGGATAAGCTTGGATATGTAAAAACACGTCTGTAGAAGTCACGATTTTCTGATGACTCGAGTCATTTCCTCAAAATACGGAAATGACTCGAATCCAATCGATCTGTGTTTCGACTCGACCTGGACTCGAGTCATTGCGTATGCTTGGTTAAAGTCATACGACTCGAGACTCAGACGGCCAAGACCGACATTTCATAGTAATTTCAAAGAATAGTAAAGTGACCACACTATTGGGATTTCGTCTATCTGTACTGGTACTTGAAATGCGACCAGAAACCGCCAAAAGTGAGGAAAATTGGTATATTATAAATAAGATCTTGGTTGCTTTCACACCTTATTTAAACGTTCACTTGCAATGTAATAATTACAATTATTACGCGAGCTTTTGTAGCGTCGCTCCTTCATCAGGTTTTGAAGTGAAAAGAACGAGTCATAACATCATGATTGAATTTGGACTTGGAGCTTTGTGACTTGGTTACAACCCTGACTCTATCTCCCTATAATCATGTTGTAATATCATGAGAATTGCGGATATTCTCTTTATCTCTAATTGCTGGTACCGATATTTCTTTCAAAGGGTATAATATTGACTCGGTTTTATCGGCGAAGTAATAATAATCGGTCTGACAATAGACTTAATGATTTGTAAAAATATGGTTAGCTTGATGATTCGATATTTTCATATTCCCATCTGATATCGTGGTATGGTTATGAGATTTTGCCTTTTCGATACTGATATAATTCCGATTTCAGGCACAGGCTCCTCAGCAACTGCAACTGCAGCAGCAACAACAACATCAACAGCAGTACACGTCGGGAGTAGTTTTGAACGCTGTGGCGCCGTCCACCCTGTCGCAAGCCGCGGAAAACCAGCAAGCCAAACAAGTTCAAATCAGCCAGACTGCCGGCGCCGAACAGGTTCAAATCCAGCAGCAGCAGCAGAACCAGCAACAGAACCTGCAGGCCATTCTTCAGCAGCTTATCGGGAACAATATCAGCACCGGGCAAGGAGAGGTGCACACGGTAATGCGCCCGGCTGTTGTTTAATTCAGCTGTTGTTACCCGGGATTAGCGGTGGGCAAAACTTGAGTTCAGTGTGATTCAATTTGAACTTGAGCACTAAGGCAGAGTTTGAAAACTAGAATATTTCTGATATTCCAAATTAGATTTGCATCAAGATTACATACAGTTTTTTCCAAATTTTTTTAGAAATAATTATATCGATATTTTTTTCAAATTAAGTTAAAATTGGAATTATAGCGACAGTTTTTTTTTTCTAGATTAAAAATAGAATTATAGCGACAC
Organism: Botryllus schlosseri; assembly: GCF_051294905.1. Classification (NCBI taxonomy): domain Eukaryota; kingdom Metazoa; phylum Chordata; class Ascidiacea; order Stolidobranchia; family Styelidae; genus Botryllus; species Botryllus schlosseri. The sequence goes on along the minus strand of NC_137245.1, from coordinate 8,811,956 downwards.
AGTTTTATTTCCAAATTAGATCAAAATTAGAATCGCCGCGACAGTATTTTTCCAATGGATTAGAATTGTAGCAACACACTTTTTTCAAATTAGATTAGAATTTTAGCTACAGTTATTTCTAAATTAGATTTATAATTAGAACTACACAGTTTTTTCCAAATTTAATTAGAAATATAGCTATACAGCTTTTTCCAAATGCGATTAGAATTAGAGCTACACGGTTTTTTCCAAATTAAATTAGAATTATAGCGACACATTATTTTTTGAATTATTCAAATTAGAATTGCTGAATTCTTGAAAACTTCTCACGAGAGTGGTAATTTTCTGTGTAGCAAGCTTGGCTAGTTTCGCACGATGCAGTTCTCCTGTAGCATTATGGGTAAAACCAGAAATTAGATTTTAATTGAAATTGGAGCATTGAAGCATTTCACAAAATTGATTGGAATTAGCGCAAAGAAATGTTCCACAAATTATATTACCAGAATCTGATCTAATTATCAAGTTGTCCAAGACTGTACCAAGCTTGCTGTCGAGCTTTTGAGCACCTATCATGAGGCTAGTGACAATGTCTCCTTTTTCCCGGCCGCAAGGAAAGTAAATGCCGGTTGCACTTCATTGAAAGTAATTGTGTACTTCTTGGCTCTGGCTATTTTGTAACAATGCCGCGGGCTGGGCGGTAACTCGCCAAAATGTAATTTCAATAAACACGCTGGCTCTGTGCGACATGTTTTGAATGTCGATTCATTAGTTGCTGAGTTTTCGAATCTCACACAGTGGGAATTACATCTTTTTCGTTGATAATACAGTTTCTTGTGTGAATGGTGAATAATGTATAGCTTTGCTACTTGAAAACATAGACCGTCACAGTCTCATTACTCGACTCGAATCGTAACTAGGTATACTCCTATGAATTTTAGTATTTCAAATGGGAAGGAACGGACAAAACTAAATGTACCCTCATTGTCGATAATATTCCCATACTGAATGCAGGTCGAAGTGTCCACAAAATTCCACGTAGACGCATCATTCTAGTATTAGCAAAAGGTTAAATTTCAAGAATGAAAACCTTTGTATTTCAGCTACAAGTCGGTGCGCAAGGGCAGCTACAGCTGGTCAAAGTCAGTAATCAACCGGACCAGGTACGTTTGAAAATTGTGATTTCGAGAGCATTTTTGGCACGGGATGGTCAAGTAGTTTGCGGTGCTAGTCGCTTATAAATAACCCAGCGAATACTCAATTACAAGTAAAAGTTGCCAATTCTGAGACATATAAACACTGCTTCAGGTGGAAAATGAAGGTTTGGAGTGTACTTGGTAGTTTCAAATAGTAAATTTGGTAGAGAGGTCGCGTGCTTTTAGCAGTAAATTAATCGCGGCTATTTCAAATTATAAGATGCTTGTCCATAGCTACTGCAATATGATTGTATGATTAACGACATAGGTAGTATCCTCCAATAGGTTTAGGTACGCGATACGTGGGCTATTTCACGCGGTAATTATGACAATTTCACACGTAAAAGTGACGCAGACTTGTCCAAAACCGCCTTTCAATATTCAGATTGTGATAAGTCGGGCTATTATTTTGGACCTAAAAAGAAAGAAACATTTTACACTAAAAAATGAAAATTTTGGCATTAAACAACTTAATTTGGACAAAATTTCGCACTCGCTTATTTAAATTGGGCCTTGCTGCACAGTGCACATAATTTTTGAATTGTAGTACTTTTTTTGGTTGTATTCTAGTTACGAAGTAGCTTAGTTGTTTGCTGGCAGAGTGGCAGCATTGAAGTTAGGTATATGCTGCTTGAGTGTCAGTCTTACTTCATACCTTTTTAGACCGCAACCCAATTCTGAATTTTGCCAACATCTCGCAATCCGGCCAAACGTTGAAGACCACTATGATATAAGAACCAATGTCCCCCACGATGTCAGGTTTCAGATTCAGTGAGATATCGGCGCGAGGTTGGAAAACTTTGCACATACTAAAAATTTTACTCGTTCTTAGGTGTGTTGATTATCACGCCATGTCAAGTTATTTGTTTTATTCGATGGTCTATGATTCACAATGACTAGACAATGAGCCATCCTACAACAGTAAGCCTGTAAAGTAGGCTACAAGGTGTTAAATCTCAAATGAAAAGTTCACCGACAGTACAACCTCTATGACACCAACGAAATGCAGGTTGCCAAAAAAAATGTTGACGTTGCATTTTTACTATTTTGCAAAGTCGAAGCTTAGTCTAAAGGTAAAATCACTCAGGTAAGAAGTGCAGATAGTTACTGTAGTACTCAGAAAAAATAAAGATACTTCAATACTTACCTATGATTTTACGTTTAATGTTATCGCATTAAGACACCCTGCAATTTCAGATGCAAACAGCAACTAACGAGTCGATGAACGCACGTCATCAGGGATCAGCCAGTGGTCAGTTGTTTGATATCGCTTCGGCGTTACAAAACGACTCTGGACAGCAGACCATCAACACTGTTTACGTGACACCCAACCAGTGACGAGAAATAGTCTAGAGAGACAGAGTACGCAAACTTCCGGTCGCGTGAGCGATGATATTGATGGAGGTCCTACAAGCACTTCGGACGCGTTGGTTTGGAGCTCTTTACTGCTTGACAGAAGATAAGCCGCTGTCGGCCTTCTGCTTATGATGTAAACTGCTAACACCACTTGGTGGAAAAGGACGGTGGATTCGGTGTTGTATCTGAAGCTTCAAACACTGCGCTGTAATGGCGGAATGTCGGCGAGCACTTGCTAATAGTTTTTTTCATTTTACGTAGGGATTGTCTTGCCCACGAAGTTGATGTTTCGTTATGCATTGTGTACGTAAATGTGCTTTAAAATACAAATTTGAAGGTATTACCATGATGTAGGTAGGATTTGTTAGGGCGCGTTGGGCATGGGTTAGTGACTAGGCTGGTGTAGGGATTGTGGTCAATCTTGATTCGAGATTGATATTCAGCCATATATGGTATTGGTGGTATTTTGGCAAGATATTAAGTGAATCAAAATTGAGGAGCGTGAGCGATTTATGTATCTCGATAGATCGTGATGAAAATATGATACATTATAAGGCTTTCAAACTGTAAATACTTGAACATTGACGAACAATATCATGGATACTAAAGTGTCATTATGTTGCCATTTTTCAATTCAAGATTTCTCAAGCGTTGCATTACAATGAAAAGAAAGGAAATAGTCGAAGCGACATTGAAATTGATCAACTCCCACCTTGGTCTACAAAAATGAAATGTGTTAATCAAGTTTATTCATTAAATTTCATCATTTCAAAACATCAGAAGACTGCGATACAATGAAAGATAGGAAGGTGCCGAAACGATTTCGAGTAGTCTTTGAGATCAGACACCCACCTGGGACTAGGCGATGTAATTAGGAGGCATGCACACTGAATGAAAGTAAAACAAGATAATATAATAGAAGAAGCGACAAAATGAGGTGGCGTGTGACGCAAAGCGAGATCGATGTTACGTCGTGGCCAGGTAAATGTGAAGGGCTAACTAGTATTCATTCACAAGAAGTTGCTTGTACTTTTGATACATCGGTATAGAAGTCATTGAAATATTCGGGGCAGTATGACCACAATGGTTCTGATACATAAACTTGGCGATTCCTACTTCCCGCATATCTTTTATGTTTAGGACACCGAATCTCTTGAGCAGCGATTTCTTGGATGGTTTGAGTGCGCTAACACCGCCAGCTCCTCAGCAGATGACGCCATATTGTAATTTCGATAATAATACAGCCTGAATGGTGCATACGCGATGGGAATTAGCTTATAGAATTACAGTGGCGGCTCGTCCTATAGGGCAACTGGGGCATTGCCCCACCTAAAATTCTGTTCAATAACAATTTAACCATTTATAGACGCACAGCGCTCAATATATATCGAGATCACAGCGAAACCCGCGTTCTTCTTGTGCTTTCGCTTGCAAATGCCCATTTCATAGCGAAGTCTCCGCGAAAATCGAATTCTCTTCTGTGTTTTCGCTTTGTGAATGCCTAGCCGGGGCTTGCCCCGGTAGCGTTCATAACAAGCTTTCACTATCTATTCTCTCAAAGCTGCGCACAATTAAGAAACGTTGCTTTACTCTCTCCTATTCGTAAAATGGCCGAGCAACCGGGGCAAATATGCTTGCTCGCCCCTAAGGTGTGATGTAACAATCGTATCTATATCTAAACTCGGATACCGTGATATGCGTTGAGTCGACCGTTGCTGGTACAGGTCGATTTTGATGGTGTTTCACACCATGATAATTCTTGAAACTTGGTATGTCATGTCGTGATGGTGGTATTTAACACTGTCCTAAGTTTCAGGGTTTCTACTCAAAGTTTAGGGTAGTAATTCCGTTTCCAAAGTCGAGTGTGTGCTGATCGGTCATGTATCGCAAACATATTTCACGCAAAGCCGGTATTGGTCTCCATTGATTTTAACGATGCTCCTTAGCTAGATCCGTCATGAACTTTTACATGGTATGTCTTGATTTTAGTATCGAACGCTGTGCCAAGTCTCAAGGTTGACACTCAATGATTAGGGCAGCAATTTCGTTATTAAGTTCGAGTATGGTAGAGATGTGCGCTGATCTGACACTTAGCCTACCTAACGCATTGCGGATTTCACGCAAAAGCCGGTGTATCTGTGTTTCATACTGAGATAGGTGATGAGATGATGATATCATGAAACAGTTTACTAACATCCTCGGTTTGCATTAACATATTTAGTTTTATTTTATATTCTCCAATGTCAATTTCACCGTGGAATGGTGGCCTTCGGGCCATTTGCTCACAATTACAACCCCTGTCAAGCGCGATAGCTGTTTCGTTTTCGATGGCGGCTAACAGCTGATCGCTTGATCAGCCGATTCCTCAGTAAATATTACGCAAAATTCGGCGTTGATCTGTTCGTATTAATTTTGACAGTGTACCATACCGAAAACGGTCATGTGGCTATACTTCTCGATGATTTCATGTAACAGTGTACCAAGTTTTCGGCTTCCATCCACGTCTTTATTCGGTAATATATTTTCCGAAGGCGATTTTGCAGCAGACATATAGACACTATAGACCAGTGGTTCCCAACGTGGGCGATATCGCCCCCAGGGGGCGATTTGTCGGTCCAGGGGGGCGAAAATAGCCAAGGGGGCGATAGGGGGGCGAAAACGGACGAAGGGGGCGAAAGGGGGGCGATGGAGCGTTGAAATTGCTATATTGGCGTCCATGACCGTAACTGCCACACCCAAACCCCCAATTGGAATGGAGGGCCCTAGCTCGAAGGAGGCCCACAATTTTTTCGTGAATAAACAGTAATTATAGATATTATTTTTGAAATTTAGGCAACTTTAAAAAAAAAAATTGCGCTGCGGAGTTGTGGAAACGGGCATCTCGACGTCAGCCATTATTACACCATGACATATGAAGTTTCAGGTCATGTAACATGCGACTCCCAGAAGTGTGCCAGAACGAGAAAACCTTGGCGCAAAAGGACTGCCTTTATGCTGACCGACTTCGGTATATGTGCGAATACATATATATTTAATTGTCCATAGGCGCCTAAATAGCTGGCGCTAAATGTTCCTGTCCTGGCAATCAGAAACCCACAAAAAATGCCATCTCGCAAATAAAAATTAATTGCCAGTGCAGAAATACCAATTTGACATCGTGTGCGTCTGTTAGTTTAGTACGTATGGGCGATTTGAATATCTTTTGACATAGCAGACAGAGGCCACAAAATGTCATAACGTAACGAAGTCATTATACCCATGGGTCTGCCCGAATATGTTTAAATATTATTTACGGGCCCTGCATTTTCCAAGACACCTCGCCCACCCTTCACCGGTAAATCTGAATACATGAGCAGAGAGAGGATAAAACATTGACAGCAATATATAAGCAATTCCCGATCATATTGACCGATTCAATCATGAATGATCTAATGAGTCCAACAATTTGTGCTGAGAAGTAGCGGTGAAGAGGTATCGGGGGAGTTGGATCTGAGGGGTGCAGAGGTTTGCTTTATCGCCCTATGGAGGTCAAGACCAACGTATTTGGGGGAGGTGACGAAGTGCTGTTACGGTCCTTTTGGAATCAAGTCGGAGAAATCACCTTTTTTGTTAGTGAATCTCCAAAATTTAGCTGGAAAAGTGTAATTTCGTGGTCGAGCCGAAAAGTTGACCTTTTTTCTTAGTCACCTCGCCGGTGATTTCAGTCTGTATGCCTATTTTTCCGTTCCCAATATTGGGGGGCGATGATCGGTGTGGAGTTTGAAAAGGGGGCGATGAGTCGAAAAAGGTTGGGAACCACTGCTATAGACCGTAAGCCGTATGTGTCGTGTGACAGTCTCCAGCCTCAAGGCCAGAATCTCCCAAGCTGTACCGGGACCGAATTTCCGAGGTTGCTATCCGTAGTTCTTCAGAATGATGTTTTGGATTCAATATGACATTTCCTTGTCCAATCTATGAGATAACAATTGCGTATGTGTCCGAACTCGTTGACCTTTCCAGTTAGGCATACGCAATCTCTCGATTTATAGTCATTTCCATTTCTGCAGATAAGTAGTCAGGTCAAGTGCGAACATGAATCGTGTTGAATCTTTGCTCCGTACGCCGTTTAGCCAGCTGCCTTTAGAGCAAAAATTAGAGGTAAAGCGACTAGGTCCGTATCAGCCTAGAAATTGCCCATTGATCCAATCGTACGCCGGAGGAAAGCGCACTCGTGCCTTTTCTTCAGCGCATTTCGATAAAAATGAATGGCTTACTTATGGCGAGGATAAAAACGCCTTGTTTTGCTTTTACTGTCTTTTATTCGACAGTGCCGGTACCGGAAGCAGTGGCTCTTGTTGGAACAAAATTGGTTATCGCGATCTGAAGCATTTGTCAGAGCGTCTGAAAACGCACCAAAAATCCCAAGTGCACATGGCTAGTGCAGTTAAATATAAATTGTTTGGCAGAGTAAATGTAATGTCGCAGCTCAATGAAAGTTATCGCATATCAGTCTGCAAGCACAATGAGCTTGTAGATAAGAATAGGCATGTTCTCTCTCGGGTGATTGATGCCATTAAATTTATTGGAGTTCATGAATTGCCCCTTCGAGGCCACGATGAGAAGGAATGCTCTCTCAATAGGGGGGTATTTTTGGATCTAATTAAATACACGGCTTCCATTGATAGCATTTTGCGCGAACATCTCGACACCGCGACAGTAGCTAACGGTACCTCAAAGACTGTTCAAAATGATGTGCTTGATTCGATATATCACATCTATCTACAGCATTTGTTTACCGAGATTGTTGACGCTGAATTTCTATCTATTCAGTCTGACGAAACAACTGACATTACGTGTTTGTCACAACTAGTCGTGATTTTTCGGTTCACGAAATTTGGTATGCCAGTCGAACGATTCCACAGCTTTGTGGCTGTTGGCGATCGCACTGCTGTCGGAATTTCTTACGTATTAAAAAAAACATTACAGCCCTATTCAGTTGAGTCGAAACTTATTGCGCAAACCTACGACGGCGCAGCAGTCATGAGCGGATCGCGACATAGCGTACAAGTTTTAATGAAAGAAGTTTACCCGCATGCGCATTTTTTGCATTGCTACGCGCATCAGCTCAATCTTGTAGTGAAAAAAATGTGCTTAGGAATATCTTCTGTCAAGATATTCTTTGCAAATCTTTCAGGGTTCTCCTCCTTTTTCTCTGTTTCGCCAAAGCGATCTGATCTATTGCGCGACATATGCAAGCACCGGTTACCTAGATGCGTATCAACACGGTGGAACTTCCAATCCAGAGTTGTGCAACGAGTGTCAGAGAGTAGGGTGGAGCTTCTGGAATGCTTCTCAGTGATTGAGAGCTCTCCTGTCTGGGATGATACTTCCATACGTGAAGCGGCGGGGCTTAAACGACTCCTGGAAGACGAAGAATTTTTGTTCTTTTTGAAGCTTTTTTGTGACATCTTCATGCACGTCGATACACTGTACAGCACTTTTCAGTCGCGTATGGCCGATGGTACTACTGCGCAATTGTGTATTGCACATTTTTGTGAGGCAATTTCGCATATCCGGGCGAATGTACACTTCGCTGGTGACACAGCGCTTTTACGTCGTGGGATAAGTGTGCAAAACCTGCTTGTTGCGGCTTACGAATGTTGCGATATACTGATGTCCCAAATCCAACATCGTCTGAATAGTGACCAGTTGGTTACTTTCGCCCTGTTAAATCCGAGAAATTTCCCTGCCTACAAAATTCATTTTCCTTCTGGACTACTGCGCAGCGTGCCTCGTTATTACCCGATGATCGACATTGCTCGGTTGGAGAGCGAGTTGACTTGTTTGTATTCTAACACATCCTTTTCGGAAATTAAAACCACTAGTGAACTTTCAAAATTCCTAGTTGAAAATTCGCTTTCGATCAACTTTGCTACAGTAACTAGCTTTCTGAATATCATTTTGACCACCCCGATTTCATCCGCGGAATCCGAGCGCAGTTTCAGCACATTGAAACGTATCAAGACCTTTCTCAGAAACAGGATGGGCCAAGATAGGCTTAATGCTTTGGCTGTTCTCTCGATTCACAACGACGTGGTTCTGGGAATTCCAGATTTCAATAAACTCGTTATTGAACATTTTGCTAATAAGAAATCACGTCGCGCACAATACTTATACAAGACATAAATTAATGCTGGTGGGCGGACGACTGTACACATCATGTTCTTTCCGAATAATTTCAATAAAGTGAGCTCAGGTAACTCAACCATGTCGATGGCTAAGGAAAAGTGAGTGGTTTTCATCCTTATTACTCGAGGCCCACTGACAGTTAATTTACCGATATATTTTGTTATGGCTATTGACAAAAAGTGAAAAATTCATCAAGATGAAATAATTTATTCATGAAATTGTTTAATGCGATATGTGCTCGCATTTCAATTTAACACAATGCTTTGATTCCTGCTTGAATGATGGCAGGCAGACTCGTAATTAATCTTCCATGGATAACAGCTGGCTTTTTATAATGTTTTACGTTTATGGGTGCCACCGCTTTGATTGCCTATCCCCTGGTCGTAACGCATCAGGATCGTGTACCAAACACTTTCGGACGAGGGCAAATCGATTTGACTCGCTTTCGGGACGAGAATCCATATACAAATCGGGTCGGATGCGCTGCAGCACTTTACAGAATTGCTGAGCATGGAACGATTAAAACACCACAAGGTGTCATGCGAATGCTCTTTGTAGGTAGTTGGTATGTGTATTTTTGGTATAGTCTTACTCGGCGCTTGCGTAATCTCTACCACGAAATCATAACGCATGCTACTAAGGAAAACCTGATGATTGATTAGTGGCATGGAAACGATTCTTAGTTCGCGTACATTTTGTAAAATAATCATTTGAATAAAAAACAATGAATAAAACATTTGTTACCGCACTTCAAGTCACGCCACCGGCAAACCTCTCGCGGCACCTACGTTAAAAATCATTGTTTACGGGAAATTCATGTGGCCATCATGAACGTTGAAAAACGCTACTGTGACGTCATATTGATAACAACTCGCTTGCGGCCCTTGCCCCACCACCCGATATTGTCACGAGCCGCCACTGTAGAATTATCAAAAAATAAGCGAGCGATGCATTGTCTATCAGAGGTAGAATTCTTTACAATACTAAAGTGTATTGAATGTATTGCTGAGAAGTGAGATCAAACGAATGGTTTCTGTCCTAAATTTCAGTGATCTGTCTTCTGAAATAATCACCGACTTCTTACAACTGAATGTAAAACCGGAGTTACATGACTTGGCACATGGACTTCCTACTCGGAAGCATCGGTTACCGACATATCGCAAACACTGCTGCAAATGTCACTGTGATGTAGCGAGCCAAGGCCAGCGGCAATACAGAGAAGCGTAATCCACAGACAACGGTAGTTGCTTCTGTCGTGATACAAGATCTACTGGTGTATGGTTACAAAATAACATTTATGTTACTGAACACTATTCATTGCAAATCATGTGCAGGAGGTATAGAATTCTCTTACATCGCCCAGTTTACGATGTTTCGTGAGATGGGTTCATCCAAACTGAATGTTCATATTTCAGGATCCTTAATAATGCCGAGTTTTTAATTCTGTGAGAGTGCCAGTCCATCACTGGCCTAATCGGCGATGACGAGTCCTGTGTAGTTTAAGCAGCTGTCTAGCTTACGGTTGTTGCTGCTGAATTGAATTCGCTTTGTAGACAATTTTCATACCGAATTCAGTCTTTTTTTTTATAATTACTTCCGTTATTCGTAAATGTCTTCGTCGTGTATGGAACGCTTCAGCATTTCACTTCAAGCAGATTTGACATAACTTACTGCTGCTACATCCTGATACCACCGTCCAGGCATGAAAATGTATGCAACCTCTGGCGTCTTTCTCTTTTCATCGCAATCTTGTGTGAGTTTTATAAAGGATTAAGTTATTAAGATGAACGGAGATGCGGGCCCTTTCCTAGAGAACAAACCTCTGCTCTAAACTAACCCTAACCTGAAATCACCAAGCCAAGCGAGCAGACATGAAAGAACATCCATGTAATGCAGCCCCACGGTGAAATAGAAAAATAAGCATAACAAAAAGGAAAACTCATTAGCAGAGCGGCAGAATACACGCTAGAAGATCGACAAAGCGTATATATGAGATATCTCTGAACTCCTAAGCTCAACGAAAATTCAAATCCCGATATTGGAGATAACATATCAAACATCTCAACTAAGCATTCCAGACAAGATAAGGACAGGGTAGAGTTGCTAACCTCAAAAATTAAGATTATCTAGAACGAAACGTATGGCATGCATTTCAAACCATGAGACACGACACAGTGAAAACTGAGCTTTGGCAAAATTCCGTTCCTATAAAAAAACATCACTACGCCAAGATGACGCGTGAAAATGCAATTCATCCAATTTTGTCATTTGGTCTAACTTGACTACATTCACACCATTCTACCAAACAATCTACTCTCAATTTAAATTGATAAACACACAAAAATTGGCGTGCATTAACATTTCCTATGATTGTAGCTCAGTTAAAGGCATCAAATCCAACAGGTTATATTTGCAACGACAGTGCGTCTCCAAAACAAAGATACCGCTGTTATCGGGCAGTAATACTTCGATAGCAACATGCCGCGAGTGTGAACGCAGGTATAGCTGCTCATTCTTCCAAATGGTCCGAGTCGGCAGAAGAATTGTGATTGGATGTGGAAAACATTCCGACGCATCTCGCGATTTCCAATTCGAGTTCCTGTGGCGAAACGTGGTGATTTCGGTAATGTGAGCAAAGCTTCATCGAAAAGAGCACACATCAAGTAAAAATACACAGTCCGAATAAAACCCTCTGATTCTTGACAAATGATTTCACGGACAAGAAACCAATGTATGAAGAGCGAAATTTGATTGTGAATAAATGAAGTTTATACGCAATATATTTAGATAAAATTACTGTCATTAATTAGAAGTTCTACTTGAAATTAGTCACATCTTGATATCACCAGACAATTTTGGTTTTATTGGCGAATATGCATGATATCAGCAATATAGATATCACATCGAAGTTCTGACATCAGTCGGGCTCTAAACAGTCGAATGAGAAAGTTCGCAGGCTGTTTCTGAATCGGAATTTTAGAGGAATTCACACATGTTTCTTGGTCGACAGCAAATCGCCAAACTCACCACGGCCAATGCGCTTCTGTTGTAACGCATCTTATGCTTGTCGATACACCTTGAGAGAATGGCGTGGAATTTCTCCAAGTCTATCAGACTGAAAGACTGCGTGCACTGAAGAGGAAGCGCAAAGTTGAAACTAAAATTCTTGCTCTCTCGCTGTCGCGCCAGTTCGCACGGACTGATGGCAAAGACCACAGTTTAATTCATGGCCGCAAAATACGTTAGAATTTTACATCTTTTTTAGCCAACCCGAGAATCTAATTGCTGGGAAGGCAACGTTTGGGTTAGATGTCAATTCTAGTTTTTATTCAACCCAAATCGTTACACATAAAATTTGACTCAATTCCAACCAGTAGATGTCGAGGTCGGTTTAGTTGAGATTTCGGTCATTTTTTAAATAATAGTATTTACGGTGACCAATTTCGTCACGCGGACATGACCAAAAATCGTGTTTCAAGGTATGCCTGACGAGGCAGGGATAACTTTTCCACTTATTTTGATCGTGACAAGGGCCTGTGGCGGAGTTTGGATGAAGACATCGCCATTAAACGAAAACAAGATATGACGCGGATTAGCCGGAAATTAGTCCACTTCATTGAAATAGACACGTTAAAACGATGGTGAGATAATTTTCAAACAGAGTACTTTACACACTGAAATTAACGACCACGAAAAGGAAATGAACTGAAAATAAGCACGTAAAATACGGATAGATATATTTTGGTCATGTCGGTGCGACGAAATTGACCACCGTAAATACTACTATTTAAAAAATGACCGAAATTTCAATTTGACTGACCTCGACATCTACTGGTTGGAATTGAGTGAAATTTTGTTTTCAACGTTTTTTTAGGTCACCTGACGATTTGACAACTAAGCCGACGAAATTAGTAAAAAAGTTTTTTTAACACCCCTAGTGGGCAGTGACGAAGTTCTGTCTACAGACTATTTCCGGTTTACTGACAAAATGATTAACTTTTTTCATTCAAGATTTTGTAAAGCACGCCTAGAAAGTAATTTTGAGAAGGGCTTGCACTACTTTCATGAGTGAAATTATAGATTGCTAGCCCACGGATGGATACACCGATCCTGCCGTTACGCTTGGGCAAGCAGTCTCTCTTATTGCAGCGCAATCTAGAAGCCACATAATTGGTAAGGCTACAGCTGCCGACCCGAGCGATGAAATTTAACAAAACTGGTCTCAATCGAAAGCAGGTATCGCACTGATTTCGGTAGTGCAAATTAAAACCTTGATACGAAATGGAGCCACCTCTAAACAGCACTCAAAGTTTGAAAATCGGCATTGTTCCAAACAATCGCTCGCCCAATTACGCTGCTTTCAGATTGCCCAGTAGTAAAAGACACTCCTTACCCAAGCGTAACCACAGGGTGTTGCGCATCTGTCCGAAGGTTAGTAATCTATAGTAACCGTGTATCGTGGTAACAGAATATATATTTGAAGATTTTTAGTCACATTACAGAAGTCTAAATAGGTTGAATAGACGCATCTGGCAATTCCGGGTGCAACCACCTTCGATTAACCACCAAAACTACGGGAAAGAAATCGCTTACCGACACCACTTTTTCGAGTAAAGCCAAAAACTTGGCCCTGTCCACGATAAACGGAGGGGGCGGCGGCAGTTCCACTTTGTCGGGCACGGTCCGGCTATTTTTACGGCACCGCAAGGACATGCGCCTCGGCGGACTCTGCACTGCTTCTGAAACGAACATGTTGTCACAACATGATATCACACGGTGCACGAAGGCAAATCGCTGACATACTTTGATTATACTCATTTCCGCGTAACCACTGAATTTGTAAGTGCGGTTGATATTATTTGTTTTTTTTTTCAAATTAGAGGAATCATGAGGCAGTTTCGCTTCATAACTGCTAAAACTTCAGGACTCACATCAACAGAATGGGCTACTGGGCAAACTCATTTCAATTGCCGAATTGCCAATAGCCTACTGCCACAAACATATTGCTGTTTAGAGATGTTCTGTTGGGGTTTCGGAGCAAATTTGGTTACAAAAATCCATATTCTCCCGTCGTATACATAAACATAACCGCTATTCCAGAATAACTTCAAGACGAGCTGCTAGATAGAACTGACTAGGTTTGGCGTTAATACGTTTTATTTCTAAGTTTTGAGATGTCGCGATCATGCCCAAAGGTGTCGTCGGAAGAGTTACGTGTTACTATTGCATTCGCCACCACCTAGAGGCCCATTTCGACAAAGATATATAGGCTATTTAGATTTAAAGGCTTGCACGGTTAAAAATCTTATTGAAACTATTATTGTGGTTGATAAACTGACCCCCAAGCTTACCACTGAACCTAGTGTTAATTGTAAAGAGTGGTGTGATGCGACTTTTTTGGGTAATGAATTGATACGCTCCTTGCCACTGAGAGTTTATTTATCAACAATAGTTGCACGGCAAAACCCAACAAATCTCACCCGGCATCGGCTCCGCCATTTCTGCATCCATGGCAACACCAATTTCCATCACATCATCCAACGGAACATTATCAGCACCTTCAATCGCTGCATCGCCCTCAGTTTTCACCTCATCATCACACAGGTCATTGGTTTCCAATTTTTCTTCAGCCTCTTCATGAGCCATATTCTCTTCAGCCTGTTCCGTCTCGTCCATCCTGACGCCGTTTTGCTGCTCCTGAACCCCGCTTTCTGCGCTTGTGTCCGGGTCCAGCAGCGCCGACCCCAACTCGTCGTCCTGTGGGGTCGATCTTTTCTTGTTACTATTTGGCGTTTTAATGATTCCGCGGGACCACGACGATCTGCCTCTGGCTTTCCTGCCCATATTCTTCCCGAAGGGGGTCTTTTTTTCCGAACTCCTGCATTTTTTGGCCTCCAACTCCTCTGCGGGCTTGGGGACCAAGTCTCCGGTGGCGGGGTCGTACGCGAGATGCTTGGGCAGGACGCGCTGGTACTTGGGCGCGAACCTTTCCGGGTCCACGCCTCGGCGCTTTTGGGACTCGAGTATTTCGAGGCAGCGTTTTTCGAACTGGGGCTCGAGGTCGCTGTCCACGATGGCGTGGGCCAGGTCCCGCATGGCGCAGGCGCGGTGCCGGACCAGCTTGTCTGGAAATTGACAATGTAAGATTTACGTTCGGCATCAAAATTTTAAAACGTTTGACGCAGGGTTGTAACCAAGTCACAAGGCTTCGAGTCACAAGTCAATCTCACTTAATTATAGTTTTGGCATGAGTCAAGTCGAGTCATTTTCAATTCACCACCGAGTCAAGTCCGAGTCCAAGTCAGCGAGCAGACAGTCGAGTCCGGGTCATAGTATTATGACTCGAGTCCAAGTTCAAGTCATGGTGTTGACTGCTCAGTTTCCAGTTGAAGTCTTGTTAAATCCACATTTTACAACTCTGTTTGGTGATATCGAATGGTTCGCATCAGAGTTGGATCAATTACATTATTTCAGTTCAATTACAATTACAATTACTTTCATGCATGTTTCAATTACATTACAATTACAATTACTCCATGCTAAAAATATCAAATTACAATTACAATTACTCCTTGCATGCTTCAATTACATTACAATTACAATTACAATTGCTGCTGTTGAACATGTAATTGAATAATCATAAATTCAACAGTGCTCCTTGACAACCGTAGCGTCGTATTTAACAACAATTCAAGTCTAGTTCAGATTGTGTAGTAATAAATGCGTTTATGTGCGTACATAGTATGCTATGTAAGATGTCATTGTGACGTAAGACGTAATATAAGCGTGTTTTGTATGCTCGATAATTATGGCTCACGTAATTGGAAATGTAAAATGTTATTTACCGAATTTCCTATGGGTTAGGATTAAGGATAGGGTGCAGTATGTCGTTGAAAAAGTATTATAATATATGCACGTGTTGGATTCGCGTATATAGTATACAATTAAAGAAATAATATTATTTTTATCGAGGGACGTAGGAATGAGGATGAGGAGTAAAAACAAAACCGTGCTTTGTCAGATAAGACGTTATATAATATCCAGTGGTCTGGTTAGTTAGCCAGACGAAGTAACGATGCAGCATCGTGATCTGAAATCGTATTGTAGATTGCCAACCCACGGATAGATGCGCAAGATGTGAGTCACGGATGAATGCACCGACAAACGTACTGCAGAGCCGGCTAAAAGCAGCAAACTTTGTAGTCCTAGAGCTGGCGATCCATGCGTCCAAATTTGATGCATCTGGTCTTTATCGTAAGCTATTGATGTACTAATTCCGAAAATACAAAATAAAATCTCGTCAGGGCAATGTATCTGCTCCAAAATAGCCGTTTGAGGCCGACTGTTCTGAAAAGTGAGAGCACTGCAGCAGCATGACCACAACAATTACCAATTACGCCCAGCGATTGTTCAGAACAATGCCGATTCCCAGACTTTCACGACTATTTTGGGATGGTACCATTGCCTGGAAATATACTTTTATTGCGGAATCAGTGCGACACTAGCTTTCGATTAGGACCATACATATCAAATTTCGACGCTTGGATCGCCAGCTATGGGACTATCAATTCTGCTGCTTTTAGCCGGCTCAGCAGTTCGCTTCTCGGCGTATTCAATCGTGAGTCACGTGTTGCGAATCCATCCGTTGGTTAGTAATCTAAAAATTGTATACAATGGCAGCCGAGGCCAGCATAGCGGTAAAAATAATAAAAAAAACTTCGCCCGCAAGGGCGCAGTCAAGGGCTTCCGCGAATGGATCCACCAAATTCCTTGTCGACATTTAAAGAGAATGCATTATAAGTCAAATATTTTATGTTGTGCTTGTCAGGTCTCAATAGCAATTTAACGTAATTGAAATTGTAATTGAGCAAAATTTTTGTCAAATTACAATTACAATTACAATTACACAAAATAAAAATGCTTCAATTACAATTAAATTACAATTACATTGAAAAATGTAATTAATTACATTCAATTACAATTACAAATTACAATTGATCCAACTCTGGTTCGCATTTATAATATACTAATTTTCCTCACTTTTACCAGTTTCCGGTCGCATTTTCAAGTACTAGTACCAATAGGCGAAATCTCAATAATGTGGTGATTTTACTATTCCTCAACATGACAATGAAATGACGGTCTTGGCCGTCCGAGTCTCGGGTCATATGACTTGGCTCAAAGTCAAAGTCGAGTCAATACGCAGATTGGCTCGAGTCGGGTCATTTCCGTATTTGAGAAAATGACGCGAGTCAAGTCGAGTCATCAGAAAATCGTGACTCGAGTCGAGTCATGACTATTTGTTGATAATTTCCGTCAACACAAATACGAAGGCGTGTTCCACGGGCAAACACAATCGTAATACCTTCCGGCCTCCTGTCGGGGTTGTACTCCAGCGCGTTGTTGCAAATCAAATCGATATCGGCCAGGAACATCTTGACGGTGTGGTACTTGTGCTGATCGATTTTCGTGTCCATCGTCGCGAAATCCATCGGGTTCTTGATGACTTGCGCGTAGTCGGGCACCTCTTCGAAGTCGACCGGTTTCAAAAACATCTGAAAAAACGGCATTGATTGATACTATTGGGCTTGAGGATAGCTAATGCTTCTGATATAAGTATAATTGAGAAATAATGTCCACAAATTAGATACACCTACTGTTCATAGCAGGGGTTGGAAAACTACGGCCCGCGGGGCTCACTGATTTGTGTGATCCGCGAAAGGCTAAATATACGCAGATATTGAGAAAATGCGCACTACAAATCTAATTACTGCAGGGACTCGATTAAACTTTTTGTAATATATTTCACCACGATAATTATATATTATAGTCTTACTATATTATAGCCCAACTTCAAGGCACATGCATTTTAAAAGGTTTCGACTGCTGATCGTCACAGAAAGTCATAACGTGCGTTACTTTCGGATCACGAGTCTAATTTTATATTGCCACACCAGCAAGTTTATTACTTTTAGTGCTGTAATTGGAAGTCTAAGAAGTCTATTGGTTCAAGTCTATAGATGGTTGAATCGATATCGCGAGATCACTTCATCGTGCAGATTCAACATCGGCTATTTGCAAACCGAGCTGTATTCATACTAAAAAGGGATTCATTTGTTCAAGTTTTCCAGAAGTAGTTCTAATTGGTGGGATGTGGTTCGCAGTCACAAGCTCAATCATTACACTGCATCAATGCTCAATTTTACTTAAAAATCAATAATTGGCTTGTAACTTCTTTTCTGTACATTTTCAAGGCAAAGTTCTTCGGGAACGAGATAGAAACACGTTGCCTCCCCAGCTTTTAAGACCAAAACCAGCTTTCCAGCATAAGCGGTTATCAAGATAAAGCAAAATTAGCTACTTTCGGCCCATTCGGTGAAATTGCACAACCACTAGAGGGTGTAGGAACCTAAAATCATGATCAAAGTAATTCATTTGAGTTTTGGGACCGAATATCGATGGCAATTTTTGAAATTCAAATTTTTCCTTTGTCACTCCACCTGATTGGTAACATCAACACATTGTTTGTTGTGATATTGAAGTTCTGCACTTCAAGAAGCCTGTTTAGTTCTATCAACAAAATATCGAATGATATCATTTCCAAACCTTGAACCGCCTGTCTCTCTCCAGCCTCATGAGAACATCCCGCAGGAAAAGCCGCAAATTCCTCATCACCGATTCCTCATCTCTCTCCAGCTTCTGAACCTCATCGGCCGTCAGGGGCGCAGGCTCCGGGGCCTTGGCCACCTCTAGACGCTCTTGCACGTGACCTGGACAAAAAGATAGCCGGCGTGAATCATCAACACAAAATATACATAACTAAAATACAATAAATGATAATAAAAATAGAGCAAAAATTGCCGTAGCATTTAGTTGTCAAACGTGGTTCAACCCAGTGATTCTCAAATCTCATCAGCCAGTCATTAAAAACTTACCAGTCTTCGTAACCTTACCTCCAAATCAAAAACTTATAATCACTACAACCGAAACGCAAACCTTACTGCAGTCCTAACTCTTAACATAACTCTAACTCCAACTATATTAGATATTAAACTGTTCCTGTTATTCACCTTTTTTTCAAATTTCAACGGGTAACCATTGAAATCGTATGGTTTTCTAAGCAATCGCCGCACATCAAATTTGGTTCAATTCCAAAGAAATGCCAATATATCTTGATGCCAGGAAATTATAAAGACCGAGTGTAAAGATATGTAAATAACCAGTATTCTGAGCAACAAGCTTTCGACATAGCATCATAGCTAATTGATAGAATTTCCTGAAGTGAATATAAATATTTTTTTTAAATCCAACGTTTACTTTCTACAAAGTTCACTTTTACGGGTTGGAATTGAGCCAAAATTGTTTTTTTATTGTGTTTTTAGGCAACCTATTTGGCGTTCTCCATAAAATTCAAATTATTGATATCGTTAACTTAATATAAAATCCAAAACTCTCTCTTCACTTCGACATGTTTAAAGTAAGCGGACGACGATATCCGTTTCATACTCACCGCTGTCTGTCTTCCTTGCCGGTGGGGTTACGGCGTGAAGTAAAAAGATGGGGGCGAAATAAATACGTCTTTGTTCGGCAGTGGTATGGAACCTGGACTCGTACACCTCTTGAAAATCGGTGTGGAAGAGTTCGGAAAAGCAGCGAGGTAGCTGACGGTAGTCGCAACTCGATGACGCTGTAACACAATTTCATTTGCAAATGAGACATGGTGTTCACACTGTCGGAGCTGTGTACATGCGTTCAAAATTAGTTTCTATTTCTGATTAGTGTTTCACGCACTTTCTATGACGATTGTACGTATAAAACGAATGAAAACTTACGCCAAAGCTGCGTTCTACTATAGATTACTAACCAATGGATATATGCGAAATTTATCACACTTGAATTGCCGAGCCGCGCGATCAAATTTATTAATACTAGCCGTAATCCAAATTAAGTTTCGCACTGATTCCAAAAATACAGATTAAAATCTGGTCAGGGCAATCGAACCCCACCGAAACAGCCGTCAAAACCTGAAAATCGGCATTGTTCTGAATAATCGCTCGACGGAATTGGCTATTGTTATGGTCATTGTGTTGCTGCACTCCAATTGTTCTGAACAATCGACTTTGACGGCTATTTCAGAGTGGCTCCATTGCCCTGACCGGACTTTCATTTGTATCTTCGGAATCAGCGCGACAGTAGCTTTTGATTAAGACCGGGTTTACTAAGAGGACTAGCAACTCGACAGAGCTATCTTGCGAAGGGCAATCCCCATCAGCATGAAATTTTCACAGCTGCCAAGTGTCGCTCTGCTAAGAACAAAATATCGCAAATTGTAGTTCTAGCCCAGTGAATTAGGATGTGGCAAGAGAAATAGTGCTACGACAAGCGAAACACAGTAACTCAAAATTGTGATGCCACCTTTCCGATCTAACGCCGATTTTAGAAGTACCAGGACAGTCCTGCGTGTTGCTAAAATTTCGAGGATTATGTGCAACTGTTCTTGGAGAAATTTCGTTTTGAAATCTCCAAATTCATTTTCTTTTTAAAAGCCTGTTGTGGCATTCTCGAACTCAGACCATGTTATACCTAGGCCAAACAAAAATGAGCAAAACGTAGATCTGGACGTAGGATTTTACAAAAACCATGAGCGTCATTTACGACAAAAATTTTGTACGAATTTTTGGTTTCTGCGGAAGCGACATAACGAAATTTTACAATGGAGAAAAACGATATCGAACGTTTTAGCACTTGCGGTATGCCAAGTGAAATTGAAATTCAGCAATTTTCACTCGTTTTTTGGTGAGATAAGGCCATGACGAAAAAACAGAGGCACCATGTTAATATTTCCAACTAAAAAAAATTTGAAAATTCTGATGCTTTTTAAAATTTTTCGGTTGCTAGTCCCCTTAAATTTGAACGCTCGGGTCAACAGCTGGATGACTGTCTATCATGCTGCTTTTAGCCGGCTCAGCGGTAGACCTCTCTGGGTATTCAAGTGTGACGACTTTAATAGCGCATCTGTAGGTTAGTAATCTATAGTTTTGAACAGGCTACACCGTAAATAATATCCGATTTTAAAATCACCACCTACCCAGGAAGAGAATGGGCAGATCTGAAGGAATATCTCGCAGTAGAGAGAACACGGTCGACTGGACGCTTTGCGACGCGACCTCGCACCATTTGTCCGCGTTCGACAAGTAGATGACGCTCGGCGTGACCCGTTTAGCCTCTCGGAACACCTAAAATATAAAAAGATTATCAAGATTTTTGCACGAGACAATAGCGGTCAGGGCTACGCTGCAGTAAGATATCAATCGTGCATTTTAATTTCATAGGTAAGTAAGCTTATGTTACCGATACTCTTGTCGCTCTTGTAAAGGCAAAAGGTGGTCAAGTCACTGCTGCTACTGGTGGCTTATTTCCAAATTGCATGATGTGTCTTTATGACTAAAGTAAAATCTCTATCATGACACTACAAATACGTGCCTCTTTCAGAAATATAGTCAGTATCGTGATACTTGTGCTATTTTATGATGTTCCCATGATCATTTCACCACAATATACGATGAAACTAATCAGAGTATCAAGACTTGATATGAGACAGAGTGTCAAAACAATAATTACAGGCAGTCAGTCAACTAACTGGGATTGGTACCTTGCACACAAGTCTGCCAATTTTACCTGTGATTTTATATTAGCAATTACAGTAATACCAACACTGATACAGTACCTGCGCACAGGCTTCTTCTGGCGTCCTAACGTCCGTACCATACATGGATGCCAAATCGAGGCAGTGAATCGGGATGCCTTCCATGTCGTGAAGTAACGCGGGCACGACGTGCGAGAGGAATCCCGCACCGGACTCCCCGCACACAAGCATTCGAGGTCGATACACAGTGATCAAACTGTGAATATAAAGAAATTACAAAAACACAGAAGGCCAACAAAAATACAGGGAATAATTTCTTTTACTATGATGGTCTGATAGCAAGCTCAAGCTCAATGCACTATTCTTCTTAGATTATATACATGAACTCCGTTTGTCGGCACGAATCAGGCCGAAGCCTTCATCTTGAAATGATATCCACTTACGTTTGCTCTTCAGACGTGATGGCCCGGACTACGTTGCTGTAATTCGACGATTCGCCGTTGCATTGCCCCAACAGTGCCACCGAACTTACATCTTCGTCTGTGCAACAAACCCATTGATTTACGGCACGTTAAATTTAACGGCTGTTACATTGTCCCTTACCTGTTTCGTTCGAATAGATCGACACAGGAGGGAACCAAGTGAGTTGGTCGTCTGTGCCAGAGTTGGACGATGTCGTAGTAGACTGAAGAATTTTTGATTTTGCTGTACACAGAAATGGGGCATATTGTCATGACAGCAAGAAGCTCATTAAACAAGAGGAAGGTTTGAGTTTATTTGAGTAACCATTCAAATAGATGCACTGGGTTGGGATTAGATGTGGGCTGGGTGGGGTAGTTGTATTGGGTTAGGAGTAGCTTGATTCGGTTAGCTTAGCGTTGGGTTTGAACTAGATTAGGTTGGTTTAGATGAGGCTTTAGTTAAGGTAAAGGTTGGGTGAAGATAAGATTGGGGATGGGTTAGGCGAGGTGTTGGATTTCGTTAAGGTTGCGTTAGATTAGGTTACATTTGGGTTGGGTCTAGACTAGGTTTGGGTTTGGTTAATGGTCACTGCTGTTGTTGACTAGATTGGGCTTATAAGTTGAATTCCGTTAATTTGAACAGAACCACAATGAGCAGCTCACTAGTCACTACATTTCGGTTATTTAAATGATCTGTTACTCGGTTCAAGCACAACACATAATGAAAACTATGCTCACGGCCGGCAAAAGCAGTGACCCAAGCTACTGCAATACAGACAATTGGACAATGGACAGACAACTAGAAAATATTCAGACTTACCAAATTAGATAGAATTAGAATTGTAGCAACACAATTTTTTTACAAATCACCCCAGAAATAGAATTATTGATACACAGATTCCTCTAAATTAGATTAGAATTACTGAATCCGAAAAAACTTGAAAATTGAATCAACTTCAGTCTGTGTCAAAATTAGATTAGAATTAGAGCATAGAAGTGATTCATATATTGGCAGGGATATCTAAATCTTAGTAATTTCTGGCTGTATCTGCTTTGCATGTATCACACCTGCTCTGCATCTTGCCTTGATTAAAATACCTTCGTGTTTAGCTAGTGATTTCTTATTGTATCTGCTTTGTGGCTTGCCTTGATTAACATACCTATATTTTGAGTTGGTGATATTTGGTATCTGCTGTGTATCTGACTTGGATTAAAATATGTTTATCATCAGCTAGTGACTTTCGGTTGTATTTGGTACATGTATCTGGCCTTGATTAAAATACATATGTTTTCAGTTACTGATATTTGTGTTACATTCGTTTTCAGTTCTGTATTAGGTAACCAGAATGTCTGCGAGGCAATTATTAGAGAAATTGCATATTTATGCTTATATTATTGCCATCACAGTGACGTGGTAGTTTGTATGGTGACCAATAAAATTGATGTCAATCATCAGTAGTGGGATTGATAGGAGTCGAGTTATTCACAGTGATTGCCAACAGTAATAAATATCTATGCTATCGATGCGATTGAGGTGACACTCCTATTGCACGCCTCCAACACGAGCGATACATCCTGGAGTTTTGGATATCCCTGATATATTGGACTAGATTTAGAATTCCAACATTTCACTGTAATAAGTCAAATTAGTAATCAGGCAATTAGAATTACTAAGTTGTCCTAGTCTGCTGTGATAAAATAAGGTTTGGATGTTAGCCTATTTGTCAATAGTCTCGGCCAAACCAAGTAAAACGAAGCAAACCTTTAAGCTGCGGAAACAATCCGGCGAGTTGTTGCACGATATTTTTCAAGTAGCACAGCAGCAAAGGCTTCATTTTAGCAGACAGCGCGCGTCCAGGACTGCCGGCGGACCGCTGCGAGCTGGGTATGATTGTCTGGAAAACAGGCACATACCGTTAACACTCGTACGATAACGACCGTCGAAACCGAATCATCTAAGATCCTTATGGAAATTTTTCCACATAATATGGGTGCCGTGACGCTGAAGGAAAAGCTGGCACTGCTACACTGTGGCACAATGAGGTAGCAGTGCAGAGTGTACGCTGACGGAGCTCAAATTATAGGGGCACTGCGCTCAAAATATTTTTTCTATCTGCCGCTCGATTTGGGACATCATTTTTAGGTCGCAGTCGCAAATAAAAGGTACTTTTTAGACAGATCCGTGGCATGAGAAAGTATGAAACTGTAATATCGTGAAGTCAATATGGTCCCTCTCCAGTGTACACGAGAACTGTTATTAGTGTTCAAAATTTTGGATTAGAAATAATAGTTTTCATGGCAGAAAGTTCGATAACTTAATGGTCAAGTAATGACTGTACACAGCAGAAAGCTAACAACAAATACAATACAGGCATCCACCTGGATGGCAGTTTTGAAGTCGTTGTATTCAATAGAAATAGAATCAACGTCAATTTGAAGCTTGTCCGAGGTTTCGTAGATCTGCGGGTACCTTCTACGCAAAGCCACCAGCGACGCCTCCGCACAAAGAGCCTGAAAACAAATTACATGGTTGAAAGATGTATTCGTGAGTCTGACCACATAAAGCAGACAGCTAACACTCACCCGGAGATCGGCGCCGCAGTAGCCGACTGTTTTCCTGGCGAGGTAATCGACAAACGTCGGCTTCAATGGTGGGTCCCATTCGCTCGTGTGAATTTTTAAAATTGAAGCTCTCGCCTGTCACAGTGGGAAGTGGGTGGTAATTAACAAACGGTGACAATGGCAGCTTAATCAAGTTATTGCCACAGGATAGCCGGGGGGTAGTGACATATCTGCCACAAATCTGTTTTCAAATTTGTTTTCAAAGTCCGGTTGGGCAAGTTTTTCTACAGCTTCCGGCAGCTTCCTAAATACTCAGATGCTATTTAGTACGGTGTTTCAAGCAGTTTGAGGAATCTTATCTCGCAACTTTTTGCAGCTCTCCTCTATTTTTTACTTATTACTGGAAATCTTTGGCACTATATGTAAATAAATCACTTAATTATTTCACTACCGTTTAAAATTGAGGTCCTTTCTGATTCGACGTACATTCAGGCTAGACCGCCGAAAATGAGATTTTCATTGGGCCAATTTTTTCAGACTATTGATTTTGTTGAAGTTGCCAACATTGAGTTTTGCAACAGTGCCTTGGATACGGATTGTTTCAAGTATCTCATATACCCGAATAAATTCAAGGAACTTGCCCACAAATGCAACTTTTAGAGCAACTTTTGTGAAAAATAAATGCAACTTTTTACTGCAACTTTTGTCAAAAATAAATGCAACTTTCTGCTGATTTGGCTGCATTGACTGCAGACATCACTTATGCTTACCGTAATTTTCCAAATATAGTGCGCCCCCATGTATAATACGCACCCTTAAAATGACGTGTATATTCTGGGAAAAAGCCTGTACCCATGTATAATACGCACCCTGCATTCGCAGTACATGAGTACATGAATAGTTGCGGTTTAGTATTCGATGTTGTTCCGTTTTGTGATGTCACTGTCGAACAATCATGACATGATGATCGCTAATCATAATACAATTAACGGCATTGTCTCTAAACGAGAGGAGATAGTAGCCAAAGCCTGTGAGGTCGGCGACGCGATAGCTCAGGATAGCGACACACGACATCTTGCGCACGTGGCCTATTACAATTACAGATGCGATTGCTCAGGCCAACAGTTATGTTGGGCGCACCAGTCCTGTTGGAGATGCGAATGATTACGCAAGCGATCCTATCTTGCGCTTATGGCCTCTTGTGTATGTGATTGTTAAGGCCTGTCGTTGACGCGATGAATCAACAAGGATTGCCGCGCACGCTTGTAGCAATCAGTGACCTGATTTCGCTCGCGTACAAACGGAAAACCAACTCAGCAAGATATCGCGTGCTTCGCAGACGACTCTCCTTAATTAGAAACACGCTTTTCGTTAATTGGCAACACGCTTCTCTATTTGGCAGCGCGTTACACTCTATAATACGATATACGGGGCGCAAGTTAAACAAACATGAAGAAAGATGTGATTTCAAGTTTTTGATCGAGGGATTTTTTCAAGGCTTGCTGTACCCAAGTATAATACGCACCCCCCTATTTTAGGGCAAAAAATGGGTAAAATTTTGCGCATTATACATGGAAAATTACGGTACTCTCGGCCAAGTACAATAACACTTTTTAAATATGTATTTATAAAAAGTGATTTTTTCCTGGCAGGGCCTGAATTGCAGCAGTAGTAAATCACATAAATTTAAGGTAGACAATTATCAGTGGATATTGCACAAGCACTTCTACACTTCAATGTTGCTTTCAGGACTAGATTAGATTCGTTGCAGCATAATTTATTCAACTCAAATACTTTTAATGTGCCCCTTATCAAGAACTAACGCCACATTAACAAGCATATAAACGGAGCTTCAAATGGAAATCAATTCGTCAAAGTATGAGGTAGCAATGTAATTTCAAAACCTATTAACTTGCTTGTAATCAGGGACACATTGGTTGAATAATATATATTGTTCCCACTGAAGGAAATTCCTATAAATACGTGCTATACATTTAAAAAGAAAATCACAGATTTGACAAACAAGAAACATTGAATACCTCTTTATCAGGCAAGGGAAATTGGAATTCTCTGTCAAAACGTCCGGGGCGTCTCAGGGCAGGATCTATGGAGTCAATACGATTCGTAGCACCTGCACCAAAAGAATAATTGTTGCAACATGCAAAAAAACTGCATCTCCAAATCTCACCTATAACTGTAATTTCGCCGCGGTTGTCCAGGCCGTCCATGAGGGCCAGCAGGGTTGAAACGATGGAAGAATGGATCTGGTCCTGCCGACTGGACCGCACCGGCGCCAGCCCGTCGATTTCATCGAAAAAGATGATCGCTGGACGCATCTGATAAGCCTGCGACGCGAAAGGCAATCAGCCAATTGTCAAGAGGACTTTCACACAATATACGACCAAGACATTGGATCGATTGTATGGCAGGTACTTGAATATGAGTGGAGTATCGATTGTTATGATTCAACTGGTTAGAGATGATTTAATTGAGCTAAGAGAATATATACCGATCTAAAGCAATATTACTATTTTACAGTGTCAATAATTCATATTAGAACTAAAAAACCTCAGTTAGCCGTTTATCGAAAGCATTTTGTACATAGCTATGAATAATGAAGGAATGTTCAAAATCAACTATTTTAAATTTTACTATCTACTTGATGAAATGGATAGGCTATCTAAAAAAAACGTTACACAACAAAATTGGCTCATTTGCAACCAGCGGACGCGAAGTTACTGAGGTTCAAATTTAAGATATCAAATCATAGTATTTACGGGAGGTAGATCTATAATAAATAACTAAACAATTTGCCACCGTAAATACTATTCTTTCCGAATCCAAAATTTTGTGTTCTAACAACTTCGCTTCTACTGGTTGGAATTGACTCAAAATCGGTGGATCGCATTTTTTTTTTTAGGTAACCTCACAATTTTATGAAGTAGCCAGCAAAACTTTGAAAAATGTCAATTTTGAACAGCCCTAACATACATGGAGTACTGGAGTAGCGACTTCTGTCAAGCAGAGGTAGCCTACTCTGTTATTGACGACCTCTGAGTACTGGTAGATATCATTGTGATTCATAATGTGTTCTACAAATTTGAAAGTGTGACAACACAACACAACACAATCCGAATCCCAAAAAGCACGACACTAAAATCTCTAGGTCGGAATAGGTTTTGCATTAGTCAAGGTGAACCCCACACCCGGATGAAAAACACGCCCCTCTGTCTACCTGGTCAAACAAGATCCGCAATTGACGTTCAGACTCTCCCACCCATTTGCTGAGGCAGTCTGCCCCCTTTTTCATGAAGAACGCCACCTTGCGTCCGTCGCCCGAGCATTCGTTCGCCAGGGCTCGCGCCATCAGCGTCTTGCCAGTGCCTGGCGGTCCGTAGAAAAGGCATCCTCTGCACGCAAAGTTTACAGGATTAACCAGGGCCACAAAGTCAAAGATTTGCTTCATTTTCTCTTGAAAGAGTCAATGAAATTTAACATCTTTTGGACGGGTATCTATTGAAATGCTCCGATTCCTTCAAAATCCAAAGAGATTCTCGGAGGTACTGAACTTGAGTATGCAATAAAATATTATATTCATATTGAAATAAGCCAAAATATTTTTGGTGACACTCGTCAGCAACTAGCTGAGAATGGAATAGACCTTTGTACACCAACAATCGACAATCAACAATATTCAGCGATACGATTGTTGATATACAATGTTCTTTTCAATTCTTTAGTGATGCCTACTAGGGTGGAGTGAAAAAAAGAAAATTTTGAATTTCAAAAAGTGCCTCTGATATTTGGCCCCAAATCAAAAATTAATAACTTCTATCATAATTTCAGGTTCTTACGCCCTCTAGTGGCCGAGCTTATTCACCAAATGAGTCGAAAATAGCTAATTTTGCCATATCCTGATAACTGCTTATGCTAGAAAGCCAGTTTTGGGTTTAAAATCTGTGGAAGCAACATGTTTCTATCTCACTTCCATAGAACTTTGTCCTGAAAATGTATAGAAAAAAGTTACAAGCAAATGGTCGATTTTTAGACCGCCATTAAAAGTGTTGGATGGTTGTACCAAATTTGCAATGCCGATTAGCATGTTACTGTTTGTTACATTGCTGCTTTAACAACGAAATCTTGTTTGAAGGACTTATCAGTTGATTTTCATATGAACCTAGTATAATTTGGATAGTAGAGAGCATGATTGAACTTTCTTCATAGTTGCAAAGGAGCTACATGACCATTGGATTTGGTGCAATGTATTTTCCATAAATGAGTTTCCTATTGCGCGAAAAGTCAATAAACTGATGTTGAAATTTAGTCAACTAACTCGGTATCACAAGAAATCTAGAACATCAAATTCTTATAAAGAAATGGAAACTACGTTCTTGCAAGATATTGATAGGCTTTTTGGCATCTTCTGCTGCGATAGCAAACAGAGAGATAAAATTGCACTCCAATGTGGCTTAAGGATGGCACCGAAAGATTGGAAGATTAGAAAGCAGAGCGCAAGGGAAAATGTTTGGTTGACGCTGTGCCTCTTTCATCAGCTGACGAAAGATTTCGAAGGCAGTCAAGCTCAATCCAACAACCGGTGATTCTAATGCAGGTGCCAGCACTTCTATTGGGCAATTCAGCTTTAATCAAAGTGATTCAGAGTCGATGCAATCTTAATCAACATCTTCTGGTAATGATTCAACTTTTATGGGAGGTGCTCAACCATCAAACCAAAACCATGTGTTGGGGTCAAATTGGCAAGAGTTTGTGAACGGTATAATGTATTGGACCTTACAGGAGCTGCTGCTGCAACTTGTGTATTGCAAGATGTTGGAATAATCAACTAAAAAAGTGATTCGTTTGTGGTAGATCACGGCAAATTACGAGGAGAGAGAGAAAGGTGCAGAAATGAAATACGAAGAAGAGAAGCAGAAAACTTAAATCATGTGTATGGACTCTACTTCGATGGAAGAAAAGATGACACTTTGAATATGGTTGAGGCACCAACTGGAGAATGCTCTATGACAACAGAGCTGGAGAAACATATTGTTTTAGTAGGAGAACCAGGTCAGTATTACCTCGGTCACTTGTCACCTCCCAATGGAAAAGGTCGTGTTTTGCCAAGAAATGTATCAGTTTATTTCCAACACCAAACTCAGCAAAAACCCAGCTGTCGTGGGATCAGACAGTACAGCTTCAATGACAGGGAGATTCAAAGGCTGCATTCGTGCAATGAACTTCTACAAAGACCACTACAATGGGCTATCTGCTTGCTTCATGGTAATGAGCTGCCATTAAGATATGTTTTCACAGCAATGCGTAATTCAAACAAGCAATACAATATTATAAATTACAACTTTCAAGGCAGATATGTAGAATAGCAGCTCATTATCATGAAGCAAGCAGATAGCCCATTGAAGTGGTCTTTGTAAAATTTCTTCCATTGCACGAATGCAGCCTTTGAATCTCCCTGTCATTGAAGCTGTACCGTCTGATCTCACAACAGCTGGGATTTTGCAGAGGTCGGTGTTGAAAATAAACCGATATATTTCTTGCCAAAATACGACCTTTTCCATTGGGAGGTGACAAGTGACAGAGATAATACTCACCTGGTTATCCTACTAAAACAATATGTGCCTCAACCATATTCAAAGTGTCATCTTTTCTTCCATCGAAGTAGAGTCCATACACAAGATTTAAGTTTTCTGCTTCTCTTCTTTGTATTTCTTTTCTGCACCTTTCTCTCTCTCCTCGTAATTTGCCGTGATCTACCACAAACGAATCACTTTTTTAGTTGATTATTCCAACATCTTGCAATACACAAGTTGCAGCAGCAGCTCCTGTAAGTGATACCGAGTTAGTTGACTAAATTTCAACATCAGTTTATTGACTTTTCGCGCAATAGGAACTCATTTATGGAAAATACATTGCACCAAATCCAATGGTCATGTAGCTCCTTTGCAACTATGAAGAAAGTTCAATCATGCTCTCGACTATCCAAATTATACTTGGTTGATATAAAAATCAACTGATAAGTCCTTCAAACAAGATTTCGTTGTTAAAGCAGCAATGCAACAAACAGTAACATGCTAATCGGCATTGCAAATTTGGTACAACCATCCAACACTTTTAATGGCGGTCTAAAAATCGACAATTTGCTTGTAACTTTTTTTCTGTACATTTTCAGGACAAAGTTCTATGGAAGTGAGATAGAAACATGTTGCTTCCACAGATTTTAAACCCAAAACTGGCTTTCTAGCATAAGCGGTTATCAGGATATGGCAAAATTAGCTATTTTCGACTCGTTTGGTGAATAAGCTCGGCCACTAGAGGGCGTAAGAACCTGAAATTATGATCGAAGTTATTCATTTTTGATTTGGGGCCAAATATCAGAGGCACTTTTCGAAATTCAAAATTTTCTTTTTTTCACTCCACCCTAATGCCTACCCCTGGCGAGCGTACTTCAAAATTGAACCAAATGTCACTAAAATAAGCCACTGCAGTCACAGAAGTTATCAAATCAAGTTTTTCATGTAGGCGAACCTTCACAACTTACTTTCTTTCCGCGAGCAAACTTTTTCAAATATTTCTTCGCGTCATATGTGCAATGATGATGATAATAATAATAATCAACTCTCCCAATCAGGGATGTTGAGTTGTTCTACATAAAGTTTCACATTAAATTAATTAGATATTGCAACTTATTCTCTCAATTTCCAGTGCCATTAAACAACCCCCTGCCAACATCATCATGGGTCACCAGCAGTGTTCGGCAGTCTATGGAAAATAGCAAGAGATGTACAAACCTAGGAGGCGATACTTTAAACTTCTGGAAAACCTCGGGATACCGTAACGGGAACACCACCATTTCTTTGAGCGCTTTGATGTGCTTGCCGTGACCGCCTACAGAAGAAAATTTGACCTGCGACGAAAATACGACATTGGAGACTGTAGAGAAAGCAGGAGCAGTTGGCATACTAGGTAAGGAAGTATTTCCGCTTTTTCGGAGCACTAAGTATTTTGTCCGCTACTTACAATTCCGCTCAGAGTAGTCTTCACATCAGGGTTGTAATGACTCGACTCGAGTCACGATTTGCGCATGACTCGAACCGAGTCATATGACTCGAGACTCAGACGGCTAAGACTGACATTTCATTGTAATTTCGCGGAATAGTAAGGTAACCACACTATTGGTATTTCGTCTATTGGTACTGGTAGGCCACTTGAAAATACGAAAATTTGTATATTATGAATACGAACCATTCGATATCACCAAACAGAGTTATTAAAAGTAGGTTTAACAAGACTTTAACTGGTAAATGACCAGCCAGCACAATTGGACTTGGACTCGGACTCCAGTCATAATACCACAACTCCGACTCGGCCCTCTGCTCGCTGACTTGGACTTGACTTGTTGGTGAATTGAAAATGACTCGGAGCCTTGTGACTTGGTTAGAACCCTGCTTCAGATGTCTCGGATATCGCTACTCTACCGAAATTGATGATCTCACCGAGGTATCAATCGCCATAGGGTCGATGTCTGCCGTCAACGTTGAGTTCACACGTTTTCTGTCCCCGGCGTATGAATGTTTGGCAATATCAGACATGGACAGATTGACGGGCATGCATCTGGAAAAATATCGCGAAATTTCATTAAAAAATGTCGTAGTTAAAAACAGAAAAGCATTTCAGGTGTGTCACAAAGTTGTGCCACGATTTCAAGCAACTAACGTAGCGGTTCTCAAGTGGGCCGCCCGAGCCAGCCTAAGGAGCTGGAGGTCAAGACACACCTCAACACATATATAAGATTACTTATGACACGCTCCTTCTAGCCAATCATTGAGTGTGTCTTGACCTCCAGGGAAGCCCTGAGATTGGCTCAGAGAACCCCTAGCATTCCACGGAACACCGGTCAAGAACAACTGAACTAGCACGACTCACTTTACCAAATCCGCAACTAGAACTACGCACTTTTCAAAATCCAACTAAAACTAGAATTCAGTGTTATGATGACTTGACTCAACTTTTTCGTATGACTTGACTCGAGCTACTTTGCAAAAAAGACTTGACATGGCGCTTCACAAATGTGCTTTGACTCGTGATTCGGAGCAACTCGCTCAACTTCACCAACCCTCTTGTATGATTTAAATGGAACGGATATAGTTACATGTATATATTCTCACATAAGTGTAGATTTTTAGTGTATTGTAAGATATCAATTTGTAACTTCTTGATGCTTCGTATTCGATCCTCTCTATTTAAGGTGATAATAACAGAATGTAGCATGTAGCTATACAGTTACTCACATATTCTATTAGCAGTTCTATGTGTGCGTGAGCAATACAATGAATTTTCGCATGTTGATTCAACTTTATATTCGTTATTTGATTAAGTTAAATGGCTAATGAATCTGTGTTAGCAGTTAGCAAAATGAATGACTTTGAATGATCACACATACTTCAAACATTAAATTCGACTTGAATTGTGACTTGACCCGAGTCACCTCCAAAAAACGAGTCCCTCGACTTGAGTCATATTACAGAATAGATTGACTTGGCTCGAGTCAAAATGCGCAATGACTCGTGACTCGACGGTGGTGACTTGATCCCAACACTGCTAGAACTACAACTACTTACATTTCAAAATCCACAACAAGCACTGGAACTGCTCACATTTCAAAATCCTCAATTAGAACAACTAGAGGAGTTAGCTGATAGTCAACCCAAGTAGATTTGCAGCTTGTACAAGACAAGGACAGAGGCGGCGAGAAGAAAGATATCTCACTCGTTTCGAGCTCTGTCCATACTCTTCTTCTGGCGTTTGTGAAATTTCATTTCGTCATCTGACGAGCTGTCCGTAGAGCTGTTAAGATGCGTGCGTACTCGTCGTCTCCGCTTGATGTAAGGGTCGCGTCGAGATGAGGACAGGCTTCTTTTATTTCGACGCCTGGCCGGAGAGCAGGGAAGGGCTTCGAATATTGACCGCGGCCGTCTCCGAGGTGCGTAGTGCACTGCCAAGAAAGAACGATCTCTTTTAATCAGTGGCACAATCAGTTGGTGTTTGGGAAGCCTCATATAATGCAAAACCAGTGTGGCTATTATAAAATTCCAATCCCGCCACGTTGGCGATTGCTCCTGTTATTTACTTGTGTTCATAGGACCAGGTCTTATGAAACTATCTTGTCCTTATTTCAGAAGATTAGTAACAGTATCAGTTTATTAACAATACAACGAAAAGATTGTTGTCGGAACGAATTGGAGCAGTATTTGAAAGCAGACACCCACCTGGGGCTGGACGTTGTAAATAAGAGACATGCACAGTGCACACTGGATGGAGAGAAATAATGGATAACATAAAACGACTAGTGATTAATATGAATGACGCATGTGTCGATAGGCGAGGTTGATAAGAGAGATTTTCTGCATTGAGAGGTGATTTGGGCTGGGCGAAGGTGATAACTAGTGCGATTTTTTTTACATGTCAAAATTTTTTTGACCTCTGCATTTCGTTTGTATCATAGATTTTGTACTGTCGGCGAATTTATCATTTGATATTTTACAGCTTGTAGCCTACGTTGTAAACGGCCAATTGTCTGCTTATTATGAATCATAAACACAGTCAAATAAAACAAATAGGTTGATAAAATGGTGTTAAGGTTAACGTACCACAATTCCTAACCGCAGAAAGACTGCTTGGGCATTGCATCATTCTTATACAAAGAAGTGCATTACGAAAAATTGTGACGTAGACAGCATTGTCAGAATGAAGCAACACGGTTTGTCACCAGCAGTGTACGCAAAACTTCGATGTTGTCAGCCAACAACTGCTGCTGTTGAACGTTCTTTCTCGATTCCTGGCAAGCTTCTTAGTAAGGACATACACTTTCTACACAAGAATGTAGGAAAGTATCTCTCGTTGTACTGCAAAAAATTCTAATTATTTCTACAATGATACATATTGAAACTACTGAAATCTTCATAGATGTCGATTTCGTTTAGTTTTTTCATGTAAATATTTGTCTGTTTCTAAGCCAAAAACGTTTTTTCAGGCCGGACTACTTAGTTAGTACAGCCAGTTCCAACCAGAAATGAAGATAAGTGGTACAATTTTACCATTATGTGCGAAAACACCTAATTTACATTGGTGAGGTAAAAATATGTTAAAAATTTAGTTTGTTTAGGTCACAAAAAGTTAAACTTTTGAGTTTTTAGGTCAAAATTTTTCTTTTTTAGGTAAAAAAAATCGCCCTAGTGGTGATATTTTCATTAATCCATTTACAGATTGATAACTTTCACGGTTAGGCTCTACTTGTAATTTCTGGTGGCCTTCACTTTTTGGATCACATCAATGCCAACCATCATTACAGAAAATGAATTGTGCATTTTGACGTAAACTTATACCGTAAACCGGGGTAACTTTGGACAATTTTCAACAATTCCGCTCAGTATCTCGGAAATGCTGGGGTGTAGGGGAGGCAAGTGTTGTGTTTTTTAGGGGTCATGGAGCATAGATTAGAATTACCT